>NW_028126454.1:1200000-1829054 GCF_965194825.1 Balaenoptera physalus | reverse complement strand
AAACCCAATATGTAATAGACAAGACCTACTCCTTGCTCAGAGAACTGGACTCAACACGCCCGATTCACCGCACAAGAATATATCTGACTAGTAATAATCTTAAAACCTATGTATTGATATCTCTCTGTTAGTGTGTCAAGTGGGTGTAAGGCGGCATAAACACAGCCGTGAAAAGCAGCTAAACCCCATTATAAAAATAAATTACTTTTTAAAACCCATGAAACAAAGACAGGGAAAGAGAGAGAAATTATTACACAATTCGTTCAGGGGCTGTGATGCAACCTGGACTGACCATATCTAGACCCACAGCTGGATGAGACATAAGGGTGGACACTCTTGGGGCTGAGAGGTTTGGTGAGGTTGGGTGAGCAAACGCAGACCCTTTAAAGTAATACTGCGTGCTACCCATCGCATGGGTCCCAAATCTCCAGGTTCAAGGGCAACTTCCTACATCGAAAACATGCATGAGAAACCCAGAAGATGGTACACCGTGTGATGGGGAAAGGTTTCTAAAACGCACCTCATTTCTCATCTCCTTGTGCTCGGGTTCGCCATTCCAGCCACTTTACTAGCAATCTCCCTACTTGGAGCCTCAGCACCTTTAACCTCCTGTTCCGTACAGGTTGCAATTTGTCCTGAGGATGAACGGGAAGAAGGGGAACCAATGAGAGACTAGCTCTTGGTGTTGGGACAGGCACAGGTCACTCTATTTTCCCATCAGGAAGAAGAATTAACCACAGGCTCAGCCTGACCCCCTGAACCAGAACAGGGCCTGAAGCCATCCTGCGCTTTTGCGGCCAGCTCCCAAAAAAGCGACTTGTAAAATGGAGCTTCAGGGCACTGCAATTCACAAACCTGCAGAGTTATAAATGATAACTCTCGTCCACAAATATATTGAGGGAAGGCAAAGAAGAGGATTTGAAATCAAGGCAGAATTGCAGGAAACAGATTTCAGGAGGTAGATTCGAATCGCCTTTAAAGCACATGAAAAGCGGCAAAACGTTGACAATGATGCCCTTGGCCAAAAAGGGCGTATGCGTTTTTTCCTGAATATATTCAGGAAAAAACGCATACGCCCTTTTTGGCCAACCAAGCAACCTGGAAAGGCAAATCAGTGCTACAAAGAAGTCTCGCTTCCCATCGGTCAAAAGGGCCATGCTGAAAAAAGTGTCAAAACCAGAAATGTAGGACAGGCCATGGAGAAATGGGAGCCTTGCTACACTGATGGGCGGGATGTAAATTGCCAACAGCCACTCTGGAGAAGTGTACGGTGTGTCCTGAAACATCTAAAAAACACAGCTTAGAGAGCATAGGGCACTTCCACGCATGGGGGGATAAAGTGGGAAAATTGAAAATCAGCAAGACACAAGCACCCCAAAGTTTAGGGCTGCTCTGTTGACAAGGACCTCCACTTCATTCCACCTTAAATATCCCAGGAAAGCGAAAAATGGATAAAAAAGTTGTGGTCCTTATGTACAATGGAATATCACTCAGCCATGAAATCAATGTCATAAGGCTAGTAGCAGCATGATGAGTGGATTTAGGTAAGACGATTCTAAGTGAAATAAGTCACACAGAAAGGGACACTTCTCCTAAGGTGTCACTTATAGAGGGAATGTAAAAACCGTTACACTTGAACTGAATTACAAAACAGAACAGAGTCACACATGCAGAAAACACACTATGGCTGCTTAACGGGAAAGGTGAGGTGGGGTGATACATAAAACAAGAGCTTCAAATTAGCTCAGATACCGTTCCATAAACCCAATATGTAATAGACAAGACCTACTCCTTGCTCAGAGAACTGGACTCAACACGCCCGATTCACCGCACAAGAATATATCTGACTAGTAATAATCTTAAAACCTATGTATTGATATCTCTCTGTTAGTGTGTCAAGTGGGTGTAAGGCGGCATAAACACAGCCGTGAAAAGCAGCTAAACCCCATTATAAAAATAAATTACTTTTAAAAACCCATGAAACAAAGACAGGGAAAGAGAGAGAAATTCTTACACAATTCGTTCAGGGGCTGTGATGCAACCTGGACTGACCATATCTAGACCCACAGCTGGATGAGACATAAGGGTGGACACTCTTGGGGCTGAGAGGTTTGGTGAGGTTGGGTGAGCAAACGCAGACCCTTTAAAGTAATACTGCGTGCTACCCATCGCATGGGTCCCAAATCTCCAGGTTCAAGGGCAACTTCCTACATCGAAAACATGCATGAGAAACCCAGAAGATGGTACACCGTGTGATGGGGAAAGGTTTCTAAAACGCACCTCATTTCTCATCTCCTTGTGCTCGGGTTCGCCATTCCAGCCACTTTACTAGCAATCTCCCTACTTGGAGCCTCAGCACCTTTAACCTCCTGTTCCGTACAGGTTGCAATTTGTCCTGAGGATGAACGGGAAGACGGGGAACCAATGAGAGACTAGCTCTTGGTGTTGGGACAGGCACAGGTCACTCTATTTTCCCATCAGGAAGAAGAATTAACCACAGGCTCAGCCTGACCCCCGGAACCAGAACAGGGCCTGAAGCCATCCTGCGCTTTTGCGGCCAGCTCCCAAAAAAGCGACTTGTAAAATGGAGCTTCAGGGCACTGCAATTCACAAACCTGCAGAGTTATAAATGATAACTCTCGTCCAGAAATATATTGAGGGAAGGCAAAGAAGAGGATTTGAAATCAAGGCAGAATTGCAGGAAACAGATTTCAGGAGGTAGATTCGAATCGCCTTTAAAGCACATGAAAAGCGGCAAAACGTTGACAATGATGCCCTTGGCCAAAAAGGGCGTATGCGTTTTTTCCTGAATATATTCAGGAAAAAACGCATACGCCCTTTTTGGCCAACCAAGCAACCTGGAAAGGCAAATCAGCGCTACAAAGAAGTCTCGCTTCCCATCGGTCAAAAGGGCCATGCTGAAAAAAGTGTCAAAACCAGAAATGCAGGACAGGCCATGGAGAAATGGGAGCCTTGCTACACTGATGGGCGGGATGTAAATTGCCAACAGCCACTCTGGAGAAGTGTACGGTGTGTCCTGAAACATCTAAAAAACACAGCTTAGAGAGCATAGGGCACTTCCACGCATGGGGGGATAAAGTGGGAAAATTGAAAATCAGCAAGACACAAGCACCCCAAAGTTTAGGGCTGCTCTGTTGACAAGGACCTCCACTTCATTCCACCTTAAATATCCCAGGAAAGCGAAAAATGGATAAAAAAGTTGTGGTCCTTATGTACAATGGAATATCACTCAGCCATGAAATCAATGTCATAAGGCTAGTAGCAGCATGATGAGTGGATTTAGGTAAGACGATTCTAAGTGAAATAAGTCACACAGAAAAGGACACTTCTCATAAGGTGTCACTTATAGAGGGAATGTAAAAACCGTTACACTTGAACTGAATTACAAAACAGAACAGAGTCACACATGCAGAAAACACACTATGGCTGCTTAACGGGAAAGGTGAGGTGGGGTGATACATAAAACAAGAGTTTCAAATTAGCTCAGATACCGTTCCATAAACCCAATATGTAATAGACAAGACCTACTCCTTGCTCAGAGAACTGGACTCAACACGCCCGATTCACCGCACATGAATATATCTGAGTAGTAATAATCTTAAAACCTATGTATTGATATCTCTCTGTTAGTGTGTCAAGTGGGTGTAAAGCGGCATAAACACAGCCGTGAAAAGCAGCTAAACCCCATTATAAAAATAAATTACTTTTAAAAACCCATGAAACAAAGACAGGGAAAGAGAGAGAAATTCTTACACAATTCGTTCAGGAGCTGTGATGCAACCTGGACTGACCATATCTAGACCCACAGCTGGATGAGACATAAGGGTGGACACTCTTGGGGCTGAGAGGTTTGGTGAGGTTGGGTGAGCAAACGCAGACCCTTTAAAGTAATACTGAGTGCTACCCATCGCATGGGTCCCAAATCTCCAGGTTCAAGGGCAACTTCCTACATCGAAAACATGCATGAGAAACCCAGAAGATGGTACACCGTGTGATGGGGAAAGGTTTCTAAAACGCACCTCATTTCTCATCTCCTTGTGCTCGGGTTCGCCATTCCAGCCACTTTACTAGCAATCTCCCTACTTGGAGCCTCAGCACCTTTAACCTCCTGTTCCGTACAGGTTGCAATTTGTCCTGAGGATGAACGGGAAGACGGGGAACCAATGAGAGACTAGCTCTTGGTGTTGGGACAGGCACAGGTCACTCTATTTTCCCATCAGGAAGAAGAATTAACCACAGGCTCAGCCTGACCCCCGGAACCAGAACAGGGCCTGAAGCCATCCTGCGCTTTTGCGGCCAGCTCCCAAAAAAGCGACTTGTAAAATGGAGCTTCAGGGCACTGCAATTCACAAACCTGCAGAGTTATAAATGATAACTCTCGTCCAGAAATATATTGAGGGAAGGCAAAGAAGAGGATTTGAAATCAAGGCAGAATTGCAGGAAACAGATTTCAGGAGGTAGATTCGAATCGCCTTTAAAGCACATGAAAAGCGGCAAAACGTTGACAATGATGCCCTTGGCCAAAAAGGGCGTATGCGTTTTTTCCTGAATATATTCAGGAAAAAACGCATACGCCCTTTTTGGCCAACCAAGCAACCTGGAAAGGCAAATCAGCGCTACAAAGAAGTCTCGCTTCCCATCGGTCAAAAGGGCCATGCTGAAAAAAGTGTCAAAACCAGAAATGCAGGACAGGCCATGGAGAAATGGGAGCCTTGCTACACTGATGGGCGGGATGTAAATTGCCAACAGCCACTCTGGAGAAGTGTACGGTGTGTCCTGAAACATCTAAAAAACACAGCTTAGAGAGCATAGGGCACTTCCACGCATGGGGGGATAAAGTGGGAAAATTGAAAATCAGCAAAACACAAGCACCCCAAAGTTTAGGGCTGCTCTGTTGACAAGGACCTCCACTTCATTCCACCTTAAATATCCCAGGAAAGCGAAAAATGGATAAAAAAGTTGTGGTCCTTATGTACAATGGAATATCACTCAGCCATGAAATCAATGTCATAAGGCTAGTAGCAGCATGATGAGTGGATTTAGGTAAGACGATTCTAAGTGAAATAAGTCACACAGAAAAGGACACTTCTCATAAGGTGTCACTTATAGAGGGAATGTAAAAACCGTTACACTTGAACTGAATTACAAAACAGAACAGAGTCACACATGCAGAAAACACACTATGGCTGCTTAACGGGAAAGGTGAGGTGGGGTGATACATAAAACAAGAGTTTCAAATTAGCTCAGATACCGTTCCATAAACCCAATATGTAATAGACAAGACCTACTCCTTGCTCAGAGAACTGGACTCAACACGCCCGATTCACCGCACATGAATATATCTGAGTAGTAATAATCTTAAAACCTATGTATTGATATCTCTCTGTTAGTGTGTCAAGTGGGTGTAAAGCGGCATAAACACAGCCGTGAAAAGCAGCTAAACCCCATTATAAAAATAAATTACTTTTAAAAACCCATGAAACAAAGACAGGGAAAGAGAGAGAAATTCTTACACAATTCGTTCAGGAGCTGTGATGCAACCTGGACTGACCATATCTAGACCCACAGCTGGATGAGACATAAGGGTGGACACTCTTGGGGCTGAGAGGTTTGGTGAGGTTGGGTGAGCAAACGCAGACCCTTTAAAGTAATACTGAGTGCTACCCATCGCATGGGTCCCAAATCTCCAGGTTCAAGGGCAACTTCCTACATCGAAAACATGCATGAGAAACCCAGAAGATGGTACACCGTGTGATGGGGAAAGGTTTCTAAAACGCACCTCATTTCTCATCTCCTTGTGCTCGGCTTCGCCATTCCAGCCACTTTACTAGCAATCTCCCTACTTGGAGCCTCAGCACCTTTAACCTCCTGTTCCGTACAGGTTGCAATTTGTCCTGAGGATGAACGGGAAGACGGGGAACCAATGAGAGACTAGCTCTTGGTGTTGGGACAGGCACAGGTCACTCTATTTTCCCATCAGGAAGAAGAATTAACCACAGGCTCAGCCTGACCCCCGGAACCAGAACAGGGCCTGAAGCCATCCTGCGCTTTTGCGGCCAGCTCCCAAAAAAGCGACTTGTAAAATGGAGCTTCAGGGCACTGCAATTCACAAACCTGCAGAGTTATAAATGATAACTCTCGTCCACAAATATATTGAGGGAAGGCAAAGAAGAGGATTTGAAATCAAGGCAGAATTGCAGGAAACAGATTTCAGGAGGTAGATTCGAATCGCGTTTAAAGCACATGAAAAGCGGCAAAACGTTGACAATGATGCCCTTGGCCAAAAAGGGCGTATGCGTTTTTTCATGAATATATTCAGGAAAAAACGCATACGCCCTTTTTGGCCAACCAAGAAACCTGGAAAGGCAAATCAGTGCTACAAAGAAGTCTCGCTTCCCATCGGTCAAAAGGGCCATGCTGAAAAAAGTGTCAAAACCAGAAATGCAGGACAGGCCATGGAGAAATGGGAGCCTTGCTACACTGATGGGCGGGATGTAAATTGCCAACAGCCACTCTGGAGAAGTGTACGGTGTGTCCTGAAACATCTAAAAAACACAGCTTAGAGAGCATAGGGCACTTCCACGCATGGGGGGATAAAGTGGGAAAATTGAAAATCAGCAAGACACAAGCACCCCAAAGTTTAGGGCTGCTCTGTTGACAAGGACCTCCACTTCATTCCACCTTAAATATCCCAGGAAAGCGAAAAATGGATAAAAAAGTTGTGGTCCTTATGTACAATGGAATATCACTCAGCCATGAAATCAATGTCATAAGGCTAGTAGCAGCATGATGAGTGGATTTAGGTAAGACGATTCTAAGTGAAATAAGTCACACAGAAAGGGACACTTCTCCTAAGGTGTCACTTATAGAGGGAATGTAAAAACCGTTACACTTGAACTGAATTACAAAACAGAACAGAGTCACACATGCAGAAAACACACTATGGCTGCTTAACGGGAAAGGTGAGGTGGGGTGATACATAAAACAAGAGCTTCAAATTAGCTCAGATACCGTTCCATAAACCCAATATGTAATAGACAAGACCTACTCCTTGCTCAGAGAACTGGACTCAACACGCCCGATTCACCGCACAAGAATATATCTGACTAGTAATAATCTTAAAACCTATGTATTGATATCTCTCTGTTAGTGTGTCAAGTGGGTGTAAGGCGGCATAAACACAGCCGTGAAAAGCAGCTAAACCCCATTATAAAAATAAATTACTTTTAAAAACCCATGAAACAAAGACAGGGAAAGAGAGAGAAATTATTACACAATTCGTTCAGGGGCTGTGATGCAACCTGGACTGACCATATCTAGACCCACAGCTGGATGAGACATAAGGGTGGACACTCTTGGGGCTGAGAGGTTTGGTGAGGTTGGGTGAGCAAACGCAGACCCTTTAAAGTAATACTGCGTGCTACCCATCGCATGGGTCCCAAATCTCCAGGTTCAAGGGCAACTTCCTACATCGAAAACATGCATGAGAAACCCAGAAGATGGTACACCGTGTGATGGGGAAAGGTTTCTAAAACGCACCTCATTTCTCATCTCCTTGTGCTCGGGTTCGCCATTCCAGCCACTTTACTAGCAATCTCCCTACTTGGAGCCTCAGCACCTTTAACCTCCTGTTCCGTACAGGTTGCAATTTGTCCTGAGGATGAACGGGAAGACGGGGAACCAATGAGAGACTAGCTCTTGGTGTTGGGACAGGCACAGGTCACTCTATTTTCCCATCAGGAAGAAGAATTAACCACAGGCTCAGCCTGACCCCCGGAACCAGAACAGGGCCTGAAGCCATCCTGCGCTTTTGCGGCCAGCTCCCAAAAAAGCGACTTGTAAAATGGAGCTTCAGGGCACTGCAATTCACAAACCTGCAGAGTTATAAATGATAACTCTCGTCCAGAAATATATTGAGGGAAGGCAAAGAAGAGGATTTGAAATCAAGGCAGAATTGCAGGAAACAGATTTCAGGAGGTAGATTCGAATCGCCTTTAAAGCACATGAAAAGCGGCAAAACGTTGACAATGATGCCCTTGGCCAAAAAGGGCGTATGCGTTTTTTCCTGAATATATTCAGGAAAAAACGCATACGCCCTTTTTGGCCAACCAAGCAACCTGGAAAGGCAAATCAGCGCTACAAAGAAGTCTCGCTTCCCATCGGTCAAAAGGGCCATGCTGAAAAAAGTGTCAAAACCAGAAATGCAGGACAGGCCATGGAGAAATGGGAGCCTTGCTACACTGATGGGCGGGATGTAAATTGCCAACAGCCACTCTGGAGAAGTGTACGGTGTGTCCTGAAACATCTAAAAAACACAGCTTAGAGAGCATAGGGCACTTCCACGCATGGGGGGATAAAGTGGGAAAATTGAAAATCAGCAAGACACAAGCACCCCAAAGTTTAGGGCTGCTCTGTTGACAAGGACCTCCACTTCATTCCACCTTAAATATCCCAGGAAAGCGAAAAATGGATAAAAAAGTTGTGGTCCTTATGTACAATGGAATATCACTCAGCCATGAAATCAATGTCATAAGGCTAGTAGCAGCATGATGAATGGATTTAGGTAAGACGATTCTAAGTGAAATAAGTCACACAGAAAAGGACACTTCTCATAAGGTGTCACTTATAGAGGGAATGTAAAAACCGTTACACTTGAACTGAATTACAAAACAGAACAGAGTCACACATGCAGAAAACACACTATGGCTGCTTAACGGGAAAGGTGAGGTGGGGTGATACATAAAACAAGAGCTTCAAATTAGCTCAGATACCGTTCCATAAACCCAATATGTAATAGACAAGACCTACTCCTTGCTCAGAGAACTGGACTCAACATGCCCGATTCACCGCACAAGAATATATCTGACTAGTAATAATCTTAAAACCTATGTATTGATATCTCTCTGTTAGTGTGTCAAGTGGGTGTAAGGCGGCATAAACACAGCCGTGAAAAGCAGCTAAACCCCATTATAAAAATAAATTACTTTTAAAAACCCATGAAACAAAGACAGGGAAAGAGAGAGAAATTATTACACAATTTGTTCAGGGGCTGTGATGCAACCTGGACTGACCATATCTAGACCCACAGCTGGATGAGACATAAGGGTGGACACTCTTGGGGCTGAGAGGTTTGGTGAGGTTGGGTGAGCAAACGCAGACCCTTTAAAGTAATACTGCGTGCTCCCCATCGCATGGGTCCCAAATCTCCAGGTTCAAGGGCAACTTCCTACATCGAAAACATGCATGAGAAACCCAGAAGATGGTACACCGTGTGATGGGGAAAGGTTTCTAAAACGCACCTCATTTCTCATCTCCTTGTGCTCGGGTTCGCCATTCCAGCCACTTTACTAGCAATCTCCCTACTTGGAGCCTCAGCACCTTTAACCTCCTGTTCCGTACAGGTTGCAATTTGTCCTGAGGATGAACGGGAAGACGGGAAACCAATGAGAGACTAGCTCTTGGTGTTGGGACAGGCACAGGTCACTCTATTTTCCCATCAGGAAGAAGAATTAACCACAGGCTCAGCCTGCCCCCCGGAACCAGAACAGGGCCTGAAGCCATCCTGCGCTTTTGCGGCCAGCTCCCAAAAAAGCGACTTGTAAAATGGAGCTTCAGGGCACTGCAATTCACAAACCTGCAGAGTTATAAATGATAACTCTCGTCCACAAATATATTGAGGGAAGGCAAAGAAGAGGATTTGAAATCAAGGCAGAATTGCAGGAAACAGATTTCAGGAGGTAGATTCGAATCGCCTTTAAAGCACATGAAAAGCGGCAAAACGTTGACAATGATGCCCTTGGCCAAAAAGGGCGTATGCGTTTTTTCCTGAATATATTCAGGAAAAAACGCATACGCCCTTTTTGGCCAACCAAGCAACCTGGAAAGGCAAATCAGCGCTACAAAGAAGTCTCGCTTCCCATCGGTCAAAAGGGCCATGCTGAAAAAAGTGTCAAAACCAGAAATGCAGGACAGGCCATGGAGAAATGGGAGCCTTGCTACACTGATGGGCGGGATGTAAATTGCCAACAGCCACTCTGGAGAAGTGTACGGTGTGTCCTGAAACATCTAAAAAACACAGCTTAGAGAGCATAGGGCACTTCCACGCATGGGGGGATAAAGTGGGAAAATTGAAAATCAGCAAGACACAAGCACCCCAAAGTTTAGGGCTGCTCTGTTGACAAGGACCTCCACTTCATTCCACCTTAAATATCCCAGGAAAGCGAAAAATGGATAAAAAAGTTGTGGTCCTTATGTACAATGGAATATCACTCAGCCATGAAATCAATGTCATAAGGCTAGTAGCAGCATGATGAGTGGATTTAGGTAAGACGATTCTAAGTGAAATAAGTCACACAGAAAAGGACACTTCTCATAAGGTGTCACTTATAGAGGGAATGTAAAAACCGTTACACTTGAACTGAATTACAAAACAGAACAGAGTCACACATGCAGAAAACACACTATGGCTGCTTAATGGGAAAGGTGAGGTGGGGTGATACATAAAACAAGAGCTTCAAATTAGCTCAGATACCGTTCCATAAACCCAATATGTAATAGACAAGACCTACTCCTTGCTCAGAGAACTGGACTCAACACGCCCGATTCACCGCACAAGAATATATCTGACTAGTAATAATCTTAAAACCTATGTATTGATATCTCTCTGTTAGTGTGTCAAGTGGGTGTAAGGCGGCATAAACACAGCCGTGAAAAGCAGCTAAACCCCATTATAAAAATAAATTACTTTTAAAAACCCATGAAACAAAGACAGGGAAAGAGAGAGAAATTATTACACAATTCGTTCAGGGGCTGTGATGCAACCTGGACTGACCATATCTAGACCCACAGCTGGATGAGACATAAGGGTGGACACTCTTGGGGCTGAGAGGTTTGGTGAGGTTGGGTGAGCAAACGCAGACCCTTTAAAGTAATACTGCGTGCTACCCATCGCATGGGTCCCAAATCTCCAGGTTCAAGGGCAACTTCCTACATCGAAAACATGCATGAGAAACCCAGAAGATGGTACACCGTGTGATGGGGAAAGGTTTCTAAAACGCACCTCATTTCTCATCTCCTTGTGCTCGGCTTCGCCATTCCAGCCACTTTACTAGCAATCTCCCTACTTGGAGCCTCAGCACCTTTAACCTCCTGTTCCGTACAGGTTGCAATTTGTCCTGAGGATGAACGGGAAGACGGGGAACCAATGAGAGACTAGCTCTTGGTGTTGGGACAGGCACAGGTCACTCTATTTTCCCATCAGGAAGAAGAATTAACCACAGGCTCAGCCTGACCCCCGGAACCAGAACAGGGCCTGAAGCCATCCTGCGCTTTTGCGGCCAGCTCCCAAAAAAGCGACTTGTAAAATGGAGCTTCAGGGCACTGCAATTCACAAACCTGCAGAGTTATAAATGATAACTCTCGTCCAGAAATATATTGAGGGAAGGCAAAGAAGAGGATTTGAAATCAAGGCAGAATTGCAGGAAACAGATTTCAGGAGGTAGATTCGAATCGCCTTTAAAGCACATGAAAAGCGGCAAAACGTTGACAATGATGCCCTTGGCCAAAAAGGGCGTATGCGTTTTTTCCTGAATATATTCAGGAAAAAACGCATACGCCCTTTTTGGCCAACCAAGCAACCTGGAAAGGCAAATCAGCGCTACAAAGAAGTCTCGCTTCCCATCGGTCAAAAGGGCCATGCTGAAAAAAGTGTCAAAACCAGAAATGCAGGACAGGCCATGGAGAAATGGGAGCCTTGCTACACTGATGGGCGGGATGTAAATTGCCAACAGCCACTCTGGAGAAGTGTACGGTGTGTCCTGAAACATCTAAAAAACACAGCTTAGAGAGCATAGGGCACTTCCACGCATGGGGGGATAAAGTGGGAAAATTGAAAATCAGCAAGACACAAGCACCCCAAAGTTTAGGGCTGCTGTGTTGACAAGGACCTCCACTTCATTCCACCTTAAATATCCCAGGAAAGCGAAAAATGGATAAAAAAGTTGTGGCCCTTATGTACAATGGAATATCACTCAGCCATGAAATCAATGTCATAAGGCTAGTAGCAGCATGATGAGTGGATTTAGGTAAGACGATTCTAAGTGAAATAAGTCACACAGAAAAGGACACTTCTCATAAGGTGTCACTTATAGAGGGAATGTAAAAACCGTTACACTTGAACTGAATTACAAAACAGAAAAGAGTCACACATGCAGAAAACACACTATGGCTGCTTAACGGGAAAGGTGAGGTGGGGTGATACATAAAACAAGAGTTTCAAATTAGCTCAGATACCGTTCCATAAACCCAATATGTAATAGACAAGACCTACTCCTTGCTCAGAGAACTGGACTCAACACGCCCGATTCACCGCACATGAATATATCTGAGTAGTAATAATCTTAAAACCTATGTATTGATATCTCTCTGTTAGTGTGTCAAGTGGGTGTAAAGCGGCATAAACACAGCCGTGAAAAGCAGCTAAACCCCATTATAAAAATAAATTACTTTTAAAAACCCATGAAACAAAGACAGGGAAAGAGAGAGAAATTCTTACACAATTCGTTCAGGAGCTGTGATGCAACCTGGACTGACCATATCTAGACCCACAGCTGGATGAGACATAAGGGTGGACACTCTTGGGGCTGAGAGGTTTGGTGAGGTTGGGTGAGCAAACGCAGACCCTTTAAAGTAATACTGAGTGCTACCCATCGCATGGGTCCCAAATCTCCAGGTTCAAGGGCAACTTCCTACATAGAAAACATGCATGAGAAACCCAGAAGATGGTACACCGTGTGATGGGGAAAGGTTTCTAAAACGCACCTCATTTCTCATCTCCTTGTGCTCGGGTTCGCCATTCCAGCCACTTTACTAGCAATCTCCCTACTTGGAGCCTCAGCACCTTTAACATCCTGTTCCGTACAAGTTGCAATTTGTCCTGAGGATGAACGGGAAGACGGGGAACCAATGAGAGACTAGCTCTTGGTGTTGGGACAGGCACAGGTCACTCTATTTTCCCATCAGGAAGAAGAATTAACCACAGGCTCAGCCTGACCCCCGGAACCAGAACAGGGCCTGAAGCCATCCTGCGCTTTTGCGGCCAGCTCCCAAAAAAGCGACTTGTAAAATGGAGCTTCAGGGCACTGCAATTCACAAACCTGCAGAGTTATAAATGATAACTCTCGTCCAGAAATATATTGAGGGAAGGCAAAGAAGAGGATTTGAAATCAAGGCAGAATTGCAGGAAACAGATTTCAGGAGGTAGATTCGAATCGCCTTTAAAGCACATGAAAAGCGGCAAAACGTTGACAATGATGCCCTTGGCCAAAAAGGGCGTATGCGTTTTTTCCTGAATATATTCAGGAAAAAACGCATACGCCCTTTTTGGCCAACCAAGCAACCTGGAAAGGCAAATCAGTGCTACAAAGAAGTCTCGCTTCCCATCGGTCAAAAGGGCCATGCTGAAAAAAGTGTCAAAACCAGAAATGCAGGACAGGCCATGGAGAAATGGGAGCCTTGCTACACTGATGGGCGGGATGTAAATTGCCAACAGCCACTCTGGAGAAGTGTACGGTGTGTCCTGAAACATCTAAAAAACACAGCTTAGAGAGCATAGGGCACTTCCACGCATGGGGGGATAAAGTGGGAAAATTGAAAATCAGCAAGACACAAGCACCCCAAAGTTTAGGGCTGCTCTGTTGACAAGGACCTCCACTTCATTCCACCTTAAGTATCCCAGGAAAGCGAAAAATGGATAAAAAAGTTGTGGTCCTTATGTACAATGGAATATCACTCAGCCATGAAATCAATGTCATAAGGCTAGTAGCAGCATGATGAGTGGATTTAGGTAAGACGATTCTAAGTGAAATAAGTCACACAGAAAGGGACACTTCTCCTAAGGTGTCACTTATAGAGGGAATGTAAAAACCGTTACACTTGAACTGAATTACAAAACAGAACAGAGTCACACATGCAGAAAACACACTATGGCTGCTTAACGGGAAAGGTGAGGTGGGGTGATACATAAAACAAGAGCTTCAAATTAGCTCAGATACCGTTCCATAAACCCAATATGTAATAGACAAGACCTACTCCTTGCTCAGAGAACTGGACTCAACACGCCCGATTCACCGCACAAGAATATATCTGACTAGTAATAATCTTAAAACCTATGTATTGATATCTCTCTGTTAGTGTGTCAAGTGGGTGTAAGGCGGCATAAACACAGCCGTGAAAAGCAGCTAAACCCCATTATAAAAATAAATTACTTTTAAAAACCCATGAAACAAAGACAGGGAAAGAGAGAGAAATTATTACACAATTCGTTCAGGGGCTGTGATGCAACCTGGACTGACCATATCTAGACCCACAGCTGGATGAGACATAAGGGTGGACACTCTTGGGGCTGAGAGGTTTGGTGAGGTTGGGTGAGCAAACGCAGACCCTTTAAAGTAATACTGCGTGCTACCCATCGCATGGGTCCCAAATCTCCAGGTTCAAGGGCAACTTCCTACATCGAAAACATGCATGAGAAACCCAGAAGATGGTACACCGTGTGATGGGGAAAGGTTTCTAAAACGCACCTCATTTCTCATCTCTTTGTGCTCGGGTTCGCCATTCCAGCCACTTTACTAGCAATCTCCCTACTTGGAGCCTCAGCACCTTTAACCTCCTGTTCCGTACAGGTTGCAATTTGTCCTGAGGATGAACGGGAAGACGGGGAACCAATGAGAGACTAGCTCTTGGTGTTGGGACAGGCACAGGTCACTCTATTTTCCCATCAGGAAGAAGAATTAACCACAGGCTCAGCCTGACCCCCGGAACCAGAACAGGGCCTGAAGCCATCCTGCGCTTTTGCGGCCAGCTCCCAAAAAAGCGACTTGTAAAATGGAGCTTCAGGGCACTGCAATTCACAAACCTGCAGAGTTATAAATGATAACTCTCGTCCAGAAATATATTGAGGGAAGGCAAAGAAGAGGATTTGAAATCAAGGCAGAATTGCAGGAAACAGATTTCAGGAGGTAGATTCGAATCGCCTTTAAAGCACATGAAAAGCGGCAAAACGTTGACAATGATGCCCTTGGCCAAAAAGGGCGTATGCGTTTTTTCCTGAATATATTCAGGAAAAAACGCATACGCCCTTTTTGGCCAACCAAGCAACCTGGAAAGGCAAATCAGCGCTACAAAGAAGTCTCGCTTCCCATCGGTCAAAAGGGCCATGCTGAAAAAAGTGTCAAAACCAGAAATGCAGGACAGGCCATGGAGAAATGGGAGCCTTGCTACACTGATGGGCGGGATGTAAATTGCCAACAGCCACTCTGGAGAAGTGTACGGTGTGTCCTGAAACATCTAAAAAACACAGCTTAGAGAGCATAGGGCACTTCCACGCATGGGGGGATAAAGTGGGAAAATTGAAAATCAGCAAGACACAAGCACCCCAAAGTTTAGGGCTGCTCTGTTGACAAGGACCTCCACTTCATTCCACCTTAAATATCCCAGGAAAGCGAAAAATGGATAAAAAAGTTGTGGTCCTTATGTACAATGGAATATCACTCAGCCATGAAATCAATGTCATAAGGCTAGTAGCAGCATGATGAGTGGATTTAGGTAAGACGATTCTAAGTGAAATAAGTCACACAGAAAAGGACACTTCTCATAAGGTGTCACTTATAGAGGGAATGTAAAAACCGTTACACTTGAACTGAATTACAAAACAGAACAGAGTCACACATGCAGAAAACACACTGTGGCTGCTTAACGGGAAAGGTGAGGTGGGGTGATACATAAAACAAGAGCTTCAAATTAGCTCAGATACCGTTCCATAAACCCAATATGTAATAGACAAGACCTACTCCTTGCTCAGAGAACTGGACTCAACATGCCCGATTCACCGCACAAGAATATATCTGACTAGTAATAATCTTAAAACCTATGTATTGATATCTCTCTGTTAGTGTGTCAAGTGGGTGTAAGGCGGCATAAACACAGCCGTGAAAAGCAGCTAAACCCCATTATAAAAATAAATTACTTTTAAAAACCCATGAAACAAAGACAGGGAAAGAGAGAGAAATTATTACACAATTTGTTCAGGGGCTGTGATGCAACCTGGACTGACCATATCTAGACCCACAGCTGGATGAGACATAAGGGTGGACACTCTTGGGGCTGAGAGGTTTGGTGAGGTTGGGTGAGCAAACGCAGACCCTTTAAAGTAATACTGCGTGCTACCCATCGCATGGGTCCCAAATCTCCAGGTTCAAGGGCAACTTCCTACATCGAAAACATGCATGAGAAACCCAGAAGATGGTACACCGTGTGATGGGGAAAGGTTTCTAAAACGCACCTCATTTCTCATCTCCTTGTGCTCGGGTTCGCCATTCCAGCCACTTTACTAGCAATCGCCCTACTTGGAGCCTCAGCACCTTTAACCTCCTGTTCCGTACAAGTTGCAATTTGTCCTGAGGATGAACGGGAAGACGGGGAACCAATGAGAGACTAGCTCTTGGTGTTGGGACAGGCACAGGTCACTCTATTTTCCCATCAGGAAGAAGAATTAACCACAGGCTCAGCCTGACCCCCGGAACCAGAACAGGGCCTGAAGCCATCCTGCGCTTTTGCGGCCAGCTCCCAAAAAAGCGACTTGTAAAATGGAGCTTCAGGGCACTGCAATTCACAAACCTGCAGAGTTATAAATGATAACTCTCGTCCAGAAATATATTGAGGGAAGGCAAAGAAGAGGATTTGAAATCAAGGCAGAATTGCAGGAAACAGATTTCAGGAGGTAGATTCGAATCGCCTTTAAAGCACATGAAAAGCGGCAAAACGTTGACAATGATGCCCTTGGCCAAAAAGGGCGTATGCGTTTTTTCCTGAATATATTCAGGAAAAAACGCATACGCCCTTTTTGGCCAACCAAGCAACCTGGAAAGGCAAATCAGTGCTACAAAGAAGTCTCGCTTCCCATCGGTCAAAAGGGCCATGCTGAAAAAAGTGTCAAAACCAGAAATGCAGGACAGGCCATGGAGAAATGGGAGCCTTGCTACACTGATGGGCGGGATGTAAATTGCCAACAGCCACTCTGGAGAAGTGTACGGTGTGTCCTGAAACATCTAAAAAACACAGCTTAGAGAGCATAGGGCACTTCCACGCATGGGGGGATAAAGTGGGAAAATTGAAAATCAGCAAGACACAAGCACCCCAAAGTTTAGGGCTGCTCTGTTGACAAGGACCTCCACTTCATTCCACCTTAAGTATCCCAGGAAAGCGAAAAATGGATAAAAAAGTTGTGGTCCTTATGTACAATGGAATATCACTCAGCCATGAAATCAATGTCATAAGGCTAGTAGCAGCATGATGAGTGGATTTAGGTAAGACGATTCTAAGTGAAATAAGTCACACAGAAAGGGACACTTCTCCTAAGGTGTCACTTATAGAGGGAATGTAAAAACCGTTACACTTGAACTGAATTACAAAACAGAACAGAGTCACACATGCAGAAAACACACTATGGCTGCTTAACGGGAAAGGTGAGGTGGGGTGATACATAAAACAAGAGCTTCAAATTAGCTCAGATACCGTTCCATAAACCCAATATGTAATAGACAAGACCTACTCCTTGCTCAGAGAACTGGACTCAACACGCCCGATTCACCGCACAAGAATATATCTGACTAGTAATAATCTTAAAACCTATGTATTGATATCTCTCTGTTAGTGTGTCAAGTGGGTGTAAGGCGGCATAAACACAGCCGTGAAAAGCAGCTAAACCCCATTATAAAAATAAATTACTTTTAAAAACCCATGAAACAAAGACAGGGAAAGAGAGAGAAATTATTACACAATTCGTTCAGGGGCTGTGATGCAACCTGGACTGACCATATCTAGACCCACAGCTGGATGAGACATAAGGGTGGACACTCTTGGGGCTGAGAGGTTTGGTGAGGTTGGGTGAGCAAACGCAGACCCTTTAAAGTAATACTGCGTGCTACCCATCGCATGGGTCCCAAATCTCCAGGTTCAAGGGCAACTTCCTACATCGAAAACATGCATGAGAAACCCAGAAGATGGTACACCGTGTGATGGGGAAAGGTTTCTAAAACGCACCTCATTTCTCATCTCTTTGTGCTCGGGTTCGCCATTCCAGCCACTTTACTAGCAATCTCCCTACTTGGAGCCTCAGCACCTTTAACCTCCTGTTCCGTACAGGTTGCAATTTGTCCTGAGGATGAACGGGAAGACGGGGAACCAATGAGAGACTAGCTCTTGGTGTTGGGACAGGCACAGGTCACTCTATTTTCCCATCAGGAAGAAGAATTAACCACAGGCTCAGCCTGACCCCCGGAACCAGAACAGGGCCTGAAGCCATCCTGCGCTTTTGCGGCCAGCTCCCAAAAAAGCGACTTGTAAAATGGAGCTTCAGGGCACTGCAATTCACAAACCTGCAGAGTTATAAATGATAACTCTCGTCCAGAAATATATTGAGGGAAGGCAAAGAAGAGGATTTGAAATCAAGGCAGAATTGCAGGAAACAGATTTCAGGAGGTAGATTCGAATCGCCTTTAAAGCACATGAAAAGCGGCAAAACGTTGACAATGATGCCCTTGGCCAAAAAGGGCGTATGCGTTTTTTCCTGAATATATTCAGGAAAAAACGCATACGCCCTTTTTGGCCAACCAAGCAACCTGGAAAGGCAAATCAGCGCTACAAAGAAGTCTCGCTTCCCATCGGTCAAAAGGGCCATGCTGAAAAAAGTGTCAAAACCAGAAATGCAGGACAGGCCATGGAGAAATGGGAGCCTTGCTACACTGATGGGCGGGATGTAAATTGCCAACAGCCACTCTGGAGAAGTGTACGGTGTGTCCTGAAACATCTAAAAAACACAGCTTAGAGAGCATAGGGCACTTCCACGCATGGGGGGATAAAGTGGGAAAATTGAAAATCAGCAAGACACAAGCACCCCAAAGTTTAGGGCTGCTCTGTTGACAAGGACCTCCACTTCATTCCACCTTAAATATCCCAGGAAAGCGAAAAATGGATAAAAAAGTTGTGGTCCTTATGTACAATGGAATATCACTCAGCCATGAAATCAATGTCATAAGGCTAGTAGCAGCATGATGAGTGGATTTAGGTAAGACGATTCTAAGTGAAATAAGTCACACAGAAAAGGACACTTCTCATAAGGTGTCACTTATAGAGGGAATGTAAAAACCGTTACACTTGAACTGAATTACAAAACAGAACAGAGTCACACATGCAGAAAACACACTGTGGCTGCTTAACGGGAAAGGTGAGGTGGGGTGATACATAAAACAAGAGCTTCAAATTAGCTCAGATACCGTTCCATAAACCCAATATGTAATAGACAAGACCTACTCCTTGCTCAGAGAACTGGACTCAACATGCCCGATTCACCGCACAAGAATATATCTGACTAGTAATAATCTTAAAACCTATGTATTGATATCTCTCTGTTAGTGTGTCAAGTGGGTGTAAGGCGGCATAAACACAGCCGTGAAAAGCAGCTAAACCCCATTATAAAAATAAATTACTTTTAAAAACCCATGAAACAAAGACAGGGAAAGAGAGAGAAATTATTACACAATTTGTTCAGGGGCTGTGATGCAACCTGGACTGACCATATCTAGACCCACAGCTGGATGAGACATAAGGGTGGACACTCTTGGGGCTGAGAGGTTTGGTGAGGTTGGGTGAGCAAACGCAGACCCTTTAAAGTAATACTGCGTGCTACCCATCGCATGGGTCCCAAATCTCCAGGTTCAAGGGCAACTTCCTACATCGAAAACATGCATGAGAAACCCAGAAGATGGTACACCGTGTGATGGGGAAAGGTTTCTAAAACGCACCTCATTTCTCATCTCCTTGTGCTCGGGTTCGCCATTCCAGCCACTTTACTAGCAATCGCCCTACTTGGAGCCTCAGCACCTTTAACCTCCTGTTCCGTACAGGTTGCAATTTGTCCTGAGGATGAACGGGAAGACGGGAAACCAATGAGAGACTAGCTCTTGGTGTTGGGACAGGCACAGGTCACTCTATTTTCCCATCAGGAAGAAGAATTAACCACAGGCTCAGCCTGCCCCCCGGAACCAGAACAGGGCCTGAAGCCATCCTGCGCTTTTGCGGCCAGCTCCCAAAAAAGCGACTTGTAAAATGGAGCTTCAGGGCACTGCAATTCACAAACCTGCAGAGTTATAAATGATAACTCTCGTCCACAAATATATTGAGGGAAGGCAAAGAAGAGGATTTGAAATCAAGGCAGAATTGCAGGAAACAGATTTCAGGAGGTAGATTCGAATCGCCTTTAAAGCACATGAAAAGCGGCAAAACGTTGACAATGATGCCCTTGGCCAAAAAGGGCGTATGCGTTTTTTCCTGAATATATTCAGGAAAAAACGCATACGCCCTTTTTGGCCAACCAAGCAACCTGGAAAGGCAAATCAGCGCTACAAAGAAGTCTCGCTTCCCATCGGTCAAAAGGGCCATGCTGAAAAAAGTGTCAAAACCAGAAATGGAGGACAGGCCATGGAGAAATGGGAGCCTTGCTACACTGATGGGCGGGATGTAAATTGCCAACAGCCACTCTGGAGAAGTGTACGGTGTGTCCTGAAACATCTAAAAAACACAGCTTAGAGAGCATAGGGCACTTCCACGCATGGGGGGATAAAGTGGGAAAATTGAAAATCAGCAAGACACAAGCACCCCAAAGTTTAGGGCTGCTCTGTTGACAAGGACCTCCACTTCATTCCACCTTAAATATCCCAGGAAAGCGAAAAATGGATAAAAAAGTTGTGGTCCTTATGTACAATGGAATATCACTCAGCCATGAAATCAATGTCATAAGGCTAGTAGCAGCATGATGAGTGGATTTAGGTAAGACGATTCTAAGTGAAATAAGTCACACAGAAAGGGACACTTCTCCTAAGGTGTCACTTATAGAGGGAATGTAAAAACCGTTACACTTGAACTGAATTACAAAACAGAACAGAGTCACACATGCAGAAAACACACTATGGCTGCTTAACGGGAAAGGTGAGGTGGGGTGATACATAAAACAAGAGCTTCAAATTAGCTCAGATACCGTTCCATAAACCCAATATGTAATAGACAAGACCTACTCCTTGCTCAGAGAACTGGACTCAACACGCCCGATTCACCGCACAAGAATATATCTGACTAGTAATAATCTTAAAACCTATGTATTGATATCTCTCTGTTAGTGTGTCAAGTGGGTGTAAGGCGGCATAAACACAGCCGTGAAAAGCAGCTAAACCCCATTATAAAAATAAATTACTTTTAAAAACCCATGAAACAAAGACAGGGAAAGAGAGAGAAATTATTACACAATTCGTTCAGGGGCTGTGATGCAACCTGGACTGACCATATCTAGACCCACAGCTGGATGAGACATAAGGGTGGACACTCTTGGGGCTGAGAGGTTTGGTGAGGTTGGGTGAGCAAACGCAGACCCTTTAAAGTAATACTGCGTGCTACCCATCGCATGGGTCCCAAATCTCCAGGTTCAAGGGCAACTTCCTACATCGAAAACATGCATGAGAAACCCAGAAGATGGTACACCGTGTGATGGGGAAAGGTTTCTAAAACGCACCTCATTTCTCATCTCCTTGTGCTCGGGTTCGCCATTCCAGCCACTTTACTAGCAATCTCCCTACTTGGAGCCTCAGCACCTTTAACCTCCTGTTCCGTACAGGTTGCAATTTGTCCTGAGGATGAACGGGAAGACGGGGAACCAATGAGAGACTAGCTCTTGGTGTTGGGACAGGCACAGGTCACTCTATTTTCCGATCAGGAAAAAGAATTAACCACAGGCTCAGCCTGACCCCCGGAACCAGAACAGGGCCTGAAGCCATCCTGCGCTTTTGCGGCCAGCTCCCAAAAAAGCGACTTGTAAAATGGAGCTTCAGGGCACTGCAATTCACAAACCTGCAGAGTTATAAATGATAACTCTCGTCCACAAATATATTGAGGGAAGGCAAAGAAGAGGATTTGAAATCAAGGCAGAATTGCAGGAAACAGATTTCAGGAGGTAGATTCGAATCGCCTTTAAAGCACATGAAAAGCGGCAAAACGTTGACAATGATGCCCTTGGCCAAAAAGGGCGTATGCGTTTTTTCCTGAATATATTCAGGAAAAAACGCATACGCCCTTTTTGGCCAACCAAGCAACCTGGAAAGGCAAATCAGTGCTACAAAGAAGTCTCGCTTCCCATCGGTCAAAAGGGCCATGCTGAAAAAAGTGTCAAAACCAGAAATGCAGGACAGGCCATGGAGAAATGGGAGCCTTGCTACACTGATGGGCGGGATGTAAATTGCCAACAGCCACTCTGGAGAAGTGTACGGTGTGTCCTGAAACATCTAAAAAACACAGCTTAGAGAGCATAGGGCACTTCCACGCATGGGGGGATAAAGTGGGAAAATTGAAAATCAGCAAGACACAAGCACCCCAAAGTTTAGGGCTGCTCTGTTGACAAGGACCTCCACTTCATTCCACCTTAAATATCCCAGGAAAGCGAAAAATGGATAAAAAAGTTGTGGTCCTTATGTACAATGGAATATCACTCAGCCATGAAATCAATGTCATAAGGCTAGTAGCAGCATGATGAGTGGATTTAGGTAAGACGATTCTAAGTGAAATAAGTCACACAGAAAGGGACACTTCTCCTAAGGTGTCACTTATAGAGGGAATGTAAAAACCGTTACACTTGAACTGAATTACAAAACAGAACAGAGTCACACATGCAGAAAACACACTATGGCTGCTTAACGGGAAAGGTGAGGTGGGGTGATACATAAAACAAGAGCTTCAAATTAGCTCAGATACCGTTCCATAAACCCAATATGTAATAGACAAGACCTACTCCTTGCTCAGAGAACTGGACTCAACACGCCCGATTCACCGCACAAGAATATATCTGACTAGTAATAATCTTAAAACCTATGTATTGATATCTCTCTGTTAGTGTGTCAAGTGGGTGTAAGGCGGCATAAACACAGCCGTGAAAAGCAGCTAAACCCCATTATAAAAATAAATTACTTTTAAAAACCCATGAAACAAAGACAGGGAAAGAGAGAGAAATTATTACACAATTCGTTCAGGGGCTGTGATGCAACCTGGACTGACCATATCTAGACCCACAGCTGGATGAGACATAAGGGTGGACACTCTTGGGGCTGAGAGGTTTGGTGAGGTTGGGTGAGCAAACGCAGACCCTTTAAAGTAATACTGCGTGCTACCCATCGCATGGGTCCCAAATCTCCAGGTTCAAGGGCAACTTCCTACATCGAAAACATGCATGAGAAACCCAGAAGATGGTACACCGTGTGATGGGGAAAGGTTTCTAAAACGCACCTCATTTCTCATCTCTTTGTGCTCGGGTTCGCCATTCCAGCCACTTTACTAGCAATCTCCCTACTTGGAGCCTCAGCACCTTTAACCTCCTGTTCCGTACAGGTTGCAATTTGTCCTGAGGATGAACGGGAAGACGGGGAACCAATGAGAGACTAGCTCTTGGTGTTGGGACAGGCACAGGTCACTCTATTTTCCCATCAGGAAGAAGAATTAACCACAGGCTCAGCCTGCCCCCCGGAACCAGAACAGGGCCTGAAGCCATCCTGCGCTTTTGCGGCCAGCTCCCAAAAAAGCGACTTGTAAAATGGAGCTTCAGGGCACTGCAATTCACAAACCTGCAGAGTTATAAATGATAACTCTCGTCCAGAAATATATTGAGGGAAGGCAAAGAAGAGGATTTGAAATCAAGGCAGAATTGCAGGAAACAGATTTCAGGAGGTAGATTCGAATCGCCTTTAAAGCACATGAAAAGCGGCAAAACGTTGACAATGATGCCCTTGGCCAAAAAGGGCGTATGCGTTTTTTCCTGAATATATTCAGGAAAAAACGCATACGCCCTTTTTGGCCAACCAAGCAACCTGGAAAGGCAAATCAGCGCTACAAAGAAGTCTCGCTTCCCATCGGTCAAAAGGGCCATGCTGAAAAAAGTGTCAAAACCAGAAATGCAGGACAGGCCATGGAGAAATGGGAGCCTTGCTACACTGATGGGCGGGATGTAAATTGCCAACAGCCACTCTGGAGAAGTGTACGGTGTGTCCTGAAACATATAAAAAACACAGCTTAGAGAGCATAGGGCACTTCCACGCATGGGGGGATAAAGTGGGAAAATTGAAAATCAGCAAGACACAAGCACCCCAAAGTTTAGGGCTGCTCTGTTGACAAGGACCTCCACTTCATTCCACCTTAAATATCCCAGGAAAGCGAAAAATGGATAAAAAAGTTGTGGTCCTTATGTACAATGGAATATCACTCAGCCATGAAATCAATGTCATAAGGCTAGTAGCAGCATGATGAGTGGATTTAGGTAAGACGATTCTAAGTGAAATAAGTCACACAGAAAAGGACACTTCTCATAAGGTGTCACTTATAGAGGGAATGTAAAAACCGTTACACTTGAACTGAATTACAAAACAGAACAGAGTCACACATGCAGAAATCACACTGTGGCTGCTTAACGGGAAAGGTGAGGTGGGGTGATACATAAAACAAGAGCTTCAAATTAGCTCAGATACCGTTCCATAAACCCAATATGTAATAGACAAGACCTACTCCTTGCTCAGAGAACTGGACTCAACATGCCCGATTCACCGCACAAGAATATATCTGACTAGTAATAATCTTAAAACCTATGTATTGATATCTCTCTGTTAGTGTGTCAAGTGGGTGTAAGGCGGCATAAACACAGCCGTGAAAAGCAGCTAAACCCCATTATAAAAATAAATTACTTTTAAAAACCCATGAAACAAAGACAGGGAAAGAGAGAGAAATTATTACACAATTTGTTCAGGGGCTGTGATGCAACCTGGACTGACCATATCTAGACCCACAGCTGGATGAGACATAAGGGTGGACACTCTTGGGGCTGAGAGGTTTGGTGAGGTTGGGTGAGCAAACGCAGACCCTTTAAAGTAATACTGCGTGCTACCCATCGCATGGGTCCCAAATCTCCAGGTTCAAGGGCAACTTCCTACATCGAAAACATGCATGAGAAACCCAGAAGATGGTACACCGTGTGATGGGGAAAGGTTTCTAAAACGCACCTCATTTCTCATCTCCTTGTGCTCGGGTTCGCCATTCCAGCCACTTTACGAGCAATCTCCCTACTTGGAGCCTCAGCACCTTTAACCTCCTGTTCCGTACAGGTTGCAATTTGTCCTGAGGATGAACGGGAAGATGGGGAACCAATGAGAGACTAGCTCTTGGTGTTGGGACAGGCACAGGTCACTCTATTTTCCCATCAGGAAGAAGAATTAACGACAGGCTCAGCCTGACCCCCGGAACCAGAACAGGGCCTGAAGCCATCCTGCGCTTTTGCGGCCAGCTCCCAAAAAAGCGACTTGTAAAATGGAGCTTCAGGGCACTGCAATTCACAAACCTGCAGAGTTATAAATGATAACTCTCGTCCAGAAATATATTGAGGGAAGGCAAAGAAGAGGATTTGAAATCAAGGCAGAATTGCAGGAAACAGATTTCAGGAGGTAGATTCGAATCGCCTTTAAAGCACATGAAAAGCGGCAAAACGTTGACAATGATGCCCTTGGCCAAAAAGGGCGTATGCGTTTTTTCCTGAATATATTCAGGAAAAAACGCATACGCCCTTTTTGGCCAACCAAGCAACCTGGAAAGGCAAATCAGCGCTACAAAGAAGTCTCGCTTCCCATCGGTCAAAAGGGCCATGCTGAAAAAAGTGTCAAAACCAGAAATGGAGGACAGGCCATGGAGAAATGGGAGCCTTGCTACACTGATGGGCGGGATGTAAATTGACAACAGACACTCTGGAGAAGTGTACGGTGTGTCCTGAAACATCTAAAAAACACAGCTTAGAGAGCATAGGGCACTTCCACGCATGGGGGGATAAAGTGGGAAAATTGAAAATCAGCAAGACACAAGCACCCCAAAGTTTAGGGCTGCTCTGTTGACAAGGACCTCCACTTCATTCCACCTTAAATATCCCAGGAAAGCGAAAAATGGATAAAAAAGTTGTGGTCCTTATGTACAATGGAATATCACTCAGCCATGAAATCAATGTCATAAGGCTAGTAGCAGCATGATGAGTGGATTTAGGTAAGACGATTCTAAGTGAAATAAGTCACACAGAAAAGGACACTTCTCATAAGGTGTCACTTATAGAGGGAATGTAAAAACCGTTACACTTGAACTGAATTACAAAACAGAAAAGAGTCACACATGCAGAAAACACACTATGGCTGCTTAACGGGAAAGGTGAGGTGGGGTGATACATAAAACAAGAGCTTCAAATTAGCTCAGATACCGTTCCATAAACCCAATATGTAATAGACAAGACCTACTCCTTGCTCAGAGAACTGGACTCAACACGCCCGATTCACCGCACAAGAATATATCTGACTAGTAATAATCTTAAAACCTATGTATTGATATCTCTCTGTTAGTGTGTCAAGTGGGTGTAAGGCGGCATAAACACAGCCGTGAAAAGCAGCTAAACCCCATTATAAAAATAAATTACTTTTAAAAACCCATGAAACAAAGACAGGGAAAGAGAGAGAAATTATTACACAATTTGTTCAGGGGCTGTGATGCAACCTGGACTGACCATATCTAGACCCACAGCTGGATGAGACATAAGGGTGGACACTCTTGGGGCTGAGAGGTTTGGTGAGGTTGGGTGAGCAAACGCAGACCCTTTAAAGTAATACTGCGTGCTACCCATCGCATGGGTCCCAAATCTCCAGGTTCAAGGGCAACTTCCTACATCGAAAACATGCATGAGAAACCCAGAAGATGGTACACCGTGTGATGGGGAAAGGTTTCTAAAACGCACCTCATTTCTCATCTCCTTGTGCTCGGGTTCGCCATTCCAGCCACTTTACGAGCAATCTCCCTACTTGGAGCCTCAGCACCTTTAACCTCCTGTTCCGTACAGGTTGCAATTTGTCCTGAGGATGAACGGGAAGATGGGGAACCAATGAGAGACTAGCTCTTGGTGTTGGGACAGGCACAGGTCACTCTATTTTCCCATCAGGAAGAAGAATTAACGACAGGCTCAGCCTGCCCCCCGGAACCAGAACAGGGCCTGAAGCCATCCTGCGCTTTTGCGGCCAGCTCCCAAAAAAGCGACTTGTAAAATGGAGCTTCAGGGCACTGCAATTCACAAACCTGCAGAGTTATAAATGATAACTCTCGTCCACAAATATATTGAGGGAAGGCAAAGAAGAGGATTTGAAATCAAGGCAGAATTGCAGGAAACAGATTTCAGGAGGTAGATTCGAATCGCCTTTAAAGCACATGAAAAGCGGCAAAACGTTGACAATGATGCCCTTGGCCAAAAAGGGCGTATGCGTTTTTTCCTGAATATATTCAGGAAAAAACGCATACGCCCTTTTTGGCCAACCAAGCAACCTGGAAAGGCAAATCAGCGCTACAAAGAAGTCTCGCTTCCCATCGGTCAAAAGGGCCATGCTGAAAAAAGTGTCAAAACCAGAAATGGAGGACAGGCCATGGAGAAATGGGAGCCTTGCTACACTGATGGGCGGGATGTAAATTGACAACAGACACTCTGGAGAAGTGTACGGTGTGTCCTGAAACATCTAAAAAACACAGCTTAGAGAGCATAGGGCACTTCCACGCATGGGGGGATAAAGTGGGAAAATTGAAAATCAGCAAGACACAAGCACCCCAAAGTTTAGGGCTGCTCTGTTGACAAGGACCTCCACTTCATTCCACCTTAAATATCCCAGGAAAGCGAAAAATGGATAAAAAAGTTGTGGTCCTTATGTACAATGGAATATCACTCAGCCATGAAATCAATGTCATAAGGCTAGTAGCAGCATGATGAGTGGATTTAGGTAAGACGATTCTAAGTGAAATAAGTCACACAGAAAAGGACACTTCTCATAAGGTGTCACTTATAGAGGGAATGTAAAAACCGTTACACTTGAACTGAATTACAAAACAGAAAAGAGTCACACATGCAGAAAACACACTATGGCTGCTTAACGGGAAAGGTGAGGTGGGGTGATACATAAAACAAGAGCTTCAAATTAGCTCAGATACCGTTCCATAAACCCAATATGTAATAGACAAGACCTACTCCTTGCTCAGAGAACTGGACTCAACACGCCCGATTCACCGCACAAGAATATATCTGACTAGTAATAATCTTAAAACCTATGTATTGATATCTCTCTGTTAGTGTGTCAAGTGGGTGTAAGGCGGCATAAACACAGCCGTGAAAAGCAGCTAAACCCCATTATAAAAATAAATTACTTTTAAAAACCCATGAAACAAAGACAGGGAAAGAGAGAGAAATTATTACACAATTCGTTCAGGGGCTGTGATGCAACCTGGACTGACCATATCTAGACCCACAGCTGGATGAGACATAAGGGTGGACACTCTTGGGGCTGAGAGGTTTGGTGAGGTTGGGTGAGCAAACGCAGACCCTTTAAAGTAATACTGCGTGCTACCCATCGCATGGGTCCCAAATCTCCAGGTTCAAGGGCAACTTCCTACATCGAAAACATGCATGAGAAACCCAGAAGATGGTACACCGTGTGATGGGGAAAGGTTTCTAAAACGCACCTCATTTCTCATCTCTTTGTGCTCGGGTTCGCCATTCCAGCCACTTTACTAGCAATCTCCCTACTTGGAGCCTCAGCACCTTTAACCTCCTGTTCCGTACAGGTTGCAATTTGTCCTGAGGATGAACGGGAAGACGGGGAACCAATGAGAGACTAGCTCTTGGTGTTGGGACAGGCACAGGTCACTCTATTTTCCCATCAGGAAGAAGAATTAACCACAGGCTCAGCCTGACCCCCGGAACCAGAACAGGGCCTGAAGCCATCCTGCGCTTTTGCGGCCAGCTCCCAAAAAAGCGACTTGTAAAATGGAGCTTCAGGGCACTGCAATTCACAAACCTGCAGAGTTATAAATGATAACTCTCGTCCAGAAATATATTGAGGGAAGGCAAAGAAGAGGATTTGAAATCAAGGCAGAATTGCAGGAAACAGATTTCAGGAGGTAGATTCGAATCGCCTTTAAAGCACATGAAAAGCGGCAAAACGTTGACAATGATGCCCTTGGCCAAAAAGGGCGTATGCGTTTTTTCCTGAATATATTCAGGAAAAAACGCATACGCCCTTTTTGGCCAACCAAGCAACCTGGAAAGGCAAATCAGCGCTACAAAGAAGTCTCGCTTCCCATCGGTCAAAAGGGCCATGCTGAAAAAAGTGTCAAAACCAGAAATGCAGGACAGGCCATGGAGAAATGGGAGCCTTGCTACACTGATGGGCGGGATGTAAATTGCCAACAGCCACTCTGGAGAAGTGTACGGTGTGTCCTGAAACATCTAAAAAACACAGCTTAGAGAGCATAGGGCACTTCCACGCATGGGGGGATAAAGTGGGAAAATTGAAAATCAGCAAGACACAAGCACCCCAAAGTTTAGGGCTGCTCTGTTGACAAGGACCTCCACTTCATTCCACCTTAAATATCCCAGGAAAGCGAAAAATGGATAAAAAAGTTGTGGTCCTTATGTACAATGGAATATCACTCAGCCATGAAATCAATGTCATAAGGCTAGTAGCAGCATGATGAGTGGATTTAGGTAAGACGATTCTAAGTGAAATAAGTCACACAGAAAAGGACACTTCTCATAAGGTGTCACTTATAGAGGGAATGTAAAAACCGTTACACTTGAACTGAATTACAAAACAGAACAGAGTCACACATGCAGAAATCACACTGTGGCTGCTTAACGGGAAAGGTGAGGTGGGGTGATACATAAAACAAGAGCTTCAAATTAGCTCAGATACCGTTCCATAAACCCAATATGTAATAGACAAGACCTACTCCTTGCTCAGAGAACTGGACTCAACATGCCCGATTCACCGCACAAGAATATATCTGACTAGTAATAATCTTAAAACCTATGTATTGATATCTCTCTGTTAGTGTGTCAAGTGGGTGTAAGGCGGCATAAACACAGCCGTGAAAAGCAGCTAAACCCCATTATAAAAATAAATTACTTTTAAAAACCCATGAAACAAAGACAGGGAAAGAGAGAGAAATTATTACACAATTTGTTCAGGGGCTGTGATGCAACCTGGACTGACCATATCTAGACCCACAGCTGGATGAGACATAAGGGTGGACACTCTTGGGGCTGAGAGGTTTGGTGAGGTTGGGTGAGCAAACGCAGACCCTTTAAAGTAATACTGCGTGCTACCCATCGCATGGGTCCCAAATCTCCAGGTTCAAGGGCAACTTCCTACATCGAAAACATGCATGAGAAACCCAGAAGATGGTACACCGTGTGATGGGGAAAGGTTTCTAAAACGCACCTCATTTCTCATCTCCTTGTGCTCGGGTTCGCCATTCCAGCCACTTTACGAGCCATCTCCCTACTTGGAGCCTCAGCACCTTTAACCTCCTGTTCCGTACAGGTTGCAATTTGTCCTGAGGATGAACGGGAAGATGGGGAACCAATGAGAGACTAGCTCTTGGTGTTGGGACAGGCACAGGTCACTCTATTTTCCCATCAGGAAGAAGAATTAACGACAGGCTCAGCCTGACCCCCGGAACCAGAACAGGGCCTGAAGCCATCCTGCGCTTTTGCGGCCAGCTCCCAAAAAAGCGACTTGTAAAATGGAGCTTCAGGGCACTGCAATTCACAAACCTGCAGAGTTATAAATGATAACTCTCGTCCACAAATATATTGAGGGAAGGCAAAGAAGAGGATTTGAAATCAAGGCAGAATTGCAGGAAACAGATTTCAGGAGGTAGATTCGAATCGCCTTTAAAGCACATGAAAAGCGGCAAAACGTTGACAATGATGCCCTTGGCCAAAAAGGGCGTATGCGTTTTTTCCTGAATATATTCAGGAAAAAACGCATACGCCCTTTTTGGCCAACCAAGCAACCTGGAAAGGCAAATCAGCGCTACAAAGAAGTCTCGCTTCCCATCGGTCAAAAGGGCCATGCTGAAAAAAGTGTCAAAACCAGAAATGGAGGACAGGCCATGGAGAAATGGGAGCCTTGCTACACTGATGGGCGGGATGTAAATTGACAACAGACACTCTGGAGAAGTGTACGGTGTGTCCTGAAACATCTAAAAAACACAGCTTAGAGAGCATAGGGCACTTCCACGCATGGGGGGATAAAGTGGGAAAATTGAAAATCAGCAAGACACAAGCACCCCAAAGTTTAGGGCTGCTCTGTTGACAAGGACCTCCACTTCATTCCACCTTAAATATCCCAGGAAAGCGAAAAATGGATAAAAAAGTTGTGGTCCTTATGTACAATGGAATATCACTCAGCCATGAAATCAATGTCATAAGGCTAGTAGCAGCATGATGAGTGGATTTAGGTAAGACGATTCTAAGTGAAATAAGTCACACAGAAAAGGACACTTCTCATAAGGTGTCACTTATAGAGGGAATGTAAAAACCGTTACACTTGAACTGAATTACAAAACAGAAAAGAGTCACACATGCAGAAAACACACTATGGCTGCTTAACGGGAAAGGTGAGGTGGGGTGATACATAAAACAAGAGTTTCAAATTAGCTCAGATACCGTTCCATAAACCCAATATGTAATAGACAAGACCTACTCCTTGCTCAGAGAACTGGACTCAACACGCCCGATTCACCGCACATGAATATATCTGAGTAGTAATAATCTTAAAACCTATGTATTGATATCTCTCTGTTAGTGTGTCAAGTGGGTGTAAAGCGGCATAAACACAGCCGTGAAAAGCAGCTAAACCCCATTATAAAAATAAATTACTTTTAAAAACCCATGAAACAAAGACAGGGAAAGAGAGAGAAATTCTTACACAATTCGTTCAGGAGCTGTGATGCAACCTGGACTGACCATATCTAGACCCACAGCTGGATGAGACATAAGGGTGGACACTCTTGGGGCTGAGAGGTTTGGTGAGGTTGGGTGAGCAAACGCAGACCCTTTAAAGTAATACTGAGTGCTACCCATCGCATGGGTCCCAAATCTCCAGGTTCAAGGGCAACTTCCTACATCGAAAACATGCATGAGAAACCCAGAAGATGGTACACCGTGTGATGGGGAAAGGTTTCTAAAACGCACCTCATTTCTCATCTCCTTGTGCTCGGGTTCGCCATTCCAGCCACTTTACTAGCAATCTCCCTACTTGGAGCCTCAGCACCTTTAACCTCCTGTTCCGTACAGGTTGCAATTTGTCCTGAGGATGAACGGGAAGACGGGGAACCAATGAGAGACTAGCTCTTGGTGTTGGGACAGGCACAGGTCACTCTATTTTCCCATCAGGAAGAAGAATTAACCACAGGCTCAGCCTGACCCCCGGAACCAGAACAGGGCCTGAAGCCATCCTGCGCTTTTGCGGCCAGCTCCCAAAAAAGCGACTTGTAAAATGGAGCTTCAGGGCACTGCAATTCACAAACCTGCAGAGTTATAAATGATAACTCTCGTCCACAAATATATTGAGGGAAGGCAAAGAAGAGGATTTGAAATCAAGGCAGAATTGCAGGAAACAGATTTCAGGAGGTAGATTCGAATCGCCTTTAAAGCACATGAAAAGCGGCAAAACGTTGACAATGATGCCCTTGGCCAAAAAGGGCGTATGCGTTTTTTCCTGAATATATTCAGGAAAAAACGCATACGCCCTTTTTGGCCAACCAAGCAACCTGGAAAGGCAAATCAGCGCTACAAAGAAGTCTCGCTTCCCATCGGTCAAAAGGGCCATGCTGAAAAAAGTGTCAAAACCAGAAATGCAGGACAGGCCATGGAGAAATGGGAGCCTTGCTACACTGATGGGCGGGATGTAAATTGCCAACAGCCACTCTGGAGAAGTGTACGGTGTGTCCTGAAACATCTAAAAAACACAGCTTAGAGAGCATAGGGCACTTCCACGCATGGGGGGATAAAGTGGGAAAATTGAAAATCAGCAAGACACAAGCACCCCAAAGTTTAGGGCTGCTCTGTTGACAAGGACCTCCACTTCATTCCACCTTAAATATCCCAGGAAAGCGAAAAATGGATAAAAAAGTTGTGGTCCTTATGTACAATGGAATATCACTCAGCCATGAAATCAATGTCATAAGGCTAGTAGCAGCATGATGAGTGGATTTAGGTAAGACGATTCTAAGTGAAATAAGTCACACAGAAAGGGACACTTCTCCTAAGGTGTCACTTATAGAGGGAATGTAAAAACCGTTACACTTGAACTGAATTACAAAACAGAACAGAGTCACACATGCAGAAAACACACTATGGCTGCTTAACGGGAAAGGTGAGGTGGGGTGATACATAAAACAAGAGCTTCAAATTAGCTCAGATACCGTTCCATAAACCAAATATGTAATAGACAAGACCTACTCCTTGCTCAGAGAACTGGACTCAACACGCCCGATTCACCGCACAAGAATATATCTGACTAGTAATAATCTTAAAACCTATGTATTGATATCTCTCTGTTAGTGTGTCAAGTGGGTGTAAGGCGGCATAAACACAGCCGTGAAAAGCAGCTAAACCCCATTATAAAAATAAATTACTTTTAAAAACCCATGAAACAAAGACAGGGAAAGAGAGAGAAATTATTACACAATTCGTTCAGGGGCTGTGATGCAACCTGGACTGACCATATCTAGACCCACAGCTGGATGAGACATAAGGGTGGACACTCTTGGGGCTGAGAGGTTTGGTGAGGTTGGGTGAGCAAACGCAGACCCTTTAAAGTAATACTGCGTGCTACCCATCGCATGGGTCCCAAATCTCCAGGTTCAAGGGCAACTTCCTACATCGAAAACATGCATGAGAAACCCAGAAGATGGTACACCGTGTGATGGGGAAAGGTTTCTAAAACGCACCTCATTTCTCATCTCCTTGTGCTCGGGTTCGCCATTCCAGCCACTTTACTAGCAATCTCCCTACTTGGAGCCTCAGCACCTTTAACCTCCTGTTCCGTACAGGTTGCAATTTGTCCTGAGGATGAACGGGAAGACGGGGAACCAATGAGAGACTAGCTCTTGGTGTTGGGACAGGCACAGGTCACTCTATTTTCCCATCAGGAAGAAGAATTAACCACAGGCTCAGCCTGACCCCCGGAACCAGAAAAGGGCCTGAAGCCATCCTGCGCTTTTGCGGCCAGCTCCCAAAAAAGCGACTTGTAAAATGGAGCTTCAGGGCACTGCAATTCACAAACCTGCAGAGTTATAAATGATAACTCTCGTCCACAAATATATTGAGGGAAGGCAAAGAAGAGGATTTGAAATCAAGGCAGAATTGCAGGAAACAGATTTCAGGAGGTAGATTCGAATCGCCTTTAAAGCACATGAAAAGCGGCAAAACGTTGACAATGATGCCCTTGGCCAAAAAGGGCGTATGCGTTTTTTCCTGAATATATTCAGGAAAAAACGCATACGCCCTTTTTGGCCAACCAAGCAACCTGGAAAGGCAAATCAGCGCTACAAAGAAGTCTCGCTTCCCATCGGTCAAAAGGGCCATGCTGAAAAAAGTGTCAAAACCAGAAATGCAGGACAGGCCATGGAGAAATGGGAGCCTTGCTACACTGATGGGCGGGATGTAAATTGCCAACAGCCACTCTGGAGAAGTGTACGGTGTGTCCTGAAACATCTAAAAAACACAGCTTAGAGAGCATAGGGCACTTCCACGCATGGGGGGATAAAGTGGGAAAATTGAAAATCAGCAAGACACAAGCACCCCAAAGTTTAGGGCTGCTCTGTTGACAAGGACCTCCACTTCATTCCACCTTAAATATCCCAGGAAAGCGAAAAATGGATAAAAAAGTTGTGGTCCTTATGTACAATGGAATATCACTCAGCCATGAAATCAATGTCATAAGGCTAGTAGCAGCATGATGAGTGGATTTAGGTAAGACGATTCTAAGTGAAATAAGTCACACAGAAAGGGACACTTCTCCTAAGGTGTCACTTATAGAGGGAATGTAAAAACCGTTACACTTGAACTGAATTACAAAACAGAACAGAGTCACACATGCAGAAAACACACTATGGCTGCTTAACGGGAAAGGTGAGGTGGGGTGATACATAAAACAAGAGCTTCAAATTAGCTCAGATACCGTTCCATAAACCCAATATGTAATAGACAAGACCTACTCCTTGCTCAGAGAACTGGACTCAACACGCCCGATTCACCGCACAAGAATATATCTGACTAGTAATAATCTTAAAACCTATGTATTGATATCTCTCTGTTAGTGTGTCAAGTGGGTGTAAGGCGGCATAAACACAGCCGTGAAAAGCAGCTAAACCCCATTATAAAAATAAATTACTTTTAAAAACCCATGAAACAAAGACAGGGAAAGAGAGAGAAATTATTACACAATTCGTTCAGGGGCTGTGATGCAACCTGGACTGACCATATCTAGACCCACAGCTGGATGAGACATAAGGGTGGACACTCTTGGGGCTGAGAGGTTTGGTGAGGTTGGGTGAGCAAACGCAGACCCTTTAAAGTAATACTGCGTGCTACCCATCGCATGGGTCCCAAATCTCCAGGTTCAAGGGCAACTTCCTACATCGAAAACATGCATGAGAAACCCAGAAGATGGTACACCGTGTGATGGGGAAAGGTTTCTAAAACGCACCTCATTTCTCATCTCCTTGTGCTCGGGTTCGCCATTCCAGCCAATTTACTAGCAATCTCCCTACTTGGAGCCTCAGCACCTTTAACCTCCTGTTCCGTACAGGTTGCAATTTGTCCTGAGGATGAACGGGAAGACGGGGAACCAATGAGAGACTAGCTCTTGGTGTTGGGACAGGCACAGGTCACTCTATTTTCCCATCAGGAAGAAGAATTAACCACAGGCTCAGCCTGACCCCCGGAACCAGAACAGGGCCTGAAGCCATCCTGCGCTTTTGCGGCCAGCTCCCAAAAAAGCGACTTGTAAAATGGAGCTTCAGGGCACTGCAATTCACAAACCTGCAGAGTTATAAATGATAACTCTCGTCCAGAAATATATTGAGGGAAGGCAAAGAAGAGGATTTGAAATCAAGGCAGAATTGCAGGAAACAGATTTCAGGAGGTAGATTCGAATCGCCTTTAAAGCACATGAAAAGCGGCAAAACGTTGACAATGATGCCCTTGGCCAAAAAGGGCGTATGCGTTTTTTCCTGAATATATTCAGGAAAAAACGCATACGCCCTTTTTGGCCAACCAAGCAACCTGGAAAGGCAAATCAGCGCTACAAAGAAGTCTCGCTTCCCATCGGTCAAAAGGGCCATGCTGAAAAAAGTGTCAAAACCAGAAATGCAGGACAGGCCATGGAGAAATGGGAGCCTTGCTACACTGATGGGCGGGATGTAAATTGCCAACAGCCACTCTGGAGAAGTGTACGGTGTGTCCTGAAACATCTAAAAAACACAGCTTAGAGAGCATAGGGCACTTCCACGCATGGGGGGATAAAGTGGGAAAATTGAAAATCAGCAAGACACAAGCACCCCAAAGTTTAGGGCTGCTCTGTTGACAAGGACCTCCACTTCATTCCACCTTAAATATCCCAGGAAAGCGAAAAATGGATAAAAAAGTTGTGGTCCTTATGTACAATGGAATATCACTCAGCCATGAAATCAATGTCATAAGGCTAGTAGCAGCATGATGAGTGGATTTAGGTAAGACGATTCTAAGTGAAATAAGTCACACAGAAAGGGACACTTCTCCTAAGGTGTCACTTATAGAGGGAATGTAAAAACCGTTACACTTGAACTGAATTACAAAACAGAACAGAGTCACACATGCAGAAAACACACTATGGCTGCTTAACGGGAAAGGTGAGGTGGGGTGATACATAAAACAAGAGCTTCAAATTAGCTCAGATACCGTTCCATAAACCCAATATGTAATAGACAAGACCTACTCCTTGCTCAGAGAACTGGACTCAACACGCCCGATTCACCGCACAAGAATATATCTGACTAGTAATAATCTTAAAACCTATGTATTGATATCTCTCTGTTAGTGTGTCAAGTGGGTGTAAGGCGGCATAAACACAGCCGTGAAAAGCAGCTAAACCCCATTATAAAAATAAATTACTTTTAAAAACCCATGAAACAAAGACAGGGAAAGAGAGAGAAATTATTACACAATTCGTTCAGGGGCTGTGATGCAACCTGGACTGACCATATCTAGACCCACAGCTGGATGAGACATAAGGGTGGACACTCTTGGGGCTGAGAGGTTTGGTGAGGTTGGGTGAGCAAACGCAGACCCTTTAAAGTAATACTGCGTGCTACCCATCGCATGGGTCCCAAATCTCCATGTTCAAGGGCAACTTCCTACATCGAAAACATGCATGAGAAACCCAGAAGATGGTACACCGTGTGATGGGGAAAGGTTTCTAAAACGCACCTCATTTCTCATCTCCTTGTGCTCGGGTTCGCCATTCCAGCCAATTTACTAGCAATCTCCCTACTTGGAGCCTCAGCACCTTTAACCTCCTGTTCCGTACAGGTTGCAATTTGTCCTGAGGATGAACGGGAAGACGGGGAACCAATGAGAGACTAGCTCTTGGTGTTGGGACAGGCACAGGTCACTCTATTTTCCCATCAGGAAGAAGAATTAACCACAGGCTCAGCCTGACCCCCGGAACCAGAACAGGGCCTGAAGCCATCCTGCGCTTTTGCGGCCAGCTCCCAAAAAAGCGACTTGTAAAATGGAGCTTCAGGGCACTGCAATTCACAAACCTGCAGAGTTATAAATGATAACTCTCATCCACAAATATATTGAGGGAAGGCAAAGAAGAGGATTTGAAATCAAGGCAGAATTGCAGGAAACAGATTTCAGGAGGTAGATTCGAATCGCCTTTAAAGCACATGAAAAGCGGCAAAACGTTGACAATGATGCCCTTGGCCAAAAAGGGCGTATGCGTTTTTTCCTGAATATATTCAGGAAAAAACGCATACGCCCTTTTTGGCCAACCAAGCAACCTGGAAAGGCAAATCAGCGCTACAAAGAAGTCTCGCTTCCCATCGGTCAAAAGGGCCATGCTGAAAAAAGTGTCAAAACCAGAAATGCAGGACAGGCCATGGAGAAATGGGAGCCTTGCTACACTGATGGGCGGGATGTAAATTGCCAACAGCCACTCTGGAGAAGTGTACGGTGTGTCCTGAAACATCTAAAAAACACAGCTTAGAGAGCATAGGGCACTTCCACGCATGGGGGGATAAAGTGGGAAAATTGAAAATCAGCAAGACACAAGCACCCCAAAGTTTAGGGCTGCTCTGTTGACAAGGACCTCCACTTCATTCCACCTTAAATATCCCAGGAAAGCGAAAAATGGATAAAAAAGTTGTGGTCCTTATGTACAATGGAATATCACTCAGCCATGAAATCAATGTCATAAGGCTAGTAGCAGCATGATGAGTGGATTTAGGTAAGACGATTCTAAGTGAAATAAGTCACACAGAAAAGGACACTTCTCATAAGGTGTCACTTATAGAGGGAATGTAAAAACCGTTACACTTGAACTGAATTACAAAACAGAACAGAGTCACACATGCAGAAAACACACTATGGCTGCTTAACGGGAAAGGTGAGGTGGGGTGATACATAAAACAAGAGCTTCAAATTAGCTCAGATACCGTTCCATAAACCCAATATGTAATAGACAAGACCTACTCCTTGCTCAGAGAACTGGACTCAACACGCCCGATTCACCGCACAAGAATATATCTGACTAGTAATAATCTTAAAACCTATGTATTGATATCTCTCTGTTAGTGTGTCAAGTGGGTGTAAGGCGGCATAAACACAGCCGTGAAAAGCAGCTAAACCCCATTAGAAAAATAAATTACTTTTAAAAACCCATGAAACAAAGACAGGGAAAGAGAGAGAAATTATTACACAATTCGTTCAGGGGCTGTGATGCAACCTGGACTGACCATATCTAGACCCACAGCTGGATGAGACATAAGGGTGGACACTCTTGGGGCTGAGAGGTTTGGTGAGGTTGGGTGAGCAAACGCAGACCCTTTAAAGTAATACTGCGTGCTACCCATCGCATGGGTCCCAAATCTCCAGGTTCAAGGGCAACTTCCTACATCGAAAACATGCATGAGAAACCCAGAAGATGGTACACCGTGTGATGGGGAAAGGTTTCTAAAACGCACCTCATTTCTCATCTCCTTGTGCTCGGGTTCGCCATTCCAGCCACTTTACTAGCAATCTCCCTACTTGGAGCCTCAGCACCTTTAACCTCCTGTTCCGTACAGGTTGCAATTTGTCCTGAGGATGAACGGGAAGACGGGGAACCAATGAGAGACTAGCTCTTGGTGTTGGGACAGGCACAGGTCACTCTATTTTCCCATCAGGAAGAAGAATTAACCACAGGCTCAGCCTGACCCCCGGAACCAGAAAAGGGCCTGAAGCCATCCTGCGCTTTTGCGGCCAGCTCCCAAAAAAGCGACTTGTAAAATGGAGCTTCAGGGCACTGCAATTCACAAACCTGCAGAGTTATAAATGATAACTCTCGTCCACAAATATATTGAGGGAAGGCAAAGAAGAGGATTTGAAATCAAGGCAGAATTGCAGGAAACAGATTTCAGGAGGTAGATTCGAATCGCCTTTAAAGCACATGAAAAGCGGCAAAACGTTGACAATGATGCCCTTGGCCAAAAAGGGCGTATGCGTTTTTTCCTGAATATATTCAGGAAAAAACGCATACGCCCTTTTTGGCCAACCAAGCAACCTGGAAAGGCAAATCAGCGCTACAAAGAAGTCTCGCTTCCCATCGGTCAAAAGGGCCATGCTGAAAAAAGTGTCAAAACCAGAAATGCAGGACAGGCCATGGAGAAATGGGAGCCTTGCTACACTGATGGGCGGGATGTAAATTGCCAACAGCCACTCTGGAGAAGTGTACGGTGTGTCCTGAAACATCTAAAAAACACAGCTTAGAGAGCATAGGGCACTTCCACGCATGGGGGGATAAAGTGGGAAAATTGAAAATCAGCAAGACACAAGCACCCCAAAGTTTAGGGCTGCTCTGTTGACAAGGACCTCCACTTCATTCCACCTTAAATATCCCAGGAAAGCGAAAAATGGATAAAAAAGTTGTGGTCCTTATGTACAATGGAATATCACTCAGCCATGAAATCAATGTCATAAGGCTAGTAGCAGCATGATGAGTGGATTTAGGTAAGACGATTCTAAGTGAAATAAGTCACACAGAAAGGGACACTTCTCCTAAGGTGTCACTTATAGAGGGAATGTAAAAACCGTTACACTTGAACTGAATTACAAAACAGAACAGAGTCACACATGCAGAAAACACACTATGGCTGCTTAACGGGAAAGGTGAGGTGGGGTGATACATAAAACAAGAGCTTCAAATTAGCTCAGATACCGTTCCATAAACCCAATATGTAATAGACAAGACCTACTCCTTGCTCAGAGAACTGGACTCAACACGCCCGATTCACCGCAGAAGAATATATCTGACTAGTAATAATCTTAAAACCTATGTATTGATATCTCTCTGTTAGTGTGTCAAGTGGGTGTAAGGCGGCATAAACACAGCCGTGAAAAGCAGCTAAACCCCATTATAAAAATAAATTACTTTTAAAAACCCATGAAACAAAGACAGGGAAAGAGAGAGAAATTATTACACAATTCGTTCAGGGGCTGTGATGCAACCTGGACTGACCATATCTAGACCCACAGCTGGATGAGACATAAGGGTGGACACTCTTGGGGCTGAGAGGTTTGGTGAGGTTGGGTGAGCAAACGCAGACCCTTTAAAGTAATACTGCGTGCTACCCATCGCATGGGTCCCAAATCTCCAGGTTCAAGGGCAACTTCCTACATCGAAAACATGCATGAGAAACCCAGAAGATGGTACACCGTGTGATGGGGAAAGGTTTCTAAAACGCACCTCATTTCTCATCTCCTTGTGCTCGGGTTCGCCATTCCAGCCACTTTACTAGCAATCTCCCTACTTGGAGCCTCAGCACCTTTAACCTCCTGTTCCGTACAGGTTGCAATTTGTCCTGAGGATGAACGGGAAGACGGGGAACCAATGAGAGACTAGCTCTTGGTGTTGGGACAGGCACAGGTCACTCTATTTTCCCATCAGGAAGAAGAATTAACCACAGGCTCAGCCTGACCCCCGGAACCAGAAAAGGGCCTGAAGCCATCCTGCGCTTTTGCGGCCAGCTCCCAAAAAAGCGACTTGTAAAATGGAGCTTCAGGGCACTGCAATTCACAAACCTGCAGAGTTATAAATGATAACTCTCGTCCACAAATATATTGAGGGAAGGCAAAGAAGAGGATTTGAAATCAAGGCAGAATTGCAGGAAACAGATTTCAGGAGGTAGATTCGAATCGCCTTTAAAGCACATGAAAAGCGGCAAAACGTTGACAATGATGCCCTTGGCCAAAAAGGGCGTATGCGTTTTTTCCTGAATATATTCAGGAAAAAACGCATACGCCCTTTTTGGCCAACCAAGCAACCTGGAAAGGCAAATCAGCGCTACAAAGAAGTCTCGCTTCCCATCGGTCAAAAGGGCCATGCTGAAAAAAGTGTCAAAACCAGAAATGCAGGACAGGCCATGGAGAAATGGGAGCCTTGCTACACTGATGGGCGGGATGTAAATTGCCAACAGCCACTCTGGAGAAGTGTACGGTGTGTCCTGAAACATCTAAAAAACACAGCTTAGAGAGCATAGGGCACTTCCACGCATGGGGGGATAAAGTGGGAAAATTGAAAATCAGCAAGACACAAGCACCCCAAAGTTTAGGGCTGCTCTGTTGACAAGGACCTCCACTTCATTCCACCTTAAATATCCCAGGAAAGCGAAAAATGGATAAAAAAGTTGTGGTCCTTATGTACAATGGAATATCACTCAGCCATGAAATCAATGTCATAAGGCTAGTAGCAGCATGATGAGTGGATTTAGGTAAGACGATTCTAAGTGAAATAAGTCACACAGAAAGGGACACTTCTCCTAAGGTGTCACTTATAGAGGGAATGTAAAAACCGTTACACTTGAACTGAATTACAAAACAGAACAGAGTCACACATGCAGAAAACACACTATGGCTGCTTAACGGGAAAGGTGAGGTGGGGTGATACATAAAACAAGAGCTTCAAATTAGCTCAGATACCGTTCCATAAACCCAATATGTAATAGACAAGACCTACTCCTTGCTCAGAGAACTGGACTCAACACGCCCGATTCACCGCACAAGAATATATCTGACTAGTAATAATCTTAAAACCTATGTATTGATATCTCTCTGTTAGTGTGTCAAGTGGGTGTAAGGCGGCATAAACACAGCCGTGAAAAGCAGCTAAACCCCATTATAAAAATAAATTACTTTTAAAAACCCATGAAACAAAGACAGGGAAAGAGAGAGAAATTATTACACAATTCGTTCAGGGGCTGTGATGCAACCTGGACTGACCATATCTAGACCCACAGCTGGATGAGACATAAGGGTGGACACTCTTGGGGCTGAGAGGTTTGGTGAGGTTGGGTGAGCAAACGCAGACCCTTTAAAGTAATACTGCGTGCTACCCATCGCATGGGTCCCAAATCTCCAGGTTCAAGGGCAACTTCCTACATCGAAAACATGCATGAGAAACCCAGAAGATGGTACACCGTGTGATGGGGAAAGGTTTCTAAAACGCACCTCATTTCTCATCTCCTTGTGCTCGGGTTCGCCATTCCAGCCACTTTACTAGCAATCTCCCTACTTGGAGCCTCAGCACCTTTAACCTCCTGTTCCGTACAGGTTGCAATTTGTCCTGAGGATGAACGGGAAGACGGGGAACCAATGAGAGACTAGCTCTTGGTGTTGGGACAGGCACAGGTCACTCTATTTTCCCATCAGGAAAAAGAATTAACCACAGGCTCAGCCTGACCCCCGGAACCAGAACAGGGCCTGAAGCCATCCTGCGCTTTTGCGGCCAGCTCCCAAAAAAGCGACTTGTAAAATGGAGCTTCAGGGCACTGCAATTCACAAACCTGCAGAGTTATAAATGATAACTCTCGTCCAGAAATATATTGAGGGAAGGCAAAGAAGAGGATTTGAAATCAAGGCAGAATTGCAGGAAACAGATTTCAGGAGGTAGATTCGAATCGCCTTTAAAGCACATGAAAAGCGGCAAAACGTTGACAATGATGCCCTTGGCCAAAAAGGGCGTATGCGTTTTTTCCTGAATATATTCAGGAAAAAACGCATACGCCCTTTTTGGCCAACCAAGCAACCTGGAAAGGCAAATCAGCGCTACAAAGAAGTCTCGCTTCCCATCGGTCAAAAGGGCCATGCTGAAAAAAGTGTCAAAACCAGAAATGCAGGACAGGCCATGGAGAAATGGGAGCCTTGCTACACTGATGGGCGGGATGTAAATTGCCAACAGCCACTCTGGAGAAGTGTACGGTGTGTCCTGAAACATCTAAAAAACACAGCTTAGAGAGCATAGGGCACTTCCACGCATGGGGGGATAAAGTGGGAAAATTGAAAATCAGCAAGACACAAGCACCCCAAAGTTTAGGGCTGCTCTGTTGACAAGGACCTCCACTTCATTCCACCTTAAATATCCCAGGAAAGCGAAAAATGGATAAAAAAGTTGTGGTCCTTATGTACAATGGAATATCACTCAGCCATGAAATCAATGTCATAAGGCTAGTAGCAGCATGATGAGTGGATTTAGGTAAGACGATTCTAAGTGAAATAAGTCACACAGAAAGGGACACTTCTCCTAAGGTGTCACTTATAGAGGGAATGTAAAAACCGTTACACTTGAACTGAATTACAAAACAGAACAGAGTCACACATGCAGAAAACACACTATGGCTGCTTAACGGGAAAGGTGAGGTGGGGTGATACATAAAACAAGAGCTTCAAATTAGCTCAGATACCGTTCCATAAACCCAATATGTAATAGACAAGACCTACTCCTTGCTCAGAGAACTGGACTCAACACGCCCGATTCACCGCACAAGAATATATCTGACTAGTAATAATCTTAAAACCTATGTATTGATATCTCTCTGTTAGTGTGTCAAGTGGGTGTAAGGCGGCATAAACACAGCCGTGAAAAGCAGCTAAACCCCATTATAAAAATAAATTACTTTTAAAAACCCATGAAACAAAGACAGGGAAAGAGAGAGAAATTCTTACACAATTCGTTCAGGGGCTGTGATGCAACCTGGACTGACCATATCTAGACCCACAGCTGGATGAGACATAAGGGTGGACACTCTTGGGGCTGAGAGGTTTGGTGAGGTTGGGTGAGCAAACGCAGACCCTTTAAAGTAATACTGCGTGCTACCCATCGCATGGGTCCCAAATCTCCAGGTTCAAGGGCAACTTCCTACATCGAAAACATGCATGAGAAACCCAGAAGATGGTACACCGTGTGATGGGGAAAGGTTTCTAAAACGCACCTCATTTCTCATCTCCTTGTGCTCGGGTTCGCCATTCCAGCCACTTTACTAGCAATCTCCCTACTTGGAGCCTCAGCACCTTTAACCTCCTGTTCCGTACAGGTTGCAATTTGTCCTGAGGATGAACGGGAAGACGGGGAACCAATGAGAGACTAGCTCTTGGTGTTGGGACAGGCACAGGTCACTCTATTTTCCCATCAGGAAGAAGAATTAACCACAGGCTCAGCCTGACCCCCGGAACCAGAACAGGGCCTGAAGCCATCCTGCGCTTTTGCGGCCAGCTCCCAAAAAAGCGACTTGTAAAATGGAGCTTCAGGGCACTGCAATTCACAAACCTGCAGAGTTATAAATGATAACTCTCGTCCAGAAATATATTGAGGGAAGGCAAAGAAGAGGATTTGAAATCAAGGCAGAATTGCAGGAAACAGATTTCAGGAGGTAGATTCGAATCGCCTTTAAAGCACATGAAAAGCGGCAAAACGTTGACAATGATGCCCTTGGCCAAAAAGGGCGTATGCGTTTTTTCCTGAATATATTCAGGAAAAAACGCATACGCCCTTTTTGGCCAACCAAGCAACCTGGAAAGGCAAATCAGTGCTACAAAGAAGTCTCGCTTCCCATCGGTCAAAAGGGCCATGCTGAAAAAAGTGTCAAAACCAGAAATGCAGGACAGGCCATGGAGAAATGGGAGCCTTGCTACACTGATGGGCGGGATGTAAATTGCCAACAGACACTCTGGAGAAGTGTACGGTGTGTCCTGAAACATCTAAAAAACACAGCTTAGAGAGCATAGGGCACTTCCACGCATGGGGGGATAAAGTGGGAAAATTGAAAATCAGCAAGACACAAGCACCCCAAAGTTTAGGGCTGCTCTGTTGACAAGGACCTCCACTTCATTCCACCTTAAATATCCCAGGAAAGCGAAAAATGGATAAAAAAGTTGTGGTCCTTATGTACAATGGAATATCACTCAGCCATGAAATCAATGTCATAAGGCTAGTAGCAGCATGATGAGTGGATTTAGGTAAGACGATTCTAAGTGAAATAAGTCACACAGAAAGGGACACTTCTCCTAAGGTGTCACTTATAGAGGGAATGTAAAAACCGTTACACTTGAACTGAATTACAAAACAGAACAGAGTCACACATGCAGAAAACACACTATGGCTGCTTAACGGGAAAGGTGAGGTGGGGTGATACATAAAACAAGAGCTTCAAATTAGCTCAGATACCGTTCCATAAACCCAATATGTAATAGACAAGACCTACTCCTTGCTCAGAGAACTGGACTCAACACGCCCGATTCACCGCACAAGAATATATCTGACTAGTAATAATCTTAAAACCTATGTATTGATATCTCTCTGTTAGTGTGTCAAGTGGGTGTAAGGCGGCATAAACACAGCCGTGAAAAGCAGCTAAACCCCATTATAAAAATAAATTACTTTTAAAAACCCATGAAACAAAGACAGGGAAAGAGAGAGAAATTATTACACAATTCGTTCAGGGGCTGTGATGCAACCTGGACTGACCATATCTAGACCCACAGCTGGATGAGACATAAGGGTGGACACTCTTGGGGCTGAGAGGTTTGGTGAGGTTGGGTGAGCAAACGCAGACCCTTTAAAGTAATACTGCGTGCTACCCATCGCATGGGTCCCAAATCTCCAGGTTCAAGGGCAACTTCCTACATCGAAAACATGCATGAGAAACCCAGAAGATGGTACACCGTGTGATGGGGAAAGGTTTCTAAAACGCACCTCATTTCTCATCTCCTTGTGCTCGGGTTCGCCATTCCAGCCAATTTACTAGCAATCTCCCTACTTGGAGCCTCAGCACCTTTAACCTCCTGTTCCGTACAGGTTGCAATTTGTCCTGAGGATGAACGGGAAGACGGGGAACCAATGAGAGACTAGCTCTTGGTGTTGGGACAGGCACAGGTCACTCTATTTTCCCATCAGGAAGAAGAATTAACCACAGGCTCAGCCTGACCCCCGGAACCAGAACAGGGCCTGAAGCCATCCTGCGCTTTTGCGGCCAGCTCCCAAAAAAGCGACTTGTAAAATGGAGCTTCAGGGCACTGCAATTCACAAACCTGCAGAGTTATAAATGATAACTCTCGTCCAGAAATATATTGAGGGAAGGCAAAGAAGAGTATTTGAAATCAAGGCAGAATTGCAGGAAACAGATTTCAGGAGGTAGATTCGAATCGCCTTTAAAGCACATGAAAAGCGGCAAAACGTTGACAATGATGCCCTTGGCCAAAAAGGGCGTATGCGTTTTTTCCTGAATATATTCAGGAAAAAACGCATACGCCCTTTTTGGCCAACCAAGCAACCTGGAAAGGCAAATCAGCGCTACAAAGAAGTCTCGCTTCCCATCGGTCAAAAGGGCCATGCTGAAAAAAGTGTCAAAACCAGAAATGCAGGACAGGCCATGGAGAAATGGGAGCCTTGCTACACTGATGGGCGGGATGTAAATTGACAACAGACACTCTGGAGAAGTGTACGGTGTGTCCTGAAACATCTAAAAAACACAGCTTAGAGAGCATAGGGCACTTCCACGCATGGGGGGATAAAGTGGGAAAATTGAAAATCAGCAAGACACAAGCACCCCAAAGTTTAGGGCTGCTCTGTTGACAAGGACCTCCACTTCATTCCACCTTAAATATCCCAGGAAAGCGAAAAATGGATAAAAAAGTTGTGGTCCTTATGTACAATGGAATATCACTCAGCCATGAAATCAATGTCATAAGGCTAGTAGCAGCATGATGAGTGGATTTAGGTAAGACGATTCTAAGTGAAATAAGTCACACAGAAAAGGACACTTCTCATAAGGTGTCACTTATAGAGGGAATGTAAAAACCGTTACACTTGAACTGAATTACAAAACAGAAAAGAGTCACACATGCAGAAAACACACTATGGCTGCTTAACGGGAAAGGTGAGGTGGGGTGATACATAAAACAAGAGTTTCAAATTAGCTCAGATACCGTTCCATAAACCCAATATGTAATAGACAAGACCTACTCCTTGCTCAGAGAACTGGACTCAACACGCCCGATTCACCGCACATGAATATATCTGAGTAGTAATAATCTTAAAACCTATGTATTGATATCTCTCTGTTAGTGTGTCAAGTGGGTGTAAAGCGGCATAAACACAGCCGTGAAAAGCAGCTAAACCCCATTAGAAAAATAAATTACTTTTAAAAACCCATGAAACAAAGACAGGGAAAGAGAGAGAAATTCTTACACAATTCGTTCAGGAGCTGTGATGCAACCTGGACTGACCATATCTAGACCCACAGCTGGATGAGACATAAGGGTGGACACTCTTGGGGCTGAGAGGTTTGGTGAGGTTGGGTGAGCAAACGCAGACCCTTTAAAGTAATACTGCGTGCTACCCATCGCATGGGTCCCAAATCTCCAGGTTCAAGGGCAACTTCCTACATCGAAAACATGCATGAGAAACCCAGAAGATGGTACACCGTGTGATGGGGAAAGGTTTCTAAAACGCACCTCATTTCTCATCTCCTTGTGCTCGGGTTCGCCATTCCAGCCACTTTACTAGCAATCTCCCTACTTGGAGCCTCAGCACCTTTAACCTCCTGTTCCGTACAGGTTGCAATTTGTCCTGAGGATGAACGGGAAGACGGGGAACCAATGAGAGACTAGCTCTTGGTGTTGGGACAGGCACAGGTCACTCTATTTTCCCATCAGGAAGAAGAATTAACCACAGGCTCAGCCTGACCCCCGGAACCAGAACAGGGCCTGAAGCCATCCTGCGCTTTTGCGGCCAGCTCCCAAAAAAGCGACTTGTAAAATGGAGCTTCAGGGCACTGCAATTCACAAACCTGCAGAGTTATAAATGATAACTCTCGTCCACAAATATATTGAAGGAAGGCAAAGAAGAGGATTTGAAATCAAGGCAGAATTGCAGGAAACAGATTTCAGGAGGTAGATTCGAATCGCCTTTAAAGCACATGAAAAGCGGCAAAACGTTGACAATGATGCCCTTGGCCAAAAAGGGCGTATGCGTTTTTTCCTGAATATATTCAGGAAAAAACGCATACGCCCTTTTTGGCCAACCAAGCAACCTGGAAAGGCAAATCAGCGCTACAAAGAAGTCTCGCTTCCCATCGGTCAAAAGGGCCATGCTGAAAAAAGTGTCAAAACCAGAAATGCAGGACAGGCCATGGAGAAATGGGAGCCTTGCTACACTGATGGGCGGGATGTAAATTGCCAACAGCCACTCTGGAGAAGTGTACGGTGTGTCCTGAAACATCTAAAAAACACAGCTTAGAGAGCATAGGGCACTTCCACGCATGGGGGGATAAAGTGGGAAAATTGAAAATCAGCAAGACACAAGCACCCCAAAGTTTAGGGCTGCTCTGTTGACAAGGACCTCCACTTCATTCCACCTTAAATATCCCAGGAAAGCGAAAAATGGATAAAAAAGTTGTGGTCCTTATGTACAATGGAATATCACTCAGCCATGAAATCAATGTCATAAGGCTAGTAGCAGCATGATGAGTGGATTTAGGTAAGACGATTCTAAGTGAAATAAGTCACACAGAAAAGGACACTTCTCCTAAGGTGTCACTTATAGAGGGAATGTAAAAACCGTTACACTTGAACTGAATTACAAAACAGAACAGAGTCACACATGCAGAAAACACACTATGGCTGCTTAACGGGAAAGGTGAGGTGGGGTGATACATAAAACAAGAGCTTCAAATTAGCTCAGATACCGTTCCATAAACCCAATATGTAATAGACAAGACCTACTCCTTGCTCAGAGAACTGGACTCAACACGCCCGATTCACCGCACAAGAATATATCTGACTAGTAATAATCTTAAAACCTATGTATTGATATCTCTCTGTTAGTGTGTCAAGTGGGTGTAAGGCGGCATAAACACAGCCGTGAAAAGCAGCTAAACCCCATTATAAAAATAAATTACTTTTAAAAACCCATGAAACAAAGACAGGGAAAGAGAGAGAAATTATTACACAATTCGTTCAGGGGCTGTGATGCAACCTGGACTGACCATATCTAGACCCACAGCTGGATGAGACATAAGGGTGGACACTCTTGGGGCTGAGAGGTTTGGTGAGGTTGGGTGAGCAAACGCAGACCCTTTAAAGTAATACTGCGTGCTACCCATCGCATGGGTCCCAAATCTCCAGGTTCAAGGGCAACTTCCTACATCGAAAACATGCATGAGAAACCCAGAAGATGGTACACCGTGTGATGGGGAAAGGTTTCTAAAACGCACCTCATTTCTCATCTCCTTGTGCTCGGGTTCGCCATTCCAGCCACTTTACTAGCAATCTCCCTACTTGGAGCCTCAGCACCTTTAACCTCCTGTTCCGTACAGGTTGCAATTTGTCCTGAGGATGAACGGGAAGACGGGGAACCAATGAGAGACTAGCTCTTGGTGTTGGGACAGGCACAGGTCACTCTATTTTCCCATCAGGAAAAAGAATTAACCACAGGCTCAGCCTGACCCCCGGAACCAGAACAGGGCCTGAAGCCATCCTGCGCTTTTGCGGCCAGCTCCCAAAAAAGCGACTTGTAAAATGGAGCTTCAGGGCACTGCAATTCACAAACCTGCAGAGTTATAAATGATAACTCTCGTCCAGAAATATATTGAGGGAAGGCAAAGAAGAGGATTTGAAATCAAGGCAGAATTGCAGGAAACAGATTTCAGGAGGTAGATTCGAATCGCCTTTAAAGCACATGAAAAGCGGCAAAACGTTGACAATGATGCCCTTGGCCAAAAAGGGCGTATGCGTTTTTTCCTGAATATATTCAGGAAAAAACGCATACGCCCTTTTTGGCCAACCAAGCAACCTGGAAAGGCAAATCAGCGCTACAAAGAAGTCTCGCTTCCCATCGGTCAAAAGGGCCATGCTGAAAAAAGTGTCAAAACCAGAAATGCAGGACAGGCCATGGAGAAATGGGAGCCTTGCTACACTGATGGGCGGGATGTAAATTGCCAACAGCCACTCTGGAGAAGTGTACGGTGTGTCCTGAAACATCTAAAAAACACAGCTTAGAGAGCATAGGGCACTTCCACGCATGGGGGGATAAAGTGGGAAAATTGAAAATCAGCAAGACACAAGCACCCCAAAGTTTAGGGCTGCTCTGTTGACAAGGACCTCCACTTCATTCCACCTTAAATATCCCAGGAAAGCGAAAAATGGATAAAAAAGTTGTGGTCCTTATGTACAATGGAATATCACTCAGCCATGAAATCAATGTCATAAGGCTAGTAGCAGCATGATGAGTGGATTTAGGTAAGACGATTCTAAGTGAAATAAGTCACACAGAAAGGGACACTTCTCCTAAGGTGTCACTTATAGAGGGAATGTAAAAACCGTTACACTTGAACTGAATTACAAAACAGAACAGAGTCACACATGCAGAAAACACACTATGGCTGCTTAACGGGAAAGGTGAGGTGGGGTGATACATAAAACAAGAGCTTCAAATTAGCTCAGATACCGTTCCATAAACCCAATATGTAATAGACAAGACCTACTCCTTGCTCAGAGAACTGGACTCAACACGCCCGATTCACCGCACAAGAATATATCTGACTAGTAATAATCTTAAAACCTATGTATTGATATCTCTCTGTTAGTGTGTCAAGTGGGTGTAAGGCGGCATAAACACAGCCGTGAAAAGCAGCTAAACCCCATTATAAAAATAAATTACTTTTAAAAACCCATGAAACAAAGACAGGGAAAGAGAGAGAAATTCTTACACAATTCGTTCAGGGGCTGTGATGCAACCTGGACTGACCATATCTAGACCCACAGCTGGATGAGACATAAGGGTGGACACTCTTGGGGCTGAGAGGTTTGGTGAGGTTGGGTGAGCAAACGCAGACCCTTTAAAGTAATACTGCGTGCTACCCATCGCATGGGTCCCAAATCTCCAGGTTCAAGGGCAACTTCCTACATCGAAAACATGCATGAGAAACCCAGAAGATGGTACACCGTGTGATGGGGAAAGGTTTCTAAAACGCACCTCATTTCTCATCTCCTTGTGCTCGGGTTCGCCATTCCAGCCACTTTACTAGCAATCTCCCTACTTGGAGCCTCAGCACCTTTAACCTCCTGTTCCGTACAGGTTGCAATTTGTCCTGAGGATGAACGGGAAGACGGGGAACCAATGAGAGACTAGCTCTTGGTGTTGGGACAGGCACAGGTCACTCTATTTTCCCATCAGGAAGAAGAATTAACCACAGGCTCAGCCTGACCCCCGGAACCAGAACAGGGCCTGAAGCCATCCTGCGCTTTTGCGGCCAGCTCCCAAAAAAGCGACTTGTAAAATGGAGCTTCAGGGCACTGCAATTCACAAACCTGCAGAGTTATAAATGATAACTCTCGTCCAGAAATATATTGAGGGAAGGCAAAGAAGAGGATTTGAAATCAAGGCAGAATTGCAGGAAACAGATTTCAGGAGGTAGATTCGAATCGCCTTTAAAGCACATGAAAAGCGGCAAAACGTTGACAATGATGCCCTTGGCCAAAAAGGGCGTATGCGTTTTTTCCTGAATATATTCAGGAAAAAACGCATACGCCCTTTTTGGCCAACCAAGCAACCTGGAAAGGCAAATCAGCGCTACAAAGAAGTCTCGCTTCCCATCGGTCAAAAGGGCCATGCTGAAAAAAGTGTCAAAACCAGAAATGCAGGACAGGCCATGGAGAAATGGGAGCCTTGCTACACTGATGGGCGGGATGTAAATTGCCAACAGCCACTCTGGAGAAGTGTACGGTGTGTCCTGAAACATCTAAAAAACACAGCTTAGAGAGCATAGGGCACTTCCACGCATGGGGGGATAAAGTGGGAAAATTGAAAATCAGCAAGACACAAGCACCCCAAAGTTTAGGGCTGCTCTGTTGACAAGGACCTCCACTTCATTCCACCTTAAATATCCCAGGAAAGCGAAAAATGGATAAAAAAGTTTTGGTCCTTATGTACAATGGAATATCACTCAGCCATGAAATCAATGTCATAAGGCTAGTAGCAGCATGATGAGTGGATTTAGGTAAGACGATTCTAAGTGAAATAAGTCACACAGAAAGGGACACTTCTCCTAAGGTGTCACTTATAGAGGGAATGTAAAAACCGTTACACTTGAACTGAATTACAAAACAGAACAGAGTCACACATGCAGAAAACACACTATGGCTGCTTAACGGGAAAGGTGAGGTGGGGTGATACATAAAACAAGAGCTTCAAATTAGCTCAGATACCGTTCCATAAACCCAATATGTAATAGACAAGACCTACTCCTTGCTCAGAGAACTGGACTCAACACGCCCGATTCACCGCACAAGAATATATCTGACTAGTAATAATCTTAAAACCTATGTATTGATATCTCTCTGTTAGTGTGTCAAGTGGGTGTAAGGCGGCATAAACACAGCCGTGAAAAGCAGCTAAACCCCATTATAAAAATAAATTACTTTTAAAAACCCATGAAACAAAGACAGGGAAAGAGAGAGAAATTATTACACAATTCGTTCAGGGGCTGTGATGCAACCTGGACTGACCATATCTAGACCCACAGCTGGATGAGACATAAGGGTGGACACTCTTGGGGCTGAGAGGTTTGGTGAGGTTGGGTGAGCAAACGCAGACCCTTTAAAGTAATACTGCGTGCTACCCATCGCATGGGTCCCAAATCTCCAGGTTCAAGGGCAACTTCCTACATCGAAAACATGCATGAGAAACCCAGAAGATGGTACACCGTGTGATGGGGAAAGGTTTCTAAAACGCACCTCATTTCTCATCTCCTTGTGCTCGGGTTCGCCATTCCAGCCACTTTACTAGCAATCTCCCTACTTGGAGCCTCAGCACCTTTAACCTCCTGTTCCGTACAGGTTGCAATTTGTCCTGAGGATGAACGGGAAGACGGGGAACCAATGAGAGACTAGCTCTTGGTGTTGGGACAGGCACAGGTCACTCTATTTTCCCATCAGGAAGAAGAATTAACCACAGGCTCAGCCTGACCCCCGGAACCAGAACAGGGCCTGAAGCCATCCTGCGCTTTTGCGGCCAGCTCCCAAAAAAGCGACTTGTAAAATGGAGCTTCAGGGCACTGCAATTCACAAACCTGCAGAGTTATAAATGATAACTCTCGTCCACAAATATATTGAGGGAAGGCAAAGAAGAGGATTTGAAATCAAGGCAGAATTGCAGGAAACAGATTTCAGGAGGTAGATTCGAATCGCCTTTAAAGCACATGAAAAGCGGCAAAACGTTGACAATGATGCCCTTGGCCAAAAAGGGCGTATGCGTTTTTTCCTGAATATATTCAGGAAAAAACGCATACGCCCTTTTTGGCCAACCAAGCAACCTGGAAAGGCAAATCAGCGCTACAAAGAAGTCTCGCTTCCCATCGGTCAAAAGGGCCATGCTGAAAAAAGTGTCAAAACCAGAAATGCAGGACAGGCCATGGAGAAATGGGAGCCTTGCTACACTGATGGGCGGGATGTAAATTGCCAACAGCCACTCTGGAGAAGTGTACGGTGTGTCCTGAAACATCTAAAAAACACAGCTTAGAGAGCATAGGGCACTTCCACGCTTGGGGGGATAAAGTGGGAAAATTGAAAATCAGCAAGACACAAGCACCCCAAAGTTTAGGGCTGCTCTGTTGACAAGGACCTCCACTTCATTCCACCTTAAATATCCCAGGAAAGCGAAAAATGGATAAAAAAGTTGTGGTCCTTATGTACAATGGAATATCACTCAGCCATGAAATCAATGTCATAAGGCTAGTAGCAGCATGATGAGTGGATTTAGGTAAGACGATTCTAAGTGAAATAAGTCACACAGAAAGGGACACTTCTCCTAAGGTGTCACTTATAGAGGGAATGTAAAAACCGTTACACTTGAACTGAATTACAAAACAGAACAGAGTCACACATGCAGAAAACACACTATGGCTGCTTAACGGGAAAGGTGAGGTGGGGTGATACATAAAACAAGAGCTTCAAATTAGCTCAGATACCGTTCCATAAACCCAATATGTAATAGACAAGACCTACTCCTTGCTCAGAGAACTGGACTCAACATGCCCGATTCACCGCACAAGAATATATCTGACTAGTAATAATCTTAAAACCTATGTATTGATATCTCTCTGTTAGTGTGTCAAGTGGGTGTAAGGCGGCATAAACACAGCCGTGAAAAGCAGCTAAACCCCATTATAAAAATAAATTACTTTTAAAAACCCATGAAACAAAGACAGGGAAAGAGAGAGAAATTATTACACAATTTGTTCAGGGGCTGTGATGCAACCTGGACTGACCATATCTAGACCCACAGCTGGATGAGACATAAGGGTGGACACTCTTGGGGCTGAGAGGTTTGGTGAGGTTGGGTGAGCAAACGCAGACCCTTTAAAGTAATACTGCGTGCTACCCATCGCATGGGTCCCAAATCTCCAGGTTCAAGGGCAACTTCCTACATCGAAAACATGCATGAGAAACCCAGAAGATGGTACACCGTGTGATGGGGAAAGGTTTCTAAAACGCACCTCATTTCTCATCTCCTTGTGCTCGGGTTCGCCATTCCAGCCACTTTACTAGCAATCTCCCTACTTGGAGCCTCAGCACCTTTAACCTCCTGTTCCGTACAGGTTGCAATTTGTCCTGAGGATGAACGGGAAGACGGGGAACCAATGAGAGACTAGCTCTTGGTGTTGGGACAGGCACAGGTCACTCTATTTTCCCATCAGGAAGAAGAATTAACCACAGGCTCAGCCTGACCCCCGGAACCAGAAAAGGGCCTGAAGCCATCCTGCGCTTTTGCGGCCAGCTCCCAAAAAAGCGACTTGTAAAATGGAGCTTCAGGGCACTGCAATTCACAAACCTGCAGAGTTATAAATGATAACTCTCGTCCACAAATATATTGAGGGAAGGCAAAGAAGAGGATTTGAAATCAAGGCAGAATTGCAGGAAACAGATTTCAGGAGGTAGATTCGAATCGCCTTTAAAGCACATGAAAAGCGGCAAAACGTTGACAATGATGCCCTTGGCCAAAAAGGGCGTATGCGTTTTTTCCTGAATATATTCAGGAAAAAACGCATACGCCCTTTTTGGCCAACCAAGCAACCTGGAAAGGCAAATCAGTGCTACAAAGAAGTCTCGCTTCCCATCGGTCAAAAGGGCCATGCTGAAAAAAGTGTCAAAACCAGAAATGCAGGACAGGCCATGGAGAAATGGGAGCCTTGCTACACTGATGGGCGGGATGTAAATTGCCAACAGCCACTCTGGAGAAGTGTACGGTGTGTCCTGAAACATCTAAAAAACACAGCTTAGAGAGCATAGGGCACTTCCACGCATGGGGGGATAAAGTGGGAAAATTGAAAATCAGCAAGACACAAGCACCCCAAAGTTTAGGGCTGCTCTGTTGACAAGGACCTCCACTTCATTCCACCTTAAATATCCCAGGAAAGCGAAAAATGGATAAAAAAGTTGTGGTCCTTATGTACAATGGAATATCACTCAGCCATGAAATCAATGTCATAAGGCTAGTAGCAGCATGATGAGTGGATTTAGGTAAGACGATTCTAAGTGAAATAAGTCACACAGAAAGGGACACTTCTCCTAAGGTGTCACTTATAGAGGGAATGTAAAAACCGTTACACTTGAACTGAATTACAAAACAGAACAGAGTCACACATGCAGAAAACACACTATGGCTGCTTAACGGGAAAGGTGAGGTGGGGTGATACATAAAACAAGAGCTTCAAATTAGCTCAGATACCGTTCCATAAACCCAATATGTAATAGACAAGACCTACTCCTTGCTCAGAGAACTGGACTCAACACGCCCGATTCACCGCACAAGAATATATCTGACTAGTAATAATCTTAAAACCTATGTATTGATATCTCTCTGTTAGTGTGTCAAGTGGGTGTAAGGCGGCATAAACACAGCCGTGAAAAGCAGCTAAACCCCATTATAAAAATAAATTACTTTTAAAAACCCATGAAACAAAGACAGGGAAAGAGAGAGAAATTATTACACAATTCGTTCAGGGGCTGTGATGCAACCTGGACTGACCATATCTAGACCCACAGCTGGATGAGACATAAGGGTGGACACTCTTGGGGCTGAGAGGTTTGGTGAGGTTGGGTGAGCAAACGCAGACCCTTTAAAGTAATACTGCGTGCTACCCATCGCATGGGTCCCAAATCTCCAGGTTCAAGGGCAACTTCCTACATCGAAAACATGCATGAGAAACCCAGAAGATGGTACACCGTGTGATGGGGAAAGGTTTCTAAAACGCACCTCATTTCTCATCTCCTTGTGCTCGGGTTCGCCATTCCAGCCACTTTACTAGCAATCTCCCTACTTGGAGCCTCAGCACCTTTAACCTCCTGTTCCGTACAGGTTGCAATTTGTCCTGAGGATGAACGGGAAGACGGGGAACCAATGAGAGACTAGCTCTTGGTGTTGGGACAGGCACAGGTCACTCTATTTTCCCATCAGGAAAAAGAATTAACCACAGGCTCAGCCTGACCCCCGGAACCAGAACAGGGCCTGAAGCCATCCTGCGCTTTTGCGGCCAGCTCCCAAAAAAGCGACTTGTAAAATGGAGCTTCAGGGCACTGCAATTCACAAACCTGCAGAGTTATAAATGATAACTCTCGTCCAGAAATATATTGAGGGAAGGCAAAGAAGAGGATTTGAAATCAAGGCAGAATTGCAGGAAACAGATTTCAGGAGGTAGATTCGAATCGCCTTTAAAGCACATGAAAAGCGGCAAAACGTTGACAATGATGCCCTTGGCCAAAAAGGGCGTATGCGTTTTTTCCTGAATATATTCAGGAAAAAACGCATACGCCCTTTTTGGCCAACCAAGCAACCTGGAAAGGCAAATCAGCGCTACAAAGAAGTCTCGCTTCCCATCGGTCAAAAGGGCCATGCTGAAAAAAGTGTCAAAACCAGAAATGCAGGACAGGCCATGGAGAAATGGGAGCCTTGCTACACTGATGGGCGGGATGTAAATTGCCAACAGCCACTCTGGAGAAGTGTACGGTGTGTCCTGAAACATCTAAAAAACACAGCTTAGAGAGCATAGGGCACTTCCACGCATGGGGGGATAAAGTGGGAAAATTGAAAATCAGCAAGACACAAGCACCCCAAAGTTTAGGGCTGCTCTGTTGACAAGGACCTCCACTTCATTCCACCTTAAATATCCCAGGAAAGCGAAAAATGGATAAAAAAGTTGTGGTCCTTATGTACAATGGAATATCACTCAGCCATGAAATCAATGTCATAAGGCTAGTAGCAGCATAATGAGTGGATTTAGGTAAGACGATTCTAAGTGAAATAAGTCACACAGAAAGGGACACTTCTCCTAAGGTGTCACTTATAGAGGGAATGTAAAAACCGTTACACTTGAACTGAATTACAAAACAGAACAGAGTCACACATGCAGAAAACACACTATGGCTGCTTAACGGGAAAGGTGAGGTGGGGTGATACATAAAACAAGAGCTTCAAATTAGCTCAGATACCGTTCCATAAACCCAATATGTAATAGACAAGACCTACTCCTTGCTCAGAGAACTGGACTCAACACGCCCGATTCACCGCACAAGAATATATCTGACTAGTAATAATCTTAAAACCTATGTATTGATATCTCTCTGTTAGTGTGTCAAGTGGGTGTAAGGCGGCATAAACACAGCCGTGAAAAGCAGCTAAACCCCATTATAAAAATAAATTACTTTTAAAAACCCATGAAACAAAGACAGGGAAAGAGAGAGAAATTCTTACACAATTCGTTCAGGGGCTGTGATGCAACCTGGACTGACCATATCTAGACCCACAGCTGGATGAGACATAAGGGTGGACACTCTTGGGGCTGAGAGGTTTGGTGAGGTTGGGTGAGCAAACGCAGACCCTTTAAAGTAATACTGCGTGCTACCCATCGCATGGGTCCCAAATCTCCAGGTTCAAGGGCAACTTCCTACATCGAAAACATGCATGAGAAACCCAGAAGATGGTACACCGTGTGATGGGGAAAGGTTTCTAAAACGCACCTCATTTCTCATCTCCTTGTGCTCGGGTTCGCCATTCCAGCCACTTTACTAGCAATCTCCCTACTTGGAGCCTCAGCACCTTTAACCTCCTGTTCCGTACAGGTTGCAATTTGTCCTGAGGATGAACGGGAAGACGGGGAACCAATGAGAGACTAGCTCTTGGTGTTGGGACAGGCACAGGTCACTCTATTTTCCCATCAGGAAGAAGAATTAACCACAGGCTCAGCCTGACCCCCGGAACCAGAACAGGGCCTGAAGCCATCCTGCGCTTTTGCGGCCAGCTCCCAAAAAAGCGACTTGTAAAATGGAGCTTCAGGGCACTGCAATTCACAAACCTGCAGAGTTATAAATGATAACTCTCGTCCAGAAATATATTGAGGGAAGGCAAAGAAGAGGATTTGAAATCAAGGCAGAATTGCAGGAAACAGATTTCAGGAGGTAGATTCGAATCGCCTTTAAAGCACATGAAAAGCGGCAAAACGTTGACAATGATGCCCTTGGCCAAAAAGGGCGTATGCGTTTTTTCCTGAATATATTCAGGAAAAAACGCATACGCCCTTTTTGGCCAACCAAGCAACCTGGAAAGGCAAATCAGCGCTACAAAGAAGTCTCGCTTCCCATCGGTCAAAAGGGCCATGCTGAAAAAAGTGTCAAAACCAGAAATGCAGGACAGGCCATGGAGAAATGGGAGCCTTGCTACACTGATGGGCGGGATGTAAATTGCCAACAGCCACTCTGGAGAAGTGTACGGTGTGTCCTGAAACATCTAAAAAACACAGCTTAGAGAGCATAGGGCACTTCCACGCATGGGGGGATAAAGTGGGAAAATTGAAAATCAGCAAGACACAAGCACCCCAAAGTTTAGGGCTGCTCTGTTGACAAGGACCTCCACTTCATTCCACCTTAAATATCCCAGGAAAGCGAAAAATGGATAAAAAAGTTGTGGTCCTTATGTACAATGGAATATCACTCAGCCATGAAATCAATGTCATAAGGCTAGTAGCAGCATGATGAGTGGATTTAGGTAAGACGATTCTAAGTGAAATAAGTCACACAGAAAGGGACACTTCTCCTAAGGTGTCACTTATAGAGGGAATGTAAAAACCGTTACACTTGAACTGAATTACAAAACAGAACAGAGTCACACATGCAGAAAACACACTATGGCTGCTTAACGGGAAAGGTGAGGTGGGGTGATACATAAAACAAGAGCTTCAAATTAGCTCAGATACCGTTCCATAAACCCAATATGTAATAGACAAGACCTACTCCTTGCTCAGAGAACTGGACTCAACACGCCCGATTCACCGCACAAGAATATATCTGACTAGTAATAATCTTAAAACCTATGTATTGATATCTCTCTGTTAGTGTGTCAAGTGGGTGTAAGGCGGCATAAACACAGCCGTGAAAAGCAGCTAAACCCCATTATAAAAATAAATTACTTTTAAAAACCCATGAAACAAAGACAGGGAAAGAGAGAGAAATTATTACACAATTCGTTCAGGGGCTGTGATGCAACCTGGACTGACCATATCTAGACCCACAGCTGGATGAGACATAAGGGTGGACACTCTTGGGGCTGAGAGGTTTGGTGAGGTTGGGTGAGCAAACGCAGACCCTTTAAAGTAATACTGCGTGCTACCCATCGCATGGGTCCCAAATCTCCAGGTTCAAGGGCAACTTCCTACATCGAAAACATGCATGAGAAACCCAGAAGATGGTACACCGTGTGATGGGGAAAGGTTTCTAAAACGCACCTCATTTCTCATCTCCTTGTGCTCGGGTTCGCCATTCCAGCCACTTTACTAGCAATCTCCCTACTTGGAGCCTCAGCACCTTTAACCTCCTGTTCCGTACAGGTTGCAATTTGTCCTGAGGATGAACGGGAAGACGGGGAACCAATGAGAGACTAGCTCTTGGTGTTGGGACAGGCACAGGTCACTCTATTTTCCCATCAGGAAGAAGAATTAACCACAGGCTCAGCCTGACCCCCGGAACCAGAACAGGGCCTGAAGCCATCCTGCGCTTTTGCGGCCAGCTCCCAAAAAAGCGACTTGTAAAATGGAGCTTCAGGGCACTGCAATTCACAAACCTGCAGAGTTATAAATGATAACTCTCGTCCACAAATATATTGAGGGAAGGCAAAGAAGAGGATTTGAAATCAAGGCAGAATTGCAGGAAACAGATTTCAGGAGGTAGATTCGAATCGCCTTTAAAGCACATGAAAAGCGGCAAAACGTTGACAATGATGCCCTTGGCCAAAAAGGGCGTATGCGTTTTTTCCTGAATATATTCAGGAAAAAACGCATACGCCCTTTTTGGCCAACCAAGCAACCTGGAAAGGCAAATCAGCGCTACAAAGAAGTCTCGCTTCCCATCGGTCAAAAGGGCCATGCTGAAAAAAGTGTCAAAACCAGAAATGCAGGACAGGCCATGGAGAAATGGGAGCCTTGCTACACTGATGGGCGGGATGTAAATTGCCAACAGCCACTCTGGAGAAGTGTACGGTGTGTCCTGAAACATCTAAAAAACACAGCTTAGAGAGCATAGGGCACTTCCACGCATGGGGGGATAAAGTGGGAAAATTGAAAATCAGCAAGACACAAGCACCCCAAAGTTTAGGGCTGCTCTGTTGACAAGGACCTCCACTTCATTCCACCTTAAATATCCCAGGAAAGCGAAAAATGGATAAAAAAGTTGTGGTCCTTATGTACAATGGAATATCACTCAGCCATGAAATCAATGTCATAAGGCTAGTAGCAGCATGATGAGTGGATTTAGGTAAGACGATTCTAAGTGAAATAAGTCACACAGAAAGGGACACTTCTCCTAAGGTGTCACTTATAGAGGGAATGTAAAAACCGTTACACTTGAACTGAATTACAAAACAGAACAGAGTCACACATGCAGAAAACACACTATGGCTGCTTAACGGGAAAGGTGAGGTGGGGTGATACATAAAACAAGAGCTTCAAATTAGCTCAGATACCGTTCCATAAACCCAATATGTAATAGACAAGACCTACTCCTTGCTCAGAGAACTGGACTCAACACGCCCGATTCACCGCACAAGAATATATCTGACTAGTAATAATCTTAAAACCTATGTATTGATATCTCTCTGTTAGTGTGTCAAGTGGGTGTAAGGCGGCATAAACACAGCCGTGAAAAGCAGCTAAACCCCATTATAAAAATAAATTACTTTTAAAAACCCATGAAACAAAGACAGGGAAAGAGAGAGAAATTATTACACAATTCGTTCAGGGGCTGTGATGCAACCTGGACTGACCATATCTAGACCCACAGCTGGATGAGACATAAGGGTGGACACTCTTGGGGCTGAGAGGTTTGGTGAGGTTGGGTGAGCAAACGCAGACCCTTTAAAGTAATACTGCGTGCTACCCATCGCATGGGTCCCAAATCTCCAGGTTCAAGGGCAACTTCCTACATCGAAAACATGCATGAGAAACCCAGAAGATGGTACACCGTGTGATGGGGAAAGGTTTCTAAAACGCACCTCATTTCTCATCTCCTTGTGCTCGGGTTCGCCATTCCAGCCACTTTACTAGCAATCTCCCTACTTGGAGCCTCAGCACCTTTAACCTCCTGTTCCGTACAGGTTGCAATTTGTCCTGAGGATGAACGGGAAGACGGGGAACCAATGAGAGACTAGCTCTTGGTGTTGGGACAGGCACAGGTCACTCTATTTTCCCATCAGGAAAAAGAATTAACCACAGGCTCAGCCTGACCCCCGGAACCAGAACAGGGCCTGAAGCCATCCTGCGCTTTTGCGGCCAGCTCCCAAAAAAGCGACTTGTAAAATGGAGCTTCAGGGCACTGCAATTCACAAACCTGCAGAGTTATAAATGATAACTCTCGTCCACAAATATATTGAGGGAAGGCAAAGAAGAGGATTTGAAATCAAGGCAGAATTGCAGGAAACAGATTTCAGGAGGTAGATTCGAATCGCCTTTAAAGCACATGAAAAGCGGCAAAACGTTGACAATGATGCCCTTGGCCAAAAAGGGCGTATGCGTTTTTTCCTGAATATATTCAGGAAAAAACGCATACGCCCTTTTTGGCCAACCAAGCAACCTGGAAAGGCAAATCAGCGCTACAAAGAAGTCTCGCTTCCCATCGGTCAAAAGGGCCATGCTGAAAAAAGTGTCAAAACCAGAAATGCAGGACAGGCCATGGAGAAATGGGAGCCTTGCTACACTGATGGGCGGGATGTAAATTGCCAACAGCCACTCTGGAGAAGTGTACGGTGTGTCCTGAAACATCTAAAAAACACAGCTTAGAGAGCATAGGGCACTTCCACGCATGGGGGGATAAAGTGGGAAAATTGAAAATCAGCAAGACACAAGCACCCCAAAGTTTAGGGCTGCTCTGTTGACAAGGACCTCCACTTCATTCCACCTTAAATATCCCAGGAAAGCGAAAAATGGATAAAAAAGTTGTGGTCCTTATGTACAATGGAATATCACTCAGCCATGAAATCAATGTCATAAGGCTAGTAGCAGCATGATGAGTGGATTTAGGTAAGACGATTCTAAGTGAAATAAGTCACACAGAAAGGGACACTTCTCCTAAGGTGTCACTTATAGAGGGAATGTAAAAACCGTTACACTTGAACTGAATTACAAAACAGAACAGAGTCACACATGCAGAAAACACACTATGGCTGCTTAACGGGAAAGGTGAGGTGGGGTGATACATAAAACAAGAGCTTCAAATTAGCTCAGATACCGTTCCATAAACCCAATATGTAATAGACAAGACCTACTCCTTGCTCAGAGAACTGGACTCAACACGCCCGATTCACCGCACAAGAATATATCTGACTAGTAATAATCTTAAAACCTATGTATTGATATCTCTCTGTTAGTGTGTCAAGTGGGTGTAAGGCGGCATAAACACAGCCGTGAAAAGCAGCTAAACCCCATTATAAAAATAAATTACTTTTAAAAACCCATGAAACAAAGACAGGGAAAGAGAGAGAAATTCTTACACAATTCGTTCAGGGGCTGTGATGCAACCTGGACTGACCATATCTAGACCCACAGCTGGATGAGACATAAGGGTGGACACTCTTGGGGCTGAGAGGTTTGGTGAGGTTGGGTGAGCAAACGCAGACCCTTTAAAGTAATACTGCGTGCTACCCATCGCATGGGTCCCAAATCTCCAGGTTCAAGGGCAACTTCCTACATCGAAAACATGCATGAGAAACCCAGAAGATGGTACACCGTGTGATGGGGAAAGGTTTCTAAAACGCACCTCATTTCTCATCTCCTTGTGCTCGGGTTCGCCATTCCAGCCACTTTACTAGCAATCTCCCTACTTGGAGCCTCAGCACCTTTAACCTCCTGTTCCGTACAGGTTGCAATTTGTCCTGAGGATGAACGGGAAGACGGGGAACCAATGAGAGACTAGCTCTTGGTGTTGGGACAGGCACAGGTCACTCTATTTTCCCATCAGGAAGAAGAATTAACCACAGGCTCAGCCTGACCCCCGGAACCAGAACAGGGCCTGAAGCCATCCTGCGCTTTTGCGGCCAGCTCCCAAAAAAGCGACTTGTAAAATGGAGCTTCAGGGCACTGCAATTCACAAACCTGCAGAGTTATAAATGATAACTCTCGTCCAGAAATATATTGAGGGAAGGCAAAGAAGAGGATTTGAAATCAAGGCAGAATTGCAGGAAACAGATTTCAGGAGGTAGATTCGAATCGCCTTTAAAGCACATGAAAAGCGGCAAAACGTTGACAATGATGCCCTTGGCCAAAAAGGGCGTATGCGTTTTTTCCTGAATATATTCAGGAAAAAACGCATACGCCCTTTTTGGCCAACCAAGCAACCTGGAAAGGCAAATCAGCGCTACAAAGAAGTCTCGCTTCCCATCGGTCAAAAGGGCCATGCTGAAAAAAGTGTCAAAACCAGAAATGCAGGACAGGCCATGGAGAAATGGGAGCCTTGCTACACTGATGGGCGGGATGTAAATTGCCAACAGCCACTCTGGAGAAGTGTACGGTGTGTCCTGAAACATCTAAAAAACACAGCTTAGAGAGCATAGGGCACTTCCACGCATGGGGGGATAAAGTGGGAAAATTGAAAATCAGCAAGACACAAGCACCCCAAAGTTTAGGGCTGCTCTGTTGACAAGGACCTCCACTTCATTCCACCTTAAATATCCCAGGAAAGCGAAAAATGGATAAAAAAGTTGTGGTCCTTATGTACAATGGAATATCACTCAGCCATGAAATCAATGTCATAAGGCTAGTAGCAGCATGATGAGTGGATTTAGGTAAGACGATTCTAAGTGAAATAAGTCACACAGAAAGGGACACTTCTCCTAAGGTGTCACTTATAGAGGGAATGTAAAAACCGTTACACTTGAACTGAATTACAAAACAGAACAGAGTCACACATGCAGAAAACACACTATGGCTGCTTAACGGGAAAGGTGAGGTGGGGTGATACATAAAACAAGAGCTTCAAATTAGCTCAGATACCGTTCCATAAACCCAATATGTAATAGACAAGACCTACTCCTTGCTCAGAGAACTGGACTCAACACGCCCGATTCACCGCACAAGAATATATCTGACTAGTAATAATCTTAAAACCTATGTATTGATATCTCTCTGTTAGTGTGTCAAGTGGGTGTAAGGCGGCATAAACACAGCCGTGAAAAGCAGCTAAACCCCATTATAAAAATAAATTACTTTTAAAAACCCATGAAACAAAGACAGGGAAAGAGAGAGAAATTCTTACACAATTCGTTCAGGGGCTGTGATGCAACCTGGACTGACCATATCTAGACCCACAGCTGGATGAGACATAAGGGTGGACACTCTTGGGGCTGAGAGGTTTGGTGAGGTTGGGTGAGCAAACGCAGACCCTTTAAAGTAATACTGCGTGCTACCCATCGCATGGGTCCCAAATCTCCAGGTTCAAGGGCAACTTCCTACATCGAAAACATGCATGAGAAACCCAGAAGATGGTACACCGTGTGATGGGGAAAGGTTTCTAAAACGCACCTCATTTCTCATCTCCTTGTGCTCGGGTTCGCCATTCCAGCCACTTTACTAGCAATCTCCCTACTTGGAGCCTCAGCACCTTTAACCTCCTGTTCCGTACAGGTTGCAATTTGTCCTGAGGATGAACGGGAAGACGGGGAACCAATGAGAGACTAGCTCTTGGTGTTGGGACAGGCACAGGTCACTCTATTTTCCCATCAGGAAGAAGAATTAACCACAGGCTCAGCCTGACCCCCGGAACCAGAACAGGGCCTGAAGCCATCCTGCGCTTTTGCGGCCAGCTCCCAAAAAAGCGACTTGTAAACTGGAGCTTCAGGGCACTGCAATTCACAAACCTGCAGAGTTATAAATGATAACTCTCGTCCACAAATATATTGAGGGAAGGCAAAGAAGAGGATTTGAAATCAAGGCAGAATTGCAGGAAACAGATTTCAGGAGGTAGATTCGAATCGCCTTTAAAGCACATGAAAAGCGGCAAAACGTTGACAATGATGCCCTTGGCCAAAAAGGGCGTATGCGTTTTTTCCTGAATATATTCAGGAAAAAACGCATACGCCCTTTTTGGCCAACCAAGCAACCTGGAAAGGCAAATCAGCGCTACAAAGAAGTCTCGCTTCCCATCGGTCAAAAGGGCCATGCTGAAAAAAGTGTCAAAACCAGAAATGCAGGACAGGCCATGGAGAAATGGGAGCCTTGCTACACTGATGGGCGGGATGTAAATTGCCAACAGCCACTCTGGAGAAGTGTACGGTGTGTCCTGAAACATCTAAAAAACACAGCTTAGAGAGCATAGGGCACTTCCACGCATGGGGGGATAAAGTGGGAAAATTGAAAATCAGCAAGACACAAGCACCCCAAAGTTTAGGGCTGCTCTGTTGACAAGGACCTCCACTTCATTCCACCTTAAATATCCCAGGAAAGCGAAAAATGGATAAAAAAGTTGTGGTCCTTATGTACAATGGAATATCACTCAGCCATGAAATCAATGTCATAAGGCTAGTAGCAGCATGATGAGTGGATTTAGGTAAGACGATTCTAAGTGAAATAAGTCACACAGAAAAGGACACTTCTCATAAGGTGTCACTTATAGAGGGAATGTAAAAACCGTTACACTTGAACTGAATTACAAAACAGAACAGAGTCACACATGCAGAAAACACACTATGGCTGCTTAACGGGAAAGGTGAGGTGGGGTGATACATAAAACAAGAGCTTCAAATTAGCTCAGATACCGTTCCATAAACCCAATATGTAATAGACAAGACCTACTCCTTGCTCAGAGAACTGGACTCAACATGCCCGATTCACCGCACAAGAATATATCTGACTAGTAATAATCTTAAAACCTATGTATTGATATCTCTCTGTTAGTGTGTCAAGTGGGTGTAAGGCGGCATAAACACAGCCGTGAAAAGCAGCTAAACCCCATTATAAAAATAAATTACTTTTAAAAACCCATGAAACAAAGACAGGGAAAGAGAGAGAAATTATTACACAATTTGTTCAGGGGCTGTGATGCAACCTGGACTGACCATATCTAGACCCACAGCTGGATGAGACATAAGGGTGGACACTCTTGGGGCTGAGAGGTTTGGTGAGGTTGGGTGAGCAAACGCAGACCCTTTAAAGTAATACTGCGTGCTACCCATCGCATGGGTCCCAAATCTCCAGGTTCAAGGGCAACTTCCTACATCGAAAACATGCATGAGAAACCCAGAAGATGGTACACCGTGTGATGGGGAAAGGTTTCTAAAACGCACCTCATTTCTCATCTCCTTGTGCTCGGGTTCGCCATTCCAGCCACTTTACTAGCAATCTCCCTACTTGGAGCCTCAGCACCTTTAACCTCCTGTTCCGTACAGGTTGCAATTTGTCCTGAGGATGAACGGGAAGACGGGGAACCAATGAGAGACTAGCTCTTGGTGTTGGGACAGGCACAGGTCACTCTCTTTTCCCATCAGGAAGAAGAATTAACCACAGGCTCAGCCTGACCCCCGGAACCAGAAAAGGGCCTGAAGCCATCCTGCGCTTTTGCGGCCAGCTCCCAAAAAAGCGACTTGTAAAATGGAGCTTCAGGGCACTGCAATTCACAAACCTGCAGAGTTATAAATGATAACTCTCGTCCACAAATATATTGAGGGAAGGCAAAGAAGAGGATTTGAAATCAAGGCAGAATTGCAGGAAACAGATTTCAGGAGGTAGATTCGAATCGCCTTTAAAGCACATGAAAAGCGGCAAAACGTTGACAATGATGCCCTTGGCCAAAAAGGGCGTATGCGTTTTTTCCTGAATATATTCAGGAAAAAACGCATACGCCCTTTTTGGCCAACCAAGCAACCTGGAAAGGCAAATCAGTGCTACAAAGAAGTCTCGCTTCCCATCGGTCAAAAGGGCCATGCTGAAAAAAGTGTCAAAACCAGAAATGCAGGACAGGCCATGGAGAAATGGGAGCCTTGCTACACTGATGGGCGGGATGTAAATTGCCAACAGCCACTCTGGAGAAGTGTACGGTGTGTCCTGAAACATCTAAAAAACACAGCTTAGAGAGCATAGGGCACTTCCACGCATGGGGGGATAAAGTGGGAAAATTGAAAATCAGCAAGACACAAGCACCCCAAAGTTTAGGGCTGCTCTGTTGACAAGGACCTCCACTTCATTCCACCTTAAATATCCCAGGAAAGCGAAAAATGGATAAAAAAGTTGTGGTCCTTATGTACAATGGAATATCACTCAGCCATGAAATCAATGTCATAAGGCTAGTAGCAGCATGATGAGTGGATTTAGGTAAGACGATTCTAAGTGAAATAAGTCACACAGAAAGGGACACTTCTCCTAAGGTGTCACTTATAGAGGGAATGTAAAAACCGTTACACTTGAACTGAATTACAAAACAGAACAGAGTCACACATGCAGAAAACACACTATGGCTGCTTAACGGGAAAGGTGAGGTGGGGTGATACATAAAACAAGAGCTTCAAATTAGCTCAGATACCGTTCCATAAACCCAATATGTAATAGACAAGACCTACTCCTTGCTCAGAGAACTGGACTCAACACGCCCGATTCACCGCACAAGAATATATCTGACTAGTAATAATCTTAAAACCTATGTATTGATATCTCTCTGTTAGTGTGTCAAGTGGGTGTAAGGCGGCATAAACACAGCCGTGAAAAGCAGCTAAACCCCATTATAAAAATAAATTACTTTTAAAAACCCATGAAACAAAGACAGGGAAAGAGAGAGAAATTCTTACACAATTCGTTCAGGGGCTGTGATGCAACCTGGACTGACCATATCTAGACCCACAGCTGGATGAGACATAAGGGTGGACACTCTTGGGGCTGAGAGGTTTGGTGAGGTTGGGTGAGCAAACGCAGACCCTTTAAAGTAATACTGCGTGCTACCCATCGCATGGGTCCCAAATCTCCAGGTTCAAGGGCAACTTCCTACATCGAAAACATGCATGAGAAACCCAGAAGATGGTACACCGTGTGATGGGGAAAGGTTTCTAAAACGCACCTCATTTCTCATCTCCTTGTGCTCGGGTTCGCCATTCCAGCCACTTTACTAGCAATCTCCCTACTTGGAGCCTCAGCACCTTTAACCTCCTGTTCCGTACAGGTTGCAATTTGTCCTGAGGATGAACGGGAAGACGGGGAACCAATGAGAGACTAGCTCTTGGTGTTGGGACAGGCACAGGTCACTCTATTTTCCCATCAGGAAGAAGAATTAACCACAGGCTCAGCCTGACCCCCGGAACCAGAACAGGGCCTGAAGCCATCCTGCGCTTTTGCGGCCAGCTCCCAAAAAAGCGACTTGTAAACTGGAGCTTCAGGGCACTGCAATTCACAAACCTGCAGAGTTATAAATGATAACTCTCGTCCACAAATATATTGAGGGAAGGCAAAGAAGAGGATTTGAAATCAAGGCAGAATTGCAGGAAACAGATTTCAGGAGGTAGATTCGAATCGCCTTTAAAGCACATGAAAAGCGGCAAAACGTTGACAATGATGCCCTTGGCCAAAAAGGGCGTATGCGTTTTTTCCTGAATATATTCAGGAAAAAACGCATACGCCCTTTTTGGCCAACCAAGCAACCTGGAAAGGCAAATCAGCGCTACAAAGAAGTCTCGCTTCCCATCGGTCAAAAGGGCCATGCTGAAAAAAGTGTCAAAACCAGAAATGCAGGACAGGCCATGGAGAAATGGGAGCCTTGCTACACTGATGGGCGGGATGTAAATTGCCAACAGCCACTCTGGAGAAGTGTACGGTGTGTCCTGAAACATCTAAAAAACACAGCTTAGAGAGCATAGGGCACTTCCACGCATGGGGGGATAAAGTGGGAAAATTGAAAATCAGCAAGACACAAGCACCCCAAAGTTTAGGGCTGCTCTGTTGACAAGGACCTCCACTTCATTCCACCTTAAATATCCCAGGAAAGCGAAAAATGGATAAAAAAGTTGTGGTCCTTATGTACAATGGAATATCACTCAGCCATGAAATCAATGTCATAAGGCTAGTAGCAGCATGATGAGTGGATTTAGGTAAGACGATTCTAAGTGAAATAAGTCACACAGAAAAGGACACTTCTCATAAGGTGTCACTTATAGAGGGAATGTAAAAACCGTTACACTTGAACTGAATTACAAAACAGAACAGAGTCACACATGCAGAAAACACACTATGGCTGCTTAACGGGAAAGGTGAGGTGGGGTGATACATAAAACAAGAGCTTCAAATTAGCTCAGATACCGTTCCATAAACCCAATATGTAATAGACAAGACCTACTCCTTGCTCAGAGAACTGGACTCAACACGCCCGATTCACCGCACAAGAATATATCTGACTAGTAATAATCTTAAAACCTATGTATTGATATCTCTCTGTTAGTGTGTCAAGTGGGTGTAAGGCGGCATAAACACAGCCGTGAAAAGCAGCTAAACCCCATTATAAAAATAAATTACTTTTAAAAACCCATGAAACAAAGACAGGGAAAGAGAGAGAAATTCTTACACAATTCGTTCAGGGGCTGTGATGCAACCTGGACTGACCATATCTAGACCCACAGCTGGATGAGACATAAGGGTGGACACTCTTGGGGCTGAGAGGTTTGGTGAGGTTGGGTGAGCAAACGCAGACCCTTTAAAGTAATACTGCGTGCTACCCATCGCATGGGTCCCAAATCTCCAGGTTCAAGGGCAACTTCCTACATCGAAAACATGCATGAGAAACCCAGAAGATGGTACACCGTGTGATGGGGAAAGGTTTCTAAAACGCACCTCATTTCTCATCTCCTTGTGCTCGGGTTCGCCATTCCAGCCACTTTACTAGCAATCTCCCTACTTGGAGCCTCAGCACCTTTAACCTCCTGTTCCGTACAGGTTGCAATTTGTCCTGAGGATGAACGGGAAGACGGGGAACCAATGAGAGACTAGCTCTTGGTGTTGGGACAGGCACAGGTCACTCTATTTTCCCATCAGGAAAAAGAATTAACCACAGGCTCAGCCTGACCCCCGGAACCAGAACAGGGCCTGAAGCCATCCTGCGCTTTTGCGGCCAGCTCCCAAAAAAGCGACTTGTAAAATGGAGCTTCAGGGCACTGCAATTCACAAACCTGCAGAGTTATAAATGATAACTCTCGTCCAGAAATATATTGAGGGAAGGCAAAGAAGAGGATTTGAAATCAAGGCAGAATTGCAGGAAACAGATTTCAGGAGGTAGATTCGAATCGCCTTTAAAGCACATGAAAAGCGGCAAAACGTTGACAATGATGCCCTTGGCCAAAAAGGGCGTATGCGTTTTTTCCTGAATATATTCAGGAAAAAACGCATACGCCCTTTTTGGCCAACCAAGCAACCTGGAAAGGCAAATCAGCGCTACAAAGAAGTCTCGCTTCCCATCGGTCAAAAGGGCCATGCTGAAAAAAGTGTCAAAACCAGAAATGCAGGACAGGCCATGGAGAAATGGGAGCCTTGCTACACTGATGGGCGGGATGTAAATTGCCAACAGCCACTCTGGAGAAGTGTACGGTGTGTCCTGAAACATCTAAAAAACACAGCTTAGAGAGCATAGGGCACTTCCACGCATGGGGGGATAAAGTGGGAAAATTGAAAATCAGCAAGACACAAGCACCCCAAAGTTTAGGGCTGCTCTGTTGACAAGGACCTCCACTTCATTCCACCTTAAATATCCCAGGAAAGCGAAAAATGGATAAAAAAGTTGTGGTCCTTATGTACAATGGAATATCACTCAGCCATGAAATCAATGTCATAAGGCTAGTAGCAGCATGATGAGTGGATTTAGGTAAGACGATTCTAAGTGAAATAAGTCACACAGAAAGGGACACTTCTCCTAAGGTGTCACTTATAGAGGGAATGTAAAAACCGTTACACTTGAACTGAATTACAAAACAGAACAGAGTCACACATGCAGAAAACACACTATGGCTGCTTAACGGGAAAGGTGAGGTGGGGTGATACATAAAACAAGAGCTTCAAATTAGCTCAGATACCGTTCCATAAACCCAATATGTAATAGACAAGACCTACTCCTTGCTCAGAGAACTGGACTCAACACGCCCGATTCACCGCACAAGAATATATCTGACTAGTAATAATCTTAAAACCTATGTATTGATATCTCTCTGTTAGTGTGTCAAGTGGGTGTAAGGCGGCATAAACACAGCCGTGAAAAGCAGCTAAACCCCATTATAAAAATAAATTACTTTTAAAAACCCATGAAACAAAGACAGGGAAAGAGAGAGAAATTCTTACACAATTCGTTCAGGGGCTGTGATGCAACCTGGACTGACCATATCTAGACCCACAGCTGGATGAGACATAAGGGTGGACACTCTTGGGGCTGAGAGGTTTGGTGAGGTTGGGTGAGCAAACGCAGACCCTTTAAAGTAATACTGCGTGCTACCCATCGCATGGGTCCCAAATCTCCAGGTTCAAGGGCAACTTCCTACATCGAAAACATGCATGAGAAACCCAGAAGATGGTACACCGTGTGATGGGGAAAGGTTTCTAAAACGCACCTCATTTCTCATCTCCTTGTGCTCGGGTTCGCCATTCCAGCCACTTTACTAGCAATCTCCCTACTTGGAGCCTCAGCACCTTTAACCTCCTGTTCCGTACAGGTTGCAATTTGTCCTGAGGATGAACGGGAAGACGGGGAACCAATGAGAGACTAGCTCTTGGTGTTGGGACAGGCACAGGTCACTCTATTTTCCCATCAGGAAGAAGAATTAACCACAGGCTCAGCCTGACCCCCGGAACCAGAACAGGGCCTGAAGACATCCTGCGCTTTTGCGGCCAGCTCCCAAAAAAGCGACTTGTAAAATGGAGCTTCAGGGCACTGCAATTCACAAACCTGCAGAGTTATAAATGATAACTCTCGTCCAGAAATATATTGAGGGAAGGCAAAGAAGAGGATTTGAAATCAAGGCAGAATTGCAGGAAACAGATTTCAGGAGGTAGATTCGAATCGCCTTTAAAGCACATGAAAAGCGGCAAAACGTTGACAATGATGCCCTTGGCCAAAAAGGGCGTATGCGTTTTTTCCTGAATATATTCAGGAAAAAACGCATACGCCCTTTTTGGCCAACCAAGCAACCTGGAAAGGCAAATCAGCGCTACAAAGAAGTCTCGCTTCCCATCGGTCAAAAGGGCCATGCTGAAAAAAGTGTCAAAACCAGAAATGCAGGACAGGCCATGGAGAAATGGGAGCCTTGCTACACTGATGGGCGGGATGTAAATTGCCAACAGCCACTCTGGAGAAGTGTACGGTGTGTCCTGAAACATCTAAAAAACACAGCTTAGAGAGCATAGGGCACTTCCACGCATGGGGGGATAAAGTGGGAAAATTGAAAATCAGCAAGACACAAGCACCCCAAAGTTTAGGGCTGCTCTGTTGACAAGGACCTCCACTTCATTCCACCTTAAATATCCCAGGAAAGCGAAAAATGGATAAAAAAGTTGTGGTCCTTATGTACAATGGAATATCACTCAGCCATGAAATCAATGTCATAAGGCTAGTAGCAGCATGATGAGTGGATTTAGGTAAGACGATTCTAAGTGAAATAAGTCACACAGAAAGGGACACTTCTCCTAAGGTGTCACTTATAGAGGGAATGTAAAAACCGTTACACTTGAACTGAATTACAAAACAGAACAGAGTCACACATGCAGAAAACACACTATGGCTGCTTAACGGGAAAGGTGAGGTGGGGTGATACATAAAACAAGAGCTTCAAATTAGCTCAGATACCGTTCCATAAACCCAATATGTAATAGACAAGACCTACTCCTTGCTCAGAGAACTGGACTCAACACGCCCGATTCACCGCACAAGAATATATCTGACTAGTAATAATCTTATAACCTATGTATTGATATCTCTCTGTTAGTGTGTCAAGTGGGTGTAAGGCGGCATAAACACAGCCGTGAAAAGCAGCTAAACCCCATTATAAAAATAAATTACTTTTAAAAACCCATGAAACAAAGACAGGGAAAGAGAGAGAAATTATTACACAATTCGTTCAGGGGCTGTGATGCAACCTGGACTGACCATATCTAGACCCACAGCTGGATGAGACATAAGGGTGGACACTCTTGGGGCTGAGAGGTTTGGTGAGGTTGGGTGAGCAAACGCAGACCCTTTAAAGTAATACTGCGTGCTACCCATCGCATGGGTCCCAAATCTCCAGGTTCAAGGGCAACTTCCTACATCGAAAACATGCATGAGAAACCCAGAAGATGGTACACCGTGTGATGGGGAAAGGTTTCTAAAACGCACCTCATTTCTCATCTCCTTGTGCTCGGGTTCGCCATTCCAGCCAATTTACTAGCAATCTCCCTACTTGGAGCCTCAGCACCTTTAACCTCCTGTTCCGTACAGGTTGCAATTTGTCCTGAGGATGAACGGGAAGACGGGGAACCAATGAGAGACTAGCTCTTGGTGTTGGGACAGGCACAGGTCACTCTATTTTCCCATCAGGAAGAAGAATTAACCACAGGCTCAGCCTGACCCCCGGAACCAGAACAGGGCCTGAAGCCATCCTGCGCTTTTGCGGCCAGCTCCCAAAAAAGCGACTTGTAAAATGGAGCTTCAGGGCACTGCAATTCACAAACCTGCAGAGTTATAAATGATAACTCTCGTCCAGAAATATATTGAGGGAAGGCAAAGAAGAGGATTTGAAATCAAGGCAGAATTGCAGGAAACAGATTTCAGGAGGTAGATTCGAATCGCCTTTAAAGCACATGAAAAGCGGCAAAACGTTGACAATGATGCCCTTGGCCAAAAAGGGCGTATGCGTTTTTTCCTGAATATATTCAGGAAAAAACGCATACGCCCTTTTTGGCCAACCAAGCAACCTGGAAAGGCAAATCAGCGCTACAAAGAAGTCTCGCTTCCCATCGGTCAAAAGGGCCATGCTGAAAAAAGTGTCAAAACCAGAAATGCAGGACAGGCCATGGAGAAATGGGAGCCTTGCTACACTGATGGGCGGGATGTAAATTGCCAACAGCCACTCTGGAGAAGTGTACGGTGTGTCCTGAAACATCTAAAAAACACAGCTTAGAGAGCATAGGGCACTTCCACGCATGGGGGGATAAAGTGGGAAAATTGAAAATCAGCAAGACACAAGCACCCCAAAGTTTAGGGCTGCTCTGTTGACAAGGACCTCCACTTCATTCCACCTTAAATATCCCAGGAAAGCGAAAAATGGATAAAAAAGTTGTGGTCCTTATGTACAATGGAATATCACTCAGCCATGAAATCAATGTCATAAGGCTAGTAGCAGCATGATGAGTGGATTTAGGTAAGACGATTCTAAGTGAAATAAGTCACACAGAAAGGGACACTTCTCCTAAGGTGTCACTTATAGAGGGAATGTAAAAACCGTTACACTTGAACTGAATTACAAAACAGAACAGAGTCACACATGCAGAAAACACACTATGGCTGCTTAACGGGAAAGGTGAGGTGGGGTGATACATAAAACAAGAGCTTCAAATTAGCTCAGATACCATTCCATAAACCCAATATGTAATAGACAAGACCTACTCCTTGCTCAGAGAACTGGACTCAACACGCCCGATTCACCGCACAAGAATATATCTGACTAGTAATAATCTTAAAACCTATGTATTGATATCTCTCTGTTAGTGTGTCAAGTGGGTGTAAGGCGGCATAAACACAGCCGTGAAAAGCAGCTAAACCCCATTATAAAAATAAATTACTTTTAAAAACCCATGAAACAAAGACAGGGAAAGAGAGAGAAATTATTACACAATTCGTTCAGGGGCTGTGATGCAACCTGGACTGACCATATCTAGACCCACAGCTGGATGAGACATAAGGGTGGACACTCTTGGGGCTGAGAGGTTTGGTGAGGTTGGGTGAGCAAACGCAGACCCTTTAAAGTAATACTGCGTGCTACCCATCGCATGGGTCCCAAATCTCCATGTTCAAGGGCAACTTCCTACATCGAAAACATGCATGAGAAACCCAGAAGATGGTACACCGTGTGATGGGGAAAGGTTTCTAAAACGCACCTCATTTCTCATCTCCTTGTGCTCGGGTTCGCCATTCCAGCCACTTTACTAGCAATCTCCCTACTTGGAGCCTCAGCACCTTTAACCTCCTGTTCCGTACAGGTTGCAATTTGTCCTGAGGATGAACGGGAAGACGGGGAACCAATGAGAGACTAGCTCTTGGTGTTGGGACAGGCACAGGTCACTCTATTTTCCCATCAGGAAGAAGAATTAACCACAGGCTCAGCCTGACCCCCGGAACCAGAACAGGGCCTGAAGCCATCCTGCGCTTTTGCGGCCAGCTCCCAAAAAAGCGACTTGTAAAATGGAGCTTCAGGGCACTGCAATTCACAAACCTGCAGAGTTATAAATGATAACTCTCGTCCAGAAATATATTGAGGGAAGGCAAAGAAGAGGATTTGAAATCAAGGCAGAATTGCAGGAAACAGATTTCAGGAGGTAGATTCGAATCGCCTTTAAAGCACATGAAAAGCGGCAAAACGTTGACAATGATGCCCTTGGCCAAAAAGGGCGTATGCGTTTTTTCCTGAATATATTCAGGAAAAAACGCATACGCCCTTTTTGGCCAACCAAGCAACCTGGAAAGGCAAATCAGCGCTACAAAGAAGTCTCGCTTCCCATCGGTCAAAAGGGCCATGCTGAAAAAAGTGTCAAAACCAGAAATGCAGGACAGGCCATGGAGAAATGGGAGCCTTGCTACACTGATGGGCGGGATGTAAATTGCCAACAGCCACTCTGGAGAAGTGTACGGTGTGTCCTGAAACATCTAAAAAACACAGCTTAGAGAGCATAGGGCACTTCCACGCATGGGGGGATAAAGTGGGAAAATTGAAAATCAGCAAGACACAAGCACCCCAAAGTTTAGGGCTGCTCTGTTGACAAGGACCTCCACTTCATTCCACCTTAAATATCCCAGGAAAGCGAAAAATGGATAAAAAAGTTGTGGTCCTTATGTACAATGGAATATCACTCAGCCATGAAATCAATGTCATAAGGCTAGTAGCAGCATGATGAGTGGATTTAGGTAAGACGATTCTAAGTGAAATAAGTCACACAGAAAGGGACACTTCTCCTAAGGTGTCACTTATAGAGGGAATGTAAAAACCGTTACACTTGAACTGAATTACAAAACAGAACAGAGTCACACATGCAGAAAACACACTATGGCTGCTTAACGGGAAAGGTGAGGTGGGGTGATACATAAAACAAGAGCTTCAAATTAGCTCAGATACCGTTCCATAAACCCAATATGTAATAGACAAGACCTACTCCTTGCTCAGAGAACTGGACTCAACACGCCCGATTCACCGCACAAGAATATATCTGACTAGTAATAATCTTAAAACCTATGTATTGATATCTCTCTGTTAGTGTGTCAAGTGGGTGTAAGGCGGCATAAACACAGCCGTGAAAAGCAGCTAAACCCCATTATAAAAATAAATTACTTTTAAAAACCCATGAAACAAAGACAGGGAAAGAGAGAGAAATTATTACACAATTCGTTCAGGGGCTGTGATGCAACCTGGACTGACCATATCTAGACCCACAGCTGGATGAGACATAAGGGTGGACACTCTTGGGGCTGAGAGGTTTGGTGAGGTTGGGTGAGCAAACGCAGACCCTTTAAAGTAATACTGCGTGCTACCCATCGCATGGGTCCCAAATCTCCAGGTTCAAGGGCAACTTCCTACATCGAAAACATGCATGAGAAACCCAGAAGATGGTACACCGTGTGATGGGGAAAGGTTTCTAAAACGCACCTCATTTCTCATCTCCTTGTGCTCGGGTTCGCCATTCCAGCCACTTTACTAGCAATCTCCCTACTTGGAGCCTCAGCACCTTTAACCTCCTGTTCCGTACAGGTTGCAATTTGTCCTGAGGATGAACGGGAAGACGGGGAACCAATGAGAGACTAGCTCTTGGTGTTGGGACAGGCACAGGTCACTCTATTTTCCCATCAGGAAGAAGAATTAACCACAGGCTCAGCCTGACCCCCGGAACCAGAACAGGGCCTGAAGCCATCCTGCGCTTTTGCGGCCAGCTCCCAAAAAAGCGACTTGTAAAATGGAGCTTCAGGGCACTGCAATTCACAAACCTGCAGAGTTATAAATGATAACTCTCGTCCAGAAATATATTGAGGGAAGGCAAAGAAGAGGATTTGAAATCAAGGCAGAATTGCAGGAAACAGATTTCAGGAGGTAGATTCGAATCGCCTTTAAAGCACATGAAAAGCGGCAAAACGTTGACAATGATGCCCTTGGCCAAAAAGGGCGTATGCGTTTTTTCCTGAATATATTCAGGAAAAAACGCATACGCCCTTTTTGGCCAACCAAGCAACCTGGAAAGGCAAATCAGCGCTACAAAGAAGTCTCGCTTCCCATCGGTCAAAAGGGCCATGCTGAAAAAAGTGTCAAAACCAGAAATGCAGGACAGGCCATGGAGAAATGGGAGCCTTGCTACACTGATGGGCGGGATGTAAATTGCCAACAGCCACTCTGGAGAAGTGTACGGTGTGTCCTGAAACATCTAAAAAACACAGCTTAGAGAGCATAGGGCACTTCCACGCATGGGGGGATAAAGTGGGAAAATTGAAAATCAGCAAGACACAAGCACCCCAAAGTTTAGGGCTGCTCTGTTGACAAGGACCTCCACTTCATTCCACCTTAAATATCCCAGGAAAGCGAAAAATGGATAAAAAAGTTGTGGTCCTTATGTACAATGGAATATCACTCAGCCATGAAATCAATGTCATAAGGCTAGTAGCAGCATGATGAGTGGATTTAGGTAAGACGATTCTAAGTGAAATAAGTCACACAGAAAGGGACACTTCTCCTAAGGTGTCACTTATAGAGGGAATGTAAAAACCGTTACACTTGAACTGAATTACAAAACAGAACAGAGTCACACATGCAGAAAACACACTATGGCTGCTTAACGGGAAAGGTGAGGTGGGGTGATACATAAAACAAGAGCTTCAAATTAGCTCAGATACCGTTCCATAAACCCAATATGTAATAGACAAGACCTACTCCTTGCTCAGAGAACTGGACTCAACACGCCCGATTCACCGCACAAGAATATATCTGACTAGTAATAATCTTAAAACCTATGTATTGATATCTCTCTGTTAGTGTGTCAAGTGGGTGTAAGGCGGCATAAACACAGCCGTGAAAAGCAGCTAAACCCCATTATAAAAATAAATTACTTTTAAAAACCCATGAAACAAAGACAGGGAAAGAGAGAGAAATTATTACACAATTCGTTCAGGGGCTGTGATGCAACCTGGACTGACCATATCTAGACCCACAGCTGGATGAGACATAAGGGTGGACACTCTTGGGGCTGAGAGGTTTGGTGAGGTTGGGTGAGCAAACGCAGACCCTTTAAAGTAATACTGCGTGCTACCCATCGCATGGGTCCCAAATCTCCAGGTTCAAGGGCAACTTCCTACATCGAAAACATGCATGAGAAACCCAGAAGATGGTACACCGTGTGATGGGGAAAGGTTTCTAAAACGCACCTCATTTCTCATCTCCTTGTGCTCGGGTTCGCCATTCCAGCCACTTTACTAGCAATCTCCCGACTTGGAGCCTCAGCACCTTTAACCTCCTGTTCCGTACAGGTTGCAATTTGTCCTGAGGATGAACGGGAAGACGGGGAACCAATGAGAGACTAGCTCTTGGTGTTGGGACAGGCACAGGTCACTCTATTTTCCCATCAGGAAGAAGAATTAACCACAGGCTCAGCCTGACCCCCGGAACCAGAACAGGGCCTGAAGCCATCCTGCGCTTTTGCGGCCAGCTCCCAAAAAAGCGACTTGTAAAATGGAGCTTCAGGGCACTGCAATTCACAAACCTGCAGAGTTATAAATGATAACTCTCGTCCAGAAATATATTGAGGGAAGGCAAAGAAGAGGATTTGAAATCAAGGCAGAATTGCAGGAAACAGATTTCAGGAGGTAGATTCGAATCGCCTTTAAAGCACATGAAAAGCGGCAAAACGTTGACAATGATGCCCTTGGCCAAAAAGGGCGTATGCGTTTTTTCCTGAATATATTCAGGAAAAAACGCATACGCCCTTTTTGGCCAACCAAGCAACCTGGAAAGGCAAATCAGCGCTACAAAGAAGTCTCGCTTCCCATCGGTCAAAAGGGCCATGCTGAAAAAAGTGTCAAAACCAGAAATGCAGGACAGGCCATGGAGAAATGGGAGCCTTGCTACACTGATGGGCGGGATGTAAATTGCCAACAGCCACTCTGGAGAAGTGTACGGTGTGTCCTGAAACATCTAAAAAACACAGCTTAGAGAGCATAGGGCACTTCCACGCATGGGGGGATAAAGTGGGAAAATTGAAAATCAGCAAGACACAAGCACCCCAAAGTTTAGGGCTGCTCTGTTGACAAGGACCTCCACTTCATTCCACCTTAAATATCCCAGGAAAGCGAAAAATGGATAAAAAAGTTGTGGTCCTTATGTACAATGGAATATCACTCAGCCATGAAATCAATGTCATAAGGCTAGTAGCAGCATGATGAGTGGATTTAGGTAAGACGATTCTAAGTGAAATAAGTCACACAGAAAGGGACACTTCTCCTAAGGTGTCACTTATAGAGGGAATGTAAAAACCGTTACACTTGAACTGAATTACAAAACAGAACAGAGTCACACATGCAGAAAACACACTATGGCTGCTTAACGGGAAAGGTGAGGTGGGGTGATACATAAAACAAGAGCTTCAAATTAGCTCAGATACCGTTCCATAAACCCAATATGTAATAGACAAGACCTACTCCTTGCTCAGAGAACTGGACTCAACACGCCCGATTCACCGCACAAGAATATATCTGACTAGTAATAATCTTAAAACCTATGTATTGATATCTCTCTGTTAGTGTGTCAAGTGGGTGTAAGGCGGCATAAACACAGCCGTGAAAAGCAGCTAAACCCCATTATAAAAATAAATTACTTTTAAAAACCCATGAAACAAAGACAGGGAAAGAGAGAGAAATTATTACACAATTCGTTCAGGGGCTGTGATGCAACCTGGACTGACCATATCTAGACCCACAGCTGGATGAGACATAAGGGTGGACACTCTTGGGGCTGAGAGGTTTGGTGAGGTTGGGTGAGCAAACGCAGACCCTTTAAAGTAATACTGCGTGCTACCCATCGCATGGGTCCCAAATCTCCAGGTTCAAGGGCAACTTCCTACATCGAAAACATGCATGAGAAACCCAGAAGATGGTACACCGTGTGATGGGGAAAGGTTTCTAAAACGCACCTCATTTCTCATCTCCTTGTGCTCGGGTTCGCCATTCCAGCCACTTTACTAGCAATCTCCCGACTTGGAGCCTCAGCACCTTTAACCTCCTGTTCCGTACAGGTTGCAATTTGTCCTGAGGATGAACGGGAAGACGGGGAACCAATGAGAGACTAGCTCTTGGTGTTGGGACAGGCACAGGTCACTCTATTTTCCCATCAGGAAGAAGAATTAACCACAGGCTCAGCCTGACCCCCGGAACCAGAACAGGGCCTGAAGCCATCCTGCGCTTTTGCGGCCAGCTCCCAAAAAAGCGACTTGTAAAATGGAGCTTCAGGGCACTGCAATTCACAAACCTGCAGAGTTATAAATGATAACTCTCGTCCAGAAATATATTGAGGGAAGGCAAAGAAGAGGATTTGAAATCAAGGCAGAATTGCAGGAAACAGATTTCAGGAGGTAGATTCGAATCGCCTTTAAAGCACATGAAAAGCGGCAAAACGTTGACAATGATGCCCTTGGCCAAAAAGGGCGTATGCGTTTTTTCCTGAATATATTCAGGAAAAAACGCATACGCCCTTTTTGGCCAACCAAGCAACCTGGAAAGGCAAATCAGCGCTACAAAGAAGTCTCGCTTCCCATCGGTCAAAAGGGCCATGCTGAAAAAAGTGTCAAAACCAGAAATGCAGGACAGGCCATGGAGAAATGGGAGCCTTGCTACACTGATGGGCGGGATGTAAATTGCCAACAGCCACTCTGGAGAAGTGTACGGTGTGTCCTGAAACATCTAAAAAACACAGCTTAGAGAGCATAGGGCACTTCCACGCATGGGGGGATAAAGTGGGAAAATTGAAAATCAGCAAGACACAAGCACCCCAAAGTTTAGGGCTGCTCTGTTGACAAGGACCTCCACTTCATTCCACCTTAAATATCCCAGGAAAGCGAAAAATGGATAAAAAAGTTGTGGTCCTTATGTACAATGGAATATCACTCAGCCATGAAATCAATGTCATAAGGCTAGTAGCAGCATGATGAGTGGATTTAGGTAAGACGATTCTAAGTGAAATAAGTCACACAGAAAGGGACACTTCTCCTAAGGTGTCACTTATAGAGGGAATGTAAAAACCGTTACACTTGAACTGAATTACAAAACAGAACAGAGTCACACATGCAGAAAACACACTATGGCTGCTTAACGGGAAAGGTGAGGTGGGGTGATACATAAAACAAGAGCTTCAAATTAGCTCAGATACCGTTCCATAAACCCAATATGTAATAGACAAGACCTACTCCTTGCTCAGAGAACTGGACTCAACACGCCCGATTCACCGCACAAGAATATATCTGACTAGTAATAATCTTAAAACCTATGTATTGATATCTCTCTGTTAGTGTGTCAAGTGGGTGTAAGGCGGCATAAACACAGCCGTGAAAAGCAGCTAAACCCCATTATAAAAATAAATTACTTTTAAAAACCCATGAAACAAAGACAGGGAAAGAGAGAGAAATTCTTACACAATTCGTTCAGGGGCTGTGATGCAACCTGGACTGACCATATCTAGACCCACAGCTGGATGAGACATAAGGGTGGACACTCTTGGGGCTGAGAGGTTTGGTGAGGTTGGGTGAGCAAACGCAGACCCTTTAAAGTAATACTGCGTGCTACCCATCGCATGGGTCCCAAATCTCCAGGTTCAAGGGCAACTTCCTACATCGAAAACATGCATGAGAAACCCAGAAGATGGTACACCGTGTGATGGGGAAAGGTTTCTAAAACGCACCTCATTTCTCATCTCCTTGTGCTCGGGTTCGCCATTCCAGCCACTTTACTAGCAATCTCCCTACTTGGAGCCTCAGCACCTTTAACCTCCTGTTCCGTACAGGTTGCAATTTGTCCTGAGGATGAACGGGAAGACGGGGAACCAATGAGAGACTAGCTCTTGGTGTTGGGACAGGCACAGGTCACTCTATTTTCCCATCAGGAAGAAGAATTAACCACAGGCTCAGCCTGACCCCCGGAACCAGAACAGGGCCTGAAGCCATCCTGCGCTTTTGCGGCCAGCTCCCAAAAAAGCGACTTGTAAAATGGAGCTTCAGGGCACTGCAATTCACAAACCTGCAGAGTTATAAATGATAACTCTCGTCCAGAAATATATTGAGGGAAGGCAAAGAAGAGGATTTGAAATCAAGGCAGAATTGCAGGAAACAGATTTCAGGAGGTAGATTCGAATCGCCTTTAAAGCACATGAAAAGCGGCAAAACGTTGACAATGATGCCCTTGGCCAAAAAGGGCGTATGCGTTTTTTCCTGAATATATTCAGGAAAAAACGCATACGCCCTTTTTGGCCAACCAAGCAACCTGGAAAGGCAAATCAGCGCTACAAAGAAGTCTCGCTTCCCATCGGTCAAAAGGGCCATGCTGAAAAAAGTGTCAAAACCAGAAATGCAGGACAGGCCATGGAGAAATGGGAGCCTTGCTACACTGATGGGCGGGATGTAAATTGCCAACAGCCACTCTGGAGAAGTGTACGGTGTGTCCTGAAACATCTAAAAAACACAGCTTAGAGAGCATAGGGCACTTCCACGCATGGGGGGATAAAGTGGGAAAATTGAAAATCAGCAAGACACAAGCACCCCAAAGTTTAGGGCTGCTCTGTTGACAAGGACCTCCACTTCATTCCACCTTAAATATCCCAGGAAAGCGAAAAATGGATAAAAAAGTTGTGGTCCTTATGTACAATGGAATATCACTCAGCCATGAAATCAATGTCATAAGGCTAGTAGCAGCATGATGAGTGGATTTAGGTAAGACGATTCTAAGTGAAATAAGTCACACAGAAAGGGACACTTCTCCTAAGGTGTCACTTATAGAGGGAATGTAAAAACCGTTACACTTGAACTGAATTACAAAACAGAACAGAGTCACACATGCAGAAAACACACTATGGCTGCTTAACGGGAAAGGTGAGGTGGGGTGATACATAAAACAAGAGCTTCAAATTAGCTCAGATACCGTTCCATAAACCCAATATTTAATAGACAAGACCTACTCCTTGCTCAGAGAACTGGACTCAACACGCCCGATTCACCGCACAAGAATATATCTGACTAGTAATAATCTTAAAACCTATGTATTGATATCTCTCTGTTAGTGTGTCAAGTGGGTGTAAGGCGGCATAAACACAGCCGTGAAAAGCAGCTAAACCCCATTATAAAAATAAATTACTTTTAAAAACCCATGAAACAAAGACAGGGAAAGAGAGAGAAATTATTACACAATTCGTTCAGGGGCTGTGATGCAACCTGGACTGACCATATCTAGACCCACAGCTGGATGAGACATAAGGGTGGACACTCTTGGGGCTGAGAGGTTTGGTGAGGTTGGGTGAGCAAACGCAGACCCTTTAAAGTAATACTGCGTGCTACCCATCGCATGGGTCCCAAATCTCCAGGTTCAAGGGCACCTTCCTACATCGAAAACATGCATGAGAAACCCAGAAGATGGTACACCGTGTGATGGGGAAAGGTTTCTAAAACGCACCTCATTTCTCATCTCCTTGTGCTCGGGTTCGCCATTCCAGCCAATTTACTAGCAATCTCCCTACTTGGAGCCTCAGCACCTTTAACCTCCTGTTCCGTACAGGTTGCAATTTGTCCTGAGGATGAACGGGAAGACGGGGAACCAATGAGAGACTAGCTCTTGGTGTTGGGACAGGCACAGGTCACTCTATTTTCCCATCAGGAAGAAGAATTAACCACAGGCTCAGCCTGACCCCCGGAACCAGAACAGGGCCTGAAGCCATCCTGCGCTTTTGCGGCCAGCTCCCAAAAAAGCGACTTGTAAAATGGAGCTTCAGGGCACTGCAATTCACAAACCTGCAGAGTTATAAATGATAACTCTCGTCCAGAAATATATTGAGGGAAGGCAAAGAAGAGGATTTGAAATCAAGGCAGAATTGCAGGAAACAGATTTCAGGAGGTAGATTCGAATCGCCTTTAAAGCACATGAAAAGCGGCAAAACGTTGACAATGATGCCCTTGGCCAAAAAGGGCGTATGCGTTTTTTCCTGAATATATTCAGGAAAAAACGCATACGCCCTTTTTGGCCAACCAAGCAACCTGGAAAGGCAAATCAGCGCTACAAAGAAGTCTCGCTTCCCATCGGTCAAAAGGGCCATGCTGAAAAAAGTGTCAAAACCAGAAATGCAGGACAGGCCATGGAGAAATGGGAGCCTTGCTACACTGATGGGCGGGATGTAAATTGCCAACAGCCACTCTGGAGAAGTGTACGGTGTGTCCTGAAACATCTAAAAAACACAGCTTAGAGAGCATAGGGCACTTCCACGCATGGGGGGATAAAGTGGGAAAATTGAAAATCAGCAAGACACAAGCACCCCAAAGTTTAGGGCTGCTCTGTTGACAAGGACCTCCACTTCATTCCACCTTAAATATCCCAGGAAAGCGAAAAATGGATAAAAAAGTTGTGGTCCTTATGTACAATGGAATATCACTCAGCCATGAAATCAATGTCATAAGGCTAGTAGCAGCATGATGAGTGGATTTAGGTAAGACGATTCTAAGTGAAATAAGTCACACAGAAAGGGACACTTCTCCTAAGGTGTCACTTATAGAGGGAATGTAAAAACCGTTACACTTGAACTGAATTACAAAACAGAACAGAGTCACACATGCAGAAAACACACTATGGCTGCTTAACGGGAACGGTGAGGTGGGGTGATACATAAAACAAGAGCTTCAAATTAGCTCAGATACCATTCCATAAACCCAATATGTAATAGACAAGACCTACTCCTTGCTCAGAGAACTGGACTCAACACGCCCGATTCACCGCACAAGAATATATCTGACTAGTAATAATCTTAAAACCTATGTATTGGTATCTCTCTGTTAGTGTGTCAAGTGGGTGTAAGGCGGCATAAACACAGCCGTGAAAAGCAGCTAAACCCCATTATAAAAATAAATTACTTTTAAAAACCCATGAAACAAAGACAGGGAAAGAGAGAGAAATTATTACACAATTCGTTCAGGGGCTGTGATGCAACCTGGACTGACCATATCTAGACCCACAGCTGGATGAGACATAAGGGTGGACACTCTTGGGGCTGAGAGGTTTGGTGAGGTTGGGTGAGCAAACGCAGACCCTTTAAAGTAATACTGCGTGCTACCCATCGCATGGGTCCCAAATCTCCATGTTCAAGGGCAACTTCCTACATCGAAAACATGCATGAGAAACCCAGAAGATGGTACACCGTGTGATGGGGAAAGGTTTCTAAAACGCACCTCATTTCTCATCTCCTTGTGCTCGGGTTCGCCATTCCAGCCACTTTACTAGCAATCTCCCTACTTGGAGCCTCAGCACCTTTAACCTCCTGTTCCGTACAGGTTGCAATTTGTCCTGAGGATGAACGGGAAGACGGGGAACCAATGAGAGACTAGCTCTTGGTGTTGGGACAGGCACAGGTCACTCTATTTTCCCATCAGGAAGAAGAATTAACCACAGGCTCAGCCTGACCCCCGGAACCAGAACAGGGCCTGAAGCCATCCTGCGCTTTTGCGGCCAGCTCCCAAAAAAGCGACTTGTAAAATGGAGCTTCAGGGCACTGCAATTCACAAACCTGCAGAGTTATAAATGATAACTCTCGTCCACAAATATATTGAGGGAAGGCAAAGAAGAGGATTTGAAATCAAGGCAGAATTGCAGGAAACAGATTTCAGGAGGTAGATTCGAATCGCCTTTAAAGCACATGAAAAGCGGCAAAACGTTGACAATGATGCCCTTGGCCAAAAAGGGCGTATGCGTTTTTTCCTGAATATATTCAGGAAAAAACGCATACGCCCTTTTTGGCCAACCAAGCAACCTGGAAAGGCAAATCAGCGCTACAAAGAAGTCTCGCTTCCCATCGGTCAAAAGGGCCATGCTGAAAAAAGTGTCAAAACCAGAAATGCAGGACAGGCCATGGAGAAATGGGAGCCTTGCTACACTGATGGGCGGGATGTAAATTGCCAACAGCCACTCTGGAGAAGTGTACGGTGTGTCCTGAAACATCTAAAAAACACAGCTTAGAGAGCATAGGGCACTTCCACGCATGGGGGGATAAAGTGGGAAAATTGAAAATCAGCAAGACACAAGCACCCCAAAGTTTAGGGCTGCTCTGTTGACAAGGACCTCCACTTCATTCCACCTTAAATATCCCAGGAAAGCGAAAAATGGATAAAAAAGTTGTGGTCCTTATGTACAATGGAATATCACTCAGCCATGAAATCAATGTCATAAGGCTAGTAGCAGCATGATGAGTGGATTTAGGTAAGACGATTCTAAGTGAAATAAGTCACACAGAAAGGGACACTTCTCCTAAGGTGTCACTTATAGAGGGAATGTAAAAACCGTTACACTTGAACTGAATTACAAAACAGAACAGAGTCACACATGCAGAAAACACACTATGGCTGCTTAACGGGAAAGGTGAGGTGGGGTGATACATAAAACAAGAGCTTCAAATTAGCTCAGATACCGTTCCATAAACCCAATATGTAATAGACAAGACCTACTCCTTGCTCAGAGAACTGGACTCAACACGCCCGATTCACCGCACAAGAATATATCTGACTAGTAATAATCTTAAAACCTATGTATTGATATCTCTCTGTTAGTGTGTCAAGTGGGTGTAAGGCGGCATAAACACAGCCGTGAAAAGCAGCTAAACCCCATTATAAAAATAAATTACTTTTAAAAACCCATGAAACAAAGACAGGGAAAGAGAGAGAAATTATTACACAATTCGTTCAGGGGCTGTGATGCAACCTGGACTGACCATATCTAGACCCACAGCTGGATGAGACATAAGGGTGGACACTCTTGGGGCTGAGAGGTTTGGTGAGGTTGGGTGAGCAAACGCAGACCCTTTAAAGTAATACTGCGTGCTACCCATCGCATGGGTCCCAAATCTCCAGGTTCAAGGGCAACTTCCTACATCGAAAACATGCATGAGAAACCCAGAAGATGGTACACCGTGTGATGGGGAAAGGTTTCTAAAACGCACCTCATTTCTCATCTCCTTGTGCTCGGGTTCGCCATTCCAGCCACTTTACTAGCAATCTCCCTACTTGGAGCCTCAGCACCTTTAACCTCCTGTTCCGTACAGGTTGCAATTTGTCCTGAGGATGAACGGGAAGACGGGGAACCAATGAGAGACTAGCTCTTGGTGTTGGGACAGGCACAGGTCACTCTATTTTCCCATCAGGAAGAAGAATTAACCACAGGCTCAGCCTGACCCCCGGAACCAGAACAGGGCCTGAAGCCATCCTGCGCTTTTGCGGCCAGCTCCCAAAAAAGCGACTTGTAAAATGGAGCTTCAGGGCACTGCAATTCACAAACCTGCAGAGTTATAAATGATAACTCTCGTCCAGAAATATATTGAGGGAAGGCAAAGAAGAGGATTTGAAATCAAGGCAGAATTGCAGGAAACAGATTTCAGGAGGTAGATTCGAATCGCCTTTAAAGCACATGAAAAGCGGCAAAACGTTGACAATGATGCCCTTGGCCAAAAAGGGCGTATGCGTTTTTTCCTGAATATATTCAGGAAAAAACGCATACGCCCTTTTTGGCCAACCAAGCAACCTGGAAAGGCAAATCAGCGCTACAAAGAAGTCTCGCTTCCCATCGGTCAAAAGGGCCATGCTGAAAAAAGTGTCAAAACCAGAAATGCAGGACAGGCCATGGAGAAATGGGAGCCTTGCTACACTGATGGGCGGGATGTAAATTGCCAACAGCCACTCTGGAGAAGTGTACGGTGTGTCCTGAAACATCTAAAAAACACAGCTTAGAGAGCATAGGGCACTTCCACGCATGGGGGGATAAAGTGGGAAAATTGAAAATCAGCAAGACACAAGCACCCCAAAGTTTAGGGCTGCTCTGTTGACAAGGACCTCCACTTCATTCCACCTTAAATATCCCAGGAAAGCGAAAAATGGATAAAAAAGTTGTGGTCCTTATGTACAATGGAATATCACTCAGCCATGAAATCAATGTCATAAGGCTAGTAGCAGCATGATGAGTGGATTTAGGTAAGACGATTCTAAGTGAAATAAGTCACACAGAAAGGGACACTTCTCATAAGGTGTCACTTATAGAGGGAATGTAAAAACCGTTACACTTGAACTGAATTACAAAACAGAACAGAGTCACAAATGCAGAAAACACACTATGGCTGCTTAACGGGAAAGGTGAGGTGGGGTGATACATAAAACAAGAGCTTCAAATTAGCTCAGATACCGTTCCATAAACCCAATATGTAATAGACAAGACCTACTCCTTGCTCAGAGAACTGGACTCAACACGCCCGATTCACCGCACAAGAATATATCTGACTAGTAATAATCTTAAAACCTATGTATTGATATCTCTCTGTTAGTGTGTCAAGTGGGTGTAAGGCGGCATAAACACAGCCGTGAAAAGCAGCTAAACCCCATTATAAAAATAAATTACTTTTAAAAACCCATGAAACAAAGACAGGGAAAGAGAGAGAAATTATTACACAATTCGTTCAGGGGCTGTGATGCAACCTGGACTGACCATATCTAGACCCACAGCTGGATGAGACATAAGGGTGGACACTCTTGGGGCTGAGAGGTTTGGTGAGGTTGGGTGAGCAAACGCAGACCCTTTAAAGTAATACTGCGTGCTACCCATCGCATGGGTCCCAAATCTCCAGGTTCAAGGGCAACTTCCTACATCGAAAACATGCATGAGAAAACCAGAAGATGGTACACCGTGTGATGGGGAAAGGTTTCTAAAACGCACCTCATTTCTCATCTCCTTGTGCTCGGGTTCGCCATTCCAGCCACTTTACTAGCAATCTCCCGACTTGGAGCCTCAGCACCTTTAACCTCCTGTTCCGTACAGGTTGCAATTTGTCCTGAGGATGAACGGGAAGACGGGGAACCAATGAGAGACTAGCTCTTGGTGTTGGGACAGGCACAGGTCACTCTATTTTCCCATCAGGAAGAAGAATTAACCACAGGCTCAGCCTGACCCCCGGAACCAGAACAGGGCCTGAAGCCATCCTGCGCTTTTGCGGCCAGCTCCCAAAAAAGCGACTTGTAAAATGGAGCTTCAGGGCACTGCAATTCACAAACCTGCAGAGTTATAAATGATAACTCTCGTCCACAAATATATTGAGGGAAGGCAAAGAAGAGGATTTGAAATCAAGGCAGAATTGCAGGAAACAGATTTCAGGAGGTAGATTCGAATCGCCTTTAAAGCACATGAAAAGCGGCAAAACGTTGACAATGATGCCCTTGGCCAAAAAGGGCGTATGCGTTTTTTCCTGAATATATTCAGGAAAAAACGCATACGCCCTTTTTGGCCAACCAAGCAACCTGGAAAGGCAAATCAGCGCTACAAAGAAGTCTCGCTTCCCATCGGTCAAAAGGGCCATGCTGAAAAAAGTGTCAAAACCAGAAATGCAGGACAGGCCATGGAGAAATGGGAGCCTTGCTACACTGATGGGCGGGATGTAAATTGCCAACAGCCACTCTGGAGAAGTGTACGGTGTGTCCTGAAACATCTAAAAAACACAGCTTAGAGAGCATAGGGCACTTCCACGCATGGGGGGATAAAGTGGGAAAATTGAAAATCAGCAAGACACAAGCACCCCAAAGTTTAGGGCTGCTCTGTTGACAAGGACCTCCACTTCATTCCACCTTAAATATCCCAGGAAAGCGAAAAATGGATAAAAAAGTTGTGGTCCTTATGTACAATGGAATATCACTCAGCCATGAAATCAATGTCATAAGGCTAGTAGCAGCATGATGAGTGGATTTAGGTAAGACGATTCTAAGTGAAATAAGTCACACAGAAAGGGACACTTCTCCTAAGGTGTCACTTATAGAGGGAATGTAAAAACCGTTACACTTGAACTGAATTACAAAACAGAACAGAGTCACACATGCAGAAAACACACTATGGCTGCTTAACGGGAAAGGTGAGGTGGGGTGATACATAAAACAAGAGCTTCAAATTAGCTCAGATACCGTTCCATAAACCCAATATGTAATAGACAAGACCTACTCCTTGCTCAGAGAACTGGACTCAACACGCCCGATTCACCGCACAAGAATATATCTGACTAGTAATAATCTTAAAACCTATGTATTGATATCTCTCTGTTAGTGTGTCAAGTGGGTGTAAGGCGGCATAAACACAGCCGTGAAAAGCAGCTAAACCCCATTATAAAAATAAATTACTTTTAAAAACCCATGAAACAAAGACAGGGAAAGAGAGAGAAATTATTACACAATTCGTTCAGGGGCTGTGATGCAACCTGGACTGACCATATCTAGACCCACAGCTGGATGAGACATAAGGGTGGACACTCTTGGGGCTGAGAGGTTTGGTGAGGTTGGGTGAGCAAACGCAGACCCTTTAAAGTAATACTGCGTGCTACCCATCGCATGGGTCCCAAATCTCCAGGTTCAAGGGCAACTTCCTACATCGAAAACATGCATGAGAAACCCAGAAGATGGTACACCGTGTGATGGGGAAAGGTTTCTAAAACGCACCTCATTTCTCATCTCCTTGTGCTCGGGTTCGCCATTCCAGCCACTTTACTAGCAATCTCCCGACTTGGAGCCTCAGCACCTTTAACCTCCTGTTCCGTACAGGTTGCAATTTGTCCTGAGGATGAACGGGAAGACGGGGAACCAATGAGAGACTAGCTCTTGGTGTTGGGACAGGCACAGGTCACTCTATTTTCCCATCAGGAAGAAGAATTAACCACAGGCTCAGCCTGACCCCCGGAACCAGAACAGGGCCTGAAGCCATCCTGCGCTTTTGCGGCCAGCTCCCAAAAAAGCGACTTGTAAAATGGAGCTTCAGGGCACTGCAATTCACAAACCTGCAGAGTTATAAATGATAACTCTCGTCCAGAAATATATTGAGGGAAGGCAAAGAAGAGGATTTGAAATCAAGGCAGAATTGCAGGAAACAGATTTCAGGAGGTAGATTCGAATCGCCTTTAAAGCACATGAAAAGCGGCAAAACGTTGACAATGATGCCCTTGGCCAAAAAGGGCGTATGCGTTTTTTCCTGAATATATTCAGGAAAAAACGCATACGCCCTTTTTGGCCAACCAAGCAACCTGGAAAGGCAAATCAGCGCTACAAAGAAGTCTCGCTTCCCATCGGTCAAAAGGGCCATGCTGAAAAAAGTGTCAAAACCAGAAATGCAGGACAGGCCATGGAGAAATGGGAGCCTTGCTACACTGATGGGCGGGATGTAAATTGCCAACAGCCACTCTGGAGAAGTGTACGGTGTGTCCTGAAACATCTAAAAAACACAGCTTAGAGAGCATAGGGCACTTCCACGCATGGGGGGATAAAGTGGGAAAATTGAAAATCAGCAAGACACAAGCACCCCAAAGTTTAGGGCTGCTCTGTTGACAAGGACCTCCACTTCATTCCACCTTAAATATCCCAGGAAAGCGAAAAATGGATAAAAAAGTTGTGGTCCTTATGTACAATGGAATATCACTCAGCCATGAAATCAATGTCATAAGGCTAGTAGCAGCATGATGAGTGGATTTAGGTAAGACGATTCTAAGTGAAATAAGTCACACAGAAAGGGACACTTCTCCTAAGGTGTCACTTATAGAGGGAATGTAAAAACCGTTACACTTGAACTGAATTACAAAACAGAACAGAGTCACACATGCAGAAAACACACTATGGCTGCTTAACGGGAAAGGTGAGGTGGGGTGATACATAAAACAAGAGCTTCAAATTAGCTCAGATACCGTTCCATAAACCCAATATGTAATAGACAAGACCTACTCCTTGCTCAGAGAACTGGACTCAACACGCCCGATTCACCGCACAAGAATATATCTGACTAGTAATAATCTTAAAACCTATGTATTGATATCTCTCTGTTAGTGTGTCAAGTGGGTGTAAGGCGGCATAAACACAGCCGTGAAAAGCAGCTAAACCCCATTATAAAAATAAATTACTTTTAAAAACCCATGAAACAAAGACAGGGAAAGAGAGAGAAATTATTACACAATTCGTTCAGGGGCTGTGATGCAACCTGGACTGACCATATCTAGACCCACAGCTGGATGAGACATAAGGGTGGACACTCTTGGGGCTGAGAGGTTTGGTGAGGTTGGGTGAGCAAACGCAGACCCTTTAAAGTAATACTGCGTGCTACCCATCGCATGGGTCCCAAATCTCCAGGTTCAAGGGCAACTTCCTACATCGAAAACATGCATGAGAAACCCAGAAGATGGTACACCGTGTGATGGGGAAAGGTTTCTAAAACGCACCTCATTTCTCATCTCCTTGTGCTCGGGTTCGCCATTCCAGCCACTTTACTAGCAATCTCCCTACTTGGAGCCTCAGCACCTTTAACCTCCTGTTCCGTACAGGTTGCAATTTGTCCTGAGGATGAACGGGAAGACGGGGAACCAATGAGAGACTAGCTCTTGGTGTTGGGACAGGCACAGGTCACTCTATTTTCCCATCAGGAAGAAGAATTAACCACAGGCTCAGCCTGACCCCCGGAACCAGAACAGGGCCTGAAGCCATCCTGCGCTTTTGCGGCCAGCTCCCAAAAAAGCGACTTGTAAAATGGAGCTTCAGGGCACTGCAATTCACAAACCTGCAGAGTTATAAATGATAACTCTCGTCCAGAAATATATTGAGGGAAGGCAAAGAAGAGGATTTGAAATCAAGGCAGAATTGCAGGAAACAGATTTCAGGAGGTAGATTCGAATCGCCTTTAAAGCACATGAAAAGCGGCAAAACGTTGACAATGATGCCCTTGGCCAAAAAGGGCGTATGCGTTTTTTCCTGAATATATTCAGGAAAAAACGCATACGCCCTTTTTGGCCAACCAAGCAACCTGGAAAGGCAAATCAGCGCTACAAAGAAGTCTCGCTTCCCATCGGTCAAAAGGGCCATGCTGAAAAAAGTGTCAAAACCAGAAATGCAGGACAGGCCATGGAGAAATGGGAGCCTTGCTACACTGATGGGCGGGATGTAAATTGCCAACAGCCACTCTGGAGAAGTGTACGGTGTGTCCTGAAACATCTAAAAAACACAGCTTAGAGAGCATAGGGCACTTCCACGCATGGGGGGATAAAGTGGGAAAATTGAAAATCAGCAAGACACAAGCACCCCAAAGTTTAGGGCTGCTCTGTTGACAAGGACCTCCACTTCATTCCACCTTAAATATCCCAGGAAAGCGAAAAATGGATAAAAAAGTTGTGGTCCTTATGTACAATGGAATATCACTCAGCCATGAAATCAATGTCATAAGGCTAGTAGCAGCATGATGAGTGGATTTAGGTAAGACGATTCTAAGTGAAATAAGTCACACAGAAAGGGACACTTCTCCTAAGGTGTCACTTATAGAGGGAATGTAAAAACCGTTACACTTGAACTGAATTACAAAACAGAACAGAGTCACACATGCAGAAAACACACTATGGCTGCTTAACGGGAAAGGTGAGGTGGGGTGATACATAAAACAAGAGCTTCAAATTAGCTCAGATACCGTTCCATAAACCCAATATGTAATAGACAAGACCTACTCCTTGCTCAGAGAACTGGACTCAACACGCCCGATTCACCGCACAAGAATATATCTGACTAGTAATAATCTTAAAACCTATGTATTGATATCTCTCTGTTAGTGTGTCAAGTGGGTGTAAGGCGGCATAAACGCAGCCGTGAAAAGCAGCTAAACCCCATTATAAAAATAAATTACTTTTAAAAACCCATGAAACAAAGACAGGGAAAGAGAGAGAAATTCTTACACAATTCGTTCAGGGGCTGTGATGCAACCTGGACTGACCATATCTAGACCCACAGCTGGATGAGACATAAGGGTGGACACTCTTGGGGCTGAGAGGTTTGGTGAGGTTGTGTGAGCAAACACAGACCCTTTAAAGTAATACTGCGTGCTACCCATCGCATGGGTCCCAAATCTCCAGGTTCAAGGGCAACTTCCTACATCGAAAACATGCATGAGAAACCCAGAAGATGGTACACCGTGTGATGGGGAAAGGTTTCTAAAACGCACCTCATTTCTCATCTCCTTGTGCTCGGGTTCGCCATTCCAGCCACTTTACTAGCAATCTCCCTACTTGGAGCCTCAGCACCTTTAACCTCCTGTTCCGTACAGGTTGCAATTTGTCCTGAGGATGAACGGGAAGACGGGAAACCAATGAGAGACTAGCTCTTGGTGTTGGGACAGGCACAGGTCACTCTATTTTCACATAAGGAAGAAGAATTAACCACAGGCTCAGCCTGCCCCCCGGGACCAGAACAGGGCCTGAAGCCATCCTGCGCTTTTGCGGCCAGCTCCCAAAAAAGCGACTTGTAAAATGGAGCTTCAGGGCACTGCAATTCAAACCTGCAGAGTTATAAATGATAACTCTCGTCCACAAATATATTGAGGGAAGGCAAAGAAGAGGATTTGAAATCAAGGCAGAATTGCAGGAAACAGATTTCAGGAGGTAGATTCGAATCGCCTTTAAAGCACATGAAAAGCACAAAACGTTGACAATGATGCCCCTGGCCAAAAAGGGCGTATGCGTTTTTTCCTGAATATATTCAGGAAAAAACGCATACGCCCTTTTTGGCCAACCAAGCAACCTGGAAAGGCAAATCAGCGCTACAAAGAAGTCTCGCTTCCCATCGGTCAAAAGGGCCATGCTGAAAAAAGTGTCAAAACCAGAAATGCAGGACAGGCCATGGAGAAATGGGAGCCTTGCTACACTGATGGGCGGGATGTAAATTGCCAACAGCCACTCTGGAGAAGTGTACGGTGTGTCCTGAAACATCTAAAAAACACAGCTTAGAGAGCATAGGGCACTTCCACGCATGGGGGGATAAAGTGGGAAAATTGAAAATCAGCAAGACACAAGCACCCCAAAGTTTAGGGCTGCTCTGTTGACAAGGACCTCCACTTCATTCCACCTTAAATATCCCAGGAAAGCGAAAAATGGATAAAAAAGTTGTGGTCCTTATGTACAATGGAATATCACTCAGCCATGAAATCAATGTCATAAGGCTAGTAGCAGCATGATGAGTGGATTTAGGTAAGACGATTCTAAGTGAAATAAGTCACACAGAAAAGGACACTTCTCATAAGGTGTCACTTATAGAGGGAATGTAAAAACCGTTACACTTGAACTGAATTACAAAACAGAACAGAGTCACACATGCAGAAAACACACTATGGCTGCTTAACGGGAAAGGTGAGGTGGGGTGATACATAAAACAAGAGCTTCAAATTAGCTCAGATACCGTTCCATAAACCCAATATGTAATAGACAAGACCTACTCCTTGCTCAGAGAACTGGACTCAACACGCCCGATTCACCGCACAAGAATATATCTGACTAGTAATAATCTTAAAACCTATATATTGATATCTCTCTGTTAGTGTGTCAAGTGGGTGTAAGGCGGCATAAACACAGCCGTGAAAAGCAGCTAAACCCCATTATAAAAATAAATTACTTTTAAAAACCCATGAAACAAAGACAGGGAAAGAGAGAGAAATTCTTACACAATTCATTCAGGGGCTGTGATGCAACCTGGACTGACCATATCTAGACCCACAGCTGGATGAGACATAAGGGTGGACACTCTTGGGGCTGAGAGGTTTGGTGAGGTTGGGTGAGCAAACGCAGACCATTTAAAGTAATACTGCGTGCTACCCATCGCATGGGTCCCAAATCTCCAGGTTCAAGGGCAACTTCCTACATCGAAAACATGCATGAGAAACCCAGAAGATGGTACACCGTGTGATGGGGAAAGGTTTCTAAAACGCACCTCATTTCTCATCTCCTTGTGCTCGGGTTCGCCATTCCAGCCACTTTACTAGCAATCTCCCTACTTGGAGCCTCAGCACCTTTAACCTCCTGTTCCGTACAGGTTGCAATTTGTCCTGAGGATGAACGGGAAGATGGGGAACCAATGAGAGACTAGCTCTTGGTGTTGGGACAGGCACAGGTCACTCTATTTTCCCATCAGGAAGAAGAATTAACCACAGGCTCAGTCTGACCCCCGGAACCAGAACAGGGCCTGAAGCCATCCTGCGCTTTTGCGGCCAGCTCCCAAAAAAGCGACTTGTAAAATGGAGCTTCAGGGCACTGCAATTCACAAACCTGCAGAGTTATAAATGATAACTCTCGTCCACAAATATATTGAGGGAAGGCAAAGAAGAGGATTTGAAATCAAGGCAGAATTGCAGGAAACAGATTTCAGGAGGTAGATCCGAATCGCCTTTAAAGCACATGAAAAGCGGCAAAACGTTGACAATGATGCCCTTGGCCAAAAAGGGCGTATGCGTTTTTTCCTGAATATATTCAGGAAAAAACGCATACGCCCTTTTTGGCCAACCAAGCAACCTGGAAAGGCAAATCAGCGCTACAAAGAAGTCTCGCTTCCCATCGGTCAAAAGGGCCATGCTGAAAAAAGTGTCAAAACCAGAAATGCAGGACAGGCCATGGAGAAATGGGAGCCTTGCTACACTGATGGGCGGGATGTAAATTGCCAACAGACACTCTGGAGAAGTGTACGGTGTGTCCTGAAACATCTAAAAAACACAGCTTAGAGAGCATAGGGCACTTCCACGCATGGGGGGATAAAGTGGGAAAATTGAAAATCAGCAAGACACAAGCACCCCAAAGTTTAGGGCTGCTCTGTTGACAAGGACCTCCACTTCATTCCACCTTAAATATCCCAGGAAAGCGAAAAATGGATAAAAAAGTTGTGGTCCTTATGTACAATGGAATATCACTCAGCCATGAAATCAATGTCATAAGGCTAGTAGCAGCATGATGAGTGGATTTAGGTAAGACGATTCTAAGTGAAATAAGTCACACAGAAAAGGACACTTCTCATAAGGTGTCACTTATAGAGGGAATGTAAAAACCGTTACACTTGAACTGAATTACAAAACAGAACAGAGTCACACATGCGGAAAACACACTATGGCTGCTTAACGGGAAAGGTGAGGTGGGCTGATACATAAAACAAGAGCTTCAAATTAGCTCAGATACCGTTCCATAAACCCAATATGTAATACACAAGACCTACTCCTTGCTCAGAGAACTGGACTCAACACGCCCGATTCACCGCACAAGAATATATCTGACTAGTAATAATCTTAAAACCTATGTATTGATATCTCTCTGTTAGTGTGTCAAGTGGGTGTAAGGCGGCATAAACACAGCCGTGAAAAGCAGCTAAACCCCATTATAAAAATAAATTACTTTTAAAAACCCATGAAACAAAGACAGGGAAAGAGAGAGAAATTCTTACACATTTCGTTCAGGGGCTGTGATGCAACCTGGACTGACCATATCTAGACCCACAGCTGGATGAGACATAAGGGTGGACACTCTTGGGGCTGAGAGGTTTGGTGAGGTTGGGTGAGCAAACGCAGACCCTTTAAAGTAATACTGCGTGCTACCCATCGCATGGGTCCCAAATCTCGAGGTTCAAGGGCAACTTCCTACATCGAAAACATGCATGAGAAACCCAGAAGATGGTACACCGTGTGATGGGGAAAGGTTTCTAAAACGCACCTCATTTCTCATCTCCTTGTGCTCGGGTTCGCCATTCCAGCCACTTTACGAGCAATCTCCCTACTTGGAGCCTCAGCACCTTTAACCTCCTGTTCCGTACAGGTTGCAATTTGTCCTGAGGATGAACGGGAAGATGGGGAACCAATGAGAGACTAGCTCTTGGTGTTGGGACAGGCACAGGTCACTCTATTTTCCCATCAGGAAGAAGAATTAACCACAGGCTCAGCCTGACCCCCGGAACCAGAACAGGGCCTGAAGCCATCCTGCGCTTTTGCGGCCAGCTCCCAAAAAAGCGACTTGTAAAATGGAGCTTCAGGGCACTGCAATTCAAACCTGCAGAGTTATAAATGATAACTCTCGTCCACAAATATATTGAGGGAAGGCAAAGAAGAGGATTTGAAATCAAGGCAGAATTGCAGGAAACAGATTTCAGGAGGGAGATTCGAATCGCCTTTAAAGCACATGAAAAGCACAAAACGTTGACAATGATGCCCCTGGCCAAAAAGGGCGTATGCGTTTTTTCCTGAATATATTCAGGAAAAAACGCATACGCCCTTTTTGGCCAACCAAGCAACCTGGAAAGGCAAATCAGCGCTACAAAGAAGTCTCGCTTCCCATCGGTCAAAAGGGCCATGCTGAAAAAAGTGTCAAAACCAGAAATGCAGGACAGGCCATGGAGAAATGGGAGCCTTGCTACACTGATGGGCGGGATGTAAATTGCCAACAGCCACTCTGGAGAAGTGTACGGTGTGTCCTGAAACATCTAAAAAACACAGCTTAGAGAGCATAGGGCACTTCCACGCATGGGGGGATAAAGTGGGAAAATTGAAAATCAGCAAGACACAAGCACCCCAAAGTTTAGGGCTGCTCTGTTGACAAGGACCTCCACTTCATTCCACCTTAAATATCCCAGGAAAGCGAAAAATGGATAAAAAAGTTGTGGTCCTTATGTACAATGGAATATCACTCAGCCATGAAATCAATGTCATAAGGCTAGTAGCAGCATGATGAGTGGATTTAGGTAAGACGATTCTAAGTGAAATAAGTCACACAGAAAAGGACACTTCTCATAAGGTGTCACTTATAGAGGGAATGTAAAAACCGTTACACTTGAACTGAATTACAAAACAGAAAAGAGTCACACATGCAGAAAACACACTATGGCTGCTTAACGGGAAAGGTGAGGTGGGGTGATACATAAAACAAGAGTTTCAAATTAGCTCAGATACCGTTCCATAAACCCAATATGTAATAGACAAGACCTACTCCTTGCTCAGAGAACTGGACTCAACACGCCCGATTCACCGCACAAGAATATATCTGAGTAGTAATAATCTTAAAACCTATGTATTGATATCTCTCTGTTAGTGTGTCAAGTGGGTGTAAGGCGGCATAAACACAGCCGTGAAAAGCAGCTAAACCCCATTATAAAAATAAATTACTTTTAAAAACCCATGAAACAAAGACAGGGAAAGAGAGAGAAATTCTTACACAATTCGTTCAGGAGCTGTGATGCAACCTGGACGGACCATATCTAGACCCACAGCTGGATGAGACATAAGGGTGGACACTCTTGGGGCTGAGAGGTTTGGTGAGGTTGTGTGAGCAAACACAGACCCTTTAAAGTAATACTGCGTGCTACCCATCGCATGGGTCCCAAATCTCCAGGTTCAAGGGCAACTTCCTACATCGAAAACATGCATGAGAAACCCAGAAGATGGTACACCGTGTGATGGGGAAAGGTTTCTAAAACGCACCTCATTTCTCATCTCCTTGTGCTCGGGTTCGCCATTCCAGCCACTTTACTAGCAATCTCCCTACTTGGAGTCTCAGCACCTTTAACCTCCTGTTCCGTACAGGTTGCAATTTGTCCTGAGGATGAACGGGAAGACGGGAAACCAATGAGAGACTAGCTCTTGGTGTTGGGACAGGCACAGGTCACTCTATTTTCACATCAGGAAGAAGAATTAACCACAGGCTCAGCCTGCCCCCCGGAACCAGAACAGGGCCTGAAGCCATCCTGCGCTTTTGCGGCCAGCTCCCAAAAAAGCGACTTGTAAAATGGAGCTTCAGGGCACTGCAATTCAAACCTGCAGAGTTATAAATGATAACTCTCGTCCACAAATATATTGAGGGAAGGCAAAGAAGAGGATTTGAAATCAAGGCAGAATTGCAGGAAACAGATTTCAGGAGGTAGATTCGAATCGCCTTTAAAGCACATGAAAAGCACAAAACGTTGACAATGATGCCCCTGGCCAACTAGGGCGTATGCGTTTTTTCCTGAATATATTCAGGAAAAAACGCATACGCCCTTTTTGGCCAACCAAGCAACCTGGAAAGGCAAATCAGCGCTACAAAGAAGTCTCGCTTCCCATCGGTCAAAAGGGCCATGCTGAAAAAAGTGTCAAAACCAGAAATGCAGGACAGGCCATGGAGAAATGGGAGCCTTGCTACACTGATGGGCGGGATGTAAATTGCCAACAGCCACTCTGGAGAAGTGTACGGTGTGTCCTGAAACATCTAAAAAACACAGCTTAGAGAGCATAGGGCACTTCCACGCATGGGGGGATAAAGTGGGAAAATTGAAAATCAGCAAGACACAAGCACCCCAAAGTTTAGGGCTGCTCTGTTGACAAGGACCTCCACTTCATTCCACCTTAAATATCCCAGGAAAGCGAAAAATGGATAAAAAAGTTGTGGTCCTTATGTACAATGGAATATCACTCAGCCATGAAATCAATGTCATAAGGCTAGTAGCAGCATGATGAGTGGATTTAGGTAAGACGATTCTAAGTGAAATAAGTCACACAGAAAAGGACACTTCTCATAAGGTGTCACTTATAGAGGGAATGTAAAAACCGTTACACTTGAACTGAATTACAAAACAGAACAGAGTCACACATGCAGAAAACACACTATGGCTGCTTAACGGGAAAGGTGAGGTGGGGTGATACATAAAACAAGAGCTTCAAATTAGCTCAGATACCGTTCCATAAACCCAATATGTAATAGACAAGACCTACTCCTTGCTCAGAGAACTGGACTCAACACGCCCGATTCACCGCACAAGAATATATCTGACTAGTAATAATCTTAAAACCTATGTATTGATATCTCTCTGTTAGTGTGTCAAGTGGGTGTAAGGCGGCATAAACACAGCCGTGAAAAGCAGCTAAACCCCATTATAAAAATAAATTACTTTTAAAAACCCATGAAACAAAGACAGGGAAAGAGAGAGAAATTCTTACACAATTCGTTCAGGAGCTGTGATGCAACCTGGACTGACCATATCTAGACCCACAGCTGGATGAGACATAAGGGTGGACACTCTTGGGGCTGAGAGGTTTGGTGAGGTTGGGTGAGCAAACGCAGACCCTTTAAAGTAATACTGCGTGCTACCCATCGCATGGGTCCCAAATCTCCAGGTTCAAGGGCAACTTCCTACATCGAAAACATGCATGAGAAACCCAGAAGATGGTACACCGTGTGATGGGGAAAGGTTTCTAAAACGCACCTCATTTCTCATCTCCTTGTGCTCGGGTTCGCCATTCCAGCCACTTTACGAGCAATCTCCCTACTTGGAGCCTCAGCACCTTTAACCTCCTGTTCCGTACAGGTTGCAATTTGTCCTGAGGATGAACGGGAAGACGGGAAACCAATGAGAGACTAGCTCTTGGTGTTGGGACAGGCACAGGTCACTCTATTTTCACATCAGGAAGAAGAATTAACCACAGGCTCAGCCTGCCCCCCGTAACCAGAACAGGGCCTGAAGCCATCCTGCGCTTTTGCGGCCAGCTCCCGAAAAAGCGACTTGTAAAATGGAGCTTCAGGGCACTGCAATTCAAACCTGCAGAGTTATAAATGATAACTCTCGTCCACAAATATATTGAGGGAAGGCAAAGAAGAGGATTTGAAATCAAGGCAGAATTGCAGGAAACAGATTTCAGGAGGTAGATTCGAATCGCCTTTAAAGCACATGAAAAGCACAAAACGTTGACAATGATGCCCCTGGCCAACTAGGGCGTATGCGTTTTTTCCTGAATATATTCAGGAAAAAACGCATACGCCCTTTTTGGCCAACCAAGCAACCTGGAAAGGCAAATCAGCGCTACAAAGAAGTCTCGCTTCCCATCGGTCAAAAGGGCCATGCTGAAAAAAGTGTCAAAACCAGAAATGCAGGACAGGCCATGGAGAAATGGGAGCCTTGCTACACTGATGGGCGGGATGTAAATTGCCAACAGCCACTCTGGAGAAGTGTACGGTGTGTCCTGAAACATGTAAAAAACACAGCTTAGAGAGCATAGGGCACTTCCACGCATGGGGGGATAAAGTGGGAAAATTGAAAATCAGCAAGACACAAGCACCCCAAAGTTTAGGGCTGCTCTGTTGACAAGGACCTCCACTTCATTCCACCTTAAATATCCCAGGAAAGCGAAAAATGGATAAAAAAGTTGTGGTCCTTATGTACAATGGAATATCACTCAGCCATGAAATCAATGTCATAAGGCTAGTAGCAGCATGATGAGTGGATTTAGGTACGACGATTCTAAGTGAAATAAGTCACACAGAAAAGGACACTTCTCATAAGGTGTCACTTATAGAGGGAATGTAAAAACCGTTACACTTGAACTGAATTACAAAACAGAAAAGAGTCACACATGCAGAAAACACACTATGGCTGCTTAACGGGAAAGGTGAGGTGGGGTGATACATAAAACAAGAGTTTCAAATTAGCTCAGATACCGTTCCATAAACCCAATATGTAATAGACAAGACCTACTCCTTGCTCAGAGAACTGGACTCAACACGCCCGATTCACCGCACATGAATATATCTGAGTAGTAATAATCTTAAAACCTATGTATTGATATCTCTCTGTTAGTGTGTCAAGTGGGTGTAAGGCCGCATAAACACAGCCGTGAAAAGCAGCTAAACCCCATTATAAAAATAAATTACTTTTAAAAACCCATGAAACAAAGACAGGGAAAGAGAGAGAAATTATTACACAATTTGTTCAGGGGCTGTGATGCAACCTGGACTGACCATATCTAGACCCACAGCTGGATGAGACATAAGGGTGGACACTCTTGGGGCTGAGAGGTTTGGTGAGGTTGGGTGAGCAAACGCAGACCCTTTAAAGTAATACTGCGTGCTACCCATCGCATGGGTCCCAAATCTCCAGGTTCAAGGGCAACTTCCTACATCGAAAACATGCATGAGAAACCCAGAAGATGGTACACCGTGTGATGGGGAAAGGTTTCTAAAACGCACCTCATTTCTCATCTCCTTGTGCTCGGGTTCGCCATTCCAGCCACTTTACTAGCAATCTCCCTACTTGGAGCCTCAGCACCTTTAACCTCCTGTTCCGTACAGGTTGCAATTTGTCCTGAGGATGAACGGGAAGACGGGAAACCAATGAGAGACTAGCTCTTGGTGTTGGGACAGGCACAGGTCACTCTATTTTCCCATCAGGAAGAAGAATTAACCACAGGCTCAGCCTGACCCCCGGAACCAGAACAGGGCCTGAAGCCATCCTGCGCTTTTGCGGCCAGCTCCCAAAAAAGCGACTTGTAAAATGGAGCTTCAGGGCACTGCAATTCACAAACCTGCAGAGTTATAAATGATAACTCTCGTCCACAAATATATTGAGGGAAGGCAAAGAAGAGGATTTGAAATCAAGGCAGAATTGCAGGAAACAGATTTCAGGAGGTAGATTCGAATCGCCTTTAAAGCACATGAAAAGCGGCAAAACGTTGACAATGATGCCCTTGGCCAAAAAGGGCGTATGCGTTTTTTCCTGAATATATTCAGGAAAAAACGCATACGCCCTTTTTGGCCAACCAAGCAACCTGGAAAGGCAAATCAGCGCTACAAAGAAGTCTCGCTTCCCATCGGTCAAAAGGGCCATGCTGAAAAAAGTGTCAAAACCAGAAATGCAGGACAGGCCATGGAGAAATGGGAGCCTTGCTACACTGATGGGCGGGATGTAAATTGCCAACAGACACTCTGGAGAAGTGTACGGTGTGTCCTGAAACATCTAAAAAACACAGCTTAGAGAGCATAGGGCACTTCCACGCATGGGGGGATAAAGTGGGAAAATTGAAAATCAGCAAGACACAAGCACCCCAAAGTTTAGGGCTGCTCTGTTGACAAGGACCTCCACTTCATTCCACCTTAAATATCCCAGGAAAGCGAAAAATGGATAAAAAAGTTGTGGTCCTTATGTACAATGGAATATCACTCAGCCATGAAATCAATGTCATAAGGCTAGTAGCAGCATGATGAGTGGATTTAGGTAAGACGATTCTAAGTGAAATAAGTCACACAGAAAAGGACACTTCTCATAAGGTGTCACTTATAGAGGGAATGTAAAAACCGTTACACTTGAACTGAATTACAAAACAGAAAAGAGTCACACATGCAGAAAACACACTATGGCTGCTTAACGGGAAAGGTGAGGTGGGGTGATACATAAAACAAGAGTTTCAAATTAGCTCAGATACCGTTCCATAAACCCAATATGTAATAGACAAGACCTACTCCTTGCTCAGAGAACTGGACTCAACACGCCCGATTCACCGCACATGAATATATCTGAGTAGTAATAATCTTAAAACCTATGTATTGATATCTCTCTGTTAGTGTGTCAAGTGGGTGTAAAGCGGCATAAACACAGCCGTGAAAAGCAGCTAAACCCCATTATAAAAATAAATTACTTTTAAAAACCCATGAAACAAAGACAGGGAAAGAGAGAGAAATTCTTACACAATTCGTTCAGGAGCTGTGATGCAACCTGGACTGACCATATCTAGACCCACAGCTGGATGAGACATAAGGGTGGACACTCTTGGGGCTGAGAGGTTTGGTGAGGTTGGGTGAGCAAACGCAGACCCTTTAAAGTAATACTGAGTGCTACCCATCGCATGGGTCCCAAATCTCCAGGTTCAAGGGCAACTTCCTACATCGAAAACATGCATGAGAAACCCAGAAGATGGTACACCGTGTGATGGGGAAAGGTTTCTAAAACGCACCTCATTTCTCATCTCCTTGTGCTCGGGTTCGCCATTCCAGCCACTTTACTAGCAATCTCCCTACTTGGAGCCTCAGCACCTTTAACCTCCTGTTCCGTACAGGTTGCAATTTGTCCTGAGGATGAACGGGAAGACGGGGAACCAATGAGAGACTAGCTCTTGGTGTTGGGACAGGCACAGGTCACTCTATTTTCCCATCAGGAAGAAGAATTAACCACAGGCTCAGCCTGACCCCCGGAACCAGAACAGGGCCTGAAGCCATCCTGCGCTTTTGCGGCCAGCTCCCAAAAAAGCGACTTGTAAAATGGAGCTTCAGGGCACTGCAATTCACAAACCTGCAGAGTTATAAATGATAACTCTCGTCCACAAATATATTGAGGGAAGGCAAAGAAGAGGATTTGAAATCAAGGCAGAATTGCAGGAAACAGATTTCAGGAGGTAGATCCGAATCGCCTTTAAAGCACATGAAAAGCGGCAAAACGTTGACAATGATGCCCTTGGCCAAAAAGGGCGTATGCGTTTTTTCCTGAATATATTCAGGAAAAAACGCATACGCCCTTTTTGGCCAACCAAGCAACCTGGAAAGGCAAATCAGCGCTACAAAGAAGTCTCGCTTCCCATCGGTCAAAAGGGCCATGCTGAAAAAAGTGTCAAAACCAGAAATGCAGGACAGGCCATGGAGAAATGGGAGCCTTGCTACACTGATGGGCGGGATGTAAATTGCCAACAGCCACTCTGGAGAAGTGTACGGTGTGTCCTGAAACATCTAAAAAACACAGCTTAGAGAGCATAGGGCACTTCCACGCATGGGGGGATAAAGTGGGAAAATTGAAAATCAGCAAGACACAAGCACCCCAAAGTTTAGGGCTGCTCTGTTGACAAGGACCTCCACTTCATTCCACCTTAAATATCCCAGGAAAGCGAAAAATGGATAAAAAAGTTGTGGTCCTTATGTACAATGGAATATCACTCAGCCATGAAATCAATGTCATAAGGCTAGTAGCAGCATGATGAGTGGATTTAGGTAAGACGATTCTAAGTGAAATAAGTCACACAGAAAAGGACACTTCTCATAAGGTGTCACTTATAGAGGGAATGTAAAAACCGTTACACTTGAACTGAATTACAAAACAGAACAGAGTCACACATGCGGAAAACACACTATGGCTGCTTAACGGGAAAGGTGAGGTGGGCTGATACATAAAACAAGAGCTTCAAATTAGCTCAGATACCGTTCCATAAACCCAATATGTAATACACAAGACCTACTCCTTGCTCAGAGAACTGGACTCAACACGCCCGATTCACCGCACAAGAATATATCTGACTAGTAATAATCTTAAAACCTATGTATTGATATCTCTCTGTTAGTGTGTCAAGTGGGTGTAAGGCGGCATAAACACAGCCGTGAAAAGCAGCTAAACCCCATTATAAAAATAAATTACTTTTAAAAACCCATGAAACAAAGACAGGGAAAGAGAGAGAAATTCTTACACAATTCGTTCAGGGGCTGTGATGCAACCTGGACTGACCATATCTAGACCCACAGCTGGATGAGACATAAGGGTGGACACTCTTGGGGCTGAGAGGTTTGGTGAGGTTGGGTGAGCAAACGCAGACCCTTTAAAGTAATACTGCGTGCTACCCATCGCATGGGTCCCAAATCTCCAGGTTCAAGGGCAACTTCCTACATCGAAAACATGCATGAGAAACCCAGAAGATGGTACACCGTGTGATGGGGAAAGGTTTCTAAAACGCACCTCATTTCTCATCTCCTTGTGCTCGGGTTCGCCATTCCAGCCACTTTACGAGCAATCTCCCTACTTGGAGCCTCAGCACCTTTAACCTCCTGTTCCGTACAGGTTGCAATTTGTCCTGAGGATGAACGGGAAGATGGGGAACCAATGAGAGACTAGCTCTTGGTGTTGGGACAGGCACAGGTCACTCTATTTTCCCATCAGGAAGAAGAATTAACCACAGGCTCAGCCTGACCCCCGGAACCAGAACAGGGCCTGAAGCCATCCTGCGCTTTTGCGGCCAGCTCCCAAAAAAGCGACTTGTAAAATGGAGCTTCAGGGCACTGCAATTCAAACCTGCAGAGTTATAAATGATAACTCTCGTCCACAAATATATTGAGGGAAGGCAAAGAAGAGGATTTGAAATCAAGGCAGAATTGCAGGAAACAGATTTCAGGAGGGAGATTCGAATCGCCTTTAAAGCACATGAAAAGCACAAAACGTTGACAATGATGCCCCTGGCCAAAAAGGGCGTATGCGTTTTTTCCTGAATATATTCAGGAAAAAACGCATACGCCCTTTTTGGCCAACCAAGCAACCTGGAAAGGCAAATCAGCGCTACAAAGAAGTCTCGCTTCCCATCGGTCAAAAGGGCCATGCTGAAAAAAGTGTCAAAACCAGAAATGCAGGACAGGCCATGGAGAAATGGGAGCCTTGCTACACTGATGGGCGGGATGTAAATTGCCAACAGCCACTCTGGAGAAGTGTACGGTGTGTCCTGAAACATCTAAAAAACACAGCTTAGAGAGCATAGGGCACTTCCACGCATGGGGGGATAAAGTGGGAAAATTGAAAATCAGCAAGACACAAGCACCCCAAAGTTTAGGGCTGCTCTGTTGACAAGGACCTCCACTTCATTCCACCTTAAATATCCCAGGAAAGCGAAAAATGGATAAAAAAGTTGTGGTCCTTATGTACAATGGAATATCACTCAGCCATGAAATCAATGTCATAAGGCTAGTAGCAGCATGATGAGTGGATTTAGGTAAGACGATTCTAAGTGAAATAAGTCACACAGAAAAGGACACTTCTCATAAGGTGTCACTTATAGAGGGAATGTAAAAACCGTTACACTTGAACTGAATTACAAAACAGAAAAGAGTCACACATGCAGAAAACACACTATGGCTGCTTAACGGGAAAGGTGAGGTGGGGTGATACATAAAACAAGAGTTTCAAATTAGCTCAGATACCGTTCCATAAACCCAATATGTAATAGACAAGACCTACTCCTTGCTCAGAGAACTGGACTCAACACGCCCTATTCACCGCACAAGAATATATCTGAGTAGTAATAATCTTAAAACCTATGTATTGATATCTCTCTGTTAGTGTGTCAAGTGGGTGTAAGGCGGCATAAACACAGCCGTGAAAAGCAGCTAAACCCCATTATAAAAATAAATTACTTTTAAAAACCCATGAAACAAAGACAGGGAAAGAGAGAGAAATTCTTACACAATTCGTTCAGGAGCTGTGATGCAACCTGGACGGACCATATCTAGACCCACAGCTGGATGAGACATAAGGGTGGACACTCTTGGGGCTGAGAGGTTTGGTGAGGTTGTGTGAGCAAACACAGACCCTTTAAAGTAATACTGCGTGCTACCCATCGCATGGGTCCCAAATCTCCAGGTTCAAGGGCAACTTCCTACATCGAAAACATGCATGAGAAACCCAGAAGATGGTACACCATGTGATGGGGAAAGGTTTCTAAAACGCACCTCATTTCTCATCTCCTTGTGCTCGGGTTCGCCATTCCAGCCACTTTACTAGCAATCTCCCTACTTGGAGCCTCAGCACCTTTAACCTCCTGTTCCGTACAGGTTGCAATTTGTCCTGAGGATGAACGGGAAGACGGGAAACCAATGAGAGACTAGCTCTTGGTGTTGGGACAGGCACAGGTCACTCTATTTTCACATCAGGAAGAAGAATTAACCACAGGCTCAGCCTGCCCCCCGGAACCAGAACAGGGCCTGAAGCCATCCTGCCCTTTTGCGGCCAGCTCCCAAAAAAGCGACTTGTAAAATGGAGCTTCAGGGCACTGCAATTCAAACCTGCAGAGTTATAAATGATAACTCTCGTCCACAAATATATTGAGGGAAGGCAAAGAAGAGGATTTGAAATCAAGGCAGAATTGCAGGAAACAGATTTCAGGAGGTAGATTCGAATCGCCTTTAAAGCACATGAAAAGCACAAAACGTTGACAATGATGCCCCTGGCCAACTAGGGCGTATGCGTTTTTTCCTGAATATATTCAGGAAAAAACGCATACGCCCTTTTTGGCCAACCAAGCAACCTGGAAAGGCAAATCAGCGCTACAAAGAAGTCTCGCTTCCCATCGGTCAAAAGGGCCATGCTGAAAAAAGTGTCAAAACCAGAAATGCAGGACAGGCCATGGAGAAATGGGAGCCTTGCTACACTGATGGGCGGGATGTAAATTGCCAACAGACACTCTGGAGAAGTGTACGGTGTGTCCTGAAACATCTAAAAAACACAGCTTAGAGAGCATAGGGCACTTCCACGCATGGGGGGATAAAGTGGGAAAATTGAAAATCAGCAAGACACAAGCACCCCAAAGTTTAGGGCTGCTCTGTTGACAAGGACCTCCACTTCATTCCACCTTAAATATCCCAGGAAAGCGAAAAATGGATAAAAAAGTTGTGGTCCTTATGTACAATGGAATATCACTCAGCCATGAAATCAATGTCATAAGGCTAGTAGCAGCATGATGAGTGGATTTAGGTAAGACGATTCTAAGTGAAATAAGTCACACAGAAAAGGACACTTCTCATAAGGTGTCACTTATAGAGGGAAAGTAAAAACCGTTACACTTGAACTGAATTACAAAACAGAACAGAGTCACACATGCAGAAAACACACTATGGCTGCTTAACGGGAAAGGTGAGGTGGGGTGATACATAAAACAAGAGCTTCAAATTAGCTCAGATACCGTTCCATAAACCCAATATGTAATAGACAAGACCTACTCCTTGCTCAGAGAACTGGACTCAACACGCCCGATTCACCGCACAAGAATATATCTGACTAGTAATAATCTTAAAACCTATGTATTGATATCTCTCTGTTAGTGTGTCAAGTGGGTGTAAGGCGGCATAAACACAGCCGTGAAAAGCAGCTAAACCCCATTATAAAAATAAATTACTTTTAAAAACCCATGAAACAAAGACAGGGAAAGAGAGAGAAATTCTTACACAATTCGTTCAGGAGCTGTGATGCAACCTGGACTGACCATATCTAGACCCACAGCTGGATGAGACATAAGGGTGGACACTCTTGGGGCTGAGAGGTTTGGTGAGGTTGGGTGAGCAAACGCAGACCCTTTAAAGTAATACTGCGTGCTACCCATCGCATGGGTCCCAAATCTCCAGGTTCAAGGGCAACTTCCTACATCGAAAACATGCATGAGAAACCCAGAAGATGGTACACCGTGTGATGGGGAAAGGTTTCTAAAACGCACCTCATTTCTCAAATCCTTGTGCTCGGGTTCGCCATTCCAGCCACTTTACTAGCAATCTCCCTACTTGGAGCCTCAGCACCTTTAACCTCCTGTTCCGTACAGGTTGCAATTTGTCCTGAGGATGAACGGGAAGACGGGAAACCAATGAGAGACTAGCTCTTGGTGTTGGGACAGGCACAGGTCACTCTATTTTCACATCAGGAAGAAGAATTAACCACAGGCTCAGCCTGCCCCCCGTAACCAGAACAGGGCCTGAAGCCATCCTGCGCTTTTGCGGCCAGCTCCCAAAAAAGCGACTTGTAAAATGGAGCTTCAGGGCACTGCAATTCAAACCTGCAGAGTTATAAATAATAACTCTCGTCCACAAATATATTGAGGGAAGGCAAAGAAGAGGATTTGAAATCAAGGCAGAATTGCAGGAAACAGATTTCAGGAGGTAGATTCGAATCGCCTTTAAAGCACATGAAAAGCACAAAACGTTGACAATGATGCCCCTGGCCAACTAGGGCGTATGCGTTTTTTCCTGAATATATTCAGGAAAAAACGCATACGCCCTTTTTGGCCAACCAAGCAACCTGGAAAGGCAAATCAGCGCTACAAAGAAGTCTCGCTTCCCATCGGTCAAAAGGGCCATGCTGAAAAAAGTGTCAAAACCAGAAATGCAGGACAGGCCATGGAGAAATGGGAGCCTTGCTACACTGATGGGCGGGATGTAAATTGCCAACAGCCACTCTGGAGAAGTGTACGGTGTGTCCTGAAACATCTAAAAAACACAGCTTAGAGAGCATAGGGCACTTCCACGCATGGGGGGATAAAGTGGGAAAATTGAAAATCAGCAAGACACAAGCACCCCAAAGTTTAGGGCTGCTCTGTTGACAAGGACCTCCACTTCATTCCACCTTAAATATCCCAGGAAAGCGAAAAATGGATAAAAAAGTTGTGGTCCTTATGTACAATGGAATATCACTCAGCCATGAAATCAATGTCATAAGGCTAGTAGCAGCATGATGAGTGGATTTAGGTACGACGATTCTAAGTGAAATAAGTCACACAGAAAAGGACACTTCTCATAAGGTGTCACTTATAGAGGGAATGTAAAAACCGTTACACTTGAACTGAATTACAAAACAGAAAAGAGTCACACATGCAGAAAACACACTATGGCTGCTTAACGGGAAAGGTGAGGTGGGGTGATACATAAAACAAGAGTTTCAAATTAGCTCAGATACCGTTCCATAAACCCAATATGTAATAGACAAGACCTACTCCTTGCTCAGAGAACTGGACTCAACACGCCCGATTCACCGCACATGAATATATCTGAGTAGTAATAATCTTAAAACCTATGTATTGATATCTCTCTGTTAGTGTGTCAAGTGGGTGTAAGGCGGCATAAACACAGCCGTGAAAAGCAGCTAAACCCCATTATAAAAATAAATTACTTTTAAAAACCCATGAAACAAAGACAGGGAAAGAGAGAGAAATTATTACACAATTTGTTCAGGGGCTGTGATGCAACCTGGACTGACCATATCTAGACCCACAGCTGGATGAGACATAAGGGTGGACACTCTTGGGGCTGAGAGGTTTGGTGAGGTTGGGTGAGCAAACGCAGACCCTTTAAAGTAATACTGCGTGCTACCCATCGCATGGGTCCCAAATCTCCAGGTTCAAGGGCAACTTCCTACATCGAAAACATGCATGAGAAACCCAGAAGATGGTACACCGTGTGATGGGGAAACGTTTCTAAAACGCACCTCATTTCTCATCTCCTTGTGCTCGGGTTCGCCATTCCAGCCACTTTACTAGCAATCTCCCTACTTGGAGCCTCAGCACCTTTAACCTCCTGTTCCGTACAGGTTGCAATTTGTCCTGAGGATGAACGGGAAGACGGGGAACCAATGAGAGACTAGCTCTTGGTGTTGGGACAGGCACAGGTCACTCTATTTTCCCATCAGGAAGAAGAATTAACCACAGGCTCAGCCTGCCCCCCGGAACCAGAACAGGGCCTGAAGCCATCCTGCGCTTTTGCGGCCAGCTCCCAAAAAAGCGACTTGTAAAATGGAGCTTCAGGGCACTGCAATTCACAAACCTGCAGAGTTATAAATGATAACTCTCGTCCACAAATATATTGAGGGAAGGCAAAGAAGAGGATTTGAAATCAAGGCAGAATTGCAGGAAACAGATTTCAGGAGGTAGATTCGAATCGCCTTTAAAGCACATGAAAAGCGGCAAAACGTTGACAATGATGCCCTTGGCCAAAAAGGGCGTATGCGTTTTTTCCTGAATATATTCAGGAAAAAACGCATACGCCATTTTTGGCCAACCAAGCAACCTGGAAAGGCAAATCAGTGCTACAAAGAAGTCTCGCTTCCCATCGGTCAAAAGGGCCATGCTGAAAAAAGTGTCAAAACCAGAAATGCAGGACAGGCCATGGAGAAATGGGAGCCTTGCTACACTGATGGGCGGGATGTAAATTGCCAACAGCCACTCTGGAGAAGTGTACGGTGTGCCCTGAAACATCTAAAAAACACAGCTTAGAGAGCATAGGGCACTTCCACGCATGGGGGGATAAAGTGGGAAAATTGAAAATCAGCAAGACACAAGCACCCCAAAGTTTAGGGCTGCTCTGTTGACAAGGACCTCCACTTCATTCCACCTTAAATATCCCAGGAAAGCGAAAAATGGATAAAAAAGTTGTGGTCCTTATGTACAATGGAATATCACTCAGCCATGAAATCAATGTCATAAGGCTAGTAGCAGCATGATGAGTGGATTTAGGTAAGACGATTCTAAGTGAAATAAGTCACACAGAAAGGGACACTTCTCCTAAGGTGTCACTTATAGAGGGAATGTAAAAACCGTTACACTTGAACTGAATTACAAAACAGAACAGAGTCACACATGCAGAAAACACACTATGGCTGCTTAACGGGAAAGGTGAGGTGGGGTGATACATAAAACAAGAGCTTCAAATTAGCTCAGATACCGTTCCATAAACCCAATATGTAATAGACAAGACCTACTCCTTGCTCAGAGAACTGGACTCAACACGCCCGATTCACCGCACAAGAATATATCTGACTAGTAATAATCTTAAAACCTATGTATTGATATCTCTCTGTTAGTGTGTCAAGTGGGTGTAAGGCGGCATAAACACAGCCGTGAAAAGCAGCTAAACCCCATTATAAAAATAAATTACTTTTAAAAACCCATGAAACAAAGACAGGGAAAGAGAGAGAAATTATTACACAATTTGTTCAGGGGCTGTGATGCAACCTGGACTGACCATATCTAGACCCACAGCTGGATGAGACATAAGGGTGGACACTCTTGGGGCTGAGAGGTTTGGTGAGGTTGGGTGAGCAAACGCAGACCCTTTAAAGTAATACTGCGTGCTACCCATCGCATGGGTCCCAAATCTCCAGGTTCAAGGGCAACTTCCTACATCGAAAACATGCATGAGAAACCCAGAAGATGGTACACCGTGTGATGGGGAAAGGTTTCTAAAACGCACCTCATTTCTCATCTCCTTGTGCTCGGGTTCGCCATTCCAGCCACTTTACTAGCAATCTCCCTACTTGGAGCCTCAGCACCTTTAACCTCCTGTTCCGTACAGGTTGCAATTTGTCCTGAGGATGAACGGGAAGACGGGGAACCAATGAGAGACTAGCTCTTGGTGTTGGGACAGGCACAGGTCACTCTATTTTCCCATCAGGAAGAAGAATTAACCACAGGCTCAGCCTGACCCCCGGAACCAGAACAGGGCCTGAAGCCATCCTGCGCTTTTGCGGCCAGCTCCCAAAAAAGCGACTTGTAAAATGGAGCTTCAGGGCACTGCAATTCACAAACCTGCAGAGTTATAAATGATAACTCTCGTCCAGAAATATATTGAGGGAAGGCAAAGAAGAGGATTTGAAATCAAGGCAGAATTGCAGGAAACAGATTTCAGGAGGTAGATTCGAATCGCCTTTAAAGCACATGAAAAGCGGCAAAACGTTGACAATGATGCCCTTGGCCAAAAAGGGCGTATGCGTTTTTTCCTGAATATATTCAGGAAAAAACGCATACGCCCTTTTTGGCCAACCAAGCAACCTGGAAAGGCAAATCAGCGCTACAAAGAAGTCTCGCTTCCCATCGGTCAAAAGGGCCATGCTGAAAAAAGTGTCAAAACCAGAAATGCAGGACAGGCCATGGAGAAATGGGAGCCTTGCTACACTGATGGGCGGGATGTAAATTGCCAACAGCCACTCTGGAGAAGTGTACGGTGTGTCCTGAAACATCTAAAAAACACAGCTTAGAGAGCATAGGGCACTTCCACGCATGGGGGGATAAAGTGGGAAAATTGAAAATCAGCAAGACACAAGCACCCCAAAGTTTAGGGCTGCTCTGTTGACAAGGACCTCCACTTCATTCCACCTTAAATATCCCAGGAAAGCGAAAAATGGATAAAAAAGTTGTGGTCCTTATGTACAATGGAATATCACTCAGCCATGAAATCAATGTCATAAGGCTAGTAGCAGCATGATGAGTGGATTTAGGTAAGACGATTCTAAGTGAAATAAGTCACACAGAAAAGGACACTTCTCCTAAGGTGTCACTTATAGAGGGAATGTAAAAACCGTTACACTTGAACTGAATTACAAAACAGAACAGAGTCACACATGCAGAAAACACACTATGGCTGCTTAACGGGAAAGGTGAGGTGGGGTGATACATAAAACAAGAGCTTCAAATTAGCTCAGATACCGTTCCATAAACCCAATATGTAATAGACAAGACCTACTCCTTGCTCAGAGAACTGGACTCAACATGCCCGATTCACCGCACAAGAATATATCTGACTAGTAATAATCTTAAAACCTATGTATTGATATCTCTCTGTTAGTGTGTCAAGTGGGTGTAAGGCGGCATAAACACAGCCGTGAAAAGCAGCTAAACCCCATTATAAAAATAAATTACTTTTAAAAACCCATGAAACAAAGACAGGGAAAGAGAGAGAAATTATTACACAATTTGTTCAGGGGCTGTGATGCAACCTGGACTGACCATATCTAGACCCACAGCTGGATGAGACATAAGGGTGGACACTCTTGGGGCTGAGAGGTTTGGTGAGGTTGGGTGAGCAAACGCAGACCCTTTAAAGTAATACTGCGTGCTACCCATCGCATGGGTCCCAAATCTCCAGGTTCAAGGGCAACTTCCTACATCGAAAACATGCATGAGAAACCCAGAAGATGGTACACCGTGTGATGGGGAAAGGTTTCTAAAACGCACCTCATTTCTCATCTCCTTGTGCTCGGGTTCGCCATTCCAGCCACTTTACTAGCAATCTCCCTACTTGGAGCCTCAGCACCTTTAACCTCCTGTTCCGTACAGGTTGCAATTTGTCCTGAGGATGAACGGGAAGACGGGAAACCAATGAGAGACTAGCTCTTGGTGTTGGGACAGGCACAGGTCACTCTATTTTCCCATCAGGAAGAAGAATTAACCACAGGCTCAGCCTGCCCCCCGGAACCAGAACGGGGCCTGAAGCCATCCTGCGCTTTTGCGGCCAGCTCCCAAAAAAGCGACTTGTAAAATGGAGCTTCAGGGCACTGCAATTCACAAACCTGCAGAGTTATAAATGATAACTCTCGTCCAAAAATATATTGAGGGAAGGCAAAGAAGAGGATTTGAAATCAAGGCAGAATTGCAGGAAACAGATTTCAGGAGGTAGATTCGAATCGCCTTTAAAGCACATGAAAAGCGGCAAAACGTTGACAATGATGCCCTTGGCCAAAAAGGGCGTATGCGTTTTTTCCTGAATATATTCAGGAAAAAACGCATACGCCCTTTTTGGCCAACCAAGCAACCTGGAAAGGCAAATCAGCGCTACAAAGAAGTCTCGCTTCCCATCGGTCAAAAGGGCCATGCTGAAAAAAGTGTCAAAACCAGAAATGCAGGACAGGCCATGGAGAAATGGGAGCCTTGCTACACTGATGGGCGGGATGTAAATTGCCAACAGACACTCTGGAGAAGTGTACGGTGTGTCCTGAAACATCTAAAAAACACAGCTTAGAGAGCATAGGGCACTTCCACGCATGGGGGGATAAAGTGGGAAAATTGAAAATCAGCAAGACACAAGCACCCCAAAGTTTAGGGCTGCTCTGTTGACAAGGACCTCCACTTCATTCCACCTTAAATATCCCAGGAAAGCGAAAAATGGATAAAAAAGTTGTGGTCCTTATGTACAATGGAATATCACTCAGCCATGAAATCAATGTCATAAGGCTAGTAGCAGCATGATGAGTGGATTTAGGTAAGACGATTCTAAGTGAAATAAGTCACACAGAAAAGGACACTTCTCATAAGGTGTCACTTATAGAGGGAATGTAAAAACCGTTACACTTGAACTGAATTACAAAACAGAAAAGAGTCACACATGCAGAAAACACACTATGGCTGCTTAACGGGAAAGGTGAGGTGGGGTGATACATAAAACAAGAGTTTCAAATTAGCTCAGATACCGTTCCATAAACCCAATATGTAATAGACAAGACCTACTCCTTGCTCAGAGAACTGGACTCAACACGCCCGATTCACCGCACATGAATATATCTGAGTAGTAATAATCTTAAAACCTATGTATTGATATCTCTCTGTTAGTGTGTCAAGTGGGTGTAAAGCGGCATAAACACAGCCGTGAAAAGCAGCTAAACCCCATTATAAAAATAAATTACTTTTAAAAACCCATGAAACAAAGACAGGGAAAGAGAGAGAAATTCTTACACAATTCGTTCAGGAGCTGTGATGCAACCTGGACTGACCATATCTAGACCCACAGCTGGATGAGACATAAGGGTGGACACTCTTGGGGCTGAGAGGTTTGGTGAGGTTGGGTGAGCAAACGCAGACCCTTTAAAGTAATACTGAGTGCTACCCATCGCATGGGTCCCAAATCTCCAGGTTCAAGGGCAACTTCCTACATCGAAAACATGCATGAGAAACCCAGAAGATGGTACACCGTGTGATGGGGAAAGGTTTCTAAAACGCACCTCATTTCTCATCTCCTTGTGCTCGGCTTCGCCATTCCAGCCACTTTACTAGCAATCTCCCTACTTGGATCCTCAGCACCTTTAACCTCCTGTTCCGTACAGGTTGCAATTTGTCCTGAGGATGAACGGGAAGACGGGGAACCAATGAGAGACTAGCTCTTGGTGTTGGGACAGGCACAGGTCACTCTATTTTCCCATCAGGAAGAAGAATTAACCACAGGCTCAGCCTGACCCCCGGAACCAGAACAGGGCCTGAAGCCATCCTGCGCTTTTGCGGCCAGCTCCCAAAAAAGCGACTTGTAAAATGGAGCTTCAGGGCACTGCAATTCACAAACCTGCAGAGTTATAAATGATAACTCTCGTCCACAAATATATTGAGGGAAGGCAAAGAAGAGGATTTGAAATCAAGGCAGAATTGCAGGAAACAGATTTCAGGAGGTAGATCCGAATCGCCTTTAAAGCACATGAAAAGCGGCAAAACGTTGACAATGATGCCCTTGGCCAAAAAGGGCGTATGCGTTTTTTCCTGAATATATTCAGGAAAAAACGCATACGCCCTTTTTGGCCAACCAAGCAACCTGGAAAGGCAAATCAGCGCTACAAAGAAGTCTCGCTTCCCATCGGTCAAAAGGGCCATGCTGAAAAAAGTGTCAAAACCAGAAATGCAGGACAGGCCATGGAGAAATGGGAGCCTTGCTACACTGATGGGCGGGATGTAAATTGCCAACAGCCACTCTGGAGAAGTGTACGGTGTGTCCTGAAACATCTAAAAAACACAGCTTAGAGAGCATAGGGCACTTCCACGCATGGGGGGATAAAGTGGGAAAATTGAAAATCAGCAAGACACAAGCACCCCAAAGTTTAGGGCTGCTCTGTTGACAAGGACCTCCACTTCATTCCACCTTAAATATCCCAGGAAAGCGAAAAATGGATAAAAAAGTTGTGGTCCTTATGTACAATGGAATATCACTCAGCCATGAAATCAATGTCATAAGGCTAGTAGCAGCATGATGAGTGGATTTAGGTAAGACGATTCTAAGTGAAATAAGTCACACAGAAAAGGACACTTCTCATAAGGTGTCACTTATAGAGGGAATGTAAAAACCGTTACACTTGAACTGAATTACAAAACAGAAAAGAGTCACACATGCAGAAAACACACTATGGCTGCTTAACGGGAAAGGTGAGGTGGGGTGATACATAAAACAAGAGTTTCAAATTAGCTCAGATACCGTTCCATAAACCCAATATGTAATAGACAAGACCTACTCCTTGCTCAGAGAACTGGACTCAACACGCCCTATTCACCGCACAAGAATATATCTGAGTAGTAATAATCTTAAAACCTATGTATTGATATCTCTCTGTTAGTGTGTCAAGTGGGTGTAAGGCGGCATAAACACAGCCGTGAAAAGCAGCTAAACCCCATTATAAAAATAAATTACTTTTAAAAACCCATGAAACAAAGACAGGGAAAGAGAGAGAAATTCTTACACAATTCGTTCAGGAGCTGTGATGCAACCTGGACGGACCATATCTAGACCCACAGCTGGATGAGACATAAGGGTGGACACTCTTGGGGCTGAGAGGTTTGGTGAGGTTGTGTGAGCAAACACAGACCCTTTAAAGTAATACTGCGTGCTACCCATCGCATGGGTCCCAAATCTCCAGGTTCAAGGGCAACTTCCTACATCGAAAACATGCATGAGAAACCCAGAAGATGGTACACCGTGTGATGGGGAAAGGTTTCTAAAACGCACCTCATTTCTCATCTCCTTGTGCTCGGGTTCGCCATTCCAGCCACTTTACTAGCAATCTCCCTACTTGGAGCCTCAGCACCTTTAACCTCCTGTTCCGTACAGGTTGCAATTTGTCCTGAGGATGAACGGGAAGACGGGAAACCAATGAGAGACTAGCTCTTGGTGTTGGGACAGGCACAGGTCACTCTATTTTCACATCAGGAAGAAGAATTAACCACAGGCTCAGCCTGCCCCCCGGAACCAGAACAGGGCCTGAAGCCATCCTGCCCTTTTGCGGCCAGCTCCCAAAAAAGCGACTTGTAAAATGGAGCTTCAGGGCACTGCAATTCAAACCTGCAGAGTTATAAATGATAACTCTCGTCCACAAATATATTGAGGGAAGGCAAAGAAGAGGATTTGAAATCAAGGCAGAATTGCAGGAAACAGATTTCAGGAGGTAGATTCGAATCGCCTTTAAAGCACATGAAAAGCACAAAACGTTGACAATGATGCCCCTGGCCAACTAGGGCGTATGCGTTTTTTCCTGAATATATTCAGGAAAAAACGCATACGCCCTTTTTGGCCAACCAAGCAACCTGGAAAGGCAAATCAGCGCTACAAAGAAGTCTCGCTTCCCATCGGTCAAAAGGGCCATGCTGAAAAAAGTGTCAAAACCAGAAATGCAGGACAGGCCATGGAGAAATGGGAGCCTTGCTACACTGATGGGCGGGATGTAAATTGCCAACAGACACTCTGGAGAAGTGTACGGTGTTTCCTGAAACATCTAAAAAACACAGCTTAGAGAGCATAGGGCACTTCCACGCATGGGGGGATAAAGTGGGAAAATTGAAAATCAGCAAGACACAAGCACCCCAAAGTTTAGGGCTGCTCTGTTGACAAGGACCTCCACTTCATTCCACCTTAAATATCCCAGGAAAGCGAAAAATGGATAAAAAAGTTGTGGTCCTTATGTACAATGGAATATCACTCAGCCATGAAATCAATGTCATAAGGCTAGTAGCAGCATGATGAGTGGATTTAGGTAAGACGATTCTAAGTGAAATAAGTCACACAGAAAAGGACACTTCTCATAAGGTGTCACTTATAGAGGGAAAGTAAAAACCGTTACACTTGAACTGAATTACAAAACAGAACAGAGTCACACATGCAGAAAACACACTATGGCTGCTTAACGGGAAAGGTGAGGTGGGGTGATACATAAAACAAGAGCTTCAAATTAGCTCAGATACCGTTCCATAAACCCAATATGTAATAGACAAGACCTACTCCTTGCTCAGAGAACTGGACTCAACACGCCCGATTCACCGCACAAGAATATATCTGACTAGTAATAATCTTAAAACCTATGTATTGATATCTCTCTGTTAGTGTGTCAAGTGGGTGTAAGGCGGCATAAACACAGCCGTGAAAAGCAGCTAAACCCCATTATAAAAATAAATTACTTTTAAAAACCCATGAAACAAAGACAGGGAAAGAGAGAGAAATTCTTACACAATTCGTTCAGGAGCTGTGATGCAACCTGGACTGACCATATCTAGACCCACAGCTGGATGAGACATAAGGGTGGACAGTCTTGGGGCTGAGAGGTTTGGTGAGGTTGGGTGAGCAAACGCAGACCCTTTAAAGTAATACTGCGTGCTACCCATCGCATGGGTCCCAAATCTCCAGGTTCAAGGGCAACTTCCTACATCGAAAACATGCATGAGAAACCCAGAAGATGGTACACCGTGTGATGGGGAAAGGTTTCTAAAACGCACCTCATTTCTCAAATCCTTGTGCTCGGGTTCGCCATTCCAGCCACTTTACTAGCAATCTCCCTACTTGGAGCCTCAGCACCTTTAACCTCCTGTTCCGTACAGGTTGCAATTTGTCCTGAGGATGAACGGGAAGACGGGAAACCAATGAGAGACTAGCTCTTGGTGTTGGGACAGGCACAGGTCACTCTATTTTCACATCAGGAAGAAGAATTAACCACAGGCTCAGCCTGCCCCCCGTAACCAGAACAGGGCCTGAAGCCATCCTGCGCTTTTGCGGCCAGCTCCCAAAAAAGCGACTTGTAAAATGGAGCTTCAGGGCACTGCAATTCAAACCTGCAGAGTTATAAATGATAACTCTCGTCCAGAAATATATTGAGGGAAGGCAAAGAAGAGGATTTGAAATCAAGGCAGAATTGCAGGAAACAGATTTCAGGAGGTAGATTCGAATCGCCTTTAAAGCACATGAAAAGCACAAAACGTTGACAATGATGCCCCTGGCCAACTAGGGCGTATGCGTTTTTTCCTGAATATATTCAGGAAAAAACGCATACGCCCTTTTTGGCCAACCAAGCAACCTGGAAAGGCAAATCAGCGCTACAAAGAAGTCTCGCTTCCCATCGGTCAAAAGGGCCATGCTGAAAAAAGTGTCAAAACCAGAAATGCAGGACAGGCCATGGAGAAATGGGAGCCTTGCTACACTGATGGGCGGGATGTAAATTGCCAACAGCCACTCTGGAGAAGTGTACGGTGTGTCCTGAAACATCTAAAAAACACAGCTTAGAGAGCATAGGGCACTTCCACGCATGGGGGGATAAAGTGGGAAAATTGAAAATCAGCAAGACACAAGCACCCCAAAGTTTAGGGCTGCTCTGTTGACAAGGACCTCCACTTCATTCCACCTTAAATATCCCAGGAAAGCGAAAAATGGATAAAAAAGTTGTGGTCCTTATGTACAATGGAATATCACTCAGCCATGAAATCAATGTCATAAGGCTAGTAGCAGCATGATGAGTGGATTTAGGTACGACGATTCTAAGTGAAATAAGTCACACAGAAAAGGACACTTCTCATAAGGTGTCACTTATAGAGGGAATGTAAAAACCGTTACACTTGAACTGAATTACAAAACAGAAAAGAGTCACACATGCAGAAAACACACTATGGCTGCTTAACGGGAAAGGTGAGGTGGGGTGATACATAAAACAAGAGTTTCAAATTAGCTCAGATACCGTTCCATAAACCCAATATGTAATAGACAAGACCTACTCCTTGCTCAGAGAACTGGACTCAACACGCCCGATTCACCGCACATGAATATATCTGAGTAGTAATAATCTTAAAACCTATGTATTGATATCTCTCTGTTAGTGTGTCAAGTGGGTGTAAGGCGGCATAAACACAGCCGTGAAAAGCAGCTAAACCCCATTATAAAAATAAATTACTTTTAAAAACCCATGAAACAAAGACAGGGAAAGAGAGAGAAATTATTACACAATTTGTTCAGGGGCTGTGATGCAACCTGGACTGACCATATCTAGACCCACAGCTGGATGAGACATAAGGGTGGACACTCTTGGGGCTGAGAGGTTTGGTGAGGTTGGGTGAGCAAACGCAGACCCTTTAAAGTAATACTGCGTGCTACCCATCGCATGGGTCCCAAATCTCCAGGTTCAAGGGCAACTTCCTACATCGAAAACATGCATGAGAAACCCAGAAGATGGTACACCGTGTGATGGGGAAAAGTTTCTAAAACGCACCTCATTTCTCATCTCCTTGTGCTCGGGTTCGCCATTCCAGCCACTTTACTAGCAATCTCCCTACTTGGAGCCTCAGCACCTTTAACCTCCTGTTCCGTACAGGTTGCAATTTGTCCTGAGGATGAACGGGAAGACGGGGAACCAATGAGAGACTAGCTCTTGGTGTTGGGACAGGCACAGGTCACTCTATTTTCCCATCAGGAAGAAGAATTAACCACAGGCTCAGCCTGCCCCCCGGAACCAGAACAGGGCCTGAAGCCATCCTGCGCTTTTGCGGCCAGCTCCCAAAAAAGCGACTTGTAAAATGGAGCTTCAGGGCACTGCAATTCACAAACCTGCAGAGTTATAAATGATAACTCTCGTCCACAAATATATTGAGGGAAGGCAAAGAAGAGGATTTGAAATCAAGGCAGAATTGCAGGAAACAGATTTCAGGAGGTAGATTCGAATCGCCTTTAAAGCACATGAAAAGCGGCAAAACGTTGACAATGATGCCCTTGGCCAAAAAGGGCGTATGCGTTTTTTCCTGAATATATTCAGGAAAAAACGCATACGCCCTTTTTGGCCAACCAAGCAACCTGGAAAGGCAAATCAGTGCTACAAAGAAGTCTCGCTTCCCATCGGTCAAAAGGGCCATGCTGAAAAAAGTGTCAAAACCAGAAATGCAGGACAGGCCATGGAGAAATGGGAGCCTTGCTACACTGATGGGCGGGATGTAAATTGCCAACAGCCACTCTGGAGAAGTGTACGGTGTGCCCTGAAACATCTATAAAACACAGCTTAGAGAGCATAGGGCACTTCCACGCATGGGGGGATAAAGTGGGAAAATTGAAAATCAGCAAGACACAAGCACCCCAAAGTTTAGGGCTGCTCTGTTGACAAGGACCTCCACTTCATTCCACCTTAAATATCCCAGGAAAGCGAAAAATGGATAAAAAAGTTGTGGTCCTTATGTACAATGGAATATCACTCAGCCATGAAATCAATGTCATAAGGCTAGTAGCAGCATGATGAGTGGATTTAGGTAAGACGATTCTAAGTGAAATAAGTCACACAGAAAGGGACACTTCTCCTAAGGTGTCACTTATAGAGGGAATGTAAAAACCGTTACACTTGAACTGAATTACAAAACAGAACAGAGTCACACATGCAGAAAACACACTATGGCTGCTTAACGGGAAAGGTGAGGTGGGGTGATACATAAAACAAGAGCTTCAAATTAGCTCAGATACCGTTCCATAAACCCAATATGTAATAGACAAGACCTACTCCTTGCTCAGAGAACTGGACTCAACACGCCCGATTCACCGCACAAGAATATATCTGACTAGTAATAATCTTAAAACCTATGTATTGATATCTCTCTGTTAGTGTGTCAAGTGGGTGTAAGGCGGCATAAACACAGCCGTGAAAAGCAGCTAAACCCCATTATAAAAATAAATTACTTTTAAAAACCCATGAAACAAAGACAGGGAAAGAGAGAGAAATTATTACACAATTTGTTCAGGGGCTGTGATGCAACCTGGACTGACCATATCTAGACCCACAGCTGGATGAGACATAAGGGTGGACACTCTTGGGGCTGAGAGGTTTGGTGAGGTTGGGTGAGCAAACGCAGACCCTTTAAAGTAATACTGCGTGCTACCCATCGCATGGGTCCCAAATCTCCAGGTTCAAGGGCAACTTCCTACATCGAAAACATGCATGAGAAACCCAGAAGATGGTACACCGTGTGATGGGGAAAGGTTTCTAAAACGCACCTCATTTCTCATCTCCTTGTGCTCGGGTTCGCCATTCCAGCCACTTTACTAGCAATCTCCCTACTTGGAGCCTCAGCACCTTTAACCTCCTGTTCCGTACAGGTTGCAATTTGTCCTGAGGATGAACGGGAAGACGGGGAACCAATGAGAGACTAGCTCTTGGTGTTGGGACAGGCACAGGTCACTCTATTTTCCCATCAGGAAGAAGAATTAACCACAGGCTCAGCCTGACCCCCGGAACCAGAACAGGGCCTGAAGCCATCCTGCGCTTTTGCGGCCAGCTCCCAAAAAAGCGACTTGTAAAATGGAGCTTCAGGGCACTGCAATTCACAAACCTGCAGAGTTATAAATGATAACTCTCGTCCAGAAATATATTGAGGGAAGGCAAAGAAGAGGATTTGAAATCAAGGCAGAATTGCAGGAAACAGATTTCAGGAGGTAGATTCGAATCGCCTTTAAAGCACATGAAAAGCGGCAAAACGTTGACAATGATGCCCTTGGCCAAAAAGGGCGTATGCGTTTTTTCCTGAATATATTCAGGAAAAAACGCATACGCCCTTTTTGGCCAACCAAGCAACCTGGAAAGGCAAATCAGCGCTACAAAGAAGTCTCGCTTCCCATCGGTCAAAAGGGCCATGCTGAAAAAAGTGTCAAAACCAGAAATGCAGGACAGGCCATGGAGAAATGGGAGCCTTGCTACACTGATGGGCGGGATGTAAATTGCCAACAGCCACTCTGGAGAAGTGTACGGTGTGTCCTGAAACATCTAAAAAACACAGCTTAGAGAGCATAGGGCACTTCCACGCATGGGGGGATAAAGTGGGAAAATTGAAAATCAGCAAGACACAAGCACCCCAAAGTTTAGGGCTGCTCTGTTGACAAGGACCTCCACTTCATTCCACCTTAAATATCCCAGGAAAGCGAAAAATGGATAAAAAAGTTGTGGTCCTTATGTACAATGGAATATCACTCAGCCATGAAATCAATGTCATAAGGCTAGTAGCAGCATGATGAGTGGATTTAGGTAAGACGATTCTAAGTGAAATAAGTCACACAGAAAAGGACACTTCTCCTAAGGTGTCACTTATAGAGGGAATGTAAAAACCGTTACACTTGAACTGAATTACAAAACAGAACAGAGTCACACATGCAGAAAACACACTATGGCTGCTTAACGGGAAAGGTGAGGTGGGGTGATACATAAAACAAGAGCTTCAAATTAGCTCAGATACCGTTCCATAAACCCAATATGTAATAGACAAGACCTACTCCTTGCTCAGAGAACTGGACTCAACACGCCCGATTCACCGCACATGAATATATCTGAGTAGTAATAATCTTAAAACCTATGTATTGATATCTCTCTGTTAGTGTGTCAAGTGGGTGTAAAGCGGCATAAACACAGCCGTGAAAAGCAGCTAAACCCCATTATAAAAATAAATTACTTTTAAAAACCCATGAAACAAAGACAGGGAAAGAGAGAGAAATTCTTACACAATTCGTTCAGGAGCTGTGATGCAACCTGGACTGACCATATCTAGACCCACAGCTGGATGAGACATAAGGGTGGACACTCTTGGGGCTGAGAGGTTTGGTGAGGTTGGGTGAGCAAACGCAGACCCTTTAAAGTAATACTGAGTGCTACCCATCGCATGGGTCCCAAATCTCCAGGTTCAAGGGCAACTTCCTACATCGAAAACATGCATGAGAAACCCAGAAGATGGTACACCGTGTGATGGGGAAAGGTTTCTAAAACGCACCTCATTTCTCATCTCCTTGTGCTCGGCTTCGCCATTCCAGCCACTTTACTAGCAATCTCCCTACTTGGAGCCTCAGCACCTTTAACCTCCTGTTCCGTACAGGTTGCAATTTGTCCTGAGGATGAACGGGAAGACGGGGAACCAATGAGAGACTAGCTCTTGGTGTTGGGACAGGCACAGGTCACTCTATTTTCCCATCAGGAAGAAGAATTAACCACAGGCTCAGCCTGACCCCCGGAACCAGAACAGGGCCTGAAGCCATCCTGCGCTTTTGCAGCCAGCTCCCAAAAAAGCGACTTGTAAAATGGAGCTTCAGGGCACTGCAATTCACAAACCTGCAGAGTTATAAATGATAACTCTCGTCCACAAATATATTGAGGGAAGGCAAAGAAGAGGATTTGAAATCAAGGCAGAATTGCAGGAAACAGATTTCAGGAGGTAGATTCGAATCGCCTTTAAAGCACATGAAAAGCGGCAAAACGTTGACAATGATGCCCTTGGCCAAAAAGGGCGTATGCGTTTTTTCCTGAATATATTCAGGAAAAAACGCATACGCCCTTTTTGGCCAACCAAGCAACCTGGAAAGGCAAATCAGCGCTACAAAGAAGTCTCGCTTCCCATCGGTCAAAAGGGCCATGCTGAAAAAAGTGTCAAAACCAGAAATGCAGGACAGGCCATGGAGAAATGGGAGCCTTGCTACACTGATGGGCGGGATGTAAATTGCCAACAGACACTCTGGAGAAGTGTACGGTGTGTCCTGAAACATCTAAAAAACACAGCTTAGAGAGCATAGGGCACTTCCACGCATGGGGGGATAAAGTGGGAAAATTGAAAATCAGCAAGACACAAGCACCCCAAAGTTTAGGGCTGCTCTGTTGACAAGGACCTCCACTTCATTCCACCTTAAATATCCCAGGAAAGCGAAAAATGGATAAAAAAGTTGTGGTCCTTATGTACAATGGAATATCACTCAGCCATGAAATCAATGTCATAAGGCTAGTAGCAGCATGATGAGTGGATTTAGGTAAGACGATTCTAAGTGAAATAAGTCACACAGAAAAGGACACTTCTCATAAGGTGTCACTTATAGAGGGAATGTAAAAACCGTTACACTTGAACTGAATTACAAAACAGAAAAGAGTCACACATGCAGAAAACACACTATGGCTGCTTAACGGGAAAGGTGAGGTGGGGTGATACATAAAACAAGAGTTTCAAATTAGCTCAGATACCGTTCCATAAACCCAATATGTAATAGACAAGACCTACTCCTTGCTCAGAGAACTGGACTCAACACGCCCGATTCACCGCACATGAATATATCTGAGTAGTAATAATCTTAAAACCTATGTATTGATATCTCTCTGTTAGTGTGTCAAGTGGGTGTAAAGCGGCATAAACACAGCCGTGAAAAGCAGCTAAACCCCATTATAAAAATAAATTACTTTTAAAAACCCATGAAACAAAGACAGGGAAAGAGAGAGAAATTCTTACACAATTCGTTCAGGAGCTGTGATGCAACCTGGACTGACCATATCTAGACCCACAGCTGGATGAGACATAAGGGTGGACACTCTTGGGGCTGAGAGGTTTGGTGAGGTTGGGTGAGCAAACGCAGACCCTTTAAAGTAATACTGAGTGCTACCCATCGCATGGGTCCCAAATCTCCAGGTTCAAGGGCAACTTCCTACATCGAAAACATGCATGAGAAACCCAGAAGATGGTACACCGTGTGATGGGGAAAGGTTTCTAAAACGCACCTCATTTCTCATCTCCTTGTGCTCGGCTTCGCCATTCCAGCCACTTTACTAGCAATCTCCCTACTTGGAGCCTCAGCACCTTTAACCTCCTGTTCCGTACAGGTTGCAATTTGTCCTGAGGATGAACGGGAAGACGGGGAACCAATGAGAGACTAGCTCTTGGTGTTGGGACAGGCACAGGTCACTCTATTTTCCCATCAGGAAGAAGAATTAACCACAGGCTCAGCCTGACCCCCGGAACCAGAACAGGGCCTGAAGCCATCCTGCGCTTTTGCGGCCAGCTCCCAAAAAAGCGACTTGTAAAATGGAGCTTCAGGGCACTGCAATTCACAAACCTGCAGAGTTATAAATGATAACTCTCGTCCACAAATATATTGAGGGAAGGCAAAGAAGAGGATTTGAAATCAAGGCAGAATTGCAGGAAACAGATTTCAGGAGGTAGATTCGAATCGCCTTTAAAGCACATGAAAAGCGGCAAAACGTTGACAATGATGCCCTTGGCCAAAAAGGGCGTATGCGTTTTTTCCTGAATATATTCAGGAAAAAACGCATACGCCCTTTTTGGCCAACCAAGCAACCTGGAAAGGCAAATCAGTGCTACAAAGAAGTCTCGCTTCCCATCGGTCAAAAGGGCCATGCTGAAAAAAGTGTCAAAACCAGAAATGCAGGACAGGCCATGGAGAAATGGGAGCCTTGCTACACTGATGGGCGGGATGTAAATTGCCAACAGACACTCTGGAGAAGTGTACGGTGTGTCCTGAAACATCTAAAAAACACAGCTTAGAGAGCATAGGGCACTTCCACGCATGGGGGGATAAAGTGGGAAAATTGAAAATCAGCAAGACACAAGCACCCCAAAGTTTAGGGCTGCTCTGTTGACAAGGACCTCCACTTCATTCCACCTTAAATATCCCAGGAAAGCGAAAAATGGATAAAAAAGTTGTGGTCCTTATGTACAATGGAATATCACTCAGCCATGAAATCAATGTCATAAGGCTAGTAGCAGCATGATGAGTGGATTTAGGTAAGACGATTCTAAGTGAAATAAGTCACACAGAAAAGGACACTTCTCATAAGGTGTCACTTATAGAGGGAATGTAAAAACCGTTACACTTGAACTGAATTACAAAACAGAAAAGAGTCACACATGCAGAAAACACACTATGGCTGCTTAACGGGAAAGGTGAGGTGGGGTGATACATAAAACAAGAGTTTCAAATTAGCTCAGATACCGTTCCATAAACCCAATATGTAATAGACAAGACCTACTCCTTGCTCAGAGAACTGGACTCAACACGCCCGATTCACCGCACATGAATATATCTGAGTAGTAATAATCTTAAAACCTATGTATTGATATCTCTCTGTTAGTGTGTCAAGTGGGTGTAAAGCGGCATAAACACAGCCGTGAAAAGCAGCTAAACCCCATTATAAAAATAAATTACTTTTAAAAACCCATGAAACAAAGACAGGGAAAGAGAGAGAAATTCTTACACAATTCGTTCAGGAGCTGTGATGCAACCTGGACTGACCATATCTAGACCCACAGCTGGATGAGACATAAGGGTGGACACTCTTGGGGCTGAGAGGTTTGGTGAGGTTGGGTGAGCAAACGCAGACCCTTTAAAGTAATACTGAGTGCTACCCATCGCATGGGTCCCAAATCTCCAGGTTCAAGGGCAACTTCCTACATCGAAAACATGCATGAGAAACCCAGAAGATGGTACACCGTGTGATGGGGAAAGGTTTCTAAAACGCACCTCATTTCTCATCTCCTTGTGCTCGGGTTCGCCATTCCAGCCACTTTACTAGCAATCTCCCTACTTGGAGCCTCAGCACCTTTAACCTCCTGTTCCGTACAGGTTGCAATTTGTCCTGAGGATGAACGGGAAGACGGGGAACCAATGAGAGACTAGCTCTTGGTGTTGGGACAGGCACAGGTCACTCTATTTTCCCATCAGGAAGAAGAATTAACCACAGGCTCAGCCTGACCCCCGGAACCAGAACAGGGCCTGAAGCCATCCTGCGCTTTTGCGGCCAGCTCCCAAAAAAGCGACTTGTAAAATGGAGCTTCAGGGCACTGCAATTCACAAACCTGCAGAGTTATAAATGATAACTCTCGTCCAGAAATATATTGAGGGAAGGCAAAGAAGAGGATTTAAAATCAAGGCAGAATTGCAGGAAACAGATTTCAGGAGGTAGATTCGAATCGCCTTTAAAGCACATGAAAAGCGGCAAAACGTTGACAATGATGCCCTTGGCCAAAAAGGGCGTATGCGTTTTTTCCTGAATATATTCAGGAAAAAACGCATACGCCCTTTTTGGCCAACCAAGCAACCTGGAAAGGCAAATCAGTGCTACAAAGAAGTCTCGCTTCCCATCGGTCAAAAGGGCCATGCTGAAAAAAGTGTCAAAACCAGAAATGCAGGACAGGCCATGGAGAAATGGGAGCCTTGCTACACTGATGGGCGGGATGTAAATTGCCAACAGACACTCTGGAGAAGTGTACGGTGTGTCCTGAAACATCTAAAAAACACAGCTTAGAGAGCATAGGGCACTTCCACGCATGGGGGGATAAAGTGGGAAAATTGAAAATCAGCAAGACACAAGCACCCCAAAGTTTAGGGCTGCTCTGTTGACAAGGACCTCCACTTCATTCCACCTTAAATATCCCAGGAAAGCGAAAAATGGATAAAAAAGTTGTGGTCCTTATGTACAATGGAATATCACTCAGCCATGAAATCAATGTCATAAGGCTAGTAGCAGCATGATGAGTGGATTTAGGTAAGACGATTCTAAGTGAAATAAGTCACACAGAAAAGGACACTTCTCATAAGGTGTCACTTATAGAGGGAATGTAAAAACCGTTACACTTGAACTGAATTACAAAACAGAAAAGAGTCACACATGCAGAAAACACACTATGGCTGCTTAACGGGAAAGGTGAGGTGGGGTGATACATAAAACAAGAGTTTCAAATTAGCTCAGATACCGTTCCATAAACCCAATATGTAATAGACAAGACCTACTCCTTGCTCAGAGAACTGGACTCAACACGCCCGATTCACCGCACATGAATATATCTGAGTAGTAATAATCTTAAAACCTATGTATTGATATCTCTCTGTTAGTGTGTCAAGTGGGTGTAAAGCGGCATAAACACAGCCGTGAAAAGCAGCTAAACCCCATTATAAAAATAAATTACTTTTAAAAACCCATGAAACAAAGACAGGGAAAGAGAGAGAAATTCTTACACAATTCGTTCAGGAGCTGTGATGCAACCTGGACTGACCATATCTAGACCCACAGCTGGATGAGACATAAGGGTGGACACTCTTGGGGCTGAGAGGTTTGGTGAGGTTGGGTGAGCAAACGCAGACCCTTTAAAGTAATACTGAGTGCTACCCATCGCATGGGTCCCAAATCTCCAGGTTCAAGGGCAACTTCCTACATCGAAAACATGCATGAGAAACCCAGAAGATGGTACACCGTGTGATGGGGAAAGGTTTCTAAAACGCACCTCATTTCTCATCTCCTTGTGCTCGGCTTCGCCATTCCAGCCACTTTACTAGCAATCTCCCTACTTGGAGCCTCAGCACCTTTAACCTCCTGTTCCGTACAGGTTGCAATTTGTCCTGAGGATGAACGGGAAGACGGGGAACCAATGAGAGACTAGCTCTTGGTGTTGGGACAGGCACAGGTCACTCTATTTTCCCATCAGGAAGAAGAATTAACCACAGGCTCAGCCTGACCCCCGGAACCAGAACAGGGCCTGAAGCCATCCTGCGCTTTTGCGGCCAGCTCCCAAAAAAGCGACTTGTAAAATGGAGCTTCAGGGCACTGCAATTCACAAACCTGCAGAGTTATAAATGATAACTCTCGTCCACAAATATATTGAGGGAAGGCAAAGAAGAGGATTTGAAATCAAGGCAGAATTGCAGGAAACAGATTTCAGGAGGTAGATTCGAATCGCCTTTAAAGCACATGAAAAGCGGCAAAACGTTGACAATGATGCCCTTGGCCAAAAAGGGCGTATGCGTTTTTTCCTGAATATATTCAGGAAAAAACGCATACGCCCTTTTTGGCCAACCAAGCAACCTGGAAAGGCAAATCAGCGCTACAAAGAAGTCTCGCTTCCCATCGGTCAAAAGGGCCATGCTGAAAAAAGTGTCAAAACCAGAAATGCAGGACAGGCCATGGAGAAATGGGAGCCTTGCTACACTGATGGGCGGGATGTAAATTGCCAACAGCCACTCTGGAGAAGTGTACGGTGTGTCCTGAAACATCTAAAAAACACAGCTTAGAGAGCATAGGGCACTTCCACGCATGGGGGGATAAAGTGGGAAAATTGAAAATCAGCAAGACACAAGCACCCCAAAGTTTAGGGCTGCTCTGTTGACAAGGACCTCCACTTCATTCCACCTTAAATATCCCAGGAAAGCGAAAAATGGATAAAAAAGTTGTGGTCCTTATGTACAATGGAATATCACTCAGCCATGAAATCAATGTCATAAGGCTAGTAGCAGCATGATGAGTGGATTTAGGTAAGACGATTCTAAGTGAAATAAGTCACACAGAAAGGGACACTTCTCCTAAGGTGTCACTTATAGAGGGAATGTAAAAACCGTTACACTTGAACTGAATTACAAAACAGAACAGAGTCACACATGCAGAAAACACACTATGGCTGCTTAACGGGAAAGGTGAGGTGGGGTGATACATAAAACAAGAGCTTCAAATTAGCTCAGATACCGTTCCATAAACCCAATATGTAATAGACAAGACCTACTCCTTGCTCAGAGAACTGGACTCAACACGCCCGATTCACCGCACAAGAATATATCTGACTAGTAATAATCTTAAAACCTATGTATTGATATCTCTCTGTTAGTGTGTCAAGTGGGTGTAAGGCGGCATAAACACAGCCGTGAAAAGCAGCTAAACCCCATTATAAAAATAAATTACTTTTAAAAACCCATGAAACAAAGACAGGGAAAGAGAGAGAAATTATTACACAATTCGTTCAGGGGCTGTGATGCACCCTGGACTGACCATATCTAGACCCACAGCTGGATGAGACATAAGGGTGGACACTCTTGGGGCTGAGAGGTTTGGTGAGGTTGGGTGAGCAAACGCAGACCCTTTAAAGTAATACTGCGTGCTACCCATCGCATGGGTCCCAAATCTCCAGGTTCAAGGGCAACTTCCTACATCGAAAACATGCATGAGAAACCCAGAAGATGGTACACCGTGTGATGGGGAAAGGTTTCTAAAACGCACCTCATTTCTCATCTCCTTGTGCTCGGGTTCGCCATTCCAGCCACTTTACTAGCAATCTCCCTACTTGGAGCCTCAGCACCTTTAACCTCCTGTTCCGTACAGGTTGCAATTTGTCCTGAGGATGAACGGGAAGACGGGGAACCAATGAGAGACTAGCTCTTGGTGTTGGGACAGGCACAGGTCACTCTATTTTCCCATCAGGAAGAAGAATTAACCACAGGCTCAGCCTGACCCCCGGAACCAGAACAGGGCCTGAAGCCATCCTGCGCTTTTGCGGCCAGCTCCCAAAAAAGCGACTTGTAAAATGGAGCTTCAGGGCACTGCAATTCACAAACCTGCAGAGTTATAAATGATAACTCTCGTCCACAAATATATTGAGGGAAGGCAAAGAAGAGGATTTGAAATCAAGGCAGAATTGCAGGAAACAGATTTCAGGAGGTAGATTCGAATCGCCTTTAAAGCACATGAAAAGCGGCAAAACGTTGACAATGATGCCCTTGGCCAAAAAGGGCGTATGCGTTTTTTCCTGAATATATTCAGGAAAAAACGCATACGCCCTTTTTGGCCAACCAAGCAACCTGGAAAGGCAAATCAGCGCTACAAAGAAGTCTCGCTTCCCATCGGTCAAAAGGGCCATGCTGAAAAAAGTGTCAAAACCAGAAATGCAGGACAGGCCATGGAGAAATGGGAGCCTTGCTACACTGATGGGCGGGATGTAAATTGCCAACAGCCACTCTGGAGAAGTGTACGGTGTGTCCTGAAACATCTAAAAAACACAGCTTAGAGAGCATAGGGCACATCCACGCATGGGGGGATAAAGTGGGAAAATTGAAAATCAGCAAGACACAAGCACCCCAAAGTTTAGGGCTGCTCTGTTGACAAGGACCTCCACTTCATTCCACCTTAAATATCCCAGGAAAGCGAAAAATGGATAAAAAAGTTGTGGTCCTTATGTACAATGGAATATCACTCAGCCATGAAATCAATGTCATAAGGCTAGTAGCAGCATGATGAGTGGATTTAGGTAAGACGATTCTAAGTGAAATAAGTCACACAGAAAAGGACACTTCTCATAAGGTGTCACTTATAGAGGGAATGTAAAAACCGTTACACTTGAACTGAATTACAAAACAGAACAGAGTCACACATGCAGAAAACACACTATGGCTGCTTAACGGGAAAGGTGAGGTGGGGTGATACATAAAACAAGAGTTTCAAATTAGCTCAGATACCGTTCCATAAACCCAATATGTAATAGACAAGACCTACTCCTTGCTCAGAGAACTGGACTCAACACGCCCGATTCACCGCACATGAATATATCTGAGTAGTAATAATCTTAAAACCTATGTATTGATATCTCTCTGTTAGTGTGTCAAGTGGGTGTAAAGCGGCATAAACACAGCCGTGAAAAGCAGCTAAACCCCATTATAAAAATAAATTACTTTTAAAAACCCATGAAACAAAGACAGGGAAAGAGAGAGAAATTCTTACACAATTCGTTCAGGAGCTGTGATGCAACCTGGACTGACCATATCTAGACCCACAGCTGGATGAGACATAAGGGTGGACACTCTTGGGGCTGAGAGGTTTGGTGAGGTTGGGTGAGCAAACGCAGACCCTTTAAAGTAATACTGAGTGCTACCCATCGCATGGGTCCCAAATCTCCAGGTTCAAGGGCAACTTCCTACATCGAAAACATGCATGAGAAACCCAGAAGATGGTACACCGTGTGATGGGGAAAGGTTTCTAAAACGCACCTCATTTCTCATCTCCTTGTGCTCGGGTTCGCCATTCCAGCCACTTTACTAGCAATCTCCCTACTTGGAGCCTCAGCACCTTTAACCTCCTGTTCCGTACAGGTTGCAATTTGTCCTGAGGATGAACGGGAAGACGGGGAACCAATGAGAGACTAGCTCTTGGTGTTGGGACAGGCACAGGTCACTCTATTTTCCCATCAGGAAGAAGAATTAACCACAGGCTCAGCCTGACCCCCGGAACCAGAACAGGGCCTGAAGCCATCCTGCGCTTTTGCGGCCAGCTCCCAAAAAAGCGACTTGTAAAATGGAGCTTCAGGGCACTGCAATTCACAAACCTGCAGAGTTATAAATGATAACTCTCGTCCACAAATATATTGAGGGAAGGCAAAGAAGAGGATTTGAAATCAAGGCAGAATTGCAGGAAACAGATTTCAGGAGGTAGATTCGAATCGCCTTTAAAGCACATGAAAAGCGGCAAAACGTTGACAATGATGCCCTTGGCCAAAAAGGGCGTATGCGTTTTTTCCTGAATATATTCAGGAAAAAACGCATACGCCCTTTTTGGCCAACCAAGCAACCTGGAAAGGCAAATCAGCGCTACAAAGAAGTCTCGCTTCCCATCGGTCAAAAGGGCCATGCTGAAAAAAGTGTCAAAACCAGAAATGCAGGACAGGCCATGGAGAAATGGGAGCCTTGCTACACTGATGGGCGGGATGTAAATTGCCAACAGCCACTCTGGAGAAGTGTACGGTGTGTCCTGAAACATCTAAAAAACACAGCTTAGAGAGCATAGGGCACATCCACGCATGGGGGGATAAAGTGGGAAAATTGAAAATCAGCAAGACACAAGCACCCCAAAGTTTAGGGCTGCTCTGTTGACAAGGACCTCCACTTCATTCCACCTTAAATATCCCAGGAAAGCGAAAAATGGATAAAAAAGTTGTGGTCCTTATGTACAATGGAATATCACTCAGCCATGAAATCAATGTCATAAGGCTAGTAGCAGCATGATGAGTGGATTTAGGTAAGACGATTCTAAGTGAAATAAGTCACACAGAAAAGGACACTTCTCATAAGGTGTCACTTATAGAGGGAATGTAAAAACCGTTACACTTGAACTGAATTACAAAACAGAACAGAGTCACACATGCAGAAAACACACTATGGCTGCTTAACGGGAAAGGTGAGGTGGGGTGATACATAAAACAAGAGTTTCAAATTAGCTCAGATACCGTTCCATAAACCCAATATGTAATAGACAAGACCTACTCCTTGCTCAGAGAACTGGACTCAACACGCCCGATTCACCGCACATGAATATATCTGAGTAGTAATAATCTTAAAACCTATGTATTGATATCTCTCTGTTAGTGTGTCAAGTGGGTGTAAAGCGGCATAAACACAGCCGTGAAAAGCAGCTAAACCCCATTATAAAAATAAATTACTTTTAAAAACCCATGAAACAAAGACAGGGAAAGAGAGAGAAATTCTTACACAATTCGTTCAGGGGCTGTGATGCAACCTGGACTGACCATATCTAGACCCACAGCTGGATGAGACATAAGGGTGGACACTCTTGGGGCTGAGAGGTTTGGTGAGGTTGGGTGAGCAAACGCAGACCCTTTAAAGTAATACTGCGTGCTACCCATCGCATGGGTCCCAAATCTCCAGGTTCAAGGGCAACTTCCTACATCGAAAACATGCATGAGAAACCCAGAAGATGGTACACCGTGTGATGGGGAAAGGTTTCTAAAACGCACCTCATTTCTCATCTCCTTGTGCTCGGGTTCGCCATTCCAGCCACTTTACTAGCAATCTCCCTACTTGGAGCCTCAGCACCTTTAACCTCCTGTTCCGTACAGGTTGCAATTTGTCCTGAGGATGAACGGGAAGACGGGGAACCAATGAGAGACTAGCTCTTGGTGTTGGGACAGGCACAGGTCACTCTATTTTCCCATCAGGAAGAAGAATTAACCACAGGCTCAGCCTGACCCCCGGAACCAGAACAGGGCCTGAAGCCATCCTGCGCTTTTGCGGCCAGCTCCCAAAAAAGCGACTTGTAAAATGGAGCTTCAGGGCACTGCAATTCACAAACCTGCAGAGTTATAAATGATAACTCTCGTCCAGAAATATATTGAGGGAAGGCAAAGAAGAGGATTTGAAATCAAGGCAGAATTGCAGGAAACAGATTTCAGGAGGTAGATTCGAATCGCCTTTAAAGCACATGAAAAGCGGCAAAACGTTGACAATGATGCCCTTGGCCAAAAAGGGCGTATGCGTTTTTTCCTGAATATATTCAGGAAAAAACGCATACGCCCTTTTTGGCCAACCAAGCAACCTGGAAAGGCAAATCAGCGCTACAAAGAAGTCTCGCTTCCCATCGGTCAAAAGGGCCATGCTGAAAAAAGTGTCAAAACCAGAAATGCAGGACAGGCCATGGAGAAATGGGAGCCTTGCTACACTGATGGGCTGGATGTAAATTGCCAACAGCCACTCTGGAGAAGTGTACGGTGTGTCCTGAAACATCTAAAAAACACAGCTTAGAGAGCATAGGGCACTTCCACGCATGGGGGGATAAAGTGGGAAAATTGAAAATCAGCAAGACACAAGCACCCCAAAGTTTAGGGCTGCTCTGTTGACAAGGACCTCCACTTCATTCCACCTTAAATATCCCAGGAAAGCGAAAAATGGATAAAAAAGTTGTGGTCCTTATGTACAATGGAGTATCACTCAGCCATGAAATCAATGTCATAAGGCTAGTAGCAGCATGATGAGTGGATTTAGGTAAGACGATTCTAAGTGAAATAAGTCACACAGAAAAGGACACTTCTCATAAGGTGTCACTTATAGAGGGAATGTAAAAACCGTTACACTTGAACTGAATTACAAAACAGAACAGAGTCACACATGCAGAAAACACACTATGGCTGCTTAACGGGAAAGGTGAGGTGGGGTGATACATAAAACAAGAGTTTCAAATTAGCTCAGATACCGTTCCATAAACCCAATATGTAATAGACAAGACCTACTCCTTGCTCAGAGAACTGGACTCAACATGCCCGATTCACCGCACAAGAATATATCTGACTAGTAATAATCTTAAAACCTATGTATTGATATCTCTCTGTTAGTGTGTCAAGTGGGTGTAAGGCGGCATAAACACAGCCGTGAAAAGCAGCTAAACCCCATTATAAAAATAAATTACTTTTAAAAACCCATGAAACAAAGACAGGGAAAGAGAGAGAAATTATTACACAATTTGTTCAGGGGCTGTGATGCAACCTGGACTGACCATATCTAGACCCACAGCTGGATGAGACATAAGGGTGGACACTCTTGGGGCTGAGAGGTTTGGTGAGGTTGGGTGAGCAAACGCAGACCCTTTAAAGTAATACTGCGTGCTCCCCATCGCATGGGTCCCAAATCTCCAGGTTCAAGGGCAACTTCCTACATCGAAAACATGCATGAGAAACCCAGAAGATGGTACACCGTGTGATGGGGAAAGGTTTCTAAAACGCACCTCATTTCTCATCTCCTTGTGCTCGGGTTCGCCATTCCAGCCACTTTACTAGCAATCTCCCTACTTGGAGCCTCAGCACCTTTAACCTCCTGTTCCGTACAGGTTGCAATTTGTCCTGAGGATGAACGGGAAGACGGGAAACCAATGAGAGACTAGCTCTTGGTGTTGGGACAGGCACAGGTCACTCTATTTTCCCATCAGGAAGAAGAATTAACCACAGGCTCAGCCTGCCCCCCGGAACCAGAACAGGGCCTGAAGCCATCCTGCGCTTTTGCGGCCAGCTCCCAAAAAAGCGACTTGTAAAATGGAGCTTCAGGGCACTGCAATTCACAAACCTGCAGAGTTATAAATGATAACTCTCGTCCACAAATATATTGAGGGAAGGCAAAGAAGAGGATTTGAAATCAAGGCAGAATTGCAGGAAACAGATTTCAGGAGGTAGATTCGAATCGCCTTTAAAGCACATGAAAAGCGGCAAAACGTTGACAATGATGCCCTTGGCCAAAAAGGGCGTATGCGTTTTTTCCTGAATATATTCAGGAAAAAACGCATACGCCCTTTTTGGCCAACCAAGCAACCTGGAAAGGCAAATCAGCGCTACAAAGAAGTCTCGCTTCCCATCGGTCAAAAGGGCCATGCTGAAAAAAGTGTCAAAACCAGAAATGCAGGACAGGCCATGGAGAAATGGGAGCCTTGCTACACTGATGGGCGGGATGTAAATTGCCAACAGACACTCTGGAGAAGTGTACGGTGTGTCCTGAAACATCTAAAAAACACAGCTTAGAGAGCATAGGGCACTTCCACGCATGGGGGGATAAAGTGGGAAAATTGAAAATCAGCAAGACACAAGCACCCCAAAGTTTAGGGCTGCTCTGTTGACAAGGACCTCCACTTCATTCCACCTTAAATATCCCAGGAAAGCGAAAAATGGATAAAAAAGTTGTGGTCCTTATGTACAATGGAATATCACTCAGCCATGAAATCAATGTCATAAGGCTAGTAGCAGCATGATGAGTGGATTTAGGTAAGACGATTCTAAGTGAAATAAGTCACACAGAAAAGGACACTTCTCATAAGGTGTCACTTATAGAGGGAATGTAAAAACCGTTACACTTGAACTGAATTACAAAACAGAAAAGAGTCACACATGCAGAAAACACACTATGGCTGCTTAACGGGAAAGGTGAGGTGGGGTGATACATAAAACAAGAGTTTCAAATTAGCTCAGATACCGTTCCATAAACCCAATATGTAATAGACAAGACCTACTCCTTGCTCAGAGAACTGGACTCAACACGCCCGATTCACCGCACATGAATATATCTGAGTAGTAATAATCTTAAAACCTATGTATTGATATCTCTCTGTTAGTGTGTCAAGTGGGTGTAAAGCGGCATAAACACAGCCGTGAAAAGCAGCTAAACCCCATTATAAAAATAAATTACTTTTAAAAACCCATGAAACAAAGACAGGGAAAGAGAGAGAAATTCTTACACAATTCGTTCAGGAGCTGTGATGCAACCTGGACTGACCATATCTAGACCCACAGCTGGATGAGACATAAGGGTGGACACTCTTGGGGCTGAGAGGTTTGGTGAGGTTGGGTGAGCAAACGCAGACCCTTTAAAGTAATACTGAGTGCTACCCATCGCATGGGTCCCAAATCTCCAGGTTCAAGGGCAACTTCCTACATCGAAAACATGCATGAGAAACCCAGAAGATGGTACACCGTGTGATGGGGAAAGGTTTCTAAAACGCACCTCATTTCTCATCTCCTTGTGCTCGGGTTCGCCATTCCAGCCACTTTACTAGCAATCTCCCTACTTGGAGCCTCAGCACCTTTAACCTCCTGTTCCGTACAGGTTGCAATTTGTCCTGAGGATGAACGGGAAGACGGGGAACCAATGAGAGACTAGCTCTTGGTGTTGGGACAGGCACAGGTCACTCTATTTTCCCATCAGGAAGAAGAATTAACCACAGGCTCAGCCTGACCCCCGGAACCAGAACAGGGCCTGAAGCCATCCTGCGCTTTTGCGGCCAGCTCCCAAAAAAGCGACTTGTAAAATGGAGCTTCAGGGCACTGCAATTCACAAACCTGCAGAGTTATAAATGATAACTCTCGTCCACAAATATATTGAGGGAAGGCAAAGAAGAGGATTTGAAATCAAGGCAGAATTGCAGGAAACAGATTTCAGGAGGTAGATTCGAATCGCCTTTAAAGCACATGAAAAGCGGCAAAACGTTGACAATGATGCCCTTGGCCAAAAAGGGCGTATGCGTTTTTTCCTGAATATATTCAGGAAAAAACGCATACGCCCTTTTTGGCCAACCAAGCAACCTGGAAAGGCAAATCAGTGCTACAAAGAAGTCTCGCTTCCCATCGGTCAAAAGGGCCATGCTGAAAAAAGTGTCAAAACCAGAAATGCAGGACAGGCCATGGAGAAATGGGAGCCTTGCTACACTGATGGGCGGGATGTAAATTGCCAACAGCCACTCTGGAGAAGTGTACGGTGTGTCCTGAAACATCTAAAAAACACAGCTTAGAGAGCATAGGGCACTTCCACGCATGGGGGGATAAAGTGGGAAAATTGAAAATCAGCAAGACACAAGCACCCCAAAGTTTAGGGCTGCTCTGTTGACAAGGACCTCCACTTCATTCCACCTTAAATATCCCAGGAAAGCGAAAAATGGATAAAAAAGTTGTGGTCCTTATGTACAATGGAATATCACTCAGCCATGAAATCAATGTCATAAGGCTAGTAGCAGCATGATGAGTGGATTTAGGTAAGACGATTCTAAGTGAAATAAGTCACACAGAAAGGGACAGTTCTCCTAAGGTGTCACTTATAGAGGGAATGTAAAAACCGTTACACTTGAACTGAATTACAAAACAGAACAGAGTCACACATGCAGAAAACACACTATGGCTGCTTAACGGGAAAGGTGAGGTGGGGTGATACATAAAACAAGAGCTTCAAATTAGCTCAGATACCGTTCCATAAACCCAATATGTAATAGACAAGACCTACTCCTTGCTCAGAGAACTGGACTCAACACGCCCGATTCACCGCACAAGAATATATCTGACTAGTAATAATCTTAAAACCTATGTATTGATATCTCTCTGTTAGTGTGTCAAGTGGGTGTAAGGCGGCATAAACACAGCCGTGAAAAGCAGCTAAACCCCATTATAAAAATAAATTACTTTTTAAAACCCATGAAACAAAGACAGGGAAAGAGAGAGAAATTATTACACAATTCGTTCAGGGGCTGTGATGCAACCTGGACTGACCATATCTAGACCCACAGCTGGATGAGACATAAGGGTGGACACTCTTGGGGCTGAGAGGTTTGGTGAGGTTGGGTGAGCAAACGCAGACCCTTTAAAGTAATACTGCGTGCTACCCATCGCATGGGTCCCAAATCTCCAGGTTCAAGGGCAACTTCCTACATCGAAAACATGCATGAGAAACCCAGAAGATGGTACACCGTGTGATGGGGAAAGGTTTCTAAAACGCACCTCATTTCTCATCTCCTTGTGCTCGGGTTCGCCATTCCAGCCACTTTACTAGCAATCTCCCTACTTGGAGCCTCAGCACCTTTAACCTCCTGTTCCGTACAGGTTGCAATTTGTCCTGAGGATGAACGGGAAGAAGGGGAACCAATGAGAGACTAGCTCTTGGTGTTGGGACAGGCACAGGTCACTCTATTTTCCCATCAGGAAGAAGAATTAACCACAGGCTCAGCCTGACCCCCGGAACCAGAACAGGGCCTGAAGCCATCCTGCGCTTTTGCGGCCAGCTCCCAAAAAAGCGACTTGTAAAATGGAGCTTCAGGGCACTGCAATTCACAAACCTGCAGAGTTATAAATGATAACTCTCGTCCACAAATATATTGAGGGAAGGCAAAGAAGAGGATTTGAAATCAAGGCAGAATTGCAGGAAACAGATTTCAGGAGGTAGATTCGAATCGCCTTTAAAGCACATGAAAAGCGGCAAAACGTTGACAATGATGCCCTTGGCCAAAAAGGGCGTATGCGTTTTTTCCTGAATATATTCAGGAAAAAACGCATACGCCCTTTTTGGCCAACCAAGCAACCTGGAAAGGCAAATCAGTGCTACAAAGAAGTCTCGCTTCCCATCGGTCAAAAGGGCCATGCTGAAAAAAGTGTCAAAACCAGAAATGTAGGACAGGCCATGGAGAAATGGGAGCCTTGCTACACTGATGGGCGGGATGTAAATTGCCAACAGCCACTCTGGAGAAGTGTACGGTGTGTCCTGAAACATCTAAAAAACACAGCTTAGAGAGCATAGGGCACTTCCACGCATGGGGGGATAAAGTGGGAAAATTGAAAATCAGCAAGACACAAGCACCCCAAAGTTTAGGGCTGCTCTGTTGACAAGGACCTCCACTTCATTCCACCTTAAATATCCCAGGAAAGCGAAAAATGGATAAAAAAGTTGTGGTCCTTATGTACAATGGAATATCACTCAGCCATGAAATCAATGTCATAAGGCTAGTAGCAGCATGATGAGTGGATTTAGGTAAGACGATTCTAAGTGAAATAAGTCACACAGAAAGGGACAGTTCTCCTAAGGTGTCACTTATAGAGGGAATGTAAAAACCGTTACACTTGAACTGAATTACAAAACAGAACAGAGTCACACATGCAGAAAACACACTATGGCTGCTTAACGGGAAAGGTGAGGTGGGGTGATACATAAAACAAGAGCTTCAAATTAGCTCAGATACCGTTCCATAAACCCAATATGTAATAGACAAGACCTACTCCTTGCTCAGAGAACTGGACTCAACACGCCCGATTCACCGCACAAGAATATATCTGACTAGTAATAATCTTAAAACCTATGTATTGATATCTCTCTGTTAGTGTGTCAAGTGGGTGTAAGGCGGCATAAACACAGCCGTGAAAAGCAGCTAAACCCCATTATAAAAATAAATTACTTTTAAAAACCCATGAAACAAAGACAGGGAAAGAGAGAGAAATTCTTACACAATTCGTTCAGGGGCTGTGATGCAACCTGGACTGACCATATCTAGACCCACAGCTGGATGAGACATAAGGGTGGACACTCTTGGGGCTGAGAGGTTTGGTGAGGTTGGGTGAGCAAACGCAGACCCTTTAAAGTAATACTGCGTGCTACCCATCGCATGGGTCCCAAATCTCCAGGTTCAAGGGCAACTTCCTACATCGAAAACATGCATGAGAAACCCAGAAGATGGTACACCGTGTGATGGGGAAAGGTTTCTAAAACGCACCTCATTTCTCATCTCCTTGTGCTCGGGTTCGCCATTCCAGCCACTTTACTAGCAATCTCCCTACTTGGAGCCTCAGCACCTTTAACCTCCTGTTCCGTACAGGTTGCAATTTGTCCTGAGGATGAACGGGAAGACGGGGAACCAATGAGAGACTAGCTCTTGGTGTTGGGACAGGCACAGGTCACTCTATTTTCCCATCAGGAAGAAGAATTAACCACAGGCTCAGCCTGACCCCCGGAACCAGAACAGGGCCTGAAGCCATCCTGCGCTTTTGCGGCCAGCTCCCAAAAAAGCGACTTGTAAAATGGAGCTTCAGGGCACTGCAATTCACAAACCTGCAGAGTTATAAATGATAACTCTCGTCCAGAAATATATTGAGGGAAGGCAAAGAAGAGGATTTGAAATCAAGGCAGAATTGCAGGAAACAGATTTCAGGAGGTAGATTCGAATCGCCTTTAAAGCACATGAAAAGCGGCAAAACGTTGACAATGATGCCCTTGGCCAAAAAGGGCGTATGCGTTTTTTCCTGAATATATTCAGGAAAAAACGCATACGCCCTTTTTGGCCAACCAAGCAACCTGGAAAGGCAAATCAGCGCTACAAAGAAGTCTCGCTTCCCATCGGTCAAAAGGGCCATGCTGAAAAAAGTGTCAAAACCAGAAATGCAGGACAGGCCATGGAGAAATGGGAGCCTTGCTACACTGATGGGCGGGATGTAAATTGCCAACAGCCACTCTGGAGAAGTGTACGGTGTGTCCTGAAACATCTAAAAAACACAGCTTAGAGAGCATAGGGCACATCCACGCATGGGGGGATAAAGTGGGAAAATTGAAAATCAGCAAGACACAAGCACCCCAAAGTTTAGGGCTGCTCTGTTGACAAGGACCTCCACTTCATTCCACCTTAAATATCCCAGGAAAGCGAAAAATGGATAAAAAAGTTGTGGTCCTTATGTACAATGGAATATCACTCAGCCATGAAATCAATGTCATAAGGCTAGTAGCAGCATGATGAGTGGATTTAGGTAAGACGATTCTAAGTGAAATAAGTCACACAGAAAAGGACACTTCTCATAAGGTGTCACTTATAGAGGGAATGTAAAAACCGTTACACTTGAACTGAATTACAAAACAGAACAGAGTCACACATGCAGAAAACACACTATGGCTGCTTAACGGGAAAGGTGAGGTGGGGTGATACATAAAACAAGAGTTTCAAATTAGCTCAGATACCGTTCCATAAACCCAATATGTAATAGACAAGACCTACTCCTTGCTCAGAGAACTGGACTCAACACGCCCGATTCACCGCACATGAATATATCTGAGTAGTAATAATCTTAAAACCTATGTATTGATATCTCTCTGTTAGTGTGTCAAGTGGGTGTAAAGCGGCATAAACACAGCCGTGAAAAGCAGCTAAACCCCATTATAAAAATAAATTACTTTTAAAAACCCATGAAACAAAGACAGGGAAAGAGAGAGAAATTCTTACACAATTCGTTCAGGAGCTGTGATGCAACCTGGACTGACCATATCTAGACCCACAGCTGGATGAGACATAAGGGTGGACACTCTTGGGGCTGAGAGGTTTGGTGAGGTTGGGTGAGCAAACGCAGACCCTTTAAAGTAATACTGAGTGCTACCCATCGCATGGGTCCCAAATCTCCAGGTTCAAGGGCAACTTCCTACATCGAAAACATGCATGAGAAACCCAGAAGATGGTACACCGTGTGATGGGGAAAGGTTTCTAAAACGCACCTCATTTCTCATCTCCTTGTGCTCGGGTTCGCCATTCCAGCCACTTTACTAGCAATCTCCCTACTTGGAGCCTCAGCACCTTTAACCTCCTGTTCCGTACAGGTTGCAATTTGTCCTGAGGATGAACGGGAAGACGGGGAACCAATGAGAGACTAGCTCTTGGTGTTGGGACAGGCACAGGTCACTCTATTTTCCCATCAGGAAGAAGAATTAACCACAGGCTCAGCCTGACCCCCGGAACCAGAACAGGGCCTGAAGCCATCCTGCGCTTTTGCGGCCAGCTCCCAAAAAAGCGACTTGTAAAATGGAGCTTCAGGGCACTGCAATTCACAAACCTGCAGAGTTATAAATGATAACTCTCGTCCAGAAATATATTGAGGGAAGGCAAAGAAGAGGATTTGAAATCAAGGCAGAATTGCAGGAAACAGATTTCAGGAGGTAGATTCGAATCGCCTTTAAAGCACATGAAAAGCGGCAAAACGTTGACAATGATGCCCTTGGCCAAAAAGGGCGTATGCGTTTTTTCCTGAATATATTCAGGAAAAAACGCATACGCCCTTTTTGGCCAACCAAGCAACCTGGAAAGGCAAATCAGCGCTACAAAGAAGTCTCGCTTCCCATCGGTCAAAAGGGCCATGCTGAAAAAAGTGTCAAAACCAGAAATGCAGGACAGGCCATGGAGAAATGGGAGCCTTGCTACACTGATGGGCGGGATGTAAATTGCCAACAGCCACTCTGGAGAAGTGTACGGTGTGTCCTGAAACATCTAAAAAACACAGCTTAGAGAGCATAGGGCACATCCACGCATGGGGGGATAAAGTGGGAAAATTGAAAATCAGCAAGACACAAGCACCCCAAAGTTTAGGGCTGCTCTGTTGACAAGGACCTCCACTTCATTCCACCTTAAATATCCCAGGAAAGCGAAAAATGGATAAAAAAGTTGTGGTCCTTATGTACAATGGAATATCACTCAGCCATGAAATCAATGTCATAAGGCTAGTAGCAGCATGATGAGTGGATTTAGGTAAGACGATTCTAAGTGAAATAAGTCACACAGAAAAGGACACTTCTCATAAGGTGTCACTTATAGAGGGAATGTAAAAACCGTTACACTTGAACTGAATTACAAAACAGAACAGAGTCACACATGCAGAAAACACACTATGGCTGCTTAACGGGAAAGGTGAGGTGGGGTGATACATAAAACAAGAGTTTCAAATTAGCTCAGATACCGTTCCATAAACCCAATATGTAATAGACAAGACCTACTCCTTGCTCAGAGAACTGGACTCAACACGCCCGATTCACCGCACATGAATATATCTGAGTAGTAATAATCTTAAAACCTATGTATTGATATCTCTCTGTTAGTGTGTCAAGTGGGTGTAAAGCGGCATAAACACAGCCGTGAAAAGCAGCTAAACCCCATTATAAAAATAAATTACTTTTAAAAACCCATGAAACAAAGACAGGGAAAGAGAGAGAAATTCTTACACAATTCGTTCAGGGGCTGTGATGCAACCTGGACTGACCATATCTAGACCCACAGCTGGATGAGACATAAGGGTGGACACTCTTGGGGCTGAGAGGTTTGGTGAGGTTGGGTGAGCAAACGCAGACCCTTTAAAGTAATACTGCGTGCTACCCATCGCATGGGTCCCAAATCTCCAGGTTCAAGGGCAACTTCCTACATCGAAAACATGCATGAGAAACCCAGAAGATGGTACACCGTGTGATGGGGAAAGGTTTCTAAAACGCACCTCATTTCTCATCTCCTTGTGCTCGGGTTCGCCATTCCAGCCACTTTACTAGCAATCTCCCTACTTGGAGCCTCAGCACCTTTAACCTCCTGTTCCGTACAGGTTGCAATTTGTCCTGAGGATGAACGGGAAGACGGGGAACCAATGAGAGACTAGCTCTTGGTGTTGGGACAGGCACAGGTCACTCTATTTTCCCATCAGGAAGAAGAATTAACCACAGGCTCAGCCTGACCCCCGGAACCAGAACAGGGCCTGAAGCCATCCTGCGCTTTTGCGGCCAGCTCCCAAAAAAGCGACTTGTAAAATGGAGCTTCAGGGCACTGCAATTCACAAACCTGCAGAGTTATAAATGATAACTCTCGTCCAGAAATATATTGAGGGAAGGCAAAGAAGAGGATTTGAAATCAAGGCAGAATTGCAGGAAACAGATTTCAGGAGGTAGATTCGAATCGCCTTTAAAGCACATGAAAAGCGGCAAAACGTTGACAATGATGCCCTTGGCCAAAAAGGGCGTATGCGTTTTTTCCTGAATATATTCAGGAAAAAACGCATACGCCCTTTTTGGCCAACCAAGCAACCTGGAAAGGCAAATCAGCGCTACAAAGAAGTCTCGCTTCCCATCGGTCAAAAGGGCCATGCTGAAAAAAGTGTCAAAACCAGAAATGCAGGACAGGCCATGGAGAAATGGGAGCCTTGCTACACTGATGGGCTGGATGTAAACTGCCAACAGCCACTCTGGAGAAGTGTACGGTGTGTCCTGAAACATCTAAAAAACACAGCTTAGAGAGCATAGGGCACTTCCACGCATGGGGGGATAAAGTGGGAAAATTGAAAATCAGCAAGACACAAGCACCCCAAAGTTTAGGGCTGCTCTGTTGACAAGGACCTCCACTTCATTCCACCTTAAATATCCCAGGAAAGCGAAAAATGGATAAAAAAGTTGTGGTCCTTATGTACAATGGAATATCACTCAGCCATGAAATCAATGTCATAAGGCTAGTAGCAGCATGATGAGTGGATTTAGGTAAGACGATTCTAAGTGAAATAAGTCACACAGAAAAGGACACTTCTCATAAGGTGTCACTTATAGAGGGAATGTAAAAACCGTTACACTTGAACTGAATTACAAAACAGAACAGAGTCACACATGCAGAAAACACACTATGGCTGCTTAACGGGAAAGGTGAGGTGGGGTGATACATAAAACAAGAGTTTCAAATTAGCTCAGATACCGTTCCATAAACCCAATATGTAATAGACAAGACCTACTCCTTGCTCAGAGAACTGGACTCAACATGCCCGATTCACCGCACAAGAATATATCTGACTAGTAATAATCTTAAAACCTATGTATTGATATCTCTCTGTTAGTGTGTCAAGTGGGTGTAAGGCGGCATAAACACAGCCGTGAAAAGCAGCTAAACCCCATTATAAAAATAAATTACTTTTAAAAACCCATGAAACAAAGACAGGGAAAGAGAGAGAAATTATTACACAATTTGTTCAGGGGCTGTGATGCAACCTGGACTGACCATATCTAGACCCACAGCTGGATGAGACATAAGGGTGGACACTCTTGGGGCTGAGAGGTTTGGTGAGGTTGGGTGAGCAAACGCAGACCCTTTAAAGTAATACTGCGTGCTCCCCATCGCATGGGTCCCAAATCTCCAGGTTCAAGGGCAACTTCCTACATCGAAAACATGCATGAGAAACCCAGAAGATGGTACACCGTGTGATGGGGAAAGGTTTCTAAAACGCACCTCATTTCTCATCTCCTTGTGCTCGGGTTCGCCATTCCAGCCACTTTACTAGCAATCTCCCTACTTGGAGCCTCAGCACCTTTAACCTCCTGTTCCGTACAGGTTGCAATTTGTCCTGAGGATGAACGGGAAGACGGGAAACCAATGAGAGACTAGCTCTTGGTGTTGGGACAGGCACAGGTCACTCTATTTTCCCATCAGGAAGAAGAATTAACCACAGGCTCAGCCTGCCCCCCGGAACCAGAACAGGGCCTGAAGCCATCCTGCGCTTTTGCGGCCAGCTCCCAAAAAAGCGACTTGTAAAATGGAGCTTCAGGGCACTGCAATTCACAAACCTGCAGAGTTATAAATGATAACTCTCGTCCACAAATATATTGAGGGAAGGCAAAGAAGAGGATTTGAAATCAAGGCAGAATTGCAGGAAACAGATTTCAGGAGGTAGATTCGAATCGCCTTTAAAGCACATGAAAAGCGGCAAAACGTTGACAATGATGCCCTTGGCCAAAAAGGGCGTATGCGTTTTTTCCTGAATATATTCAGGAAAAAACGCATACGCCCTTTTTGGCCAACCAAGCAACCTGGAAAGGCAAATCAGCGCTACAAAGAAGTCTCGCTTCCCATCGGTCAAAAGGGCCATGCTGAAAAAAGTGTCAAAACCAGAAATGCAGGACAGGCCATGGAGAAATGGGAGCCTTGCTACACTGATGGGCGGGATGTAAATTGCCAACAGACACTCTGGAGAAGTGTACGGTGTGTCCTGAAACATCTAAAAAACACAGCTTAGAGAGCATAGGGCACTTCCACGCATGGGGGGATAAAGTGGGAAAATTGAAAATCAGCAAGACACAAGCACCCCAAAGTTTAGGGCTGCTCTGTTGACAAGGACCTCCACTTCATTCCACCTTAAATATCCCAGGAAAGCGAAAAATGGATAAAAAAGTTGTGGTCCTTATGTACAATGGAATATCACTCAGCCATGAAATCAATGTCATAAGGCTAGTAGCAGCATGATGAGTGGATTTAGGTAAGACGATTCTAAGTGAAATAAGTCACACAGAAAAGGACACTTCTCATAAGGTGTCACTTATAGAGGGAATGTAAAAACCGTTACACTTGAACTGAATTACAAAACAGAAAAGAGTCACACATGCAGAAAACACACTATGGCTGCTTAACGGGAAAGGTGAGGTGGGGTGATACATAAAACAAGAGTTTCAAATTAGCTCAGATACCGTTCCATAAACCCAATATGTAATAGACAAGACCTACTCCTTGCTCAGAGAACTGGACTCAACACGCCCGATTCACCGCACATGAATATATCTGAGTAGTAATAATCTTAAAACCTATGTATTGATATCTCTCTGTTAGTGTGTCAAGTGGGTGTAAAGCGGCATAAACACAGCCGTGAAAAGCAGCTAAACCCCATTATAAAAATAAATTACTTTTAAAAACCCATGAAACAAAGACAGGGAAAGAGAGAGAAATTCTTACACAATTCGTTCAGGAGCTGTGATGCAACCTGGACTGACCATATCTAGACCCACAGCTGGATGAGACATAAGGGTGGACACTCTTGGGGCTGAGAGGTTTGGTGAGGTTGGGTGAGCAAACGCAGACCCTTTAAAGTAATACTGAGTGCTACCCATCGCATGGGTCCCAAATCTCCAGGTTCAAGGGCAACTTCCTACATCGAAAACATGCATGAGAAACCCAGAAGATGGTACACCGTGTGATGGGGAAAGGTTTCTAAAACGCACCTCATTTCTCATCTCCTTGTGCTCGGGTTCGCCATTCCAGCCACTTTACTAGCAATCTCCCTACTTGGAGCCTCAGCACCTTTAACCTCCTGTTCCGTACAGGTTGCAATTTGTCCTGAGGATGAACGGGAAGACGGGGAACCAATGAGAGACTAGCTCTTGGTGTTGGGACAGGCACAGGTCACTCTATTTTCCCATCAGGAAGAAGAATTAACCACAGGCTCAGCCTGACCCCCGGAACCAGAACAGGGCCTGAAGCCATCCTGCGCTTTTGCGGCCAGCTCCCAAAAAAGCGACTTGTAAAATGGAGCTTCAGGGCACTGCAATTCACAAACCTGCAGAGTTATAAATGATAACTCTCGTCCACAAATATATTGAGGGAAGGCAAAGAAGAGGATTTGAAATCAAGGCAGAATTGCAGGAAACAGATTTCAGGAGGTAGATTCGAATCGCCTTTAAAGCACATGAAAAGCGGCAAAACGTTGACAATGATGCCCTTGGCCAAAAAGGGCGTATGCGTTTTTTCCTGAATATATTCAGGAAAAAACGCATACGCCCTTTTTGGCCAACCAAGCAACCTGGAAAGGCAAATCAGTGCTACAAAGAAGTCTCGCTTCCCATCGGTCAAAAGGGCCATGCTGAAAAAAGTGTCAAAACCAGAAATGCAGGACAGGCCATGGAGAAATGGGAGCCTTGCTACACTGATGGGCGGGATGTAAATTGCCAACAGCCACTCTGGAGAAGTGTACGGTGTGTCCTGAAACATCTAAAAAACACAGCTTAGAGAGCATAGGGCACTTCCACGCATGGGGGGATAAAGTGGGAAAATTGAAAATCAGCAAGACACAAGCACCCCAAAGTTTAGGGCTGCTCTGTTGACAAGGACCTCCACTTCATTCCACCTTAAATATCCCAGGAAAGCGAAAAATGGATAAAAAAGTTGTGGTCCTTATGTACAATGGAATATCACTCAGCCATGAAATCAATGTCATAAGGCTAGTAGCAGCATGATGAGTGGATTTAGGTAAGACGATTCTAAGTGAAATAAGTCACACAGAAAGGGACAGTTCTCCTAAGGTGTCACTTATAGAGGGAATGTAAAAACCGTTACACTTGAACTGAATTACAAAACAGAACAGAGTCACACATGCAGAAAACACACTATGGCTGCTTAACGGGAAAGGTGAGGTGGGGTGATACATAAAACAAGAGCTTCAAATTAGCTCAGATACCGTTCCATAAACCCAATATGTAATAGACAAGACCTACTCCTTGCTCAGAGAACTGGACTCAACACGCCCGATTCACCGCACAAGAATATATCTGACTAGTAATAATCTTAAAACCTATGTATTGATATCTCTCTGTTAGTGTGTCAAGTGGGTGTAAGGCGGCATAAACACAGCCGTGAAAAGCAGCTAAACCCCATTATAAAAATAAATTACTTTTTAAAACCCATGAAACAAAGACAGGGAAAGAGAGAGAAATTATTACACAATTCGTTCAGGGGCTGTGATGCAACCTGGACTGACCATATCTAGACCCACAGCTGGATGAGACATAAGGGTGGACACTCTTGGGGCTGAGAGGTTTGGTGAGGTTGGGTGAGCAAACGCAGACCCTTTAAAGTAATACTGCGTGCTACCCATCGCATGGGTCCCAAATCTCCAGGTTCAAGGGCAACTTCCTACATCGAAAACATGCATGAGAAACCCAGAAGATGGTACACCGTGTGATGGGGAAAGGTTTCTAAAACGCACCTCATTTCTCATCTCCTTGTGCTCGGGTTCGCCATTCCAGCCACTTTACTAGCAATCTCCCTACTTGGAGCCTCAGCACCTTTAACCTCCTGTTCCGTACAGGTTGCAATTTGTCCTGAGGATGAACGGGAAGAAGGGGAACCAATGAGAGACTAGCTCTTGGTGTTGGGACAGGCACAGGTCACTCTATTTTCCCATCAGGAAGAAGAATTAACCACAGGCTCAGCCTGACCCCCTGAACCAGAACAGGGCCTGAAGCCATCCTGCGCTTTTGCGGCCAGCTCCCAAAAAAGCGACTTGTAAAATGGAGCTTCAGGGCACTGCAATTCACAAACCTGCAGAGTTATAAATGATAACTCTCGTCCACAAATATATTGAGGGAAGGCAAAGAAGAGGATTTGAAATCAAGGCAGAATTGCAGGAAACAGATTTCAGGAGGTAGATTCGAATCGCCTTTAAAGCACATGAAAAGCGGCAAAACGTTGACAATGATGCCCTTGGCCAAAAAGGGCGTATGCGTTTTTTCCTGAATATATTCAGGAAAAAACGCATACGCCCTTTTTGGCCAACCAAGCAACCTGGAAAGGCAAATCAGTGCTACAAAGAAGTCTCGCTTCCCATCGGTCAAAAGGGCCATGCTGAAAAAAGTGTCAAAACCAGAAATGTAGGACAGGCCATGGAGAAATGGGAGCCTTGCTACACTGATGGGCGGGATGTAAATTGCCAACAGCCACTCTGGAGAAGTGTACGGTGTGTCCTGAAACATCTAAAAAACACAGCTTAGAGAGCATAGGGCACTTCCACGCATGGGGGGATAAAGTGGGAAAATTGAAAATCAGCAAGACACAAGCACCCCAAAGTTTAGGGCTGCTCTGTTGACAAGGACCTCCACTTCATTCCACCTTAAATATCCCAGGAAAGCGAAAAATGGATAAAAAAGTTGTGGTCCTTATGTACAATGGAATATCACTCAGCCATGAAATCAATGTCATAAGGCTAGTAGCAGCATGATGAGTGGATTTAGGTAAGACGATTCTAAGTGAAATAAGTCACACAGAAAGGGACACTTCTCCTAAGGTGTCACTTATAGAGGGAATGTAAAAACCGTTACACTTGAACTGAATTACAAAACAGAACAGAGTCACACATGCAGAAAACACACTATGGCTGCTTAACGGGAAAGGTGAGGTGGGGTGATACATAAAACAAGAGCTTCAAATTAGCTCAGATACCGTTCCATAAACCCAATATGTAATAGACAAGACCTACTCCTTGCTCAGAGAACTGGACTCAACACGCCCGATTCACCGCACAAGAATATATCTGACTAGTAATAATCTTAAAACCTATGTATTGATATCTCTCTGTTAGTGTGTCAAGTGGGTGTAAGGCGGCATAAACACAGCCGTGAAAAGCAGCTAAACCCCATTATAAAAATAAATTACTTTTAAAAACCCATGAAACAAAGACAGGGAAAGAGAGAGAAATTCTTACACAATTCGTTCAGGGGCTGTGATGCAACCTGGACTGACCATATCTAGACCCACAGCTGGATGAGACATAAGGGTGGACACTCTTGGGGCTGAGAGGTTTGGTGAGGTTGGGTGAGCAAACGCAGACCCTTTAAAGTAATACTGCGTGCTACCCATCGCATGGGTCCCAAATCTCCAGGTTCAAGGGCAACTTCCTACATCGAAAACATGCATGAGAAACCCAGAAGATGGTACACCGTGTGATGGGGAAAGGTTTCTAAAACGCACCTCATTTCTCATCTCCTTGTGCTCGGGTTCGCCATTCCAGCCACTTTACTAGCAATCTCCCTACTTGGAGCCTCAGCACCTTTAACCTCCTGTTCCGTACAGGTTGCAATTTGTCCTGAGGATGAACGGGAAGACGGGGAACCAATGAGAGACTAGCTCTTGGTGTTGGGACAGGCACAGGTCACTCTATTTTCCCATCAGGAAGAAGAATTAACCACAGGCTCAGCCTGACCCCCGGAACCAGAACAGGGCCTGAAGCCATCCTGCGCTTTTGCGGCCAGCTCCCAAAAAAGCGACTTGTAAAATGGAGCTTCAGGGCACTGCAATTCACAAACCTGCAGAGTTATAAATGATAACTCTCGTCCAGAAATATATTGAGGGAAGGCAAAGAAGAGGATTTGAAATCAAGGCAGAATTGCAGGAAACAGATTTCAGGAGGTAGATTCGAATCGCCTTTAAAGCACATGAAAAGCGGCAAAACGTTGACAATGATGCCCTTGGCCAAAAAGGGCGTATGCGTTTTTTCCTGAATATATTCAGGAAAAAACGCATACGCCCTTTTTGGCCAACCAAGCAACCTGGAAAGGCAAATCAGCGCTACAAAGAAGTCTCGCTTCCCATCGGTCAAAAGGGCCATGCTGAAAAAAGTGTCAAAACCAGAAATGCAGGACAGGCCATGGAGAAATGGGAGCCTTGCTACACTGATGGGCGGGATGTAAATTGCCAACAGCCACTCTGGAGAAGTGTACGGTGTGTCCTGAAACATCTAAAAAACACAGCTTAGAGAGCATAGGGCACTTCCACGCATGGGGGGATAAAGTGGGAAAATTGAAAATCAGCAAGACACAAGCACCCCAAAGTTTAGGGCTGCTCTGTTGACAAGGACCTCCACTTCATTCCACCTTAAATATCCCAGGAAAGCGAAAAATGGATAAAAAAGTTGTGGTCCTTATGTACAATGGAATATCACTCAGCCATGAAATCAATGTCATAAGGCTAGTAGCAGCATGATGAGTGGATTTAGGTAAGACGATTCTAAGTGAAATAAGTCACACAGAAAAGGACACTTCTCATAAGGTGTCACTTATAGAGGGAATGTAAAAACCGTTACACTTGAACTGAATTACAAAACAGAACAGAGTCACACATGCAGAAAACACACTATGGCTGCTTAACGGGAAAGGTGAGGTGGGGTGATACATAAAACAAGAGTTTCAAATTAGCTCAGATACCGTTCCATAAACCCAATATGTAATAGACAAGACCTACTCCTTGCTCAGAGAACTGGACTCAACACGCCCGATTCACCGCACATGAATATATCTGAGTAGTAATAATCTTAAAACCTATGTATTGATATCTCTCTGTTAGTGTGTCAAGTGGGTGTAAAGCGGCATAAACACAGCCGTGAAAAGCAGCTAAACCCCATTATAAAAATAAATTACTTTTAAAAACCCATGAAACAAAGACAGGGAAAGAGAGAGAAATTCTTACACAATTCGTTCAGGAGCTGTGATGCAACCTGGACTGACCATATCTAGACCCACAGCTGGATGAGACATAAGGGTGGACACTCTTGGGGCTGAGAGGTTTGGTGAGGTTGGGTGAGCAAACGCAGACCCTTTAAAGTAATACTGAGTGCTACCCATCGCATGGGTCCCAAATCTCCAGGTTCAAGGGCAACTTCCTACATCGAAAACATGCATGAGAAACCCAGAAGATGGTACACCGTGTGATGGGGAAAGGTTTCTAAAACGCACCTCATTTCTCATCTCCTTGTGCTCGGGTTCGCCATTCCAGCCACTTTACTAGCAATCTCCCTACTTGGAGCCTCAGCACCTTTAACCTCCTGTTCCGTACAGGTTGCAATTTGTCCTGAGGATGAACGGGAAGACGGGGAACCAATGAGAGACTAGCTCTTGGTGTTGGGACAGGCACAGGTCACTCTATTTTCCCATCAGGAAGAAGAATTAACCACAGGCTCAGCCTGACCCCCGGAACCAGAACAGGGCCTGAAGCCATCCTGCGCTTTTGCGGCCAGCTCCCAAAAAAGCGACTTGTAAAATGGAGCTTCAGGGCACTGCAATTCACAAACCTGCAGAGTTATAAATGATAACTCTCGTCCAGAAATATATTGAGGGAAGGCAAAGAAGAGGATTTGAAATCAAGGCAGAATTGCAGGAAACAGATTTCAGGAGGTAGATTCGAATCGCCTTTAAAGCACATGAAAAGCGGCAAAACGTTGACAATGATGCCCTTGGCCAAAAAGGGCGTATGCGTTTTTTCCTGAATATATTCAGGAAAAAACGCATACGCCCTTTTTGGCCAACCAAGCAACCTGGAAAGGCAAATCAGCGCTACAAAGAAGTCTCGCTTCCCATCGGTCAAAAGGGCCATGCTGAAAAAAGTGTCAAAACCAGAAATGCAGGACAGGCCATGGAGAAATGGGAGCCTTGCTACACTGATGGGCGGGATGTAAATTGCCAACAGCCACTCTGGAGAAGTGTACGGTGTGTCCTGAAACATCTAAAAAACACAGCTTAGAGAGCATAGGGCACTTCCACGCATGGGGGGATAAAGTGGGAAAATTGAAAATCAGCAAAACACAAGCACCCCAAAGTTTAGGGCTGCTCTGTTGACAAGGACCTCCACTTCATTCCACCTTAAATATCCCAGGAAAGCGAAAAATGGATAAAAAAGTTGTGGTCCTTATGTACAATGGAATATCACTCAGCCATGAAATCAATGTCATAAGGCTAGTAGCAGCATGATGAGTGGATTTAGGTAAGACGATTCTAAGTGAAATAAGTCACACAGAAAAGGACACTTCTCATAAGGTGTCACTTATAGAGGGAATGTAAAAACCGTTACACTTGAACTGAATTACAAAACAGAACAGAGTCACACATGCAGAAAACACACTATGGCTGCTTAACGGGAAAGGTGAGGTGGGGTGATACATAAAACAAGAGTTTCAAATTAGCTCAGATACCGTTCCATAAACCCAATATGTAATAGACAAGACCTACTCCTTGCTCAGAGAACTGGACTCAACACGCCCGATTCACCGCACATGAATATATCTGAGTAGTAATAATCTTAAAACCTATGTATTGATATCTCTCTGTTAGTGTGTCAAGTGGGTGTAAAGCGGCATAAACACAGCCGTGAAAAGCAGCTAAACCCCATTATAAAAATAAATTACTTTTAAAAACCCATGAAACAAAGACAGGGAAAGAGAGAGAAATTCTTACACAATTCGTTCAGGAGCTGTGATGCAACCTGGACTGACCATATCTAGACCCACAGCTGGATGAGACATAAGGGTGGACACTCTTGGGGCTGAGAGGTTTGGTGAGGTTGGGTGAGCAAACGCAGACCCTTTAAAGTAATACTGAGTGCTACCCATCGCATGGGTCCCAAATCTCCAGGTTCAAGGGCAACTTCCTACATCGAAAACATGCATGAGAAACCCAGAAGATGGTACACCGTGTGATGGGGAAAGGTTTCTAAAACGCACCTCATTTCTCATCTCCTTGTGCTCGGCTTCGCCATTCCAGCCACTTTACTAGCAATCTCCCTACTTGGAGCCTCAGCACCTTTAACCTCCTGTTCCGTACAGGTTGCAATTTGTCCTGAGGATGAACGGGAAGACGGGGAACCAATGAGAGACTAGCTCTTGGTGTTGGGACAGGCACAGGTCACTCTATTTTCCCATCAGGAAGAAGAATTAACCACAGGCTCAGCCTGACCCCCGGAACCAGAACAGGGCCTGAAGCCATCCTGCGCTTTTGCGGCCAGCTCCCAAAAAAGCGACTTGTAAAATGGAGCTTCAGGGCACTGCAATTCACAAACCTGCAGAGTTATAAATGATAACTCTCGTCCACAAATATATTGAGGGAAGGCAAAGAAGAGGATTTGAAATCAAGGCAGAATTGCAGGAAACAGATTTCAGGAGGTAGATTCGAATCGCGTTTAAAGCACATGAAAAGCGGCAAAACGTTGACAATGATGCCCTTGGCCAAAAAGGGCGTATGCGTTTTTTCATGAATATATTCAGGAAAAAACGCATACGCCCTTTTTGGCCAACCAAGAAACCTGGAAAGGCAAATCAGTGCTACAAAGAAGTCTCGCTTCCCATCGGTCAAAAGGGCCATGCTGAAAAAAGTGTCAAAACCAGAAATGCAGGACAGGCCATGGAGAAATGGGAGCCTTGCTACACTGATGGGCGGGATGTAAATTGCCAACAGCCACTCTGGAGAAGTGTACGGTGTGTCCTGAAACATCTAAAAAACACAGCTTAGAGAGCATAGGGCACTTCCACGCATGGGGGGATAAAGTGGGAAAATTGAAAATCAGCAAGACACAAGCACCCCAAAGTTTAGGGCTGCTCTGTTGACAAGGACCTCCACTTCATTCCACCTTAAATATCCCAGGAAAGCGAAAAATGGATAAAAAAGTTGTGGTCCTTATGTACAATGGAATATCACTCAGCCATGAAATCAATGTCATAAGGCTAGTAGCAGCATGATGAGTGGATTTAGGTAAGACGATTCTAAGTGAAATAAGTCACACAGAAAGGGACACTTCTCCTAAGGTGTCACTTATAGAGGGAATGTAAAAACCGTTACACTTGAACTGAATTACAAAACAGAACAGAGTCACACATGCAGAAAACACACTATGGCTGCTTAACGGGAAAGGTGAGGTGGGGTGATACATAAAACAAGAGCTTCAAATTAGCTCAGATACCGTTCCATAAACCCAATATGTAATAGACAAGACCTACTCCTTGCTCAGAGAACTGGACTCAACACGCCCGATTCACCGCACAAGAATATATCTGACTAGTAATAATCTTAAAACCTATGTATTGATATCTCTCTGTTAGTGTGTCAAGTGGGTGTAAGGCGGCATAAACACAGCCGTGAAAAGCAGCTAAACCCCATTATAAAAATAAATTACTTTTAAAAACCCATGAAACAAAGACAGGGAAAGAGAGAGAAATTATTACACAATTCGTTCAGGGGCTGTGATGCAACCTGGACTGACCATATCTAGACCCACAGCTGGATGAGACATAAGGGTGGACACTCTTGGGGCTGAGAGGTTTGGTGAGGTTGGGTGAGCAAACGCAGACCCTTTAAAGTAATACTGCGTGCTACCCATCGCATGGGTCCCAAATCTCCAGGTTCAAGGGCAACTTCCTACATCGAAAACATGCATGAGAAACCCAGAAGATGGTACACCGTGTGATGGGGAAAGGTTTCTAAAACGCACCTCATTTCTCATCTCCTTGTGCTCGGGTTCGCCATTCCAGCCACTTTACTAGCAATCTCCCTACTTGGAGCCTCAGCACCTTTAACCTCCTGTTCCGTACAGGTTGCAATTTGTCCTGAGGATGAACGGGAAGACGGGGAACCAATGAGAGACTAGCTCTTGGTGTTGGGACAGGCACAGGTCACTCTATTTTCCCATCAGGAAGAAGAATTAACCACAGGCTCAGCCTGACCCCCGGAACCAGAACAGGGCCTGAAGCCATCCTGCGCTTTTGCGGCCAGCTCCCAAAAAAGCGACTTGTAAAATGGAGCTTCAGGGCACTGCAATTCACAAACCTGCAGAGTTATAAATGATAACTCTCGTCCAGAAATATATTGAGGGAAGGCAAAGAAGAGGATTTGAAATCAAGGCAGAATTGCAGGAAACAGATTTCAGGAGGTAGATTCGAATCGCCTTTAAAGCACATGAAAAGCGGCAAAACGTTGACAATGATGCCCTTGGCCAAAAAGGGCGTATGCGTTTTTTCCTGAATATATTCAGGAAAAAACGCATACGCCCTTTTTGGCCAACCAAGCAACCTGGAAAGGCAAATCAGCGCTACAAAGAAGTCTCGCTTCCCATCGGTCAAAAGGGCCATGCTGAAAAAAGTGTCAAAACCAGAAATGCAGGACAGGCCATGGAGAAATGGGAGCCTTGCTACACTGATGGGCGGGATGTAAATTGCCAACAGCCACTCTGGAGAAGTGTACGGTGTGTCCTGAAACATCTAAAAAACACAGCTTAGAGAGCATAGGGCACTTCCACGCATGGGGGGATAAAGTGGGAAAATTGAAAATCAGCAAGACACAAGCACCCCAAAGTTTAGGGCTGCTCTGTTGACAAGGACCTCCACTTCATTCCACCTTAAATATCCCAGGAAAGCGAAAAATGGATAAAAAAGTTGTGGTCCTTATGTACAATGGAATATCACTCAGCCATGAAATCAATGTCATAAGGCTAGTAGCAGCATGATGAATGGATTTAGGTAAGACGATTCTAAGTGAAATAAGTCACACAGAAAAGGACACTTCTCATAAGGTGTCACTTATAGAGGGAATGTAAAAACCGTTACACTTGAACTGAATTACAAAACAGAACAGAGTCACACATGCAGAAAACACACTATGGCTGCTTAACGGGAAAGGTGAGGTGGGGTGATACATAAAACAAGAGCTTCAAATTAGCTCAGATACCGTTCCATAAACCCAATATGTAATAGACAAGACCTACTCCTTGCTCAGAGAACTGGACTCAACATGCCCGATTCACCGCACAAGAATATATCTGACTAGTAATAATCTTAAAACCTATGTATTGATATCTCTCTGTTAGTGTGTCAAGTGGGTGTAAGGCGGCATAAACACAGCCGTGAAAAGCAGCTAAACCCCATTATAAAAATAAATTACTTTTAAAAACCCATGAAACAAAGACAGGGAAAGAGAGAGAAATTATTACACAATTTGTTCAGGGGCTGTGATGCAACCTGGACTGACCATATCTAGACCCACAGCTGGATGAGACATAAGGGTGGACACTCTTGGGGCTGAGAGGTTTGGTGAGGTTGGGTGAGCAAACGCAGACCCTTTAAAGTAATACTGCGTGCTCCCCATCGCATGGGTCCCAAATCTCCAGGTTCAAGGGCAACTTCCTACATCGAAAACATGCATGAGAAACCCAGAAGATGGTACACCGTGTGATGGGGAAAGGTTTCTAAAACGCACCTCATTTCTCATCTCCTTGTGCTCGGGTTCGCCATTCCAGCCACTTTACTAGCAATCTCCCTACTTGGAGCCTCAGCACCTTTAACCTCCTGTTCCGTACAGGTTGCAATTTGTCCTGAGGATGAACGGGAAGACGGGAAACCAATGAGAGACTAGCTCTTGGTGTTGGGACAGGCACAGGTCACTCTATTTTCCCATCAGGAAGAAGAATTAACCACAGGCTCAGCCTGCCCCCCGGAACCAGAACAGGGCCTGAAGCCATCCTGCGCTTTTGCGGCCAGCTCCCAAAAAAGCGACTTGTAAAATGGAGCTTCAGGGCACTGCAATTCACAAACCTGCAGAGTTATAAATGATAACTCTCGTCCACAAATATATTGAGGGAAGGCAAAGAAGAGGATTTGAAATCAAGGCAGAATTGCAGGAAACAGATTTCAGGAGGTAGATTCGAATCGCCTTTAAAGCACATGAAAAGCGGCAAAACGTTGACAATGATGCCCTTGGCCAAAAAGGGCGTATGCGTTTTTTCCTGAATATATTCAGGAAAAAACGCATACGCCCTTTTTGGCCAACCAAGCAACCTGGAAAGGCAAATCAGCGCTACAAAGAAGTCTCGCTTCCCATCGGTCAAAAGGGCCATGCTGAAAAAAGTGTCAAAACCAGAAATGCAGGACAGGCCATGGAGAAATGGGAGCCTTGCTACACTGATGGGCGGGATGTAAATTGCCAACAGCCACTCTGGAGAAGTGTACGGTGTGTCCTGAAACATCTAAAAAACACAGCTTAGAGAGCATAGGGCACTTCCACGCATGGGGGGATAAAGTGGGAAAATTGAAAATCAGCAAGACACAAGCACCCCAAAGTTTAGGGCTGCTCTGTTGACAAGGACCTCCACTTCATTCCACCTTAAATATCCCAGGAAAGCGAAAAATGGATAAAAAAGTTGTGGTCCTTATGTACAATGGAATATCACTCAGCCATGAAATCAATGTCATAAGGCTAGTAGCAGCATGATGAGTGGATTTAGGTAAGACGATTCTAAGTGAAATAAGTCACACAGAAAAGGACACTTCTCATAAGGTGTCACTTATAGAGGGAATGTAAAAACCGTTACACTTGAACTGAATTACAAAACAGAACAGAGTCACACATGCAGAAAACACACTATGGCTGCTTAATGGGAAAGGTGAGGTGGGGTGATACATAAAACAAGAGCTTCAAATTAGCTCAGATACCGTTCCATAAACCCAATATGTAATAGACAAGACCTACTCCTTGCTCAGAGAACTGGACTCAACACGCCCGATTCACCGCACAAGAATATATCTGACTAGTAATAATCTTAAAACCTATGTATTGATATCTCTCTGTTAGTGTGTCAAGTGGGTGTAAGGCGGCATAAACACAGCCGTGAAAAGCAGCTAAACCCCATTATAAAAATAAATTACTTTTAAAAACCCATGAAACAAAGACAGGGAAAGAGAGAGAAATTATTACACAATTCGTTCAGGGGCTGTGATGCAACCTGGACTGACCATATCTAGACCCACAGCTGGATGAGACATAAGGGTGGACACTCTTGGGGCTGAGAGGTTTGGTGAGGTTGGGTGAGCAAACGCAGACCCTTTAAAGTAATACTGCGTGCTACCCATCGCATGGGTCCCAAATCTCCAGGTTCAAGGGCAACTTCCTACATCGAAAACATGCATGAGAAACCCAGAAGATGGTACACCGTGTGATGGGGAAAGGTTTCTAAAACGCACCTCATTTCTCATCTCCTTGTGCTCGGCTTCGCCATTCCAGCCACTTTACTAGCAATCTCCCTACTTGGAGCCTCAGCACCTTTAACCTCCTGTTCCGTACAGGTTGCAATTTGTCCTGAGGATGAACGGGAAGACGGGGAACCAATGAGAGACTAGCTCTTGGTGTTGGGACAGGCACAGGTCACTCTATTTTCCCATCAGGAAGAAGAATTAACCACAGGCTCAGCCTGACCCCCGGAACCAGAACAGGGCCTGAAGCCATCCTGCGCTTTTGCGGCCAGCTCCCAAAAAAGCGACTTGTAAAATGGAGCTTCAGGGCACTGCAATTCACAAACCTGCAGAGTTATAAATGATAACTCTCGTCCAGAAATATATTGAGGGAAGGCAAAGAAGAGGATTTGAAATCAAGGCAGAATTGCAGGAAACAGATTTCAGGAGGTAGATTCGAATCGCCTTTAAAGCACATGAAAAGCGGCAAAACGTTGACAATGATGCCCTTGGCCAAAAAGGGCGTATGCGTTTTTTCCTGAATATATTCAGGAAAAAACGCATACGCCCTTTTTGGCCAACCAAGCAACCTGGAAAGGCAAATCAGCGCTACAAAGAAGTCTCGCTTCCCATCGGTCAAAAGGGCCATGCTGAAAAAAGTGTCAAAACCAGAAATGCAGGACAGGCCATGGAGAAATGGGAGCCTTGCTACACTGATGGGCGGGATGTAAATTGCCAACAGCCACTCTGGAGAAGTGTACGGTGTGTCCTGAAACATCTAAAAAACACAGCTTAGAGAGCATAGGGCACTTCCACGCATGGGGGGATAAAGTGGGAAAATTGAAAATCAGCAAGACACAAGCACCCCAAAGTTTAGGGCTGCTGTGTTGACAAGGACCTCCACTTCATTCCACCTTAAATATCCCAGGAAAGCGAAAAATGGATAAAAAAGTTGTGGCCCTTATGTACAATGGAATATCACTCAGCCATGAAATCAATGTCATAAGGCTAGTAGCAGCATGATGAGTGGATTTAGGTAAGACGATTCTAAGTGAAATAAGTCACACAGAAAAGGACACTTCTCATAAGGTGTCACTTATAGAGGGAATGTAAAAACCGTTACACTTGAACTGAATTACAAAACAGAAAAGAGTCACACATGCAGAAAACACACTATGGCTGCTTAACGGGAAAGGTGAGGTGGGGTGATACATAAAACAAGAGTTTCAAATTAGCTCAGATACCGTTCCATAAACCCAATATGTAATAGACAAGACCTACTCCTTGCTCAGAGAACTGGACTCAACACGCCCGATTCACCGCACATGAATATATCTGAGTAGTAATAATCTTAAAACCTATGTATTGATATCTCTCTGTTAGTGTGTCAAGTGGGTGTAAAGCGGCATAAACACAGCCGTGAAAAGCAGCTAAACCCCATTATAAAAATAAATTACTTTTAAAAACCCATGAAACAAAGACAGGGAAAGAGAGAGAAATTCTTACACAATTCGTTCAGGAGCTGTGATGCAACCTGGACTGACCATATCTAGACCCACAGCTGGATGAGACATAAGGGTGGACACTCTTGGGGCTGAGAGGTTTGGTGAGGTTGGGTGAGCAAACGCAGACCCTTTAAAGTAATACTGAGTGCTACCCATCGCATGGGTCCCAAATCTCCAGGTTCAAGGGCAACTTCCTACATAGAAAACATGCATGAGAAACCCAGAAGATGGTACACCGTGTGATGGGGAAAGGTTTCTAAAACGCACCTCATTTCTCATCTCCTTGTGCTCGGGTTCGCCATTCCAGCCACTTTACTAGCAATCTCCCTACTTGGAGCCTCAGCACCTTTAACCTCCTGTTCCGTACAAGTTGCAATTTGTCCTGAGGATGAACGGGAAGACGGGGAACCAATGAGAGACTAGCTCTTGGTGTTGGGACAGGCACAGGTCACTCTATTTTCCCATCAGGAAGAAGAATTAACCACAGGCTCAGCCTGACCCCCGGAACCAGAACAGGGCCTGAAGCCATCCTGCGCTTTTGCGGCCAGCTCCCAAAAAAGCGACTTGTAAAATGGAGCTTCAGGGCACTGCAATTCACAAACCTGCAGAGTTATAAATGATAACTCTCGTCCAGAAATATATTGAGGGAAGGCAAAGAAGAGGATTTGAAATCAAGGCAGAATTGCAGGAAACAGATTTCAGGAGGTAGATTCGAATCGCCTTTAAAGCACATGAAAAGCGGCAAAACGTTGACAATGATGCCCTTGGCCAAAAAGGGCGTATGCGTTTTTTCCTGAATATATTCAGGAAAAAACGCATACGCCCTTTTTGGCCAACCAAGCAACCTGGAAAGGCAAATCAGTGCTACAAAGAAGTCTCGCTTCCCATCGGTCAAAAGGGCCATGCTGAAAAAAGTGTCAAAACCAGAAATGCAGGACAGGCCATGGAGAAATGGGAGCCTTGCTACACTGATGGGCGGGATGTAAATTGCCAACAGCTACTCTGGAGAAGTGTACGGTGTGTCCTGAAACATCTAAAAAACACAGCTTAGAGAGCATAGGGCACTTCCACGCATGGGGGGATAAAGTGGGAAAATTGAAAATCAGCAAGACACAAGCACCCCAAAGTTTAGGGCTGCTCTGTTGACAAGGACCTCCACTTCATTCCACCTTAAGTATCCCAGGAAAGCGAAAAATGGATAAAAAAGTTGTGGTCCTTATGTACAATGGAATATCACTCAGCCATGAAATCAATGTCATAAGGCTAGTAGCAGCATGATGAGTGGATTTAGGTAAGACGATTCTAAGTGAAATAAGTCACACAGAAAGGGACACTTCTCCTAAGGTGTCACTTATAGAGGGAATGTAAAAACCGTTACACTTGAACTGAATTACAAAACAGAACAGAGTCACACATGCAGAAAACACACTATGGCTGCTTAACGGGAAAGGTGAGGTGGGGTGATACATAAAACAAGAGCTTCAAATTAGCTCAGATACCGTTCCATAAACCCAATATGTAATAGACAAGACCTACTCCTTGCTCAGAGAACTGGACTCAACACGCCCGATTCACCGCACAAGAATATATCTGACTAGTAATAATCTTAAAACCTATGTATTGATATCTCTCTGTTAGTGTGTCAAGTGGGTGTAAGGCGGCATAAACACAGCCGTGAAAAGCAGCTAAACCCCATTATAAAAATAAATTACTTTTAAAAACCCATGAAACAAAGACAGGGAAAGAGAGAGAAATTGTTACACAATTCGTTCAGGGGCTGTGATGCAACCTGGACTGACCATATCTAGACCCACAGCTGGATGAGACATAAGGGTGGACACTCTTGGGGCTGAGAGGTTTGGTGAGGTTGGGTGAGCAAACGCAGACCCTTTAAAGTAATACTGCGTGCTACCCATCGCATGGGTCCCAAATCTCCAGGTTCAAGGGCAACTTCCTACATCGAAAACATGCATGAGAAACCCAGAAGATGGTACACCGTGTGATGGGGAAAGGTTTCTAAAACGCACCTCATTTCTCATCTCTTTGTGCTCGGGTTCGCCATTCCAGCCACTTTACTAGCAATCTCCCTACTTGGAGCCTCAGCACCTTTAACCTCCTGTTCCGTACAGGTTGCAATTTGTCCTGAGGATGAACGGGAAGACGGGGAACCAATGAGAGACTAGCTCTTGGTGTTGGGACAGGCACAGGTCACTCTATTTTCCCATCAGGAAGAAGAATTAACCACAGGCTCAGCCTGACCCCCGGAACCAGAACAGGGCCTGAAGCCATCCTGCGCTTTTGCGGCCAGCTCCCAAAAAAGCGACTTGTAAAATGGAGCTTCAGGGCACTGCAATTCACAAACCTGCAGAGTTATAAATGATAACTCTCGTCCAGAAATATATTGAGGGAAGGCAAAGAAGAGGATTTGAAATCAAGGCAGAATTGCAGGAAACAGATTTCAGGAGGTAGATTCGAATCGCCTTTAAAGCACATGAAAAGCGGCAAAACGTTGACAATGATGCCCTTGGCCAAAAAGGGCGTATGCGTTTTTTCCTGAATATATTCAGGAAAAAACGCATACGCCCTTTTTGGCCAACCAAGCAACCTGGAAAGGCAAATCAGCGCTACAAAGAAGTCTCGCTTCCCATCGGTCAAAAGGGCCATGCTGAAAAAAGTGTCAAAACCAGAAATGCAGGACAGGCCATGGAGAAATGGGAGCCTTGCTACACTGATGGGCGGGATGTAAATTGCCAACAGCCACTCTGGAGAAGTGTACGGTGTGTCCTGAAACATCTAAAAAACACAGCTTAGAGAGCATAGGGCACTTCCACGCATGGGGGGATAAAGTGGGAAAATTGAAAATCAGCAAGACACAAGCACCCCAAAGTTTAGGGCTGCTCTGTTGACAAGGACCTCCACTTCATTCCACCTTAAATATCCCAGGAAAGCGAAAAATGGATAAAAAAGTTGTGGTCCTTATGTACAATGGAATATCACTCAGCCATGAAATCAATGTCATAAGGCTAGTAGCAGCATGATGAGTGGATTTAGGTAAGACGATTCTAAGTGAAATAAGTCACACAGAAAAGGACATTTCTCATAAGGTGTCACTTATAGAGGGAATGTAAAAACCGTTACACTTGAACTGAATTACAAAACAGAACAGAGTCACACATGCAGAAAACACACTGTGGCTGCTTAACGGGAAAGGTGAGGTGGGGTGATACATAAAACAAGAGCTTCAAATTAGCTCAGATACCGTTCCATAAACCCAATATGTAATAGACAAGACCTACTCCTTGCTCAGAGAACTGGACTCAACATGCCCGATTCACCGCACAAGAATATATCTGACTAGTAATAATCTTAAAACCTATGTATTGATATCTCTCTGTTAGTGTGTCAAGTGGGTGTAAGGCGGCATAAACACAGCCGTGAAAAGCAGCTAAACCCCATTATAAAAATAAATTACTTTTAAAAACCCATGAAACAAAGACAGGGAAAGAGAGAGAAATTATTACACAATTTGTTCAGGGGCTGTGATGCAACCTGGACTGACCATATCTAGACCCACAGCTGGATGAGACATAAGGGTGGACACTCTTGGGGCTGAGAGGTTTGGTGAGGTTGGGTGAGCAAACGCAGACCCTTTAAAGTAATACTGCGTGCTACCCATCGCATGGGTCCCAAATCTCCAGGTTCAAGGGCAACTTCCTACATCGAAAACATGCATGAGAAACCCAGAAGATGGTACACCGTGTGATGGGGAAAGGTTTCTAAAACGCACCTCATTTCTCATCTCCTTGTGCTCGGGTTCGCCATTCCAGCCACTTTACTAGCAATCGCCCTACTTGGAGCCTCAGCACCTTTAACCTCCTGTTCCGTACAAGTTGCAATTTGTCCTGAGGATGAACGGGAAGACGGGGAACCAATGAGAGACTAGCTCTTGGTGTTGGGACAGGCACAGGTCACTCTATTTTCCCATCAGGAAGAAGAATTAACCACAGGCTCAGCCTGACCCCCGGAACCAGAACAGGGCCTGAAGCCATCCTGCGCTTTTGCGGCCAGCTCCCAAAAAAGCGACTTGTAAAATGGAGCTTCAGGGCACTGCAATTCACAAACCTGCAGAGTTATAAATGATAACTCTCGTCCAGAAATATATTGAGGGAAGGCAAAGAAGAGGATTTGAAATCAAGGCAGAATTGCAGGAAACAGATTTCAGGAGGTAGATTCGAATCGCCTTTAAAGCACATGAAAAGCGGCAAAACGTTGACAATGATGCCCTTGGCCAAAAAGGGCGTATGCGTTTTTTCCTGAATATATTCAGGAAAAAACGCATACGCCCTTTTTGGCCAACCAAGCAACCTGGAAAGGCAAATCAGTGCTACAAAGAAGTCTCGCTTCCCATCGGTCAAAAGGGCCATGCTGAAAAAAGTGTCAAAACCAGAAATGCAGGACAGGCCATGGAGAAATGGGAGCCTTGCTACACTGATGGGCGGGATGTAAATTGCCAACAGCCACTCTGGAGAAGTGTACGGTGTGTCCTGAAACATCTAAAAAACACAGCTTAGAGAGCATAGGGCACTTCCACGCATGGGGGGATAAAGTGGGAAAATTGAAAATCAGCAAGACACAAGCACCCCAAAGTTTAGGGCTGCTCTGTTGACAAGGACCTCCACTTCATTCCACCTTAAGTATCCCAGGAAAGCGAAAAATGGATAAAAAAGTTGTGGTCCTTATGTACAATGGAATATCACTCAGCCATGAAATCAATGTCATAAGGCTAGTAGCAGCATGATGAGTGGATTTAGGTAAGACGATTCTAAGTGAAATAAGTCACACAGAAAGGGACACTTCTCCTAAGGTGTCACTTATAGAGGGAATGTAAAAACCGTTACACTTGAACTGAATTACAAAACACAACAGAGTCACACATGCAGAAAACACACTATGGCTGCTTAACGGGAAAGGTGAGGTGGGGTGATACATAAAACAAGAGCTTCAAATTAGCTCAGATACCGTTCCATAAACCCAATATGTAATAGACAAGACCTACTCCTTGCTCAGAGAACTGGACTCAACACGCCCGATTCACCGCACAAGAATATATCTGACTAGTAATAATCTTAAAACCTATGTATTGATATCTCTCTGTTAGTGTGTCAAGTGGGTGTAAGGCGGCATAAACACAGCCGTGAAAAGCAGCTAAACCCCATTATAAAAATAAATTACTTTTAAAAACCCATGAAACAAAGACAGGGAAAGAGAGAGAAATTATTACACAATTCGTTCAGGGGCTGTGATGCAACCTGGACTGACCATATCTAGACCCACAGCTGGATGAGACATAAGGGTGGACACTCTTGGGGCTGAGAGGTTTGGTGAGGTTGGGTGAGCAAACGCAGACCCTTTAAAGTAATACTGCGTGCTACCCATCGCATGGGTCCCAAATCTCCAGGTTCAAGGGCAACTTCCTACATCGAAAACATGCATGAGAAACCCAGAAGATGGTACACCGTGTGATGGGGAAAGGTTTCTAAAACGCACCTCATTTCTCATCTCTTTGTGCTCGGGTTCGCCATTCCAGCCACTTTACTAGCAATCTCCCTACTTGGAGCCTCAGCACCTTTAACCTCCTGTTCCGTACAGGTTGCAATTTGTCCTGAGGATGAACGGGAAGACGGGGAACCAATGAGAGACTAGCTCTTGGTGTTGGGACAGGCACAGGTCACTCTATTTTCCCATCAGGAAGAAGAATTAACCACAGGCTCAGCCTGACCCCCGGAACCAGAACAGGGCCTGAAGCCATCCTGCGCTTTTGCGGCCAGCTCCCAAAAAAGCGACTTGTAAAATGGAGCTTCAGGGCACTGCAATTCACAAACCTGCAGAGTTATAAATGATAACTCTCGTCCAGAAATATATTGAGGGAAGGCAAAGAAGAGGATTTGAAATCAAGGCAGAATTGCAGGAAACAGATTTCAGGAGGTAGATTCGAATCGCCTTTAAAGCACATGAAAAGCGGCAAAACGTTGACAATGATGCCCTTGGCCAAAAAGGGCGTATGCGTTTTTTCCTGAATATATTCAGGAAAAAACGCATACGCCCTTTTTGGCCAACCAAGCAACCTGGAAAGGCAAATCAGCGCTACAAAGAAGTCTCGCTTCCCATCGGTCAAAAGGGCCATGCTGAAAAAAGTGTCAAAACCAGAAATGCAGGACAGGCCATGGAGAAATGGGAGCCTTGCTACACTGATGGGCGGGATGTAAATTGCCAACAGCCACTCTGGAGAAGTGTACGGTGTGTCCTGAAACATCTAAAAAACACAGCTTAGAGAGCATAGGGCACTTCCACGCATGGGGGGATAAAGTGGGAAAATTGAAAATCAGCAAGACACAAGCACCCCAAAGTTTAGGGCTGCTCTGTTGACAAGGACCTCCACTTCATTCCACCTTAAATATCCCAGGAAAGCGAAAAATGGATAAAAAAGTTGTGGTCCTTATGTACAATGGAATATCACTCAGCCATGAAATCAATGTCATAAGGCTAGTAGCAGCATGATGAGTGGATTTAGGTAAGACGATTCTAAGTGAAATAAGTCACACAGAAAAGGACACTTCTCATAAGGTGTCACTTATAGAGGGAATGTAAAAACCGTTACACTTGAACTGAATTACAAAACAGAACAGAGTCACACATGCAGAAAACACACTGTGGCTGCTTAACGGGAAAGGTGAGGTGGGGTGATACATAAAACAAGAGCTTCAAATTAGCTCAGATACCGTTCCATAAACCCAATATGTAATAGACAAGACCTACTCCTTGCTCAGAGAACTGGACTCAACATGCCCGATTCACCGCACAAGAATATATCTGACTAGTAATAATCTTAAAACCTATGTATTGATATCTCTCTGTTAGTGTGTCAAGTGGGTGTAAGGCGGCATAAACACAGCCGTGAAAAGCAGCTAAACCCCATTATAAAAATAAATTACTTTTAAAAACCCATGAAACAAAGACAGGGAAAGAGAGAGAAATTATTACACAATTTGTTCAGGGGCTGTGATGCAACCTGGACTGACCATATCTAGACCCACAGCTGGATGAGACATAAGGGTGGACACTCTTGGGGCTGAGAGGTTTGGTGAGGTTGGGTGAGCAAACGCAGACCCTTTAAAGTAATACTGCGTGCTACCCATCGCATGGGTCCCAAATCTCCAGGTTCAAGGGCAACTTCCTACATCGAAAACATGCATGAGAAACCCAGAAGATGGTACACCGTGTGATGGGGAAAGGTTTCTAAAACGCACCTCATTTCTCATCTCCTTGTGCTCGGGTTCGCCATTCCAGCCACTTTACTAGCAATCGCCCTACTTGGAGCCTCAGCACCTTTAACCTCCTGTTCCGTACAGGTTGCAATTTGTCCTGAGGATGAACGGGAAGACGGGAAACCAATGAGAGACTAGCTCTTGGTGTTGGGACAGGCACAGGTCACTCTATTTTCCCATCAGGAAGAAGAATTAACCACAGGCTCAGCCTGCCCCCCGGAACCAGAACAGGGCCTGAAGCCATCCTGCGCTTTTGCGGCCAGCTCCCAAAAAAGCGACTTGTAAAATGGAGCTTCAGGGCACTGCAATTCACAAACCTGCAGAGTTATAAATGATAACTCTCGTCCACAAATATATTGAGGGAAGGCAAAGAAGAGGATTTGAAATCAAGGCAGAATTGCAGGAAACAGATTTCAGGAGGTAGATTCGAATCGCCTTTAAAGCACATGAAAAGCGGCAAAACGTTGACAATGATGCCCTTGGCCAAAAAGGGCGTATGCGTTTTTTCCTGAATATATTCAGGAAAAAACGCATACGCCCTTTTTGGCCAACCAAGCAACCTGGAAAGGCAAATCAGCGCTACAAAGAAGTCTCGCTTCCCATCGGTCAAAAGGGCCATGCTGAAAAAAGTGTCAAAACCAGAAATGGAGGACAGGCCATGGAGAAATGGGAGCCTTGCTACACTGATGGGCGGGATGTAAATTGCCAACAGCCACTCTGGAGAAGTGTACGGTGTGTCCTGAAACATCTAAAAAACACAGCTTAGAGAGCATAGGGCACTTCCACGCATGGGGGGATAAAGTGGGAAAATTGAAAATCAGCAAGACACAAGCACCCCAAAGTTTAGGGCTGCTCTGTTGACAAGGACCTCCACTTCATTCCACCTTAAATATCCCAGGAAAGCGAAAAATGGATAAAAAAGTTGTGGTCCTTATGTACAATGGAATATCACTCAGCCATGAAATCAATGTCATAAGGCTAGTAGCAGCATGATGAGTGGATTTAGGTAAGACGATTCTAAGTGAAATAAGTCACACAGAAAGGGACACTTCTCCTAAGGTGTCACTTATAGAGGGAATGTAAAAACCGTTACACTTGAACTGAATTACAAAACAGAACAGAGTCACACATGCAGAAAACACACTATGGCTGCTTAACGGGAAAGGTGAGGTGGGGTGATACATAAAACAAGAGCTTCAAATTAGCTCAGATACCGTTCCATAAACCCAATATGTAATAGACAAGACCTACTCCTTGCTCAGAGAACTGGACTCAACACGCCCGATTCACCGCACAAGAATATATCTGACTAGTAATAATCTTAAAACCTATGTATTGATATCTCTCTGTTAGTGTGTCAAGTGGGTGTAAGGCGGCATAAACACAGCCGTGAAAAGCAGCTAAACCCCATTATAAAAATAAATTACTTTTAAAAACCCATGAAACAAAGACAGGGAAAGAGAGAGAAATTATTACACAATTCGTTCAGGGGCTGTGATGCAACCTGGACTGACCATATCTAGACCCACAGCTGGATGAGACATAAGGGTGGACACTCTTGGGGCTGAGAGGTTTGGTGAGGTTGGGTGAGCAAACGCAGACCCTTTAAAGTAATACTGCGTGCTACCCATCGCATGGGTCCCAAATCTCCAGGTTCAAGGGCAACTTCCTACATCGAAAACATGCATGAGAAACCCAGAAGATGGTACACCGTGTGATGGGGAAAGGTTTCTAAAACGCACCTCATTTCTCATCTCCTTGTGCTCGGGTTCGCCATTCCAGCCACTTTACTAGCAATCTCCCTACTTGGAGCCTCAGCACCTTTAACCTCCTGTTCCGTACAGGTTGCAATTTGTCCTGAGGATGAACGGGAAGACGGGGAACCAATGAGAGACTAGCTCTTGGTGTTGGGACAGGCACAGGTCACTCTATTTTCCGATCAGGAAAAAGAATTAACCACAGGCTCAGCCTGACCCCCGGAACCAGAACAGGGCCTGAAGCCATCCTGCGCTTTTGCGGCCAGCTCCCAAAAAAGCGACTTGTAAAATGGAGCTTCAGGGCACTGCAATTCACAAACCTGCAGAGTTATAAATGATAACTCTCGTCCAGAAATATATTGAGGGAAGGCAAAGAAGAGGATTTGAAATCAAGGCAGAATTGCAGGAAACAGATTTCAGGAGGTAGATTCGAATCGCCTTTAAAGCACATGAAAAGCGGCAAAACGTTGACAATGATGCCCTTGGCCAAAAAGGGCGTATGCGTTTTTTCCTGAATATATTCAGGAAAAAACGCATACGCCCTTTTTGGCCAACCAAGCAACCTGGAAAGGCAAATCAGTGCTACAAAGAAGTCTCGCTTCCCATCGGTCAAAAGGGCCATGCTGAAAAAAGTGTCAAAACCAGAAATGCAGGACAGGCCATGGAGAAATGGGAGCCTTGCTACACTGATGGGCGGGATGTAAATTGCCAACAGCCACTCTGGAGAAGTGTACGGTGTGTCCTGAAACATCTAAAAAACACAGCTTAGAGAGCATAGGGCACTTCCACGCATGGGGGGATAAAGTGGGAAAATTGAAAATCAGCAAGACACAAGCACCCCAAAGTTTAGGGCTGCTCTGTTGACAAGGACCTCCACTTCATTCCACCTTAAATATCCCAGGAAAGCGAAAAATGGATAAAAAAGTTGTGGTCCTTATGTACAATGGAATATCACTCAGCCATGAAATCAATGTCATAAGGCTAGTAGCAGCATGATGAGTGGATTTAGGTAAGACGATTCTAAGTGAAATAAGTCACACAGAAAGGGACACTTCTCCTAAGGTGTCACTTATAGAGGGAATGTAAAAACCGTTACACTTGAACTGAATTACAAAACAGAACAGAGTCACACATGCAGAAAACACACTATGGCTGCTTAACGGGAAAGGTGAGGTGGGGTGATACATAAAACAAGAGCTTCAAATTAGCTCAGATACCGTTCCATAAACCCAATATGTAATAGACAAGACCTACTCCTTGCTCAGAGAACTGGACTCAACACGCCCGATTCACCGCACAAGAATATATCTGACTAGTAATAATCTTAAAACCTATGTATTGATATCTCTCTGTTAGTGTGTCAAGTGGGTGTAAGGCGGCATAAACACAGCCGTGAAAAGCAGCTAAACCCCATTATAAAAATAAATTACTTTTAAAAACCCATGAAACAAAGACAGGGAAAGAGAGAGAAATTCTTACACAATTCGTTCAGGGGCTGTGATGCAACCTGGACTGACCATATCTAGACCCACAGCTGGATGAGACATAAGGGTGGACACTCTTGGGGCTGAGAGGTTTGGTGAGGTTGGGTGAGCAAACGCAGACCCTTTAAAGTAATACTGCGTGCTACCCATCGCATGGGTCCCAAATCTCCAGGTTCAAGGGCAACTTCCTACATCGAAAACATGCATGAGAAACCCAGAAGATGGTACACCGTGTGATGGGGAAAGGTTTCTAAAACGCACCTCATTTCTCATCTCTTTGTGCTCGGGTTCGCCATTCCAGCCACTTTACTAGCAATCTCCCTACTTGGAGCCTCAGCACCTTTAACCTCCTGTTCCGTACAGGTTGCAATTTGTCCTGAGGATGAACGGGAAGACGGGGAACCAATGAGAGACTAGCTCTTGGTGTTGGGACAGGCACAGGTCACTCTATTTTCCCATCAGGAAGAAGAATTAACCACAGGCTCAGCCTGCCCCCCGGAACCAGAACAGGGCCTGAAGCCATCCTGCGCTTTTGCGGCCAGCTCCCAAAAAAGCGACTTGTAAAATGGAGCTTCAGGGCACTGCAATTCACAAACCTGCAGAGTTATAAATGATAACTCTCGTCCAGAAATATATTGAGGGAAGGCAAAGAAGAGGATTTGAAATCAAGGCAGAATTGCAGGAAACAGATTTCAGGAGGTAGATTCGAATCGCCTTTAAAGCACATGAAAAGCGGCAAAACGTTGACAATGATGCCCTTGGCCAAAAAGGGCGTATGCGTTTTTTCCTGAATATATTCAGGAAAAAACGCATACGCCCTTTTTGGCCAACCAAGCAACCTGGAAAGGCAAATCAGCGCTACAAAGAAGTCTCGCTTCCCATCGGTCAAAAGGGCCATGCTGAAAAAAGTGTCAAAACCAGAAATGCAGGACAGGCCATGGAGAAATGGGAGCCTTGCTACACTGATGGGCGGGATGTAAATTGCCAACAGCCACTCTGGAGAAGTGTACGGTGTGTCCTGAAACATCTAAAAAACACAGCTTAGAGAGCATAGGGCACTTCCACGCATGGGGGGATAAAGTGGGAAAATTGAAAATCAGCAAGACACAAGCACCCCAAAGTTTAGGGCTGCTCTGTTGACAAGGACCTCCACTTCATTCCACCTTAAATATCCCAGGAAAGCGAAAAATGGATAAAAAAGTTGTGGTCCTTATGTACAATGGAATATCACTCAGCCATGAAATCAATGTCATAAGGCTAGTAGCAGCATGATGAGTGGATTTAGGTAAGACGATTCTAAGTGAAATAAGTCACACAGAAAAGGACACTTCTCATAAGGTGTCACTTATAGAGGGAATGTAAAAACCGTTACACTTGAACTGAATTACAAAACAGAACAGAGTCACACATGCAGAAATCACACTGTGGCTGCTTAACGGGAAAGGTGAGGTGGGGTGATACATAAAACAAGAGCTTCAAATTAGCTCAGATACCGTTCCATAAACCCAATATGTAATAGACAAGACCTACTCCTTGCTCAGAGAACTGGACTCAACATGCCCGATTCACCGCACAAGAATATATCTGACTAGTAATAATCTTAAAACCTATGTATTGATATCTCTCTGTTAGTGTGTCAAGTGGGTGTAAGGCGGCATAAACACAGCCGTGAAAAGCAGCTAAACCCCATTATAAAAATAAATTACTTTTAAAAACCCATGAAACAAAGACAGGGAAAGAGAGAGAAATTATTACACAATTTGTTCAGGGGCTGTGATGCAACCTGGACTGACCATATCTAGACCCACAGCTGGATGAGACATAAGGGTGGACACTCTTGGGGCTGAGAGGTTTGGTGAGGTTGGGTGAGCAAACGCAGACCCTTTAAAGTAATACTGCGTGCTACCCATCGCATGGGTCCCAAATCTCCAGGTTCAAGGGCAACTTCCTACATCGAAAACATGCATGAGAAACCCAGAAGATGGTACACCGTGTGATGGGGAAAGGTTTCTAAAACGCACCTCATTTCTCATCTCCTTGTGCTCGGGTTCGCCATTCCAGCCACTTTACGAGCAATCTCCCTACTTGGAGCCTCAGCACCTTTAACCTCCTGTTCCGTACAGGTTGCAATTTGTCCTGAGGATGAACGGGAAGATGGGGAACCAATGAGAGACTAGCTCTTGGTGTTGGGACAGGCACAGGTCACTCTATTTTCCCATCAGGAAGAAGAATTAACGACAGGCTCAGCCTGACCCCCGGAACCAGAACAGGGCCTGAAGCCATCCTGCGCTTTTGCGGCCAGCTCCCAAAAAAGCGACTTGTAAAATGGAGCTTCAGGGCACTGCAATTCACAAACCTGCAGAGTTATAAATGATAACTCTCGTCCAGAAATATATTGAGGGAAGGCAAAGAAGAGGATTTGAAATCAAGGCAGAATTGCAGGAAACAGATTTCAGGAGGTAGATTCGAATCGCCTTTAAAGCACATGAAAAGCGGCAAAACGTTGACAATGATGCCCTTGGCCAAAAAGGGCGTATGCGTTTTTTCCTGAATATATTCAGGAAAAAACGCATACGCCCTTTTTGGCCAACCAAGCAACCTGGAAAGGCAAATCAGCGCTACAAAGAAGTCTCGCTTCCCATCGGTCAAAAGGGCCATGCTGAAAAAAGTGTCAAAACCAGAAATGGAGGACAGGCCATGGAGAAATGGGAGCCTTGCTACACTGATGGGCGGGATGTAAATTGACAACAGACACTCTGGAGAAGTGTACGGTGTGTCCTGAAACATCTAAAAAACACAGCTTAGAGAGCATAGGGCACTTCCACGCATGGGGGGATAAAGTGGGAAAATTGAAAATCAGCAAGACACAAGCACCCCAAAGTTTAGGGCTGCTCTGTTGACAAGGACCTCCACTTCATTCCACCTTAAATATCCCAGGAAAGCGAAAAATGGATAAAAAAGTTGTGGTCCTTATGTACAATGGAATATCACTCAGCCATGAAATCAATGTCATAAGGCTAGTAGCAGCATGATGAGTGGATTTAGGTAAGACGATTCTAAGTGAAATAAGTCACACAGAAAAGGACACTTCTCATAAGGTGTCACTTATAGAGGGAATGTAAAAACCGTTACACTTGAACTGAATTACAAAACAGAAAAGAGTCACACATGCAGAAAACACACTATGGCTGCTTAACGGGAAAGGTGAGGTGGGGTGATACATAAAACAAGAGCTTCAAATTAGCTCAGATACCGTTCCATAAACCCAATATGTAATAGACAAGACCTACTCCTTGCTCAGAGAACTGGACTCAACACGCCCGATTCACCGCACAAGAATATATCTGACTAGTAATAATCTTAAAACCTATGTATTGATATCTCTCTGTTAGTGTGTCAAGTGGGTGTAAGGCGGCATAAACACAGCCGTGAAAAGCAGCTAAACCCCATTATAAAAATAAATTACTTTTAAAAACCCATGAAACAAAGACAGGGAAAGAGAGAGAAATTATTACACAATTTGTTCAGGGGCTGTGATGCAACCTGGACTGACCATATCTAGACCCACAGCTGGATGAGACATAAGGGTGGACACTCTTGGGGCTGAGAGGTTTGGTGAGGTTGGGTGAGCAAACGCAGACCCTTTAAAGTAATACTGCGTGCTACCCATCGCATGGGTCCCAAATCTCCAGGTTCAAGGGCAACTTCCTACATCGAAAACATGCATGAGAAACCCAGAAGATGGTACACCGTGTGATGGGGAAAGGTTTCTAAAACGCACCTCATTTCTCATCTCCTTGTGCTCGGGTTCGCCATTCCAGCCACTTTACGAGCAATCTCCCTACTTGGAGCCTCAGCACCTTTAACCTCCTGTTCCGTACAGGTTGCAATTTGTCCTGAGGATGAACGGGAAGATGGGGAACCAATGAGAGACTAGCTCTTGGTGTTGGGACAGGCACAGGTCACTCTATTTTCCCATCAGGAAGAAGAATTAACGACAGGCTCAGCCTGCCCCCCGGAACCAGAACAGGGCCTGAAGCCATCCTGCGCTTTTGCGGCCAGCTCCCAAAAAAGCGACTTGTAAAATGGAGCTTCAGGGCACTGCAATTCACAAACCTGCAGAGTTATAAATGATAACTCTCGTCCACAAATATATTGAGGGAAGGCAAAGAAGAGGATTTGAAATCAAGGCAGAATTGCAGGAAACAGATTTCAGGAGGTAGATTCGAATCGCCTTTAAAGCACATGAAAAGCGGCAAAACGTTGACAATGATGCCCTTGGCCAAAAAGGGCGTATGCGTTTTTTCCTGAATATATTCAGGAAAAAACGCATACGCCCTTTTTGGCCAACCAAGCAACCTGGAAAGGCAAATCAGCGCTACAAAGAAGTCTCGCTTCCCATCGGTCAAAAGGGCCATGCTGAAAAAAGTGTCAAAACCAGAAATGGAGGACAGGCCATGGAGAAATGGGAGCCTTGCTACACTGATGGGCGGGATGTAAATTGACAACAGACACTCTGGAGAAGTGTACGGTGTGTCCTGAAACATCTAAAAAACACAGCTTAGAGAGCATAGGGCACTTCCACGCATGGGGGGATAAAGTGGGAAAATTGAAAATCAGCAAGACACAAGCACCCCAAAGTTTAGGGCTGCTCTGTTGACAAGGACCTCCACTTCATTCCACCTTAAATATCCCAGGAAAGCGAAAAATGGATAAAAAAGTTGTGGTCCTTATGTACAATGGAATATCACTCAGCCATGAAATCAATGTCATAAGGCTAGTAGCAGCATGATGAGTGGATTTAGGTAAGACGATTCTAAGTGAAATAAGTCACACAGAAAAGGACACTTCTCATAAGGTGTCACTTATAGAGGGAATGTAAAAACCGTTACACTTGAACTGAATTACAAAACAGAAAAGAGTCACACATGCAGAAAACACACTATGGCTGCTTAACGGGAAAGGTGAGGTGGGGTGATACATAAAACAAGAGCTTCAAATTAGCTCAGATACCGTTCCATAAACCCAATATGTAATAGACAAGACCTACTCCTTGCTCAGAGAACTGGACTCAACACGCCCGATTCACCGCACAAGAATATATCTGACTAGTAATAATCTTAAAACCTATGTATTGATATCTCTCTGTTAGTGTGTCAAGTGGGTGTAAGGCGGCATAAACACAGCCGTGAAAAGCAGCTAAACCCCATTATAAAAATAAATTACTTTTAAAAACCCATGAAACAAAGACAGGGAAAGAGAGAGAAATTATTACACAATTCGTTCAGGGGCTGTGATGCAACCTGGACTGACCATATCTAGACCCACAGCTGGATGAGACATAAGGGTGGACACTCTTGGGGCTGAGAGGTTTGGTGAGGTTGGGTGAGCAAACGCAGACCCTTTAAAGTAATACTGCGTGCTACCCATCGCATGGGTCCCAAATCTCCAGGTTCAAGGGCAACTTCCTACATCGAAAACATGCATGAGAAACCCAGAAGATGGTACACCGTGTGATGGGGAAAGGTTTCTAAAACGCACCTCATTTCTCATCTCTTTGTGCTCGGGTTCGCCATTCCAGCCACTTTACTAGCAATCTCCCTACTTGGAGCCTCAGCACCTTTAACCTCCTGTTCCGTACAGGTTGCAATTTGTCCTGAGGATGAACGGGAAGACGGGGAACCAATGAGAGACTAGCTCTTGGTGTTGGGACAGGCACAGGTCACTCTATTTTCCCATCAGGAAGAAGAATTAACCACAGGCTCAGCCTGACCCCCGGAACCAGAACAGGGCCTGAAGCCATCCTGCGCTTTTGCGGCCAGCTCCCAAAAAAGCGACTTGTAAAATGGAGCTTCAGGGCACTGCAATTCACAAACCTGCAGAGTTATAAATGATAACTCTCGTCCAGAAATATATTGAGGGAAGGCAAAGAAGAGGATTTGAAATCAAGGCAGAATTGCAGGAAACAGATTTCAGGAGGTAGATTCGAATCGCCTTTAAAGCACATGAAAAGCGGCAAAACGTTGACAATGATGCCCTTGGCCAAAAAGGGCGTATGCGTTTTTTCCTGAATATATTCAGGAAAAAACGCATACGCCCTTTTTGGCCAACCAAGCAACCTGGAAAGGCAAATCAGCGCTACAAAGAAGTCTCGCTTCCCATCGGTCAAAAGGGCCATGCTGAAAAAAGTGTCAAAACCAGAAATGCAGGACAGGCCATGGAGAAATGGGAGCCTTGCTACACTGATGGGCGGGATGTAAATTGCCAACAGCCACTCTGGAGAAGTGTACGGTGTGTCCTGAAACATCTAAAAAACACAGCTTAGAGAGCATAGGGCACTTCCACGCATGGGGGGATAAAGTGGGAAAATTGAAAATCAGCAAGACACAAGCACCCCAAAGTTTAGGGCTGCTCTGTTGACAAGGACCTCCACTTCATTCCACCTTAAATATCCCAGGAAAGCGAAAAATGGATAAAAAAGTTGTGGTCCTTATGTACAATGGAATATCACTCAGCCATGAAATCAATGTCATAAGGCTAGTAGCAGCATGATGAGTGGATTTAGGTAAGACGATTCTAAGTGAAATAAGTCACACAGAAAAGGACACTTCTCATAAGGTGTCACTTATAGAGGGAATGTAAAAACCGTTACACTTGAACTGAATTACAAAACAGAACAGAGTCACACATGCAGAAATCACACTGTGGCTGCTTAACGGGAAAGGTGAGGTGGGGTGATACATAAAACAAGAGCTTCAAATTAGCTCAGATACCGTTCCATAAACCCAATATGTAATAGACAAGACCTACTCCTTGCTCAGAGAACTGGACTCAACATGCCCGATTCACCGCACAAGAATATATCTGACTAGTAATAATCTTAAAACCTATGTATTGATATCTCTCTGTTAGTGTGTCAAGTGGGTGTAAGGCGGCATAAACACAGCCGTGAAAAGCAGCTAAACCCCATTATAAAAATAAATTACTTTTAAAAACCCATGAAACAAAGACAGGGAAAGAGAGAGAAATTATTACACAATTTGTTCAGGGGCTGTGATGCAACCTGGACTGACCATATCTAGACCCACAGCTGGATGAGACATAAGGGTGGACACTCTTGGGGCTGAGAGGTTTGGTGAGGTTGGGTGAGCAAACGCAGACCCTTTAAAGTAATACTGCGTGCTACCCATCGCATGGGTCCCAAATCTCCAGGTTCAAGGGCAACTTCCTACATCGAAAACATGCATGAGAAACCCAGAAGATGGTACACCGTGTGATGGGGAAAGGTTTCTAAAACGCACCTCATTTCTCATCTCCTTGTGCTCGGGTTCGCCATTCCAGCCACTTTACGAGCCATCTCCCTACTTGGAGCCTCAGCACCTTTAACCTCCTGTTCCGTACAGGTTGCAATTTGTCCTGAGGATGAACGGGAAGATGGGGAACCAATGAGAGACTAGCTCTTGGTGTTGGGACAGGCACAGGTCACTCTATTTTCCCATCAGGAAGAAGAATTAACGACAGGCTCAGCCTGACCCCCGGAACCAGAACAGGGCCTGAAGCCATCCTGCGCTTTTGCGGCCAGCTCCCAAAAAAGCGACTTGTAAAATGGAGCTTCAGGGCACTGCAATTCACAAACCTGCAGAGTTATAAATGATAACTCTCGTCCACAAATATATTGAGGGAAGGCAAAGAAGAGGATTTGAAATCAAGGCAGAATTGCAGGAAACAGATTTCAGGAGGTAGATTCGAATCGCCTTTAAAGCACATGAAAAGCGGCAAAACGTTGACAATGATGCCCTTGGCCAAAAAGGGCGTATGCGTTTTTTCCTGAATATATTCAGGAAAAAACGCATACGCCCTTTTTGGCCAACCAAGCAACCTGGAAAGGCAAATCAGCGCTACAAAGAAGTCTCGCTTCCCATCGGTCAAAAGGGCCATGCTGAAAAAAGTGTCAAAACCAGAAATGGAGGACAGGCCATGGAGAAATGGGAGCCTTGCTACACTGATGGGCGGGATGTAAATTGACAACAGACACTCTGGAGAAGTGTACGGTGTGTCCTGAAACATCTAAAAAACACAGCTTAGAGAGCATAGGGCACTTCCACGCATGGGGGGATAAAGTGGGAAAATTGAAAATCAGCAAGACACAAGCACCCCAAAGTTTAGGGCTGCTCTGTTGACAAGGACCTCCACTTCATTCCACCTTAAATATCCCAGGAAAGCGAAAAATGGATAAAAAAGTTGTGGTCCTTATGTACAATGGAATATCACTCAGCCATGAAATCAATGTCATAAGGCTAGTAGCAGCATGATGAGTGGATTTAGGTAAGACGATTCTAAGTGAAATAAGTCACACAGAAAAGGACACTTCTCATAAGGTGTCACTTATAGAGGGAATGTAAAAACCGTTACACTTGAACTGAATTACAAAACAGAAAAGAGTCACACATGCAGAAAACACACTATGGCTGCTTAACGGGAAAGGTGAGGTGGGGTGATACATAAAACAAGAGTTTCAAATTAGCTCAGATACCGTTCCATAAACCCAATATGTAATAGACAAGACCTACTCCTTGCTCAGAGAACTGGACTCAACACGCCCGATTCACCGCACATGAATATATCTGAGTAGTAATAATCTTAAAACCTATGTATTGATATCTCTCTGTTAGTGTGTCAAGTGGGTGTAAAGCGGCATAAACACAGCCGTGAAAAGCAGCTAAACCCCATTATAAAAATAAATTACTTTTAAAAACCCATGAAACAAAGACAGGGAAAGAGAGAGAAATTCTTACACAATTCGTTCAGGAGCTGTGATGCAACCTGGACTGACCATATCTAGACCCACAGCTGGATGAGACATAAGGGTGGACACTCTTGGGGCTGAGAGGTTTGGTGAGGTTGGGTGAGCAAACGCAGACCCTTTAAAGTAATACTGAGTGCTACCCATCGCATGGGTCCCAAATCTCCAGGTTCAAGGGCAACTTCCTACATCGAAAACATGCATGAGAAACCCAGAAGATGGTACACCGTGTGATGGGGAAAGGTTTCTAAAACGCACCTCATTTCTCATCTCCTTGTGCTCGGGTTCGCCATTCCAGCCACTTTACTAGCAATCTCCCTACTTGGAGCCTCAGCACCTTTAACCTCCTGTTCCGTACAGGTTGCAATTTGTCCTGAGGATGAACGGGAAGACGGGGAACCAATGAGAGACTAGCTCTTGGTGTTGGGACAGGCACAGGTCACTCTATTTTCCCATCAGGAAGAAGAATTAACCACAGGCTCAGCCTGACCCCCGGAACCAGAACAGGGCCTGAAGCCATCCTGCGCTTTTGCGGCCAGCTCCCAAAAAAGCGACTTGTAAAATGGAGCTTCAGGGCACTGCAATTCACAAACCTGCAGAGTTATAAATGATAACTCTCGTCCACAAATATATTGAGGGAAGGCAAAGAAGAGGATTTGAAATCAAGGCAGAATTGCAGGAAACAGATTTCAGGAGGTAGATTCGAATCGCCTTTAAAGCACATGAAAAGCGGCAAAACGTTGACAATGATGCCCTTGGCCAAAAAGGGCGTATGCGTTTTTTCCTGAATATATTCAGGAAAAAACGCATACGCCCTTTTTGGCCAACCAAGCAACCTGGAAAGGCAAATCAGCGCTACAAAGAAGTCTCGCTTCCCATCGGTCAAAAGGGCCATGCTGAAAAAAGTGTCAAAACCAGAAATGCAGGACAGGCCATGGAGAAATGGGAGCCTTGCTACACTGATGGGCGGGATGTAAATTGCCAACAGCCACTCTGGAGAAGTGTACGGTGTGTCCTGAAACATCTAAAAAACACAGCTTAGAGAGCATAGGGCACTTCCACGCATGGGGGGATAAAGTGGGAAAATTGAAAATCAGCAAGACACAAGCACCCCAAAGTTTAGGGCTGCTCTGTTGACAAGGACCTCCACTTCATTCCACCTTAAATATCCCAGGAAAGCGAAAAATGGATAAAAAAGTTGTGGTCCTTATGTACAATGGAATATCACTCAGCCATGAAATCAATGTCATAAGGCTAGTAGCAGCATGATGAGTGGATTTAGGTAAGACGATTCTAAGTGAAATAAGTCACACAGAAAGGGACACTTCTCCTAAGGTGTCACTTATAGAGGGAATGTAAAAACCGTTACACTTGAACTGAATTACAAAACAGAACAGAGTCACACATGCAGAAAACACACTATGGCTGCTTAACGGGAAAGGTGAGGTGGGGTGATACATAAAACAAGAGCTTCAAATTAGCTCAGATACCGTTCCATAAACCCAATATGTAATAGACAAGACCTACTCCTTGCTCAGAGAACTGGACTCAACACGCCCGATTCACCGCACAAGAATATATCTGACTAGTAATAATCTTAAAACCTATGTATTGATATCTCTCTGTTAGTGTGTCAAGTGGGTGTAAGGCGGCATAAACACAGCCGTGAAAAGCAGCTAAACCCCATTATAAAAATAAATTACTTTTAAAAACCCATGAAACAAAGACAGGGAAAGAGAGAGAAATTATTACACAATTCGTTCAGGGGCTGTGATGCAACCTGGACTGACCATATCTAGACCCACAGCTGGATGAGACATAAGGGTGGACACTCTTGGGGCTGAGAGGTTTGGTGAGGTTGGGTGAGCAAACGCAGACCCTTTAAAGTAATACTGCGTGCTACCCATCGCATGGGTCCCAAATCTCCAGGTTCAAGGGCAACTTCCTACATCGAAAACATGCATGAGAAACCCAGAAGATGGTACACCGTGTGATGGGGAAAGGTTTCTAAAACGCACCTCATTTCTCATCTCCTTGTGCTCGGGTTCGCCATTCCAGCCACTTTACTAGCAATCTCCCTACTTGGAGCCTCAGCACCTTTAACCTCCTGTTCCGTACAGGTTGCAATTTGTCCTGAGGATGAACGGGAAGACGGGGAACCAATGAGAGACTAGCTCTTGGTGTTGGGACAGGCACAGGTCACTCTATTTTCCCATCAGGAAGAAGAATTAACCACAGGCTCAGCCTGACCCCCGGAACCAGAAAAGGGCCTGAAGCCATCCTGCGCTTTTGCGGCCAGCTCCCAAAAAAGCGACTTGTAAAATGGAGCTTCAGGGCACTGCAATTCACAAACCTGCAGAGTTATAAATGATAACTCTCGTCCACAAATATATTGAGGGAAGGCAAAGAAGAGGATTTGAAATCAAGGCAGAATTGCAGGAAACAGATTTCAGGAGGTAGATTCGAATCGCCTTTAAAGCACATGAAAAGCGGCAAAACGTTGACAATGATGCCCTTGGCCAAAAAGGGCATATGCGTTTTTTCCTGAATATATTCAGGAAAAAACGCATACGCCCTTTTTGGCCAACCAAGCAACCTGGAAAGGCAAATCAGCGCTACAAAGAAGTCTCGCTTCCCATCGGTCAAAAGGGCCATGCTGAAAAAAGTGTCAAAACCAGAAATGCAGGACAGGCCATGGAGAAATGGGAGCCTTGCTACACTGATGGGCGGGATGTAAATTGCCAACAGCCACTCTGGAGAAGTGTACGGTGTGTCCTGAAACATCTAAAAAACACAGCTTAGAGAGCATAGGGCACTTCCACGCATGGGGGGATAAAGTGGGAAAATTGAAAATCAGCAAGACACAAGCACCCCAAAGTTTAGGGCTGCTCTGTTGACAAGGACCTCCACTTCATTCCACCTTAAATATCCCAGGAAAGCGAAAAATGGATAAAAAAGTTGTGGTCCTTATGTACAATGGAATATCACTCAGCCATGAAATCAATGTCATAAGGCTAGTAGCAGCATGATGAGTGGATTTAGGTAAGACGATTCTAAGTGAAATAAGTCACACAGAAAGGGACACTTCTCCTAAGGTGTCACTTATAGAGGGAATGTAAAAACCGTTACACTTGAACTGAATTACAAAACAGAACAGAGTCACACATGCAGAAAACACACTATGGCTGCTTAACGGGAAAGGTGAGGTGGGGTGATACATAAAACAAGAGCTTCAAATTAGCTCAGATACCGTTCCATAAACCCAATATGTAATAGACAAGACCTACTCCTTGCTCAGAGAACTGGACTCAACACGCCCGATTCACCGCACAAGAATATATCTGACTAGTAATAATCTTAAAACCTATGTATTGATATCTCTCTGTTAGTGTGTCAAGTGGGTGTAAGGCGGCATAAACACAGCCGTGAAAAGCAGCTAAACCCCATTATAAAAATAAATTACTTTTAAAATCCCATGAAACAAAGACAGGGAAAGAGAGAGAAATTCTTACACAATTCGTTCAGGGGCTGTGATGCAACCTGGACTGACCATATCTAGACCCACAGCTGGATGAGACATAAGGGTGGACACTCTTGGGGCTGAGAGGTTTGGTGAGGTTGGGTGAGCAAACGCAGACCCTTTAAAGTAATACTGCGTGCTACCCATCGCATGGGTCCCAAATCTCCAGGTTCAAGGGCAACTTCCTACATCGAAAACATGCATGAGAAACCCAGAAGATGGTACACCGTGTGATGGGGAAAGGTTTCTAAAACGCACCTCATTTCTCATCTCCTTGTGCTCGGGTTCGCCATTCCAGCCACTTTACTAGCAATCTCCCTACTTGGAGCCTCAGCACCTTTAACCTCCTGTTCCGTACAGGTTGCAATTTGTCCTGAGGATGAACGGGAAGACAGGGAACCAATGAGAGACTAGCTCTTGGTGTTGGGACAGGCACAGGTCACTCTATTTTCCCATCAGGAAGAAGAATTAACCACAGGCTCAGCCTGACCCCCGGAACCAGAACAGGGCCTGAAGCCATCCTGCGCTTTTGCGGCCAGCTCCCAAAAAAGCGACTTGTAAAATGGAGCTTCAGGGCACTGCAATTCACAAACCTGCAGAGTTATAAATGATAACTCTCGTCCAGAAATATATTGAGGGAAGGCAAAGAAGAGGATTTGAAATCAAGGCAGAATTGCAGGAAACAGATTTCAGGAGGTAGATTCGAATCGCCTTTAAAGCACATGAAAAGCGGCAAAACGTTGACAATGATGCCCTTGGCCAAAAAGGGCGTATGCGTTTTTTCCTGAATATATTCAGGAAAAAACGCATACGCCCTTTTTGGCCAACCAAGCAACCTGGAAAGGCAAATCAGCGCTACAAAGAAGTCTCGCTTCCCATCGGTCAAAAGGGCCATGCTGAAAAAAGTGTCAAAACCAGAAATGCAGGACAGGCCATGGAGAAATGGGAGCCTTGCTACACTGATGGGCGGGATGTAAATTGCCAACAGCCACTCTGGAGAAGTGTACGGTGTGTCCTGAAACATCTAAAAAACACAGCTTAGAGAGCATAGGGCACTTCCACGCATGGGGGGATAAAGTGGGAAAATTGAAAATCAGCAAGACACAAGCACCCCAAAGTTTAGGGCTGCTCTGTTGACAAGGACCTCCACTTCATTCCACCTTAAATATCCCAGGAAAGCGAAAAATGGATAAAAAAGTTGTGGTCCTTATGTACAATGGAATATCACTCAGCCATGAAATCAATGTCATAAGGCTAGTAGCAGCATGATGAGTGGATTTAGGTAAGACGATTCTAAGTGAAATAAGTCACACAGAAAGGGACACTTCTCCTAAGGTGTCACTTATAGAGGGAATGTAAAAACCGTTACACTTGAACTGAATTACAAAACAGAACAGAGTCACACATGCAGAAAACACACTATGGCTGCTTAACGGGAAAGGTGAGGTGGGGTGATACATAAAACAAGAGCTTCAAATTAGCTCAGATACCGTTCCATAAACCCAATATGTAATAGACAAGACCTACTCCTTGCTCAGAGAACTGGACTCAACACGCCCGATTCACCGCACAAGAATATATCTGACTAGTAATAATCTTAAAACCTATGTATTGATATCTCTCTGTTAGTGTGTCAAGTGGGTGTAAGGCGGCATAAACACAGCCGTGAAAAGCAGCTAAACCCCATTATAAAAATAAATTACTTTTAAAAACCCATGAAACAAAGACAGGGAAAGAGAGAGAAATTATTACACAATTCGTTCAGGGGCTGTGATGCAACCTGGACTGACCATATCTAGACCCACAGCTGGATGAGACATAAGGGTGGACACTCTTGGGGCTGAGAGGTTTGGTGAGGTTGGGTGAGCAAACGCAGACCCTTTAAAGTAATACTGCGTGCTACCCATCGCATGGGTCCCAAATCTCCAGGTTCAAGGGCAACTTCCTACATCGAAAACATGCATGAGAAACCCAGAAGATGGTACACCGTGTGATGGGGAAAGGTTTCTAAAACGCACCTCATTTCTCATCTCCTTGTGCTCGGGTTCGCCATTCCAGCCAATTTACTAGCAATCTCCCTACTTGGAGCCTCAGCACCTTTAACCTCCTGTTCCGTACAGGTTGCAATTTGTCCTGAGGATGAACGGGAAGACGGGGAACCAATGAGAGACTAGCTCTTGGTGTTGGGACAGGCACAGGTCACTCTATTTTCCCATCAGGAAGAAGAATTAACCACAGGCTCAGCCTGACCCCCGGAACCAGAACAGGGCCTGAAGCCATCCTGCGCTTTTGCGGCCAGCTCCCAAAAAAGCGACTTGTAAAATGGAGCTTCAGGGCACTGCAATTCACAAACCTGCAGAGTTATAAATGATAACTCTCGTCCAGAAATATATTGAGGGAAGGCAAAGAAGAGGATTTGAAATCAAGGCAGAATTGCAGGAAACAGATTTCAGGAGGTAGATTCGAATCGCCTTTAAAGCACATGAAAAGCGGCAAAACGTTGACAATGATGCCCTTGGCCAAAAAGGGCGTATGCGTTTTTTCCTGAATATATTCAGGAAAAAACGCATACGCCCTTTTTGGCCAACCAAGCAACCTGGAAAGGCAAATCAGCGCTACAAAGAAGTCTCGCTTCCCATCGGTCAAAAGGGCCATGCTGAAAAAAGTGTCAAAACCAGAAATGCAGGACAGGCCATGGAGAAATGGGAGCCTTGCTACACTGATGGGCGGGATGTAAATTGACAACAGACACTCTGGAGAAGTGTACGGTGTGTCCTGAAACATCTAAAAAACACAGCTTAGAGAGCATAGGGCACTTCCACGCATGGGGGGATAAAGTGGGAAAATTGAAAATCAGCAAGACACAAGCACCCCAAAGTTTAGGGCTGCTCTGTTGACAAGGACCTCCACTTCATTCCACCTTAAATATCCCAGGAAAGCGAAAAATGGATAAAAAAGTTGTGGTCCTTATGTACAATGGAATATCACTCAGCCATGAAATCAATGTCATAAGGCTAGTAGCAGCATGATGAGTGGATTTAGGTAAGACGATTCTAAGTGAAATAAGTCACACAGAAAAGGACACTTCTCATAAGGTGTCACTTATAGAGGGAATGTAAAAACCGTTACACTTGAACTGAATTACAAAACAGAAAAGAGTCACACATGCAGAAAACACACTATGGCTGCTTAACGGGAAAGGTGAGGTGGGGTGATACATAAAACAAGAGTTTCAAATTAGCTCAGATACCGTTCCATAAACCCAATATGTAATAGACAAGACCTACTCCTTGCTCAGAGAACTGGACTCAACACGCCCGATTCACCGCACATGAATATATCTGAGTAGTAATAATCTTAAAACCTATGTATTGATATCTCTCTGTTAGTGTGTCAAGTGGGTGTAAAGCGGCATAAACACAGCCGTGAAAAGCAGCTAAACCCCATTAGAAAAATAAATTACTTTTAAAAACCCATGAAACAAAGACAGGGAAAGAGAGAGAAATTCTTACACAATTCGTTCAGGAGCTGTGATGCAACCTGGACTGACCATATCTAGACCCACAGCTGGATGAGACATAAGGGTGGACACTCTTGGGGCTGAGAGGTTTGGTGAGGTTGGGTGAGCAAACGCAGACCCTTTAAAGTAATACTGAGTGCTACCCATCGCATGGGTCCCAAATCTCCAGGTTCAAGGGCAACTTCCTACATCGAAAACATGCATGAGAAACCCAGAAGATGGTACACCGTGTGATGGGGAAAGGTTTCTAAAACGCACCTCATTTCTCATCTCCTTGTGCTCGGGTTCGCCATTCCAGCCACTTTACTAGCAATCTCCCTACTTGGAGCCTCAGCACCTTTAACCTCCTGTTCCGTACAGGTTGCAATTTGTCCTGAGGATGAACGGGAAGACGGGGAACCAATGAGAGACTAGCTCTTGGTGTTGGGACAGGCACAGGTCACTCTATTTTCCCATCAGGAAGAAGAATTAACCACAGGCTCAGCCTGACCCCCGGAACCAGAACAGGGCCTGAAGCCATCCTGCGCTTTTGCGGCCAGCTCCCAAAAAAGCGACTTGTAAAATGGAGCTTCAGGGCACTGCAATTCACAAACCTGCAGAGTTATAAATGATAACTCTCGTCCACAAATATATTGAGGGAAGGCAAAGAAGAGGATTTGAAATCAAGGCAGAATTGCAGGAAACAGATTTCAGGAGGTAGATTCGAATCGCCTTTAAAGCACATGAAAAGCGGCAAAACGTTGACAATGATGCCCTTGGCCAAAAAGGGCGTATGCGTTTTTTCCTGAATATATTCAGGAAAAAACGCATACGCCCTTTTTGGCCAACCAAGCAACCTGGAAAGGCAAATCAGCGCTACAAAGAAGTCTCGCTTCCCATCGGTCAAAAGGGCCATGCTGAAAAAAGTGTCAAAACCAGAAATGCAGGACAGGCCATGGAGAAATGGGAGCCTTGCTACACTGATGGGCGGGATGTAAATTGCCAACAGCCACTCTGGAGAAGTGTACGGTGTGTCCTGAAACATCTAAAAAACACAGCTTAGAGAGCATAGGGCACTTCCACGCATGGGGGGATAAAGTGGGAAAATTGAAAATCAGCAAGACACAAGCACCCCAAAGTTTAGGGCTGCTCTGTTGACAAGGACCTCCACTTCATTCCACCTTAAATATCCCAGGAAAGCGAAAAATGGATAAAAAAGTTGTGGTCCTTATGTACAATGGAATATCACTCAGCCATGAAATCAATGTCATAAGGCTAGTAGCAGCATGATGAGTGGATTTAGGTAAGACGATTCTAAGTGAAATAAGTCACACAGAAAAGGACACTTCTCATAAGGTGTCACTTATAGAGGGAATGTAAAAACCGTTACACTTGAACTGAATTACAAAACAGAACAGAGTCACACATGCAGAAAACACACTATGGCTGCTTAACGGGAAAGGTGAGGTGGGGTGATACATAAAACAAGAGCTTCAAATTAGCTCAGATACCGTTCCATAAACCCAATATGTAATAGACAAGACCTACTCCTTGCTCAGAGAACTGGACTCAACATGCCCGATTCACCGCACAAGAATATATCTGACTAGTAATAATCTTAAAACCTATGTATTGATATCTCTCTGTTAGTGTGTCAAGTGGGTGTAAGGCGGCATAAACACAGCCGTGAAAAGCAGCTAAACCCCATTATAAAAATAAATTACTTTTAAAAACCCATGAAACAAAGACAGGGAAAGAGAGAGAAATTATTACACAATTTGTTCAGGGGCTGTGATGCAACCTGGACTGACCATATCTAGACCCACAGCTGGATGAGACATAAGGGTGGACACTCTTGGGGCTGAGAGGTTTGGTGAGGTTGGGTGAGCAAACGCAGACCCTTTAAAGTAATACTGCGTGCTACCCATCGCATGGGTCCCAAATCTCCAGGTTCAAGGGCAACTTCCTACATCGAAAACATGCATGAGAAACCCAGAAGATGGTACACCGTGTGATGGGGAAAGGTTTCTAAAACGCACCTCATTTCTCATCTCCTTGTGCTCGGGTTCGCCATTCCAGCCACTTTACTAGCAATCTCCCTACTTGGAGCCTCAGCACCTTTAACCTCCTGTTCCGTACAGGTTGCAATTTGTCCTGAGGATGAACGGGAAGACGGGGAACCAATGAGAGACTAGCTCTTGGTGTTGGGACAGGCACAGGTCACTCTATTTTCCCATCAGGAAGAAGAATTAACCACAGGCTCAGCCTGACCCCCGGAACCAGAAAAGGGCCTGAAGCCATCCTGCGCTTTTGCGGCCAGCTCCCAAAAAAGCGACTTGTAAAATGGAGCTTCAGGGCACTGCAATTCACAAACCTGCAGAGTTATAAATGATAACTCTCGTCCACAAATATATTGAGGGAAGGCAAAGAAGAGGATTTGAAATCAAGGCAGAATTGCAGGAAACAGATTTCAGGAGGTAGATTCGAATCGCCTTTAAAGCACATGAAAAGCGGCAAAACGTTGACAATGATGCCCTTGGCCAAAAAGGGCGTATGCGTTTTTTCCTGAATATATTCAGGAAAAAACGCATACGCCCTTTTTGGCCAACCAAGCAACCTGGAAAGGCAAATCAGCGCTACAAAGAAGTCTCGCTTCCCATCGGTCAAAAGGGCCATGCTGAAAAAAGTGTCAAAACCAGAAATGCAGGACAGGCCATGGAGAAATGGGAGCCTTGCTACACTGATGGGCGGGATGTAAATTGCCAACAGCCACTCTGGAGAAGTGTACGGTGTGTCCTGAAACATCTAAAAAACACAGCTTAGAGAGCATAGGGCACTTCCACGCATGGGGGGATAAAGTGGGAAAATTGAAAATCAGCAAGACACAAGCACCCCAAAGTTTAGGGCTGCTCTGTTGACAAGGACCTCCACTTCATTCCACCTTAAATATCCCAGGAAAGCGAAAAATGGATAAAAAAGTTGTGGTCCTTATGTACAATGGAATATCACTCAGCCATGAAATCAATGTCATAAGGCTAGTAGCAGCATGATGAGTGGATTTAGGTAAGACGATTCTAAGTGAAATAAGTCACACAGAAAGGGACACTTCTCCTAAGGTGTCACTTATAGAGGGAATGTAAAAACCGTTACACTTGAACTGAATTACAAAACAGAACAGAGTCACACATGCAGAAAACACACTATGGCTGCTTAACGGGAAAGGTGAGGTGGGGTGATACATAAAACAAGAGCTTCAAATTAGCTCAGATACCGTTCCATAAACCCAATATGTAATAGACAAGACCTACTCCTTGCTCAGAGAACTGGACTCAACACGCCCGATTCACCGCAGAAGAATATATCTGACTAGTAATAATCTTAAAACCTATGTATTGATATCTCTCTGTTAGTGTGTCAAGTGGGTGTAAGGCGGCATAAACACAGCCGTGAAAAGCAGCTAAACCCCATTATAAAAATAAATTACTTTTAAAAACCCATGAAACAAAGACAGGGAAAGAGAGAGAAATTATTACACAATTCGTTCAGGGGCTGTGATGCAACCTGGACTGACCATATCTAGACCCACAGCTGGATGAGACATAAGGGTGGACACTCTTGGGGCTGAGAGGTTTGGTGAGGTTGGGTGAGCAAACGCAGACCCTTTAAAGTAATACTGCGTGCTACCCATCGCATGGGTCCCAAATCTCCAGGTTCAAGGGCAACTTCCTACATCGAAAACATGCATGAGAAACCCAGAAGATGGTACACCGTGTGATGGGGAAAGGTTTCTAAAACGCACCTCATTTCTCATCTCCTTGTGCTCGGGTTCGCCATTCCAGCCACTTTACTAGCAATCTCCCTACTTGGAGCCTCAGCACCTTTAACCTCCTGTTCCGTACAGGTTGCAATTTGTCCTGAGGATGAACGGGAAGACGGGGAACCAATGAGAGACTAGCTCTTGGTGTTGGGACAGGCACAGGTCACTCTATTTTCCCATCAGGAAGAAGAATTAACCACAGGCTCAGCCTGACCCCCGGAACCAGAAAAGGGCCTGAAGCCATCCTGCGCTTTTGCGGCCAGCTCCCAAAAAAGCGACTTGTAAAATGGAGCTTCAGGGCACTGCAATTCACAAACCTGCAGAGTTATAAATGATAACTCTCGTCCACAAATATATTGAGGGAAGGCAAAGAAGAGGATTTGAAATCAAGGCAGAATTGCAGGAAACAGATTTCAGGAGGTAGATTCGAATCGCCTTTAAAGCACATGAAAAGCGGCAAAACGTTGACAATGATGCCCTTGGCCAAAAAGGGCGTATGCGTTTTTTCCTGAATATATTCAGGAAAAAACGCATACGCCCTTTTTGGCCAACCAAGCAACCTGGAAAGGCAAATCAGCGCTACAAAGAAGTCTCGCTTCCCATCGGTCAAAAGGGCCATGCTGAAAAAAGTGTCAAAACCAGAAATGCAGGACAGGCCATGGAGAAATGGGAGCCTTGCTACACTGATGGGCGGGATGTAAATTGCCAACAGCCACTCTGGAGAAGTGTACGGTGTGTCCTGAAACATCTAAAAAACACAGCTTAGAGAGCATAGGGCACTTCCACGCATGGGGGGATAAAGTGGGAAAATTGAAAATCAGCAAGACACAAGCACCCCAAAGTTTAGGGCTGCTCTGTTGACAAGGACCTCCACTTCATTCCACCTTAAATATCCCAGGAAAGCGAAAAATGGATAAAATAGTTGTGGTCCTTATGTACAATGGAATATCACTCAGCCATGAAATCAATGTCATAAGGCTAGTAGCAGCATGATGAGTGGATTTAGGTAAGACGATTCTAAGTGAAATAAGTCACACAGAAAGGGACACTTCTCCTAAGGTGTCACTTATAGAGGGAATGTAAAAACCGTTACACTTGAACTGAATTACAAAACAGAACAGAGTCACACATGCAGAAAACACACTATGGCTGCTTAACGGGAAAGGTGAGGTGGGGTGATACATAAAACAAGAGCTTCAAATTAGCTCAGATACCGTTCCATAAACCCAATATGTAATAGACAAGACCTACTCCTTGCTCAGAGAACTGGACTCAACACGCCCGATTCACCGCACAAGAATATATCTGACTAGTAATAATCTTAAAACCTATGTATTGATATCTCTCTGTTAGTGTGTCAAGTGGGTGTAAGGCGGCATAAACACAGCCGTGAAAAGCAGCTAAACCCCATTATAAAAATAAATTACTTTTAAAAACCCATGAAACAAAGACAGGGAAAGAGAGAGAAATTATTACACAATTCGTTCAGGGGCTGTGATGCAACCTGGACTGACCATATCTAGACCCACAGCTGGATGAGACATAAGGGTGGACACTCTTGGGGCTGAGAGGTTTGGTGAGGTTGGGTGAGCAAACGCAGACCCTTTAAAGTAATACTGCGTGCTACCCATCGCATGGGTCCCAAATCTCCAGGTTCAAGGGCAACTTCCTACATCGAAAACATGCATGAGAAACCCAGAAGATGGTACACCGTGTGATGGGGAAAGGTTTCTAAAACGCACCTCATTTCTCATCTCCTTGTGCTCGGGTTCGCCATTCCAGCCACTTTACTAGCAATCTCCCTACTTGGAGCCTCAGCACCTTTAACCTCCTGTTCCGTACAGGTTGCAATTTGTCCTGAGGATGAACGGGAAGACGGGGAACCAATGAGAGACTAGCTCTTGGTGTTGGGACAGGCACAGGTCACTCTATTTTCCCATCAGGAAAAAGAATTAACCACAGGCTCAGCCTGACCCCCGGAACCAGAACAGGGCCTGAAGCCATCCTGCGCTTTTGCGGCCAGCTCCCAAAAAAGCGACTTGTAAAATGGAGCTTCAGGGCACTGCAATTCACAAACCTGCAGAGTTATAAATGATAACTCTCGTCCAGAAATATATTGAGGGAAGGCAAAGAAGAGGATTTGAAATCAAGGCAGAATTGCAGGAAACAGATTTCAGGAGGTAGATTCGAATCGCCTTTAAAGCACATGAAAAGCGGCAAAACGTTGACAATGATGCCCTTGGCCAAAAAGGGCGTATGCGTTTTTTCCTGAATATATTCAGGAAAAAACGCATACGCCCTTTTTGGCCAACCAAGCAACCTGGAAAGGCAAATCAGCGCTACAAAGAAGTCTCGCTTCCCATCGGTCAAAAGGGCCATGCTGAAAAAAGTGTCAAAACCAGAAATGCAGGACAGGCCATGGAGAAATGGGAGCCTTGCTACACTGATGGGCGGGATGTAAATTGCCAACAGCCACTCTGGAGAAGTGTACGGTGTGTCCTGAAACATCTAAAAAACACAGCTTAGAGAGCATAGGGCACTTCCACGCATGGGGGGATAAAGTGGGAAAATTGAAAATCAGCAAGACACAAGCACCCCAAAGTTTAGGGCTGCTCTGTTGACAAGGACCTCCACTTCATTCCACCTTAAATATCCCAGGAAAGCGAAAAATGGATAAAAAAGTTGTGGTCCTTATGTACAATGGAATATCACTCAGCCATGAAATCAATGTCATAAGGCTAGTAGCAGCATGATGAGTGGATTTAGGTAAGACGATTCTAAGTGAAATAAGTCACACAGAAAGGGACACTTCTCCTAAGGTGTCACTTATAGAGGGAATGTAAAAACCGTTACACTTGAACTGAATTACAAAACAGAACAGAGTCACACATGCAGAAAACACACTATGGCTGCTTAACGGGAAAGGTGAGGTGGGGTGATACATAAAACAAGAGCTTCAAATTAGCTCAGATACCGTTCCATAAACCCAATATGTAATAGACAAGACCTACTCCTTGCTCAGAGAACTGGACTCAACACGCCCGATTCACCGCACAAGAATATATCTGACTAGTAATAATCTTAAAACCTATGTATTGATATCTCTCTGTTAGTGTGTCAAGTGGGTGTAAGGCGGCATAAACACAGCCGTGAAAAGCAGCTAAACCCCATTATAAAAATAAATTACTTTTAAAAACCCATGAAACAAAGACAGGGAAAGAGAGAGAAATTATTACACAATTCGTTCAGGGGCTGTGATGCAACCTGGACTGACCATATCTAGACCCACAGCTGGATGAGACATAAGGGTGGACACTCTTGGGGCTGAGAGGTTTGGTGAGGTTGGGTGAGCAAACGCAGACCCTTTAAAGTAATACTGCGTGCTACCCATCGCATGGGTCCCAAATCTCCAGGTTCAAGGGCAACTTCCTACATCGAAAACATGCATGAGAAACCCAGAAGATGGTACACCGTGTGATGGGGAAAGGTTTCTAAAACGCACCTCATTTCTCATCTCCTTGTGCTCGGGTTCGCCATTCCAGCCACTTTACTAGCAATCTCCCTACTTGGAGCCTCAGCACCTTTAACCTCCTGTTCCGTACAGGTTGCAATTTGTCCTGAGGATGAACGGGAAGACGGGGAACCAATGAGAGACTAGCTCTTGGTGTTGGGACAGGCACAGGTCACTCTATTTTCCCATCAGGAAGAAGAATTAACCACAGGCTCAGCCTGACCCCCGGAACCAGAACAGGGCCTGAAGCCATCCTGCGCTTTTGCGGCCAGCTCCCAAAAAAGCGACTTGTAAAATGGAGCTTCAGGGCACTGCAATTCACAAACCTGCAGAGTTATAAATGATAACTCTCGTCCAGAAATATATTGAGGGAAGGCAAAGAAGAGGATTTGAAATCAAGGCAGAATTGCAGGAAACAGATTTCAGGAGGTAGATTCGAATCGCCTTTAAAGCACATGAAAAGCGGCAAAACGTTGACAATGATGCCCTTGGCCAAAAAGGGCGTATGCGTTTTTTCCTGAATATATTCAGGAAAAAACGCATACGCCCTTTTTGGCCAACCAAGCAACCTGGAAAGGCAAATCAGCGCTACAAAGAAGTCTCGCTTCCCATCGGTCAAAAGGGCCATGCTGAAAAAAGTGTCAAAACCAGAAATGCAGGACAGGCCATGGAGAAATGGGAGCCTTGCTACACTGATGGGCGGGATGTAAATTGCCAACAGCCACTCTGGAGAAGTGTACGGTGTGTCCTGAAACATCTAAAAAACACAGCTTAGAGAGCATAGGGCACTTCCACGCATGGGGGGATAAAGTGGGAAAATTGAAAATCAGCAAGACACAAGCACCCCAAAGTTTAGGGCTGCTCTGTTGACAAGGACCTCCACTTCATTCCACCTTAAATATCCCAGGAAAGCGAAAAATGGATAAAAAAGTTGTGGTCCTTATGTACAATGGAATATCACTCAGCCATGAAATCAATGTCATAAGGCTAGTAGCAGCATGATGAGTGGATTTAGGTAAGACGATTCTAAGTGAAATAAGTCACACAGAAAGGGACACTTCTCCTAAGGTGTCACTTATAGAGGGAATGTAAAAACCGTTACACTTGAACTGAATTACAAAACAGAACAGAGTCACACATGCAGAAAACACACTATGGCTGCTTAACGGGAAAGGTGAGGTGGGGTGATACATAAAACAAGAGCTTCAAATTAGCTCAGATACCGTTCCATAAACCCAATATGTAATAGACAAGACCTACTCCTTGCTCAGAGAACTGGACTCAACACGCCCGATTCACCGCAGAAGAATATATCTGACTAGTAATAATCTTAAAACCTATGTATTGATATCTCTCTGTTAGTGTGTCAAGTGGGTGTAAGGCGGCATAAACACAGCCGTGAAAAGCAGCTAAACCCCATTATAAAAATAAATTACTTTTAAAAACCCATGAAACAAAGACAGGGAAAGAGAGAGAAATTATTACACAATTCGTTCAGGGGCTGTGATGCAACCTGGACTGACCATATCTAGACCCACAGCTGGATGAGACATAAGGGTGGACACTCTTGGGGCTGAGAGGTTTGGTGAGGTTGGGTGAGCAAACGCAGACCCTTTAAAGTAATACTGCGTGCTACCCATCGCATGGGTCCCAAATCTCCAGGTTCAAGGGCAACTTCCTACATCGAAAACATGCATGAGAAACCCAGAAGATGGTACACCGTGTGATGGGGAAAGGTTTCTAAAACGCACCTCATTTCTCATCTCCTTGTGCTCGGGTTCGCCATTCCAGCCACTTTACTAGCAATCTCCCTACTTGGAGCCTCAGCACCTTTAACCTCCTGTTCCGTACAGGTTGCAATTTGTCCTGAGGATGAACGGGAAGACGGGGAACCAATGAGAGACTAGCTCTTGGTGTTGGGACAGGCACAGGTCACTCTATTTTCCCATCAGGAAGAAGAATTAACCACAGGCTCAGCCTGACCCCCGGAACCAGAAAAGGGCCTGAAGCCATCCTGCGCTTTTGCGGCCAGCTCCCAAAAAAGCGACTTGTAAAATGGAGCTTCAGGGCACTGCAATTCACAAACCTGCAGAGTTATAAATGATAACTCTCGTCCACAAATATATTGAGGGAAGGCAAAGAAGAGGATTTGAAATCAAGGCAGAATTGCAGGAAACAGATTTCAGGAGGTAGATTCGAATCGCCTTTAAAGCACATGAAAAGCGGCAAAACGTTGACAATGATGCCCTTGGCCAAAAAGGGCGTATGCGTTTTTTCCTGAATATATTCAGGAAAAAACGCATACGCCCTTTTTGGCCAACCAAGCAACCTGGAAAGGCAAATCAGCGCTACAAAGAAGTCTCGCTTCCCATCGGTCAAAAGGGCCATGCTGAAAAAAGTGTCAAAACCAGAAATGCAGGACAGGCCATGGAGAAATGGGAGCCTTGCTACACTGATGGGCGGGATGTAAATTGCCAACAGCCACTCTGGAGAAGTGTACGGTGTGTCCTGAAACATCTAAAAAACACAGCTTAGAGAGCATAGGGCACTTCCACGCATGGGGGGATAAAGTGGGAAAATTGAAAATCAGCAAGACACAAGCACCCCAAAGTTTAGGGCTGCTCTGTTGACAAGGACCTCCACTTCATTCCACCTTAAATATCCCAGGAAAGCGAAAAATGGATAAAATAGTTGTGGTCCTTATGTACAATGGAATATCACTCAGCCATGAAATCAATGTCATAAGGCTAGTAGCAGCATGATGAGTGGATTTAGGTAAGACGATTCTAAGTGAAATAAGTCACACAGAAAGGGACACTTCTCCTAAGGTGTCACTTATAGAGGGAATGTAAAAACCGTTACACTTGAACTGAATTACAAAACAGAACAGAGTCACACATGCAGAAAACACACTATGGCTGCTTAACGGGAAAGGTGAGGTGGGGTGATACATAAAACAAGAGCTTCAAATTAGCTCAGATACCGTTCCATAAACCCAATATGTAATAGACAAGACCTACTCCTTGCTCAGAGAACTGGACTCAACACGCCCGATTCACCGCACAAGAATATATCTGACTAGTAATAATCTTAAAACCTATGTATTGATATCTCTCTGTTAGTGTGTCAAGTGGGTGTAAGGCGGCATAAACACAGCCGTGAAAAGCAGCTAAACCCCATTATAAAAATAAATTACTTTTAAAAACCCATGAAACAAAGACAGGGAAAGAGAGAGAAATTATTACACAATTCGTTCAGGGGCTGTGATGCAACCTGGACTGACCATATCTAGACCCACAGCTGGATGAGACATAAGGGTGGACACTCTTGGGGCTGAGAGGTTTGGTGAGGTTGGGTGAGCAAACGCAGACCCTTTAAAGTAATACTGCGTGCTACCCATCGCATGGGTCCCAAATCTCCAGGTTCAAGGGCAACTTCCTACATCGAAAACATGCATGAGAAACCCAGAAGATGGTACACCGTGTGATGGGGAAAGGTTTCTAAAACGCACCTCATTTCTCATCTCCTTGTGCTCGGGTTCGCCATTCCAGCCACTTTACTAGCAATCTCCCTACTTGGAGCCTCAGCACCTTTAACCTCCTGTTCCGTACAGGTTGCAATTTGTCCTGAGGATGAACGGGAAGACGGGGAACCAATGAGAGACTAGCTCTTGGTGTTGGGACAGGCACAGGTCACTCTATTTTCCCATCAGGAAAAAGAATTAACCACAGGCTCAGCCTGACCCCCGGAACCAGAACAGGGCCTGAAGCCATCCTGCGCTTTTGCGGCCAGCTCCCAAAAAAGCGACTTGTAAAATGGAGCTTCAGGGCACTGCAATTCACAAACCTGCAGAGTTATAAATGATAACTCTCGTCCAGAAATATATTGAGGGAAGGCAAAGAAGAGGATTTGAAATCAAGGCAGAATTGCAGGAAACAGATTTCAGGAGGTAGATTCGAATCGCCTTTAAAGCACATGAAAAGCGGCAAAACGTTGACAATGATGCCCTTGGCCAAAAAGGGCGTATGCGTTTTTTCCTGAATATATTCAGGAAAAAACGCATACGCCCTTTTTGGCCAACCAAGCAACCTGGAAAGGCAAATCAGCGCTACAAAGAAGTCTCGCTTCCCATCGGTCAAAAGGGCCATGCTGAAAAAAGTGTCAAAACCAGAAATGCAGGACAGGCCATGGAGAAATGGGAGCCTTGCTACACTGATGGGCGGGATGTAAATTGCCAACAGCCACTCTGGAGAAGTGTACGGTGTGTCCTGAAACATCTAAAAAACACAGCTTAGAGAGCATAGGGCACTTCCACGCATGGGGGGATAAAGTGGGAAAATTGAAAATCAGCAAGACACAAGCACCCCAAAGTTTAGGGCTGCTCTGTTGACAAGGACCTCCACTTCATTCCACCTTAAATATCCCAGGAAAGCGAAAAATGGATAAAAAAGTTGTGGTCCTTATGTACAATGGAATATCACTCAGCCATGAAATCAATGTCATAAGGCTAGTAGCAGCATGATGAGTGGATTTAGGTAAGACGATTCTAAGTGAAATAAGTCACACAGAAAGGGACACTTCTCCTAAGGTGTCACTTATAGAGGGAATGTAAAAACCGTTACACTTGAACTGAATTACAAAACAGAACAGAGTCACACATGCAGAAAACACACTATGGCTGCTTAACGGGAAAGGTGAGGTGGGGTGATACATAAAACAAGAGCTTCAAATTAGCTCAGATACCGTTCCATAAACCCAATATGTAATAGACAAGACCTACTCCTTGCTCAGAGAACTGGACTCAACACGCCCGATTCACCGCACAAGAATATATCTGACTAGTAATAATCTTAAAACCTATGTATTGATATCTCTCTGTTAGTGTGTCAAGTGGGTGTAAGGCGGCATAAACACAGCCGTGAAAAGCAGCTAAACCCCATTATAAAAATAAATTACTTTTAAAAACCCATGAAACAAAGACAGGGAAAGAGAGAGAAATTATTACACAATTCGTTCAGGGGCTGTGATGCAACCTGGACTGACCATATCTAGACCCACAGCTGGATGAGACATAAGGGTGGACACTCTTGGGGCTGAGAGGTTTGGTGAGGTTGGGTGAGCAAACGCAGACCCTTTAAAGTAATACTGCGTGCTACCCATCGCATGGGTCCCAAATCTCCAGGTTCAAGGGCAACTTCCTACATCGAAAACATGCATGAGAAACCCAGAAGATGGTACACCGTGTGATGGGGAAAGGTTTCTAAAACGCACCTCATTTCTCATCTCCTTGTGCTCGGGTTCGCCATTCCAGCCACTTTACTAGCAATCTCCCTACTTGGAGCCTCAGCACCTTTAACCTCCTGTTCCGTACAGGTTGCAATTTGTCCTGAGGATGAACGGGAAGACGGGGAACCAATGAGAGACTAGCTCTTGGTGTTGGGACAGGCACAGGTCACTCTATTTTCCCATCAGGAAGAAGAATTAACCACAGGCTCAGCCTGACCCCCGGAACCAGAACAGGGCCTGAAGCCATCCTGCGCTTTTGCGGCCAGCTCCCAAAAAAGCGACTTGTAAAATGGAGCTTCAGGGCACTGCAATTCACAAACCTGCAGAGTTATAAATGATAACTCTCGTCCAGAAATATATTGAGGGAAGGCAAAGAAGAGGATTTGAAATCAAGGCAGAATTGCAGGAAACAGATTTCAGGAGGTAGATTCGAATCGCCTTTAAAGCACATGAAAAGCGGCAAAACGTTGACAATGATGCCCTTGGCCAAAAAGGGCGTATGCGTTTTTTCCTGAATATATTCAGGAAAAAACGCATACGCCCTTTTTGGCCAACCAAGCAACCTGGAAAGGCAAATCAGCGCTACAAAGAAGTCTCGCTTCCCATCGGTCAAAAGGGCCATGCTGAAAAAAGTGTCAAAACCAGAAATGCAGGACAGGCCATGGAGAAATGGGAGCCTTGCTACACTGATGGGCGGGATGTAAATTGCCAACAGCCACTCTGGAGAAGTGTACGGTGTGTCCTGAAACATCTAAAAAACACAGCTTAGAGAGCATAGGGCACTTCCACGCATGGGGGGATAAAGTGGGAAAATTGAAAATCAGCAAGACACAAGCACCCCAAAGTTTAGGGCTGCTCTGTTGACAAGGACCTCCACTTCATTCCACCTTAAATATCCCAGGAAAGCGAAAAATGGATAAAAAAGTTGTGGTCCTTATGTACAATGGAATATCACTCAGCCATGAAATCAATGTCATAAGGCTAGTAGCAGCATGATGAGTGGATTTAGGTAAGACGATTCTAAGTGAAATAAGTCACACAGAAAGGGACACTTCTCCTAAGGTGTCACTTATAGAGGGAATGTAAAAACCGTTACACTTGAACTGAATTACAAAACAGAACAGAGTCACACATGCAGAAAACACACTATGGCTGCTTAACGGGAAAGGTGAGGTGGGGTGATACATAAAACAAGAGCTTCAAATTAGCTCAGATACCGTTCCATAAACCCAATATGTAATAGACAAGACCTACTCCTTGCTCAGAGAACTGGACTCAACACACCCGATTCACCGCACAAGAATATATCTGACTAGTAATAATCTTAAAACCTATGTATTGATATCTCTCTGTTAGTGTGTCAAGTGGGTGTAAGGCGGCATAAACACAGCCGTGAAAAGCAGCTAAACCCCATTATAAAAATAAATTACTTTTAAAAACCCATGAAACAAAGACAGGGAAAGAGAGAGAAATTATTACACAATTCGTTCAGGGGCTGTGATGCAACCTGGACTGACCATATCTAGACCCACAGCTGGATGAGACATAAGGGTGGACACTCTTGGGGCTGAGAGGTTTGGTGAGGTTGGGTGAGCAAACGCAGACCCTTTAAAGTAATACTGCGTGCTACCCATCGCATGGGTCCCAAATCTCCAGGTTCAAGGGCAACTTCCTACATCGAAAACATGCATGAGAAACCCAGAAGATGGTACACCGTGTGATGGGGAAAGGTTTCTAAAACGCACCTCATTTCTCATCTCCTTGTGCTCGGGTTCGCCATTCCAGCCAATTTACTAGCAATCTCCCTACTTGGAGCCTCAGCACCTTTAACCTCCTGTTCCGTACAGGTTGCAATTTGTCCTGAGGATGAACGGGAAGACGGGGAACCAATGAGAGACTAGCTCTTGGTGTTGGGACAGGCACAGGTCACTCTATTTTCCCATCAGGAAGAAGAATTAACCACAGGCTCAGCCTGACCCCCGGAACCAGAACAGGGCCTGAAGCCATCCTGCGCTTTTGCGGCCAGCTCCCAAAAAAGCGACTTGTAAAATGGAGCTTCAGGGCACTGCAATTCACAAACCTGCAGAGTTATAAATGATAACTCTCGTCCAGAAATATATTGAGGGAAGGCAAAGAAGAGGATTTGAAATCAAGGCAGAATTGCAGGAAACAGATTTCAGGAGGTAGATTCGAATCGCCTTTAAAGCACATGAAAAGCGGCAAAACGTTGACAATGATGCCCTTGGCCAAAAAGGGCGTATGCGTTTTTTCCTGAATATATTCAGGAAAAAACGCATACGCCCTTTTTGGCCAACCAAGCAACCTGGAAAGGCAAATCAGCGCTACAAAGAAGTCTCGCTTCCCATCGGTCAAAAGGGCCATGCTGAAAAAAGTGTCAAAACCAGAAATGCAGGACAGGCCATGGAGAAATGGGAGCCTTGCTACACTGATGGGCGGGATGTAAATTGACAACAGACACTCTGGAGAAGTGTACGGTGTGTCCTGAAACATCTAAAAAACACAGCTTAGAGAGCATAGGGCACTTCCACGCATGGGGGGATAAAGTGGGAAAATTGAAAATCAGCAAGACACAAGCACCCCAAAGTTTAGGGCTGCTCTGTTGACAAGGACCTCCACTTCATTCCACCTTAAATATCCCAGGAAAGCGAAAAATGGATAAAAAAGTTGTGGTCCTTATGTACAATGGAATATCACTCAGCCATGAAATCAATGTCATAAGGCTAGTAGCAGCATGATGAGTGGATTTAGGTAAGACGATTCTAAGTGAAATAAGTCACACAGAAAAGGACACTTCTCATAAGGTGTCACTTATAGAGGGAATGTAAAAACCGTTACACTTGAACTGAATTACAAAACAGAAAAGAGTCACACATGCAGAAAACACACTATGGCTGCTTAACGGGAAAGGTGAGGTGGGGTGATACATAAAACAAGAGTTTCAAATTAGCTCAGATACCGTTCCATAAACCCAATATGTAATAGACAAGACCTACTCCTTGCTCAGAGAACTGGACTCAACACGCCCGATTCACCGCACATGAATATATCTGAGTAGTAATAATCTTAAAACCTATGTATTGATATCTCTCTGTTAGTGTGTCAAGTGGGTGTAAAGCGGCATAAACACAGCCGTGAAAAGCAGCTAAACCCCATTAGAAAAATAAATTACTTTTAAAAACCCATGAAACAAAGACAGGGAAAGAGAGAGAAATTCTTACACAATTCGTTCAGGAGCTGTGATGCAACCTGGACTGACCATATCTAGACCCACAGCTGGATGAGACATAAGGGTGGACACTCTTGGGGCTGAGAGGTTTGGTGAGGTTGGGTGAGCAAACGCAGACCCTTTAAAGTAATACTGCGTGCTACCCATCGCATGGGTCCCAAATCTCCAGGTTCAAGGGCAACTTCCTACATCGAAAACATGCATGAGAAACCCAGAAGATGGTACACCGTGTGATGGGGAAAGGTTTCTAAAACGCACCTCATTTCTCATCTCCTTGTGCTCGGGTTCGCCATTCCAGCCACTTTACTAGCAATCTCCCTACTTGGAGCCTCAGCACCTTTAACCTCCTGTTCCGTACAGGTTGCAATTTGTCCTGAGGATGAACGGGAAGACGGGGAACCAATGAGAGACTAGCTCTTGGTGTTGGGACAGGCACAGGTCACTCTATTTTCCCATCAGGAAGAAGAATTAACCACAGGCTCAGCCTGACCCCCGGAACCAGAACAGGGCCTGAAGCCATCCTGCGCTTTTGCGGCCAGCTCCCAAAAAAGCGACTTGTAAAATGGAGCTTCAGGGCACTGCAATTCACAAACCTGCAGAGTTATAAATGATAACTCTCGTCCACAAATATATTGAAGGAAGGCAAAGAAGAGGATTTGAAATCAAGGCAGAATTGCAGGAAACAGATTTCAGGAGGTAGATTCGAATCGCCTTTAAAGCACATGAAAAGCGGCAAAACGTTGACAATGATGCCCTTGGCCAAAAAGGGCGTATGCGTTTTTTCCTGAATATATTCAGGAAAAAACGCATACGCCCTTTTTGGCCAACCAAGCAACCTGGAAAGGCAAATCAGCGCTACAAAGAAGTCTCGCTTCCCATCGGTCAAAAGGGCCATGCTGAAAAAAGTGTCAAAACCAGAAATGCAGGACAGGCCATGGAGAAATGGGAGCCTTGCTACACTGATGGGCGGGATGTAAATTGCCAACAGCCACTCTGGAGAAGTGTACGGTGTGTCCTGAAACATCTAAAAAACACAGCTTAGAGAGCATAGGGCACTTCCACGCATGGGGGGATAAAGTGGGAAAATTGAAAATCAGCAAGACACAAGCACCCCAAAGTTTAGGGCTGCTCTGTTGACAAGGACCTCCACTTCATTCCACCTTAAATATCCCAGGAAAGCGAAAAATGGATAAAAAAGTTGTGGTCCTTATGTACAATGGAATATCACTCAGCCATGAAATCAATGTCATAAGGCTAGTAGCAGCATGATGAGTGGATTTAGGTAAGACGATTCTAAGTGAAATAAGTCACACAGAAAAGGACACTTCTCATAAGGTGTCACTTATAGAGGGAATGTAAAAACCGTTACACTTGAACTGAATTACAAAACAGAACAGAGTCACACATGCAGAAAACACACTATGGCTGCTTAACGGGAAAGGTGAGGTGGGGTGATACATAAAACAAGAGCTTCAAATTAGCTCAGATACCGTTCCATAAACCCAATATGTAATAGACAAGACCTACTCCTTGCTCAGAGAACTGGACTCAACATGCCCGATTCACCGCACAAGAATATATCTGACTAGTAATAATCTTAAAACCTATGTATTGATATCTCTCTGTTAGTGTGTCAAGTGGGTGTAAGGCGGCATAAACACAGCCGTGAAAAGCAGCTAAACCCCATTATAAAAATAAATTACTTTTAAAAACCCATGAAACAAAGACAGGGAAAGAGAGAGAAATTATTACACAATTTGTTCAGGGGCTGTGATGCAACCTGGACTGACCATATCTAGACCCACAGCTGGATGAGACATAAGGGTGGACACTCTTGGGGCTGAGAGGTTTGGTGAGGTTGGGTGAGCAAACGCAGACCCTTTAAAGTAATACTGCGTGCTACCCATCGCATGGGTCCCAAATCTCCAGGTTCAAGGGCAACTTCCTACATCGAAAACATGCATGAGAAACCCAGAAGATGGTACACCGTGTGATGGGGAAAGGTTTCTAAAACGCACCTCATTTCTCATCTCCTTGTGCTCGGGTTCGCCATTCCAGCCACTTTACTAGCAATCTCCCTACTTGGAGCCTCAGCACCTTTAACCTCCTGTTCCGTACAGGTTGCAATTTGTCCTGAGGATGAACGGGAAGACGGGGAACCAATGAGAGACTAGCTCTTGGTGTTGGGACAGGCACAGGTCACTCTATTTTCCCATCAGGAAGAAGAATTAACCACAGGCTCAGCCTGACCCCCGGAACCAGAAAAGGGCCTGAAGCCATCCTGCGCTTTTGCGGCCAGCTCCCAAAAAAGCGACTTGTAAAATGGAGCTTCAGGGCACTGCAATTCACAAACCTGCAGAGTTATAAATGATAACTCTCGTCCACAAATATATTGAGGGAAGGCAAAGAAGAGGATTTGAAATCAAGGCAGAATTGCAGGAAACAGATTTCAGGAGGTAGATTCGAATCGCCTTTAAAGCACATGAAAAGTGGCAAAACGTTGACAATGATGCCCTTGGCCAAAAAGGGCGTATGCGTTTTTTCCTGAATATATTCAGGAAAAAACGCATACGCCCTTTTTGGCCAACCAAGCAACCTGGAAAGGCAAATCAGTGCTACAAAGAAGTCTCGCTTCCCATCGGTCAAAAGGGCCATGCTGAAAAAAGTGTCAAAACCAGAAATGCAGGACAGGCCATGGAGAAATGGGAGCCTTGCTACACTGATGGGCGGGATGTAAATTGCCAACAGCCACTCTGGAGAAGTGTACGGTGTGTCCTGAAACATCTAAAAAACACAGCTTAGAGAGCATAGGGCACTTCCACGCATGGGGGGATAAAGTGGGAAAATTGAAAATCAGCAAGACACAAGCACCCCAAAGTTTAGGGCTGCTCTGTTGACAAGGACCTCCACTTCATTCCACCTTAAATATCCCAGGAAAGCGAAAAATGGATAAAAAAGTTGTGGTCCTTATGTACAATGGAATATCACTCAGCCATGAAATCAATGTCATAAGGCTAGTAGCAGCATGATGAGTGGATTTAGGTAAGACGATTCTAAGTGAAATAAGTCACACAGAAAGGGACACTTCTCCTAAGGTGTCACTTATAGAGGGAATGTAAAAACCGTTACACTTGAACTGAATTACAAAACAGAACAGAGTCACACATGCAGAAAACACACTATGGCTGCTTAACGGGAAAGGTGAGGTGGGGTGATACATAAAACAAGAGCTTCAAATTAGCTCAGATACCGTTCCATAAACCCAATATGTAATAGACAAGACCTACTCCTTGCTCAGAGAACTGGACTCAACACGCCCGATTCACCGCACAAGAATATATCTGACTAGTAATAATCTTAAAACCTATGTATTGATATCTCTCTGTTAGTGTGTCAAGTGGGTGTAAGGCGGCATAAACACAGCCGTGAAAAGCAGCTAAACCCCATTATAAAAATAAATTACTTTTAAAAACCCATGAAACAAAGACAGGGAAAGAGAGAGAAATTATTACACAATTCGTTCAGGGGCTGTGATGCAACCTGGACTGACCATATCTAGACCCACAGCTGGATGAGACATAAGGGTGGACACTCTTGGGGCTGAGAGGTTTGGTGAGGTTGGGTGAGCAAACGCAGACCCTTTAAAGTAATACTGCGTGCTACCCATCGCATGGGTCCCAAATCTCCAGGTTCAAGGGCAACTTCCTACATCGAAAACATGCATGAGAAACCCAGAAGATGGTACACCGTGTGATGGGGAAAGGTTTCTAAAACGCACCTCATTTCTCATCTCCTTGTGCTCGGGTTCGCCATTCCAGCCACTTTACTAGCAATCTCCCTACTTGGAGCCTCAGCACCTTTAACCTCCTGTTCCGTACAGGTTGCAATTTGTCCTGAGGATGAACGGGAAGACGGGGAACCAATGAGAGACTAGCTCTTGGTGTTGGGACAGGCACAGGTCACTCTATTTTCCCATCAGGAAAAAGAATTAACCACAGGCTCAGCCTGACCCCCGGAACCAGAACAGGGCCTGAAGCCATCCTGCGCTTTTGCGGCCAGCTCCCAAAAAAGCGACTTGTAAAATGGAGCTTCAGGGCACTGCAATTCACAAACCTGCAGAGTTATAAATGATAACTCTCGTCCAGAAATATATTGAGGGAAGGCAAAGAAGAGGATTTGAAATCAAGGCAGAATTGCAGGAAACAGATTTCAGGAGGTAGATTCGAATCGCCTTTAAAGCACATGAAAAGCGGCAAAACGTTGACAATGATGCCCTTGGCCAAAAAGGGCGTATGCGTTTTTTCCTGAATATATTCAGGAAAAAACGCATACGCCCTTTTTGGCCAACCAAGCAACCTGGAAAGGCAAATCAGCGCTACAAAGAAGTCTCGCTTCCCATCGGTCAAAAGGGCCATGCTGAAAAAAGTGTCAAAACCAGAAATGCAGGACAGGCCATGGAGAAATGGGAGCCTTGCTACACTGATGGGCGGGATGTAAATTGCCAACAGCCACTCTGGAGAAGTGTACGGTGTGTCCTGAAACATCTAAAAAACACAGCTTAGAGAGCATAGGGCACTTCCACGCATGGGGGGATAAAGTGGGAAAATTGAAAATCAGCAAGACACAAGCACCCCAAAGTTTAGGGCTGCTCTGTTGACAAGGACCTCCACTTCATTCCACCTTAAATATCCCAGGAAAGCGAAAAATGGATAAAAAAGTTGTGGTCCTTATGTACAATGGAATATCACTCAGCCATGAAATCAATGTCATAAGGCTAGTAGCAGCATGATGAGTGGATTTAGGTAAGACGATTCTAAGTGAAATAAGTCACACAGAAAGGGACACTTCTCCTAAGGTGTCACTTATAGAGGGAATGTAAAAACCGTTACACTTGAACTGAATTACAAAACAGAACAGAGTCACACATGCAGAAAACACACTATGGCTGCTTAACGGGAAAGGTGAGGTGGGGTGATACATAAAACAAGAGCTTCAAATTAGCTCAGATACCGTTCCATAAACCCAATATGTAATAGACAAGACCTACTCCTTGCTCAGAGAACTGGACTCAACACGCCCGATTCACCGCACAAGAATATATCTGACTAGTAATAATCTTAAAACCTATGTATTGATATCTCTCTGTTAGTGTGTCAAGTGGGTGTAAGGCGGCATAAACACAGCCGTGAAAAGCAGCTAAACCCCATTATAAAAATAAATTACTTTTAAAAACCCATGAAACAAAGACAGGGAAAGAGAGAGAAATTCTTACACAATTCGTTCAGGGGCTGTGATGCAACCTGGACTGACCATATCTAGACCCACAGCTGGATGAGACATAAGGGTGGACACTCTTGGGGCTGAGAGGTTTGGTGAGGTTGGGTGAGCAAACGCAGACCCTTTAAAGTAATACTGCGTGCTACCCATCGCATGGGTCCCAAATCTCCAGGTTCAAGGGCAACTTCCTACATCGAAAACATGCATGAGAAACCCAGAAGATGGTACACCGTGTGATGGGGAAAGGTTTCTAAAACGCACCTCATTTCTCATCTCCTTGTGCTCGGGTTCGCCATTCCAGCCACTTTACTAGCAATCTCCCTACTTGGAGCCTCAGCACCTTTAACCTCCTGTTCCGTACAGGTTGCAATTTGTCCTGAGGATGAACGGGAAGACGGGGAACCAATGAGAGACTAGCTCTTGGTGTTGGGACAGGCACAGGTCACTCTATTTTCCCATCAGGAAGAAGAATTAACCACAGGCTCAGCCTGACCCCCGGAACCAGAACAGGGCCTGAAGCCATCCTGCGCTTTTGCGGCCAGCTCCCAAAAAAGCGACTTGTAAAATGGAGCTTCAGGGCACTGCAATTCACAAACCTGCAGAGTTATAAATGATAACTCTCGTCCAGAAATATATTGAGGGAAGGCAAAGAAGAGGATTTGAAATCAAGGCAGAATTGCAGGAAACAGATTTCAGGAGGTAGATTCGAATCGCCTTTAAAGCACATGAAAAGCGGCAAAACGTTGACAATGATGCCCTTGGCCAAAAAGGGCGTATGCGTTTTTTCCTGAATATATTCAGGAAAAAACGCATACGCCCTTTTTGGCCAACCAAGCAACCTGGAAAGGCAAATCAGCGCTACAAAGAAGTCTCGCTTCCCATCGGTCAAAAGGGCCATGCTGAAAAAAGTGTCAAAACCAGAAATGCAGGACAGGCCATGGAGAAATGGGAGCCTTGCTACACTGATGGGCGGGATGTAAATTGCCAACAGCCACTCTGGAGAAGTGTACGGTGTGTCCTGAAACATCTAAAAAACACAGCTTAGAGAGCATAGGGCACTTCCACGCATGGGGGGATAAAGTGGGAAAATTGAAAATCAGCAAGACACAAGCACCCCAAAGTTTAGGGCTGCTCTGTTGACAAGGACCTCCACTTCATTCCACCTTAAATATCCCAGGAAAGCGAAAAATGGATAAAAAAGTTTTGGTCCTTATGTACAATGGAATATCACTCAGCCATGAAATCAATGTCATAAGGCTAGTAGCAGCATGATGAGTGGATTTAGGTAAGACGATTCTAAGTGAAATAAGTCACACAGAAAGGGACACTTCTCCTAAGGTGTCACTTATAGAGGGAATGTAAAAACCGTTACACTTGAACTGAATTACAAAACAGAACAGAGTCACACATGCAGAAAACACACTATGGCTGCTTAACGGGAAAGGTGAGGTGGGGTGATACATAAAACAAGAGCTTCAAATTAGCTCAGATACCGTTCCATAAACCCAATATGTAATAGACAAGACCTACTCCTTGCTCAGAGAACTGGACTCAACACGCCCGATTCACCGCACAAGAATATATCTGACTAGTAATAATCTTAAAACCTATGTATTGATATCTCTCTGTTAGTGTGTCAAGTGGGTGTAAGGCGGCATAAACACAGCCGTGAAAAGCAGCTAAACCCCATTATAAAAATAAATTACTTTTAAAAACCCATGAAACAAAGACAGGGAAAGAGAGAGAAATTATTACACAATTCGTTCAGGGGCTGTGATGCAACCTGGACTGACCATATCTAGACCCACAGCTGGATGAGACATAAGGGTGGACACTCTTGGGGCTGAGAGGTTTGGTGAGGTTGGGTGAGCAAACGCAGACCCTTTAAAGTAATACTGCGTGCTACCCATCGCATGGGTCCCAAATCTCCAGGTTCAAGGGCAACTTCCTACATCGAAAACATGCATGAGAAACCCAGAAGATGGTACACCGTGTGATGGGGAAAGGTTTCTAAAACGCACCTCATTTCTCATCTCCTTGTGCTCGGGTTCGCCATTCCAGCCACTTTACTAGCAATCTCCCTACTTGGAGCCTCAGCACCTTTAACCTCCTGTTCCGTACAGGTTGCAATTTGTCCTGAGGATGAACGGGAAGACGGGGAACCAATGAGAGACTAGCTCTTGGTGTTGGGACAGGCACAGGTCACTCTATTTTCCCATCAGGAAGAAGAATTAACCACAGGCTCAGCCTGACCCCCGGAACCAGAACAGGGCCTGAAGCCATCCTGCGCTTTTGCGGCCAGCTCCCAAAAAAGCGACTTGTAAAATGGAGCTTCAGGGCACTGCAATTCACAAACCTGCAGAGTTATAAATGATAACTCTCGTCCACAAATATATTGAGGGAAGGCAAAGAAGAGGATTTGAAATCAAGGCAGAATTGCAGGAAACAGATTTCAGGAGGTAGATTCGAATCGCCTTTAAAGCACATGAAAAGCGGCAAAACGTTGACAATGATGCCCTTGGCCAAAAAGGGCGTATGCGTTTTTTCCTGAATATATTCAGGAAAAAACGCATACGCCCTTTTTGGCCAACCAAGCAACCTGGAAAGGCAAATCAGCGCTACAAAGAAGTCTCGCTTCCCATCGGTCAAAAGGGCCATGCTGAAAAAAGTGTCAAAACCAGAAATGCAGGACAGGCCATGGAGAAATGGGAGCCTTGCTACACTGATGGGCGGGATGTAAATTGCCAACAGCCACTCTGGAGAAGTGTACGGTGTGTCCTGAAACATCTAAAAAACACAGCTTAGAGAGCATAGGGCACTTCCACGCATGGGGGGATAAAGTGGGAAAATTGAAAATCAGCAAGACACAAGCACCCCAAAGTTTAGGGCTGCTCTGTTGACAAGGACCTCCACTTCATTCCACCTTAAATATCCCAGGAAAGCGAAAAATGGATAAAAAAGTTGTGGTCCTTATGTACAATGGAATATCACTCAGCCATGAAATCAATGTCATAAGGCTAGTAGCAGCATGATGAGTGGATTTAGGTAAGACGATTCTAAGTGAAATAAGTCACACAGAAAGGGACACTTCTCCTAAGGTGTCACTTATAGAGGGAATGTAAAAACCGTTACACTTGAACTGAATTACAAAACAGAACAGAGTCACACATGCAGAAAACACACTATGGCTGCTTAACGGGAAAGGTGAGGTGGGGTGATACATAAAACAAGAGCTTCAAATTAGCTCAGATACCGTTCCATAAACCCAATATGTAATAGACAAGACCTACTCCTTGCTCAGAGAACTGGACTCAACATGCCCGATTCACCGCACAAGAATATATCTGACTAGTAATAATCTTAAAACCTATGTATTGATATCTCTCTGTTAGTGTGTCAAGTGGGTGTAAGGCGGCATAAACACAGCCGTGAAAAGCAGCTAAACCCCATTATAAAAATAAATTACTTTTAAAAACCCATGAAACAAAGACAGGGAAAGAGAGAGAAATTATTACACAATTTGTTCAGGGGCTGTGATGCAACCTGGACTGACCATATCTAGACCCACAGCTGGATGAGACATAAGGGTGGACACTCTTGGGGCTGAGAGGTTTGGTGAGGTTGGGTGAGCAAACGCAGACCCTTTAAAGTAATACTGCGTGCTACCCATCGCATGGGTCCCAAATCTCCAGGTTCAAGGGCAACTTCCTACATCGAAAACATGCATGAGAAACCCAGAAGATGGTACACCGTGTGATGGGGAAAGGTTTCTAAAACGCACCTCATTTCTCATCTCCTTGTGCTCGGGTTCGCCATTCCAGCCACTTTACTAGCAATCTCCCTACTTGGAGCCTCAGCACCTTTAACCTCCTGTTCCGTACAGGTTGCAATTTGTCCTGAGGATGAACGGGAAGACGGGGAACCAATGAGAGACTAGCTCTTGGTGTTGGGACAGGCACAGGTCACTCTATTTTCCCATCAGGAAGAAGAATTAACCACAGGCTCAGCCTGACCCCCGGAACCAGAAAAGGGCCTGAAGCCATCCTGCGCTTTTGCGGCCAGCTCCCAAAAAAGCGACTTGTAAAATGGAGCTTCAGGGCACTGCAATTCACAAACCTGCAGAGTTATAAATGATAACTCTCGTCCACAAATATATTGAGGGAAGGCAAAGAAGAGGATTTGAAATCAAGGCAGAATTGCAGGAAACAGATTTCAGGAGGTAGATTCGAATCGCCTTTAAAGCACATGAAAAGCGGCAAAACGTTGACAATGATGCCCTTGGCCAAAAAGGGCGTATGCGTTTTTTCCTGAATATATTCAGGAAAAAACGCATACGCCCTTTTTGGCCAACCAAGCAACCTGGAAAGGCAAATCAGTGCTACAAAGAAGTCTCGCTTCCCATCGGTCAAAAGGGCCATGCTGAAAAAAGTGTCAAAACCAGAAATGCAGGACAGGCCATGGAGAAATGGGAGCCTTGCTACACTGATGGGCGGGATGTAAATTGCCAACAGCCACTCTGGAGAAGTGTACGGTGTGTCCTGAAACATCTAAAAAACACAGCTTAGAGAGCATAGGGCACTTCCACGCATGGGGGGATAAAGTGGGAAAATTGAAAATCAGCAAGACACAAGCACCCCAAAGTTTAGGGCTGCTCTGTTGACAAGGACCTCCACTTCATTCCACCTTAAATATCCCAGGAAAGCGAAAAATGGATAAAAAAGTTGTGGTCCTTATGTACAATGGAATATCACTCAGCCATGAAATCAATGTCATAAGGCTAGTAGCAGCATGATGAGTGGATTTAGGTAAGACGATTCTAAGTGAAATAAGTCACACAGAAAGGGACACTTCTCCTAAGGTGTCACTTATAGAGGGAATGTAAAAACCGTTACACTTGAACTGAATTACAAAACAGAACAGAGTCACACATGCAGAAAACACACTATGGCTGCTTAACGGGAAAGGTGAGGTGGGGTGATACATAAAACAAGAGCTTCAAATTAGCTCAGATACCGTTCCATAAACCCAATATGTAATAGACAAGACCTACTCCTTGCTCAGAGAACTGGACTCAACACGCCCGATTCACCGCACAAGAATATATCTGACTAGTAATAATCTTAAAACCTATGTATTGATATCTCTCTGTTAGTGTGTCAAGTGGGTGTAAGGCGGCATAAACACAGCCGTGAAAAGCAGCTAAACCCCATTATAAAAATAAATTACTTTTAAAAACCCATGAAACAAAGACAGGGAAAGAGAGAGAAATTATTACACAATTCGTTCAGGGGCTGTGATGCAACCTGGACTGACCATATCTAGACCCACAGCTGGATGAGACATAAGGGTGGACACTCTTGGGGCTGAGAGGTTTGGTGAGGTTGGGTGAGCAAACGCAGACCCTTTAAAGTAATACTGCGTGCTACCCATCGCATGGGTCCCAAATCTCCAGGTTCAAGGGCAACTTCCTACATCGAAAACATGCATGAGAAACCCAGAAGATGGTACACCGTGTGATGGGGAAAGGTTTCTAAAACGCACCTCATTTCTCATCTCCTTGTGCTCGGGTTCGCCATTCCAGCCACTTTACTAGCAATCTCCCTACTTGGAGCCTCAGCACCTTTAACCTCCTGTTCCGTACAGGTTGCAATTTGTCCTGAGGATGAACGGGAAGACGGGGAACCAATGAGAGACTAGCTCTTGGTGTTGGGACAGGCACAGGTCACTCTATTTTCCCATCAGGAAAAAGAATTAACCACAGGCTCAGCCTGACCCCCGGAACCAGAACAGGGCCTGAAGCCATCCTGCGCTTTTGCGGCCAGCTCCCAAAAAAGCGACTTGTAAAATGGAGCTTCAGGGCACTGCAATTCACAAACCTGCAGAGTTATAAATGATAACTCTCGTCCAGAAATATATTGAGGGAAGGCAAAGAAGAGGATTTGAAATCAAGGCAGAATTGCAGGAAACAGATTTCAGGAGGTAGATTCGAATCGCCTTTAAAGCACATGAAAAGCGGCAAAACGTTGACAATGATGCCCTTGGCCAAAAAGGGCGTATGCGTTTTTTCCTGAATATATTCAGGAAAAAACGCATACGCCCTTTTTGGCCAACCAAGCAACCTGGAAAGGCAAATCAGCGCTACAAAGAAGTCTCGCTTCCCATCGGTCAAAAGGGCCATGCTGAAAAAAGTGTCAAAACCAGAAATGCAGGACAGGCCATGGAGAAATGGGAGCCTTGCTACACTGATGGGCGGGATGTAAATTGCCAACAGCCACTCTGGAGAAGTGTACGGTGTGTCCTGAAACATCTAAAAAACACAGCTTAGAGAGCATAGGGCACTTCCACGCATGGGGGGATAAAGTGGGAAAATTGAAAATCAGCAAGACACAAGCACCCCAAAGTTTAGGGCTGCTCTGTTGACAAGGACCTCCACTTCATTCCACCTTAAATATCCCAGGAAAGCGAAAAATGGATAAAAAAGTTGTGGTCCTTATGTACAATGGAATATCACTCAGCCATGAAATCAATGTCATAAGGCTAGTAGCAGCATAATGAGTGGATTTAGGTAAGACGATTCTAAGTGAAATAAGTCACACAGAAAGGGACACTTCTCCTAAGGTGTCACTTATAGAGGGAATGTAAAAACCGTTACACTTGAACTGAATTACAAAACAGAACAGAGTCACACATGCAGAAAACACACTATGGCTGCTTAACGGGAAAGGTGAGGTGGGGTGATACATAAAACAAGAGCTTCAAATTAGCTCAGATACCGTTCCATAAACCCAATATGTAATAGACAAGACCTACTCCTTGCTCAGAGAACTGGACTCAACACGCCCGATTCACCGCACAAGAATATATCTGACTAGTAATAATCTTAAAACCTATGTATTGATATCTCTCTGTTAGTGTGTCAAGTGGGTGTAAGGCGGCATAAACACAGCCGTGAAAAGCAGCTAAACCCCATTATAAAAATAAATTACTTTTAAAAACCCATGAAACAAAGACAGGGAAAGAGAGAGAAATTCTTACACAATTCGTTCAGGGGCTGTGATGCAACCTGGACTGACCATATCTAGACCCACAGCTGGATGAGACATAAGGGTGGACACTCTTGGGGCTGAGAGGTTTGGTGAGGTTGGGTGAGCAAACGCAGACCCTTTAAAGTAATACTGCGTGCTACCCATCGCATGGGTCCCAAATCTCCAGGTTCAAGGGCAACTTCCTACATCGAAAACATGCATGAGAAACCCAGAAGATGGTACACCGTGTGATGGGGAAAGGTTTCTAAAACGCACCTCATTTCTCATCTCCTTGTGCTCGGGTTCGCCATTCCAGCCACTTTACTAGCAATCTCCCTACTTGGAGCCTCAGCACCTTTAACCTCCTGTTCCGTACAGGTTGCAATTTGTCCTGAGGATGAACGGGAAGACGGGGAACCAATGAGAGACTAGCTCTTGGTGTTGGGACAGGCACAGGTCACTCTATTTTCCCATCAGGAAGAAGAATTAACCACAGGCTCAGCCTGACCCCCGGAACCAGAACAGGGCCTGAAGCCATCCTGCGCTTTTGCGGCCAGCTCCCAAAAAAGCGACTTGTAAAATGGAGCTTCAGGGCACTGCAATTCACAAACCTGCAGAGTTATAAATGATAACTCTCGTCCAGAAATATATTGAGGGAAGGCAAAGAAGAGGATTTGAAATCAAGGCAGAATTGCAGGAAACAGATTTCAGGAGGTAGATTCGAATCGCCTTTAAAGCACATGAAAAGCGGCAAAACGTTGACAATGATGCCCTTGGCCAAAAAGGGCGTATGCGTTTTTTCCTGAATATATTCAGGAAAAAACGCATACGCCCTTTTTGGCCAACCAAGCAACCTGGAAAGGCAAATCAGCGCTACAAAGAAGTCTCGCTTCCCATCGGTCAAAAGGGCCATGCTGAAAAAAGTGTCAAAACCAGAAATGCAGGACAGGCCATGGAGAAATGGGAGCCTTGCTACACTGATGGGCGGGATGTAAATTGCCAACAGCCACTCTGGAGAAGTGTACGGTGTGTCCTGAAACATCTAAAAAACACAGCTTAGAGAGCATAGGGCACTTCCACGCATGGGGGGATAAAGTGGGAAAATTGAAAATCAGCAAGACACAAGCACCCCAAAGTTTAGGGCTGCTCTGTTGACAAGGACCTCCACTTCATTCCACCTTAAATATCCCAGGAAAGCGAAAAATGGATAAAAAAGTTGTGGTCCTTATGTACAATGGAATATCACTCAGCCATGAAATCAATGTCATAAGGCTAGTAGCAGCATGATGAGTGGATTTAGGTAAGACGATTCTAAGTGAAATAAGTCACACAGAAAGGGACACTTCTCCTAAGGTGTCACTTATAGAGGGAATGTAAAAACCGTTACACTTGAACTGAATTACAAAACAGAACAGAGTCACACATGCAGAAAACACACTATGGCTGCTTAACGGGAAAGGTGAGGTGGGGTGATACATAAAACAAGAGCTTCAAATTAGCTCAGATACCGTTCCATAAACCCAATATGTAATAGACAAGACCTACTCCTTGCTCAGAGAACTGGACTCAACACGCCCGATTCACCGCACAAGAATATATCTGACTAGTAATAATCTTAAAACCTATGTATTGATATCTCTCTGTTAGTGTGTCAAGTGGGTGTAAGGCGGCATAAACACAGCCGTGAAAAGCAGCTAAACCCCATTATAAAAATAAATTACTTTTAAAAACCCATGAAACAAAGACAGGGAAAGAGAGAGAAATTATTACACAATTCGTTCAGGGGCTGTGATGCAACCTGGACTGACCATATCTAGACCCACAGCTGGATGAGACATAAGGGTGGACACTCTTGGGGCTGAGAGGTTTGGTGAGGTTGGGTGAGCAAACGCAGACCCTTTAAAGTAATACTGCGTGCTACCCATCGCATGGGTCCCAAATCTCCAGGTTCAAGGGCAACTTCCTACATCGAAAACATGCATGAGAAACCCAGAAGATGGTACACCGTGTGATGGGGAAAGGTTTCTAAAACGCACCTCATTTCTCATCTCCTTGTGCTCGGGTTCGCCATTCCAGCCACTTTACTAGCAATCTCCCTACTTGGAGCCTCAGCACCTTTAACCTCCTGTTCCGTACAGGTTGCAATTTGTCCTGAGGATGAACGGGAAGACGGGGAACCAATGAGAGACTAGCTCTTGGTGTTGGGACAGGCACAGGTCACTCTATTTTCCCATCAGGAAGAAGAATTAACCACAGGCTCAGCCTGACCCCCGGAACCAGAACAGGGCCTGAAGCCATCCTGCGCTTTTGCGGCCAGCTCCCAAAAAAGCGACTTGTAAAATGGAGCTTCAGGGCACTGCAATTCACAAACCTGCAGAGTTATAAATGATAACTCTCGTCCACAAATATATTGAGGGAAGGCAAAGAAGAGGATTTGAAATCAAGGCAGAATTGCAGGAAACAGATTTCAGGAGGTAGATTCGAATCGCCTTTAAAGCACATGAAAAGCGGCAAAACGTTGACAATGATGCCCTTGGCCAAAAAGGGCGTATGCGTTTTTTCCTGAATATATTCAGGAAAAAACGCATACGCCCTTTTTGGCCAACCAAGCAACCTGGAAAGGCAAATCAGCGCTACAAAGAAGTCTCGCTTCCCATCGGTCAAAAGGGCCATGCTGAAAAAAGTGTCAAAACCAGAAATGCAGGACAGGCCATGGAGAAATGGGAGCCTTGCTACACTGATGGGCGGGATGTAAATTGCCAACAGCCACTCTGGAGAAGTGTACGGTGTGTCCTGAAACATCTAAAAAACACAGCTTAGAGAGCATAGGGCACTTCCACGCATGGGGGGATAAAGTGGGAAAATTGAAAATCAGCAAGACACAAGCACCCCAAAGTTTAGGGCTGCTCTGTTGACAAGGACCTCCACTTCATTCCACCTTAAATATCCCAGGAAAGCGAAAAATGGATAAAAAAGTTGTGGTCCTTATGTACAATGGAATATCACTCAGCCATGAAATCAATGTCATAAGGCTAGTAGCAGCATGATGAGTGGATTTAGGTAAGACGATTCTAAGTGAAATAAGTCACACAGAAAGGGACACTTCTCCTAAGGTGTCACTTATAGAGGGAATGTAAAAACCGTTACACTTGAACTGAATTACAAAACAGAACAGAGTCACACATGCAGAAAACACACTATGGCTGCTTAACGGGAAAGGTGAGGTGGGGTGATACATAAAACAAGAGCTTCAAATTAGCTCAGATACCGTTCCATAAACCCAATATGTAATAGACAAGACCTACTCCTTGCTCAGAGAACTGGACTCAACACGCCCGATTCACCGCACAAGAATATATCTGACTAGTAATAATCTTAAAACCTATGTATTGATATCTCTCTGTTAGTGTGTCAAGTGGGTGTAAGGCGGCATAAACACAGCCGTGAAAAGCAGCTAAACCCCATTATAAAAATAAATTACTTTTAAAAACCCATGAAACAAAGACAGGGAAAGAGAGAGAAATTATTACACAATTCGTTCAGGGGCTGTGATGCAACCTGGACTGACCATATCTAGACCCACAGCTGGATGAGACATAAGGGTGGACACTCTTGGGGCTGAGAGGTTTGGTGAGGTTGGGTGAGCAAACGCAGACCCTTTAAAGTAATACTGCGTGCTACCCATCGCATGGGTCCCAAATCTCCAGGTTCAAGGGCAACTTCCTACATCAAAAACATGCATGAGAAACCCAGAAGATGGTACACCGTGTGATGGGGAAAGGTTTCTAAAACGCACCTCATTTCTCATCTCCTTGTGCTCGGGTTCGCCATTCCAGCCACTTTACTAGCAATCTCCCTACTTGGAGCCTCAGCACCTTTAACCTCCTGTTCCGTACAGGTTGCAATTTGTCCTGAGGATGAACGGGAAGACGGGGAACCAATGAGAGACTAGCTCTTGGTGTTGGGACAGGCACAGGTCACTCTATTTTCCCATCAGGAAAAAGAATTAACCACAGGCTCAGCCTGACCCCCGGAACCAGAACAGGGCCTGAAGCCATCCTGCGCTTTTGCGGCCAGCTCCCAAAAAAGCGACTTGTAAAATGGAGCTTCAGGGCACTGCAATTCACAAACCTGCAGAGTTATAAATGATAACTCTCGTCCACAAATATATTGAGGGAAGGCAAAGAAGAGGATTTGAAATCAAGGCAGAATTGCAGGAAACAGATTTCAGGAGGTAGATTCGAATCGCCTTTAAAGCACATGAAAAGCGGCAAAACGTTGACAATGATGCCCTTGGCCAAAAAGGGCGTATGCGTTTTTTCCTGAATATATTCAGGAAAAAACGCATACGCCCTTTTTGGCCAACCAAGCAACCTGGAAAGGCAAATCAGCGCTACAAAGAAGTCTCGCTTCCCATCGGTCAAAAGGGCCATGCTGAAAAAAGTGTCAAAACCAGAAATGCAGGACAGGCCATGGAGAAATGGGAGCCTTGCTACACTGATGGGCGGGATGTAAATTGCCAACAGCCACTCTGGAGAAGTGTACGGTGTGTCCTGAAACATCTAAAAAACACAGCTTAGAGAGCATAGGGCACTTCCACGCATGGGGGGATAAAGTGGGAAAATTGAAAATCAGCAAGACACAAGCACCCCAAAGTTTAGGGCTGCTCTGTTGACAAGGACCTCCACTTCATTCCACCTTAAATATCCCAGGAAAGCGAAAAATGGATAAAAAAGTTGTGGTCCTTATGTACAATGGAATATCACTCAGCCATGAAATCAATGTCATAAGGCTAGTAGCAGCATGATGAGTGGATTTAGGTAAGACGATTCTAAGTGAAATAAGTCACACAGAAAGGGACACTTCTCCTAAGGTGTCACTTATAGAGGGAATGTAAAAACCGTTACACTTGAACTGAATTACAAAACAGAACAGAGTCACACATGCAGAAAACACACTATGGCTGCTTAACGGGAAAGGTGAGGTGGGGTGATACATAAAACAAGAGCTTCAAATTAGCTCAGATACCGTTCCATAAACCCAATATGTAATAGACAAGACCTACTCCTTGCTCAGAGAACTGGACTCAACACGCCCGATTCACCGCACAAGAATATATCTGACTAGTAATAATCTTAAAACCTATGTATTGATATCTCTCTGTTAGTGTGTCAAGTGGGTGTAAGGCGGCATAAACACAGCCGTGAAAAGCAGCTAAACCCCATTATAAAAATAAATTACTTTTAAAAACCCATGAAACAAAGACAGGGAAAGAGAGAGAAATTCTTACACAATTCGTTCAGGGGCTGTGATGCAACCTGGACTGACCATATCTAGACCCACAGCTGGATGAGACATAAGGGTGGACACTCTTGGGGCTGAGAGGTTTGGTGAGGTTGGGTGAGCAAACGCAGACCCTTTAAAGTAATACTGCGTGCTACCCATCGCATGGGTCCCAAATCTCCAGGTTCAAGGGCAACTTCCTACATCGAAAACATGCATGAGAAACCCAGAAGATGGTACACCGTGTGATGGGGAAAGGTTTCTAAAACGCACCTCATTTCTCATCTCCTTGTGCTCGGGTTCGCCATTCCAGCCACTTTACTAGCAATCTCCCTACTTGGAGCCTCAGCACCTTTAACCTCCTGTTCCGTACAGGTTGCAATTTGTCCTGAGGATGAACGGGAAGACGGGGAACCAATGAGAGACTAGCTCTTGGTGTTGGGACAGGCACAGGTCACTCTATTTTCCCATCAGGAAGAAGAATTAACCACAGGCTCAGCCTGACCCCCGGAACCAGAACAGGGCCTGAAGCCATCCTGCGCTTTTGCGGCCAGCTCCCAAAAAAGCGACTTGTAAAATGGAGCTTCAGGGCACTGCAATTCACAAACCTGCAGAGTTATAAATGATAACTCTCGTCCAGAAATATATTGAGGGAAGGCAAAGAAGAGGATTTGAAATCAAGGCAGAATTGCAGGAAACAGATTTCAGGAGGTAGATTCGAATCGCCTTTAAAGCACATGAAAAGCGGCAAAACGTTGACAATGATGCCCTTGGCCAAAAAGGGCGTATGCGTTTTTTCCTGAATATATTCAGGAAAAAACGCATACGCCCTTTTTGGCCAACCAAGCAACCTGGAAAGGCAAATCAGCGCTACAAAGAAGTCTCGCTTCCCATCGGTCAAAAGGGCCATGCTGAAAAAAGTGTCAAAACCAGAAATGCAGGACAGGCCATGGAGAAATGGGAGCCTTGCTACACTGATGGGCGGGATGTAAATTGCCAACAGCCACTCTGGAGAAGTGTACGGTGTGTCCTGAAACATCTAAAAAACACAGCTTAGAGAGCATAGGGCACTTCCACGCATGGGGGGATAAAGTGGGAAAATTGAAAATCAGCAAGACACAAGCACCCCAAAGTTTAGGGCTGCTCTGTTGACAAGGACCTCCACTTCATTCCACCTTAAATATCCCAGGAAAGCGAAAAATGGATAAAAAAGTTGTGGTCCTTATGTACAATGGAATATCACTCAGCCATGAAATCAATGTCATAAGGCTAGTAGCAGCATGATGAGTGGATTTAGGTAAGACGATTCTAAGTGAAATAAGTCACACAGAAAGGGACACTTCTCCTAAGGTGTCACTTATAGAGGGAATGTAAAAACCGTTACACTTGAACTGAATTACAAAACAGAACAGAGTCACACATGCAGAAAACACACTATGGCTGCTTAACGGGAAAGGTGAGGTGGGGTGATACATAAAACAAGAGCTTCAAATTAGCTCAGATACCGTTCCATAAACCCAATATGTAATAGACAAGACCTACTCCTTGCTCAGAGAACTGGACTCAACACGCCCGATTCACCGCACAAGAATATATCTGACTAGTAATAATCTTAAAACCTATGTATTGATATCTCTCTGTTAGTGTGTCAAGTGGGTGTAAGGCGGCATAAACACAGCCGTGAAAAGCAGCTAAACCCCATTATAAAAATAAATTACTTTTAAAAACCCATGAAACAAAGACAGGGAAAGAGAGAGAAATTCTTACACAATTCGTTCAGGGGCTGTGATGCAACCTGGACTGACCATATCTAGACCCACAGCTGGATGAGACATAAGGGTGGACACTCTTGGGGCTGAGAGGTTTGGTGAGGTTGGGTGAGCAAACGCAGACCCTTTAAAGTAATACTGCGTGCTACCCATCGCATGGGTCCCAAATCTCCAGGTTCAAGGGCAACTTCCTACATCGAAAACATGCATGAGAAACCCAGAAGATGGTACACCGTGTGATGGGGAAAGGTTTCTAAAACGCACCTCATTTCTCATCTCCTTGTGCTCGGGTTCGCCATTCCAGCCACTTTACTAGCAATCTCCCTACTTGGAGCCTCAGCACCTTTAACCTCCTGTTCCGTACAGGTTGCAATTTGTCCTGAGGATGAACGGGAAGACGGGGAACCAATGAGAGACTAGCTCTTGGTGTTGGGACAGGCACAGGTCACTCTATTTTCCCATCAGGAAGAAGAATTAACCACAGGCTCAGCCTGACCCCCGGAACCAGAACAGGGCCTGAAGCCATCCTGCGCTTTTGCGGCCAGCTCCCAAAAAAGCGACTTGTAAACTGGAGCTTCAGGGCACTGCAATTCACAAACCTGCAGAGTTATAAATGATAACTCTCGTCCACAAATATATTGAGGGAAGGCAAAGAAGAGGATTTGAAATCAAGGCAGAATTGCAGGAAACAGATTTCAGGAGGTAGATTCGAATCGCCTTTAAAGCACATGAAAAGCGGCAAAACGTTGACAATGATGCCCTTGGCCAAAAAGGGCGTATGCGTTTTTTCCTGAATATATTCAGGAAAAAACGCATACGCCCTTTTTGGCCAACCAAGCAACCTGGAAAGGCAAATCAGCACTACAAAGAAGTCTCGCTTCCCATCGGTCAAAAGGGCCATGCTGAAAAAAGTGTCAAAACCAGAAATGCAGGACAGGCCATGGAGAAATGGGAGCCTTGCTACACTGATGGGCGGGATGTAAATTGCCAACAGCCACTCTGGAGAAGTGTACGGTGTGTCCTGAAACATCTAAAAAACACAGCTTAGAGAGCATAGGGCACTTCCACGCATGGGGGGATAAAGTGGGAAAATTGAAAATCAGCAAGACACAAGCACCCCAAAGTTTAGGGCTGCTCTGTTGACAAGGACCTCCACTTCATTCCACCTTAAATATCCCAGGAAAGCGAAAAATGGATAAAAAAGTTGTGGTCCTTATGTACAATGGAATATCACTCAGCCATGAAATCAATGTCATAAGGCTAGTAGCAGCATGATGAGTGGATTTAGGTAAGACGATTCTAAGTGAAATAAGTCACACAGAAAAGGACACTTCTCATAAGGTGTCACTTATAGAGGGAATGTAAAAACCGTTACACTTGAACTGAATTACAAAACAGAACAGAGTCACACATGCAGAAAACACACTATGGCTGCTTAACGGGAAAGGTGAGGTGGGGTGATACATAAAACAAGAGCTTCAAATTAGCTCAGATACCGTTCCATAAACCCAATATGTAATAGACAAGACCTACTCCTTGCTCAGAGAACTGGACTCAACACGCCCGATTCACCGCACAAGAATATATCTGACTAGTAATAATCTTAAAACCTATGTATTGATATCTCTCTGTTAGTGTGTCAAGTGGGTGTAAGGCGGCATAAACACAGCCGTGAAAAGCAGCTAAACCCCATTATAAAAATAAATTACTTTTAAAAACCCATGAAACAAAGACAGGGAAAGAGAGAGAAATTCTTACACAATTCGTTCAGGGGCTGTGATGCAACCTGGACTGACCATATCTAGACCCACAGCTGGATGAGACATAAGGGTGGACACTCTTGGGGCTGAGAGGTTTGGTGAGGTTGGGTGAGCAAACGCAGACCCTTTAAAGTAATACTGCGTGCTACCCATCGCATGGGTCCCAAATCTCCAGGTTCAAGGGCAACTTCCTACATCGAAAACATGCATGAGAAACCCAGAAGATGGTACACCGTGTGATGGGGAAAGGTTTCTAAAACGCACCTCATTTCTCATCTCCTTGTGCTCGGGTTCGCCATTCCAGCCACTTTACTAGCAATCTCCCTACTTGGAGCCTCAGCACCTTTAACCTCCTGTTCCGTACAGGTTGCAATTTGTCCTGAGGATGAACGGGAAGACGGGGAACCAATGAGAGACTAGCTCTTGGTGTTGGGACAGGCACAGGTCACTCTATTTTCCCATCAGGAAGAAGAATTAACCACAGGCTCAGCCTGACCCCCGGAACCAGAACAGGGCCTGAAGCCATCCTGCGCTTTTGCGGCCAGCTCCCAAAAAAGCGACTTGTAAACTGGAGCTTCAGGGCACTGCAATTCACAAACCTGCAGAGTTATAAATGATAACTCTCGTCCACAAATATATTGAGGGAAGGCAAAGAAGAGGATTTGAAATCAAGGCAGAATTGCAGGAAACAGATTTCAGGAGGTAGATTCGAATCGCCTTTAAAGCACATGAAAAGCGGCAAAACGTTGACAATGATGCCCTTGGCCAAAAAGGGCGTATGCGTTTTTTCCTGAATATATTCAGGAAAAAACGCATACGCCCTTTTTGGCCAACCAAGCAACCTGGAAAGGCAAATCAGCGCTACAAAGAAGTCTCGCTTCCCATCGGTCAAAAGGGCCATGCTGAAAAAAGTGTCAAAACCAGAAATGCAGGACAGGCCATGGAGAAATGGGAGCCTTGCTACACTGATGGGCGGGATGTAAATTGCCAACAGCCACTCTGGAGAAGTGTACGGTGTGTCCTGAAACATCTAAAAAACACAGCTTAGAGAGCATAGGGCACTTCCACGCATGGGGGGATAAAGTGGGAAAATTGAAAATCAGCAAGACACAAGCACCCCAAAGTTTAGGGCTGCTCTGTTGACAAGGACCTCCACTTCATTCCACCTTAAATATCCCAGGAAAGCGAAAAATGGATAAAAAAGTTGTGGTCCTTATGTACAATGGAATATCACTCAGCCATGAAATCAATGTCATAAGGCTAGTAGCAGCATGATGAGTGGATTTAGGTAAGACGATTCTAAGTGAAATAAGTCACACAGAAAGGGACACTTCTCCTAAGGTGTCACTTATAGAGGGAATGTAAAAACCGTTACACTTGAACTGAATTACAAAACAGAACAGAGTCACACATGCAGAAAACACACTATGGCTGCTTAACGGGAAAGGTGAGGTGGGGTGATACATAAAACAAGAGCTTCAAATTAGCTCAGATACCGTTCCATAAACCCAATATGTAATAGACAAGACCTACTCCTTGCTCAGAGAACTGGACTCAACACGCCCGATTCACCGCACAAGAATATATCTGACTAGTAATAATCTTAAAACCTATGTATTGATATCTCTCTGTTAGTGTGTCAAGTGGGTGTAAGGCGGCATAAACACAGCCGTGAAAAGCAGCTAAACCCCATTATAAAAATAAATTACTTTTAAAAACCCATGAAACAAAGACAGGGAAAGAGAGAGAAATTCTTACACAATTCGTTCAGGGGCTGTGATGCAACCTGGACTGACCATATCTAGACCCACAGCTGGATGAGACATAAGGGTGGACACTCTTGGGGCTGAGAGGTTTGGTGAGGTTGGGTGAGCAAACGCAGACCCTTTAAAGTAATACTGCGTGCTACCCATCGCATGGGTCCCAAATCTCCAGGTTCAAGGGCAACTTCCTACATCGAAAACATGCATGAGAAACCCAGAAGATGGTACACCGTGTGATGGGGAAAGGTTTCTAAAACGCACCTCATTTCTCATCTCCTTGTGCTCGGGTTCGCCATTCCAGCCACTTTACTAGCAATCTCCCTACTTGGAGCCTCAGCACCTTTAACCTCCTGTTCCGTACAGGTTGCAATTTGTCCTGAGGATGAACGGGAAGACGGGGAACCAATGAGAGACTAGCTCTTGGTGTTGGGACAGGCACAGGTCACTCTATTTTCCCATCAGGAAGAAGAATTAACCACAGGCTCAGCCTGACCCCCGGAACCAGAACAGGGCCTGAAGACATCCTGCGCTTTTGCGGCCAGCTCCCAAAAAAGCGACTTGTAAAATGGAGCTTCAGGGCACTGCAATTCACAAACCTGCAGAGTTATAAATGATAACTCTCGTCCAGAAATATATTGAGGGAAGGCAAAGAAGAGGATTTGAAATCAAGGCAGAATTGCAGGAAACAGATTTCAGGAGGTAGATTCGAATCGCCTTTAAAGCACATGAAAAGCGGCAAAACGTTGACAATGATGCCCTTGGCCAAAAAGGGCGTATGCGTTTTTTCCTGAATATATTCAGGAAAAAACGCATACGCCCTTTTTGGCCAACCAAGCAACCTGGAAAGGCAAATCAGCGCTACAAAGAAGTCTCGCTTCCCATCGGTCAAAAGGGCCATGCTGAAAAAAGTGTCAAAACCAGAAATGCAGGACAGGCCATGGAGAAATGGGAGCCTTGCTACACTGATGGGCGGGATGTAAATTGCCAACAGCCACTCTGGAGAAGTGTACGGTGTGTCCTGAAACATCTAAAAAACACAGCTTAGAGAGCATAGGGCACTTCCACGCATGGGGGGATAAAGTGGGAAAATTGAAAATCAGCAAGACACAAGCACCCCAAAGTTTAGGGCTGCTCTGTTGACAAGGACCTCCACTTCATTCCACCTTAAATATCCCAGGAAAGCGAAAAATGGATAAAAAAGTTGTGGTCCTTATGTACAATGGAATATCACTCAGCCATGAAATCAATGTCATAAGGCTAGTAGCAGCATGATGAGTGGATTTAGGTAAGACGATTCTAAGTGAAATAAGTCACACAGAAAGGGACACTTCTCCTAAGGTGTCACTTATAGAGGGAATGTAAAAACCGTTACACTTGAACTGAATTACAAAACAGAACAGAGTCACACATGCAGAAAACACACTATGGCTGCTTAACGGGAAAGGTGAGGTGGGGTGATACATAAAACAAGAGCTTCAAATTAGCTCAGATACCGTTCCATAAACCCAATATGTAATAGACAAGACCTACTCCTTGCTCAGAGAACTGGACTCAACACGCCCGATTCACCGCACAAGAATATATCTGACTAGTAATAATCTTATAACCTATGTATTGATATCTCTCTGTTAGTGTGTCAAGTGGGTGTAAGGCGGCATAAACACAGCCGTGAAAAGCAGCTAAACCCCATTATAAAAATAAATTACTTTTAAAAACCCATGAAACAAAGACAGGGAAAGAGAGAGAAATTATTACACAATTCGTTCAGGGGCTGTGATGCAACCTGGACTGACCATATCTAGACCCACAGCTGGATGAGACATAAGGGTGGACACTCTTGGGGCTGAGAGGTTTGGTGAGGTTGGGTGAGCAAACGCAGACCCTTTATAGTAATACTGCGTGCTACCCATCGCATGGGTCCCAAATCTCCAGGTTCAAGGGCAACTTCCTACATCGAAAACATGCATGAGAAACCCAGAAGATGGTACACCGTGTGATGGGGAAAGGTTTCTAAAACGCACCTCATTTCTCATCTCCTTGTGCTCGGGTTCGCCATTCCAGCCAATTTACTAGCAATCTCCCTACTTGGAGCCTCAGCACCTTTAACCTCCTGTTCCGTACAGGTTGCAATTTGTCCTGAGGATGAACGGGAAGACGGGGAACCAATGAGAGACTAGCTCTTGGTGTTGGGACAGGCACAGGTCACTCTATTTTCCCATCAGGAAGAAGAATTAACCACAGGCTCAGCCTGACCCCCGGAACCAGAACAGGGCCTGAAGCCATCCTGCGCTTTTGCGGCCAGCTCCCAAAAAAGCGACTTGTAAAATGGAGCTTCAGGGCACTGCAATTCACAAACCTGCAGAGTTATAAATGATAACTCTCGTCCAGAAATATATTGAGGGAAGGCAAAGAAGAGGATTTGAAATCAAGGCAGAATTGCAGGAAACAGATTTCAGGAGGTAGATTCGAATCGCCTTTAAAGCACATGAAAAGCGGCAAAACGTTGACAATGATGCCCTTGGCCAAAAAGGGCGTATGCGTTTTTTCCTGAATATATTCAGGAAAAAACGCATACGCCCTTTTTGGCCAACCAAGCAACCTGGAAAGGCAAATCAGCGCTACAAAGAAGTCTCGCTTCCCATCGGTCAAAAGGGCCATGCTGAAAAAAGTGTCAAAACCAGAAATGCAGGACAGGCCATGGAGAAATGGGAGCCTTGCTACACTGATGGGCGGGATGTAAATTGCCAACAGCCACTCTGGAGAAGTGTACGGTGTGTCCTGAAACATCTAAAAAACACAGCTTAGAGAGCATAGGGCACTTCCACGCATGGGGGGATAAAGTGGGAAAATTGAAAATCAGCAAGACACAAGCACCCCAAAGTTTAGGGCTGCTCTGTTGACAAGGACCTCCACTTCATTCCACCTTAAATATCCCAGGAAAGCGAAAAATGGATAAAAAAGTTGTGGTCCTTATGTACAATGGAATATCACTCAGCCATGAAATCAATGTCATAAGGCTAGTAGCAGCATGATGAGTGGATTTAGGTAAGACGATTCTAAGTGAAATAAGTCACACAGAAAGGGACACTTCTCCTAAGGTGTCACTTATAGAGGGAATGTAAAAACCGTTACACTTGAACTGAATTACAAAACAGAACAGAGTCACACATGCAGAAAACACACTATGGCTGCTTAACGGGAAAGGTGAGGTGGGGTGATACATAAAACAAGAGCTTCAAATTAGCTCAGATACCATTCCATAAACCCAATATGTAATAGACAAGACCTACTCCTTGCTCAGAGAACTGGACTCAACACGCCCGATTCACCGCACAAGAATATATCTGACTAGTAATAATCTTAAAACCTATGTATTGATATCTCTCTGTTAGTGTGTCAAGTGGGTGTAAGGCGGCATAAACACAGCCGTGAAAAGCAGCTAAACCCCATTATAAAAATAAATTACTTTTAAAAACCCATGAAACAAAGACAGGGAAAGAGAGAGAAATTATTACACAATTCGTTCAGGGGCTGTGATGCAACCTGGACTGACCATATCTAGACCCACAGCTGGATGAGACATAAGGGTGGACACTCTTGGGGCTGAGAGGTTTGGTGAGGTTGGGTGAGCAAACGCAGACCCTTTAAAGTAATACTGCGTGCTACCCATCGCATGGGTCCCAAATCTCCATGTTCAAGGGCAACTTCCTACATCGAAAACATGCATGAGAAACCCAGAAGATGGTACACCGTGTGATGGGGAAAGGTTTCTAAAACGCACCTCATTTCTCATCTCCTTGTGCTCGGGTTCGCCATTCCAGCCACTTTACTAGCAATCTCCCTACTTGGAGCCTCAGCACCTTTAACCTCCTGTTCCGTACAGGTTGCAATTTGTCCTGAGGATGAACGGGAAGACGGGGAACCAATGAGAGACTAGCTCTTGGTGTTGGGACAGGCACAGGTCACTCTATTTTCCCATCAGGAAGAAGAATTAACCACAGGCTCAGCCTGACCCCCGGAACCAGAACAGGGCCTGAAGCCATCCTGCGCTTTTGCGGCCAGCTCCCAAAAAAGCGACTTGTAAAATGGAGCTTCAGGGCACTGCAATTCACAAACCTGCAGAGTTATAAATGATAACTCTCGTCCAGAAATATATTGAGGGAAGGCAAAGAAGAGGATTTGAAATCAAGGCAGAATTGCAGGAAACAGATTTCAGGAGGTAGATTCGAATCGCCTTTAAAGCACATGAAAAGCGGCAAAACGTTGACAATGATGCCCTTGGCCAAAAAGGGCGTATGCGTTTTTTCCTGAATATATTCAGGAAAAAACGCATACGCCCTTTTTGGCCAACCAAGCAACCTGGAAAGGCAAATCAGCGCTACAAAGAAGTCTCGCTTCCCATCGGTCAAAAGGGCCATGCTGAAAAAAGTGTCAAAACCAGAAATGCAGGACAGGCCATGGAGAAATGGGAGCCTTGCTACACTGATGGGCGGGATGTAAATTGCCAACAGCCACTCTGGAGAAGTGTACGGTGTGTCCTGAAACATCTAAAAAACACAGCTTAGAGAGCATAGGGCACTTCCACGCATGGGGGGATAAAGTGGGAAAATTGAAAATCAGCAAGACACAAGCACCCCAAAGTTTAGGGCTGCTCTGTTGACAAGGACCTCCACTTCATTCCACCTTAAATATCCCAGGAAAGCGAAAAATGGATAAAAAAGTTGTGGTCCTTATGTACAATGGAATATCACTCAGCCATGAAATCAATGTCATAAGGCTAGTAGCAGCATGATGAGTGGATTTAGGTAAGACGATTCTAAGTGAAATAAGTCACACAGAAAGGGACACTTCTCCTAAGGTGTCACTTATAGAGGGAATGTAAAAACCGTTACACTTGAACTGAATTACAAAACAGAACAGAGTCACACATGCAGAAAACACACTATGGCTGCTTAACGGGAAAGGTGAGGTGGGGTGATACATAAAACAAGAGCTTCAAATTAGCTCAGATACCGTTCCATAAACCCAATATGTAATAGACAAGACCTACTCCTTGCTCAGAGAACTGGACTCAACACGCCCGATTCACCGCACAAGAATATATCTGACTAGTAATAATCTTAAAACCTATGTATTGATATCTCTCTGTTAGTGTGTCAAGTGGGTGTAAGGCGGCATAAACACAGCCGTGAAAAGCAGCTAAACCCCATTATAAAAATAAATTACTTTTAAAAACCCATGAAACAAAGACAGGGAAAGAGAGAGAAATTATTACACAATTCGTTCAGGGGCTGTGATGCAACCTGGACTGACCATATCTAGACCCACAGCTGGATGAGACATAAGGGTGGACACTCTTGGGGCTGAGAGGTTTGGTGAGGTTGGGTGAGCAAACGCAGACCCTTTAAAGTAATACTGCGTGCTACCCATCGCATGGGTCCCAAATCTCCAGGTTCAAGGGCAACTTCCTACATCGAAAACATGCATGAGAAACCCAGAAGATGGTACACCGTGTGATGGGGAAAGGTTTCTAAAACGCACCTCATTTCTCATCTCCTTGTGCTCGGGTTCGCCATTCCAGCCACTTTACTAGCAATCTCCCTACTTGGAGCCTCAGCACCTTTAACCTCCTGTTCCGTACAGGTTGCAATTTGTCCTGAGGATGAACGGGAAGACGGGGAACCAATGAGAGACTAGCTCTTGGTGTTGGGACAGGCACAGGTCACTCTATTTTCCCATCAGGAAGAAGAATTAACCACAGGCTCAGCCTGACCCCCGGAACCAGAACAGGGCCTGAAGCCATCCTGCGCTTTTGCGGCCAGCTCCCAAAAAAGCGACTTGTAAAATGGAGCTTCAGGGCACTGCAATTCACAAACCTGCAGAGTTATAAATGATAACTCTCGTCCAGAAATATATTGAGGGAAGGCAAAGAAGAGGATTTGAAATCAAGGCAGAATTGCAGGAAACAGATTTCAGGAGGTAGATTCGAATCGCCTTTAAAGCACATGAAAAGCGGCAAAACGTTGACAATGATGCCCTTGGCCAAAAAGGGCGTATGCGTTTTTTCCTGAATATATTCAGGAAAAAACGCATACGCCCTTTTTGGCCAACCAAGCAACCTGGAAAGGCAAATCAGCGCTACAAAGAAGTCTCGCTTCCCATCGGTCAAAAGGGCCATGCTGAAAAAAGTGTCAAAACCAGAAATGCAGGACAGGCCATGGAGAAATGGGAGCCTTGCTACACTGATGGGCGGGATGTAAATTGCCAACAGCCACTCTGGAGAAGTGTACGGTGTGTCCTGAAACATCTAAAAAACACAGCTTAGAGAGCATAGGGCACTTCCACGCATGGGGGGATAAAGTGGGAAAATTGAAAATCAGCAAGACACAAGCACCCCAAAGTTTAGGGCTGCTCTGTTGACAAGGACCTCCACTTCATTCCACCTTAAATATCCCAGGAAAGCGAAAAATGGATAAAAAAGTTGTGGTCCTTATGTACAATGGAATATCACTCAGCCATGAAATCAATGTCATAAGGCTAGTAGCAGCATGATGAGTGGATTTAGGTAAGACGATTCTAAGTGAAATAAGTCACACAGAAAGGGACACTTCTCCTAAGGTGTCACTTATAGAGGGAATGTAAAAACCGTTACACTTGAACTGAATTACAAAACAGAACAGAGTCACACATGCAGAAAACACACTATGGCTGCTTAACGGGAAAGGTGAGGTGGGGTGATACATAAAACAAGAGCTTCAAATTAGCTCAGATACCGTTCCATAAACCCAATATGTAATAGACAAGACCTACTCCTTGCTCAGAGAACTGGACTCAACACGCCCGATTCACCGCACAAGAATATATCTGACTAGTAATAATCTTAAAACCTATGTATTGATATCTCTCTGTTAGTGTGTCAAGTGGGTGTAAGGCGGCATAAACACAGCCGTGAAAAGCAGCTAAACCCCATTATAAAAATAAATTACTTTTAAAAACCCATGAAACAAAGACAGGGAAAGAGAGAGAAATTATTACACAATTCGTTCAGGGGCTGTGATGCAACCTGGACTGACCATATCTAGACCCACAGCTGGATGAGACATAAGGGTGGACACTCTTGGGGCTGAGAGGTTTGGTGAGGTTGGGTGAGCAAACGCAGACCCTTTAAAGTAATACTGCGTGCTACCCATCGCATGGGTCCCAAATCTCCAGGTTCAAGGGCAACTTCCTACATCGAAAACATGCATGAGAAACCCAGAAGATGGTACACCGTGTGATGGGGAAAGGTTTCTAAAACGCACCTCATTTCTCATCTCCTTGTGCTCGGGTTCGCCATTCCAGCCACTTTACTAGCAATCTCCCGACTTGGAGCCTCAGCACCTTTAACCTCCTGTTCCGTACAGGTTGCAATTTGTCCTGAGGATGAACGGGAAGACGGGGAACCAATGAGAGACTAGCTCTTGGTGTTGGGACAGGCACAGGTCACTCTATTTTCCCATCAGGAAGAAGAATTAACCACAGGCTCAGCCTGACCCCCGGAACCAGAACAGGGCCTGAAGCCATCCTGCGCTTTTGCGGCCAGCTCCCAAAAAAGCGACTTGTAAAATGGAGCTTCAGGGCACTGCAATTCACAAACCTGCAGAGTTATAAATGATAACTCTCGTCCAGAAATATATTGAGGGAAGGCAAAGAAGAGGATTTGAAATCAAGGCAGAATTGCAGGAAACAGATTTCAGGAGGTAGATTCGAATCGCCTTTAAAGCACATGAAAAGCGGCAAAACGTTGACAATGATGCCCTTGGCCAAAAAGGGCGTATGCGTTTTTTCCTGAATATATTCAGGAAAAAACGCATACGCCCTTTTTGGCCAACCAAGCAACCTGGAAAGGCAAATCAGCGCTACAAAGAAGTCTCGCTTCCCATCGGTCAAAAGGGCCATGCTGAAAAAAGTGTCAAAACCAGAAATGCAGGACAGGCCATGGAGAAATGGGAGCCTTGCTACACTGATGGGCGGGATGTAAATTGCCAACAGCCACTCTGGAGAAGTGTACGGTGTGTCCTGAAACATCTAAAAAACACAGCTTAGAGAGCATAGGGCACTTCCACGCATGGGGGGATAAAGTGGGAAAATTGAAAATCAGCAAGACACAAGCACCCCAAAGTTTAGGGCTGCTCTGTTGACAAGGACCTCCACTTCATTCCACCTTAAATATCCCAGGAAAGCGAAAAATGGATAAAAAAGTTGTGGTCCTTATGTACAATGGAATATCACTCAGCCATGAAATCAATGTCATAAGGCTAGTAGCAGCATGATGAGTGGATTTAGGTAAGACGATTCTAAGTGAAATAAGTCACACAGAAAGGGACACTTCTCCTAAGGTGTCACTTATAGAGGGAATGTAAAAACCGTTACACTTGAACTGAATTACAAAACAGAACAGAGTCACACATGCAGAAAACACACTATGGCTGCTTAACGGGAAAGGTGAGGTGGGGTGATACATAAAACAAGAGCTTCAAATTAGCTCAGATACCGTTCCATAAACCCAATATGTAATAGACAAGACCTACTCCTTGCTCAGAGAACTGGACTCAACACGCCCGATTCACCGCACAAGAATATATCTGACTAGTAATAATCTTAAAACCTATGTATTGATATCTCTCTGTTAGTGTGTCAAGTGGGTGTAAGGCGGCATAAACACAGCCGTGAAAAGCAGCTAAACCCCATTATAAAAATAAATTACTTTTAAAAACCCATGAAACAAAGACAGGGAAAGAGAGAGAAATTATTACACAATTCGTTCAGGGGCTGTGATGCAACCTGGACTGACCATATCTAGACCCACAGCTGGATGAGACATAAGGGTGGACACTCTTGGGGCTGAGAGGTTTGGTGAGGTTGGGTGAGCAAACGCAGACCCTTTAAAGTAATACTGCGTGCTACCCATCGCATGGGTCCCAAATCTCCAGGTTCAAGGGCAACTTCCTACATCGAAAACATGCATGAGAAACCCAGAAGATGGTACACCGTGTGATGGGGAAAGGTTTCTAAAACGCACCTCATTTCTCATCTCCTTGTGCTCGGGTTCGCCATTCCAGCCACTTTACTAGCAATCTCCCGACTTGGAGCCTCAGCACCTTTAACCTCCTGTTCCGTACAGGTTGCAATTTGTCCTGAGGATGAACGGGAAGACGGGGAACCAATGAGAGACTAGCTCTTGGTGTTGGGACAGGCACAGGTCACTCTATTTTCCCATCAGGAAGAAGAATTAACCACAGGCTCAGCCTGACCCCCGGAACCAGAACAGGGCCTGAAGCCATCCTGCGCTTTTGCGGCCAGCTCCCAAAAAAGCGACTTGTAAAATGGAGCTTCAGGGCACTGCAATTCACAAACCTGCAGAGTTATAAATGATAACTCTCGTCCAGAAATATATTGAGGGAAGGCAAAGAAGAGGATTTGAAATCAAGGCAGAATTGCAGGAAACAGATTTCAGGAGGTAGATTCGAATCGCCTTTAAAGCACATGAAAAGCGGCAAAACGTTGACAATGATGCCCTTGGCCAAAAAGGGCGTATGCGTTTTTTCCTGAATATATTCAGGAAAAAACGCATACGCCCTTTTTGGCCAACCAAGCAACCTGGAAAGGCAAATCAGCGCTACAAAGAAGTCTCGCTTCCCATCGGTCAAAAGGGCCATGCTGAAAAAAGTGTCAAAACCAGAAATGCAGGACAGGCCATGGAGAAATGGGAGCCTTGCTACACTGATGGGCGGGATGTAAATTGCCAACAGCCACTCTGGAGAAGTGTACGGTGTGTCCTGAAACATCTAAAAAACACAGCTTAGAGAGCATAGGGCACTTCCACGCATGGGGGGATAAAGTGGGAAAATTGAAAATCAGCAAGACACAAGCACCCCAAAGTTTAGGGCTGCTCTGTTGACAAGGACCTCCACTTCATTCCACCTTAAATATCCCAGGAAAGCGAAAAATGGATAAAAAAGTTGTGGTCCTTATGTACAATGGAATATCACTCAGCCATGAAATCAATGTCATAAGGCTAGTAGCAGCATGATGAGTGGATTTAGGTAAGACGATTCTAAGTGAAATAAGTCACACAGAAAGGGACACTTCTCCTAAGGTGTCACTTATAGAGGGAATGTAAAAACCGTTACACTTGAACTGAATTACAAAACAGAACAGAGTCACACATGCAGAAAACACACTATGGCTGCTTAACGGGAAAGGTGAGGTGGGGTGATACATAAAACAAGAGCTTCAAATTAGCTCAGATACCGTTCCATAAACCCAATATGTAATAGACAAGACCTACTCCTTGCTCAGAGAACTGGACTCAACACGCCCGATTCACCGCACAAGAATATATCTGACTAGTAATAATCTTAAAACCTATGTATTGATATCTCTCTGTTAGTGTGTCAAGTGGGTGTAAGGCGGCATAAACACAGCCGTGAAAAGCAGCTAAACCCCATTATAAAAATAAATTACTTTTAAAAACCCATGAAACAAAGACAGGGAAAGAGAGAGAAATTCTTACACAATTCGTTCAGGGGCTGTGATGCAACCTGGACTGACCATATCTAGACCCACAGCTGGATGAGACATAAGGGTGGACACTCTTGGGGCTGAGAGGTTTGGTGAGGTTGGGTGAGCAAACGCAGACCCTTTAAAGTAATACTGCGTGCTACCCATCGCATGGGTCCCAAATCTCCAGGTTCAAGGGCAACTTCCTACATCGAAAACATGCATGAGAAACCCAGAAGATGGTACACCGTGTGATGGGGAAAGGTTTCTAAAACGCACCTCATTTCTCATCTCCTTGTGCTCGGGTTCGCCATTCCAGCCACTTTACTAGCAATCTCCCTACTTGGAGCCTCAGCACCTTTAACCTCCTGTTCCGTACAGGTTGCAATTTGTCCTGAGGATGAACGGGAAGACGGGGAACCAATGAGAGACTAGCTCTTGGTGTTGGGACAGGCACAGGTCACTCTATTTTCCCATCAGGAAGAAGAATTAACCACAGGCTCAGCCTGACCCCCGGAACCAGAACAGGGCCTGAAGCCATCCTGCGCTTTTGCGGCCAGCTCCCAAAAAAGCGACTTGTAAAATGGAGCTTCAGGGCACTGCAATTCACAAACCTGCAGAGTTATAAATGATAACTCTCGTCCAGAAATATATTGAGGGAAGGCAAAGAAGAGGATTTGAAATCAAGGCAGAATTGCAGGAAACAGATTTCAGGAGGTAGATTCGAATCGCCTTTAAAGCACATGAAAAGCGGCAAAACGTTGACAATGATGCCCTTGGCCAAAAAGGGCGTATGCGTTTTTTCCTGAATATATTCAGGAAAAAACGCATACGCCCTTTTTGGCCAACCAAGCAACCTGGAAAGGCAAATCAGCGCTACAAAGAAGTCTCGCTTCCCATCGGTCAAAAGGGCCATGCTGAAAAAAGTGTCAAAACCAGAAATGCAGGACAGGCCATGGAGAAATGGGAGCCTTGCTACACTGATGGGCGGGATGTAAATTGCCAACAGCCACTCTGGAGAAGTGTACGGTGTGTCCTGAAACATCTAAAAAACACAGCTTAGAGAGCATAGGGCACTTCCACGCATGGGGGGATAAAGTGGGAAAATTGAAAATCAGCAAGACACAAGCACCCCAAAGTTTAGGGCTGCTCTGTTGACAAGGACCTCCACTTCATTCCACCTTAAATATCCCAGGAAAGCGAAAAATGGATAAAAAAGTTGTGGTCCTTATGTACAATGGAATATCACTCAGCCATGAAATCAATGTCATAAGGCTAGTAGCAGCATGATGAGTGGATTTAGGTAAGACGATTCTAAGTGAAATAAGTCACACAGAAAGGGACACTTCTCCTAAGGTGTCACTTATAGAGGGAATGTAAAAACCGTTACACTTGAACTGAATTACAAAACAGAACAGAGTCACACATGCAGAAAACACACTATGGCTGCTTAACGGGAAAGGTGAGGTGGGGTGATACATAAAACAAGAGCTTCAAATTAGCTCAGATACCGTTCCATAAACCCAATATTTAATAGACAAGACCTACTCCTTGCTCAGAGAACTGGACTCAACACGCCCGATTCACCGCACAAGAATATATCTGACTAGTAATAATCTTAAAACCTATGTATTGATATCTCTCTGTTAGTGTGTCAAGTGGGTGTAAGGCGGCATAAACACAGCCGTGAAAAGCAGCTAAACCCCATTATAAAAATAAATTACTTTTAAAAACCCATGAAACAAAGACAGGGAAAGAGAGAGAAATTATTACACAATTCGTTCAGGGGCTGTGATGCAACCTGGACTGACCATATCTAGACCCACAGCTGGATGAGACATAAGGGTGGACACTCTTGGGGCTGAGAGGTTTGGTGAGGTTGGGTGAGCAAACGCAGACCCTTTAAAGTAATACTGCGTGCTACCCATCGCATGGGTCCCAAATCTCCAGGTTCAAGGGCACCTTCCTACATCGAAAACATGCATGAGAAACCCAGAAGATGGTACACCGTGTGATGGGGAAAGGTTTCTAAAACGCACCTCATTTCTCATCTCCTTGTGCTCGGGTTCGCCATTCCAGCCAATTTACTAGCAATCTCCCTACTTGGAGCCTCAGCACCTTTAACCTCCTGTTCCGTACAGGTTGCAATTTGTCCTGAGGATGAACGGGAAGACGGGGAACCAATGAGAGACTAGCTCTTGGTGTTGGGACAGGCACAGGTCACTCTATTTTCCCATCAGGAAGAAGAATTAACCACAGGCTCAGCCTGACCCCCGGAACCAGAACAGGGCCTGAAGCCATCCTGCGCTTTTGCGGCCAGCTCCCAAAAAAGCGACTTGTAAAATGGAGCTTCAGGGCACTGCAATTCACAAACCTGCAGAGTTATAAATGATAACTCTCGTCCAGAAATATATTGAGGGAAGGCAAAGAAGAGGATTTGAAATCAAGGCAGAATTGCAGGAAACAGATTTCAGGAGGTAGATTCGAATCGCCTTTAAAGCACATGAAAAGCGGCAAAACGTTGACAATGATGCCCTTGGCCAAAAAGGGCGTATGCGTTTTTTCCTGAATATATTCAGGAAAAAACGCATACGCCCTTTTTGGCCAACCAAGCAACCTGGAAAGGCAAATCAGCGCTACAAAGAAGTCTCGCTTCCCATCGGTCAAAAGGGCCATGCTGAAAAAAGTGTCAAAACCAGAAATGCAGGACAGGCCATGGAGAAATGGGAGCCTTGCTACACTGATGGGCGGGATGTAAATTGCCAACAGCCACTCTGGAGAAGTGTACGGTGTGTCCTGAAACATCTAAAAAACACAGCTTAGAGAGCATAGGGCACTTCCACGCATGGGGGGATAAAGTGGGAAAATTGAAAATCAGCAAGACACAAGCACCCCAAAGTTTAGGGCTGCTCTGTTGACAAGGACCTCCACTTCATTCCACCTTAAATATCCCAGGAAAGCGAAAAATGGATAAAAAAGTTGTGGTCCTTATGTACAATGGAATATCACTCAGCCATGAAATCAATGTCATAAGGCTAGTAGCAGCATGATGAGTGGATTTAGGTAAGACGATTCTAAGTGAAATAAGTCACACAGAAAGGGACACTTCTCCTAAGGTGTCACTTATAGAGGGAATGTAAAAACCGTTACACTTGAACTGAATTACAAAACAGAACAGAGTCACACATGCAGAAAACACACTATGGCTGCTTAACGGGAACGGTGAGGTGGGGTGATACATAAAACAAGAGCTTCAAATTAGCTCAGATACCATTCCATAAACCCAATATGTAATAGACAAGACCTACTCCTTGCTCAGAGAACTGGACTCAACACGCCCGATTCACCGCACAAGAATATATCTGACTAGTAATAATCTTAAAACCTATGTATTGGTATCTCTCTGTTAGTGTGTCAAGTGGGTGTAAGGCGGCATAAACACAGCCGTGAAAAGCAGCTAAACCCCATTATAAAAATAAATTACTTTTAAAAACCCATGAAACAAAGACAGGGAAAGAGAGAGAAATTATTACACAATTCGTTCAGGGGCTGTGATGCAACCTGGACTGACCATATCTAGACCCACAGCTGGATGAGACATAAGGGTGGACACTCTTGGGGCTGAGAGGTTTGGTGAGGTTGGGTGAGCAAACGCAGACCCTTTAAAGTAATACTGCGTGCTACCCATCGCATGGGTCCCAAATCTCCAGGTTCAAGGGCACCTTCCTACATCGAAAACATGCATGAGAAACCCAGAAGATGGTACACCGTGTGATGGGGAAAGGTTTCTAAAACGCACCTCATTTCTCATCTCCTTGTGCTCGGGTTCGCCATTCCAGCCAATTTACTAGCAATCTCCCTACTTGGAGCCTCAGCACCTTTAACCTCCTGTTCCGTACAGGTTGCAATTTGTCCTGAGGATGAACGGGAAGACGGGGAACCAATGAGAGACTAGCTCTTGGTGTTGGGACAGGCACAGGTCACTCTATTTTCCCATCAGGAAGAAGAATTAACCACAGGCTCAGCCTGACCCCCGGAACCAGAACAGGGCCTGAAGCCATCCTGCGCTTTTGCGGCCAGCTCCCAAAAAAGCGACTTGTAAAATGGAGCTTCAGGGCACTGCAATTCACAAACCTGCAGAGTTATAAATGATAACTCTCGTCCAGAAATATATTGAGGGAAGGCAAAGAAGAGGATTTGAAATCAAGGCAGAATTGCAGGAAACAGATTTCAGGAGGTAGATTCGAATCGCCTTTAAAGCACATGAAAAGCGGCAAAACGTTGACAATGATGCCCTTGGCCAAAAAGGGCGTATGCGTTTTTTCCTGAATATATTCAGGAAAAAACGCATACGCCCTTTTTGGCCAACCAAGCAACCTGGAAAGGCAAATCAGCGCTACAAAGAAGTCTCGCTTCCCATCGGTCAAAAGGGCCATGCTGAAAAAAGTGTCAAAACCAGAAATGCAGGACAGGCCATGGAGAAATGGGAGCCTTGCTACACTGATGGGCGGGATGTAAATTGCCAACAGCCACTCTGGAGAAGTGTACGGTGTGTCCTGAAACATCTAAAAAACACAGCTTAGAGAGCATAGGGCACTTCCACGCATGGGGGGATAAAGTGGGAAAATTGAAAATCAGCAAGACACAAGCACCCCAAAGTTTAGGGCTGCTCTGTTGACAAGGACCTCCACTTCATTCCACCTTAAATATCCCAGGAAAGCGAAAAATGGATAAAAAAGTTGTGGTCCTTATGTACAATGGAATATCACTCAGCCATGAAATCAATGTCATAAGGCTAGTAGCAGCATGATGAGTGGATTTAGGTAAGACGATTCTAAGTGAAATAAGTCACACAGAAAGGGACACTTCTCCTAAGGTGTCACTTATAGAGGGAATGTAAAAACCGTTACACTTGAACTGAATTACAAAACAGAACAGAGTCACACATGCAGAAAACACACTATGGCTGCTTAACGGGAACGGTGAGGTGGGGTGATACATAAAACAAGAGCTTCAAATTAGCTCAGATACCATTCCATAAACCCAATATGTAATAGACAAGACCTACTCCTTGCTCAGAGAACTGGACTCAACACGCCCGATTCACCGCACAAGAATATATCTGACTAGTAATAATCTTAAAACCTATGTATTGGTATCTCTCTGTTAGTGTGTCAAGTGGGTGTAAGGCGGCATAAACACAGCCGTGAAAAGCAGCTAAACCCCATTATAAAAATAAATTACTTTTAAAAACCCATGAAACAAAGACAGGGAAAGAGAGAGAAATTATTACACAATTCGTTCAGGGGCTGTGATGCAACCTGGACTGACCATATCTAGACCCACAGCTGGATGAGACATAAGGGTGGACACTCTTGGGGCTGAGAGGTTTGGTGAGGTTGGGTGAGCAAACGCAGACCCTTTAAAGTAATACTGCGTGCTACCCATCGCATGGGTCCCAAATCTCCATGTTCAAGGGCAACTTCCTACATCGAAAACATGCATGAGAAACCCAGAAGATGGTACACCGTGTGATGGGGAAAGGTTTCTAAAACGCACCTCATTTCTCATCTCCTTGTGCTCGGGTTCGCCATTCCAGCCACTTTACTAGCAATCTCCCTACTTGGAGCCTCAGCACCTTTAACCTCCTGTTCCGTACAGGTTGCAATTTGTCCTGAGGATGAACGGGAAGACGGGGAACCAATGAGAGACTAGCTCTTGGTGTTGGGACAGGCACAGGTCACTCTATTTTCCCATCAGGAAGAAGAATTAACCACAGGCTCAGCCTGACCCCCGGAACCAGAACAGGGCCTGAAGCCATCCTGCGCTTTTGCGGCCAGCTCCCAAAAAAGCGACTTGTAAAATGGAGCTTCAGGGCACTGCAATTCACAAACCTGCAGAGTTATAAATGATAACTCTCGTCCACAAATATATTGAGGGAAGGCAAAGAAGAGGATTTGAAATCAAGGCAGAATTGCAGGAAACAGATTTCAGGAGGTAGATTCGAATCGCCTTTAAAGCACATGAAAAGCGGCAAAACGTTGACAATGATGCCCTTGGCCAAAAAGGGCGTATGCGTTTTTTCCTGAATATATTCAGGAAAAAACGCATACGCCCTTTTTGGCCAACCAAGCAACCTGGAAAGGCAAATCAGCGCTACAAAGAAGTCTCGCTTCCCATCGGTCAAAAGGGCCATGCTGAAAAAAGTGTCAAAACCAGAAATGCAGGACAGGCCATGGAGAAATGGGAGCCTTGCTACACTGATGGGCGGGATGTAAATTGCCAACAGCCACTCTGGAGAAGTGTACGGTGTGTCCTGAAACATCTAAAAAACACAGCTTAGAGAGCATAGGGCACTTCCACGCATGGGGGGATAAAGTGGGAAAATTGAAAATCAGCAAGACACAAGCACCCCAAAGTTTAGGGCTGCTCTGTTGACAAGGACCTCCACTTCATTCCACCTTAAATATCCCAGGAAAGCGAAAAATGGATAAAAAAGTTGTGGTCCTTATGTACAATGGAATATCACTCAGCCATGAAATCAATGTCATAAGGCTAGTAGCAGCATGATGAGTGGATTTAGGTAAGACGATTCTAAGTGAAATAAGTCACACAGAAAGGGACACTTCTCCTAAGGTGTCACTTATAGAGGGAATGTAAAAACCGTTACACTTGAACTGAATTACAAAACAGAACAGAGTCACACATGCAGAAAACACACTATGGCTGCTTAACGGGAAAGGTGAGGTGGGGTGATACATAAAACAAGAGCTTCAAATTAGCTCAGATACCGTTCCATAAACCCAATATGTAATAGACAAGACCTACTCCTTGCTCAGAGAACTGGACTCAACACGCCCGATTCACCGCACAAGAATATATCTGACTAGTAATAATCTTAAAACCTATGTATTGATATCTCTCTGTTAGTGTGTCAAGTGGGTGTAAGGCGGCATAAACACAGCCGTGAAAAGCAGCTAAACCCCATTATAAAAATAAATTACTTTTAAAAACCCATGAAACAAAGACAGGGAAAGAGAGAGAAATTATTACACAATTCGTTCAGGGGCTGTGATGCAACCTGGACTGACCATATCTAGACCCACAGCTGGATGAGACATAAGGGTGGACACTCTTGGGGCTGAGAGGTTTGGTGAGGTTGGGTGAGCAAACGCAGACCCTTTAAAGTAATACTGCGTGCTACCCATCGCATGGGTCCCAAATCTCCAGGTTCAAGGGCAACTTCCTACATCGAAAACATGCATGAGAAACCCAGAAGATGGTACACCGTGTGATGGGGAAAGGTTTCTAAAACGCACCTCATTTCTCATCTCCTTGTGCTCGGGTTCGCCATTCCAGCCACTTTACTAGCAATCTCCCTACTTGGAGCCTCAGCACCTTTAACCTCCTGTTCCGTACAGGTTGCAATTTGTCCTGAGGATGAACGGGAAGACGGGGAACCAATGAGAGACTAGCTCTTGGTGTTGGGACAGGCACAGGTCACTCTATTTTCCCATCAGGAAGAAGAATTAACCACAGGCTCAGCCTGACCCCCGGAACCAGAACAGGGCCTGAAGCCATCCTGCGCTTTTGCGGCCAGCTCCCAAAAAAGCGACTTGTAAAATGGAGCTTCAGGGCACTGCAATTCACAAACCTGCAGAGTTATAAATGATAACTCTCGTCCAGAAATATATTGAGGGAAGGCAAAGAAGAGGATTTGAAATCAAGGCAGAATTGCAGGAAACAGATTTCAGGAGGTAGATTCGAATCGCCTTTAAAGCACATGAAAAGCGGCAAAACGTTGACAATGATGCCCTTGGCCAAAAAGGGCGTATGCGTTTTTTCCTGAATATATTCAGGAAAAAACGCATACGCCCTTTTTGGCCAACCAAGCAACCTGGAAAGGCAAATCAGCGCTACAAAGAAGTCTCGCTTCCCATCGGTCAAAAGGGCCATGCTGAAAAAAGTGTCAAAACCAGAAATGCAGGACAGGCCATGGAGAAATGGGAGCCTTGCTACACTGATGGGCGGGATGTAAATTGCCAACAGCCACTCTGGAGAAGTGTACGGTGTGTCCTGAAACATCTAAAAAACACAGCTTAGAGAGCATAGGGCACTTCCACGCATGGGGGGATAAAGTGGGAAAATTGAAAATCAGCAAGACACAAGCACCCCAAAGTTTAGGGCTGCTCTGTTGACAAGGACCTCCACTTCATTCCACCTTAAATATCCCAGGAAAGCGAAAAATGGATAAAAAAGTTGTGGTCCTTATGTACAATGGAATATCACTCAGCCATGAAATCAATGTCATAAGGCTAGTAGCAGCATGATGAGTGGATTTAGGTAAGACGATTCTAAGTGAAATAAGTCACACAGAAAGGGACACTTCTCATAAGGTGTCACTTATAGAGGGAATGTAAAAACCGTTACACTTGAACTGAATTACAAAACAGAACAGAGTCACAAATGCAGAAAACACACTATGGCTGCTTAACGGGAAAGGTGAGGTGGGGTGATACATAAAACAAGAGCTTCAAATTAGCTCAGATACCGTTCCATAAACCCAATATGTAATAGACAAGACCTACTCCTTGCTCAGAGAACTGGACTCAACACGCCCGATTCACCGCACAAGAATATATCTGACTAGTAATAATCTTAAAACCTATGTATTGATATCTCTCTGTTAGTGTGTCAAGTGGGTGTAAGGCGGCATAAACACAGCCGTGAAAAGCAGCTAAACCCCATTATAAAAATAAATTACTTTTAAAAACCCATGAAACAAAGACAGGGAAAGAGAGAGAAATTATTACACAATTCGTTCAGGGGCTGTGATGCAACCTGGACTGACCATATCTAGACCCACAGCTGGATGAGACATAAGGGTGGACACTCTTGGGGCTGAGAGGTTTGGTGAGGTTGGGTGAGCAAACGCAGACCCTTTAAAGTAATACTGCGTGCTACCCATCGCATGGGTCCCAAATCTCCAGGTTCAAGGGCAACTTCCTACATCGAAAACATGCATGAGAAAACCAGAAGATGGTACACCGTGTGATGGGGAAAGGTTTCTAAAACGCACCTCATTTCTCATCTCCTTGTGCTCGGGTTCGCCATTCCAGCCACTTTACTAGCAATCTCCCGACTTGGAGCCTCAGCACCTTTAACCTCCTGTTCCGTACAGGTTGCAATTTGTCCTGAGGATGAACGGGAAGACGGGGAACCAATGAGAGACTAGCTCTTGGTGTTGGGACAGGCACAGGTCACTCTATTTTCCCATCAGGAAGAAGAATTAACCACAGGCTCAGCCTGACCCCCGGAACCAGAACAGGGCCTGAAGCCATCCTGCGCTTTTGCGGCCAGCTCCCAAAAAAGCGACTTGTAAAATGGAGCTTCAGGGCACTGCAATTCACAAACCTGCAGAGTTATAAATGATAACTCTCGTCCACAAATATATTGAGGGAAGGCAAAGAAGAGGATTTGAAATCAAGGCAGAATTGCAGGAAACAGATTTCAGGAGGTAGATTCGAATCGCCTTTAAAGCACATGAAAAGCGGCAAAACGTTGACAATGATGCCCTTGGCCAAAAAGGGCGTATGCGTTTTTTCCTGAATATATTCAGGAAAAAACGCATACGCCCTTTTTGGCCAACCAAGCAACCTGGAAAGGCAAATCAGCGCTACAAAGAAGTCTCGCTTCCCATCGGTCAAAAGGGCCATGCTGAAAAAAGTGTCAAAACCAGAAATGCAGGACAGGCCATGGAGAAATGGGAGCCTTGCTACACTGATGGGCGGGATGTAAATTGCCAACAGCCACTCTGGAGAAGTGTACGGTGTGTCCTGAAACATCTAAAAAACACAGCTTAGAGAGCATAGGGCACTTCCACGCATGGGGGGATAAAGTGGGAAAATTGAAAATCAGCAAGACACAAGCACCCCAAAGTTTAGGGCTGCTCTGTTGACAAGGACCTCCACTTCATTCCACCTTAAATATCCCAGGAAAGCGAAAAATGGATAAAAAAGTTGTGGTCCTTATGTACAATGGAATATCACTCAGCCATGAAATCAATGTCATAAGGCTAGTAGCAGCATGATGAGTGGATTTAGGTAAGACGATTCTAAGTGAAATAAGTCACACAGAAAGGGACACTTCTCCTAAGGTGTCACTTATAGAGGGAATGTAAAAACCGTTACACTTGAACTGAATTACAAAACAGAACAGAGTCACACATGCAGAAAACACACTATGGCTGCTTAACGGGAAAGGTGAGGTGGGGTGATACATAAAACAAGAGCTTCAAATTAGCTCAGATACCGTTCCATAAACCCAATATGTAATAGACAAGACCTACTCCTTGCTCAGAGAACTGGACTCAACACGCCCGATTCACCGCACAAGAATATATCTGACTAGTAATAATCTTAAAACCTATGTATTGATATCTCTCTGTTAGTGTGTCAAGTGGGTGTAAGGCGGCATAAACACAGCCGTGAAAAGCAGCTAAACCCCATTATAAAAATAAATTACTTTTAAAAACCCATGAAACAAAGACAGGGAAAGAGAGAGAAATTATTACACAATTCGTTCAGGGGCTGTGATGCAACCTGGACTGACCATATCTAGACCCACAGCTGGATGAGACATAAGGGTGGACACTCTTGGGGCTGAGAGGTTTGGTGAGGTTGGGTGAGCAAACGCAGACCCTTTAAAGTAATACTGCGTGCTACCCATCGCATGGGTCCCAAATCTCCAGGTTCAAGGGCAACTTCCTACATCGAAAACATGCATGAGAAACCCAGAAGATGGTACACCGTGTGATGGGGAAAGGTTTCTAAAACGCACCTCATTTCTCATCTCCTTGTGCTCGGGTTCGCCATTCCAGCCACTTTACTAGCAATCTCCCGACTTGGAGCCTCAGCACCTTTAACCTCCTGTTCCGTACAGGTTGCAATTTGTCCTGAGGATGAACGGGAAGACGGGGAACCAATGAGAGACTAGCTCTTGGTGTTGGGACAGGCACAGGTCACTCTATTTTCCCATCAGGAAGAAGAATTAACCACAGGCTCAGCCTGACCCCCGGAACCAGAACAGGGCCTGAAGCCATCCTGCGCTTTTGCGGCCAGCTCCCAAAAAAGCGACTTGTAAAATGGAGCTTCAGGGCACTGCAATTCACAAACCTGCAGAGTTATAAATGATAACTCTCGTCCAGAAATATATTGAGGGAAGGCAAAGAAGAGGATTTGAAATCAAGGCAGAATTGCAGGAAACAGATTTCAGGAGGTAGATTCGAATCGCCTTTAAAGCACATGAAAAGCGGCAAAACGTTGACAATGATGCCCTTGGCCAAAAAGGGCGTATGCGTTTTTTCCTGAATATATTCAGGAAAAAACGCATACGCCCTTTTTGGCCAACCAAGCAACCTGGAAAGGCAAATCAGCGCTACAAAGAAGTCTCGCTTCCCATCGGTCAAAAGGGCCATGCTGAAAAAAGTGTCAAAACCAGAAATGCAGGACAGGCCATGGAGAAATGGGAGCCTTGCTACACTGATGGGCGGGATGTAAATTGCCAACAGCCACTCTGGAGAAGTGTACGGTGTGTCCTGAAACATCTAAAAAACACAGCTTAGAGAGCATAGGGCACTTCCACGCATGGGGGGATAAAGTGGGAAAATTGAAAATCAGCAAGACACAAGCACCCCAAAGTTTAGGGCTGCTCTGTTGACAAGGACCTCCACTTCATTCCACCTTAAATATCCCAGGAAAGCGAAAAATGGATAAAAAAGTTGTGGTCCTTATGTACAATGGAATATCACTCAGCCATGAAATCAATGTCATAAGGCTAGTAGCAGCATGATGAGTGGATTTAGGTAAGACGATTCTAAGTGAAATAAGTCACACAGAAAGGGACACTTCTCCTAAGGTGTCACTTATAGAGGGAATGTAAAAACCGTTACACTTGAACTGAATTACAAAACAGAACAGAGTCACACATGCAGAAAACACACTATGGCTGCTTAACGGGAAAGGTGAGGTGGGGTGATACATAAAACAAGAGCTTCAAATTAGCTCAGATACCGTTCCATAAACCCAATATGTAATAGACAAGACCTACTCCTTGCTCAGAGAACTGGACTCAACACGCCCGATTCACCGCACAAGAATATATCTGACTAGTAATAATCTTAAAACCTATGTATTGATATCTCTCTGTTAGTGTGTCAAGTGGGTGTAAGGCGGCATAAACACAGCCGTGAAAAGCAGCTAAACCCCATTATAAAAATAAATTACTTTTAAAAACCCATGAAACAAAGACAGGGAAAGAGAGAGAAATTATTACACAATTCGTTCAGGGGCTGTGATGCAACCTGGACTGACCATATCTAGACCCACAGCTGGATGAGACATAAGGGTGGACACTCTTGGGGCTGAGAGGTTTGGTGAGGTTGGGTGAGCAAACGCAGACCCTTTAAAGTAATACTGCGTGCTACCCATCGCATGGGTCCCAAATCTCCAGGTTCAAGGGCAACTTCCTACATCGAAAACATGCATGAGAAACCCAGAAGATGGTACACCGTGTGATGGGGAAAGGTTTCTAAAACGCACCTCATTTCTCATCTCCTTGTGCTCGGCTTCGCCATTCCAGCCACTTTACTAGCAATCTCCCTACTTGGAGCCTCAGCACCTTTAACCTCCTGTTCCGTACAGGTTGCAATTTGTCCTGAGGATGAACGGGAAGACGGGGAACCAATGAGAGACTAGCTCTTGGTGTTGGGACAGGCACAGGTCACTCTATTTTCCCATCAGGAAGAAGAATTAACCACAGGCTCAGCCTGACCCCCGGAACCAGAACAGGGCCTGAAGCCATCCTGCGCTTTTGCGGCCAGCTCCCAAAAAAGCGACTTGTAAAATGGAGCTTCAGGGCACTGCAATTCACAAACCTGCAGAGTTATAAATGATAACTCTCGTCCAGAAATATATTGAGGGAAGGCAAAGAAGAGGATTTGAAATCAAGGCAGAATTGCAGGAAACAGATTTCAGGAGGTAGATTCGAATCGCCTTTAAAGCACATGAAAAGCGGCAAAACGTTGACAATGATGCCCTTGGCCAAAAAGGGCGTATGCGTTTTTTCCTGAATATATTCAGGAAAAAACGCATACGCCCTTTTTGGCCAACCAAGCAACCTGGAAAGGCAAATCAGCGCTACAAAGAAGTCTCGCTTCCCATCGGTCAAAAGGGCCATGCTGAAAAAAGTGTCAAAACCAGAAATGCAGGACAGGCCATGGAGAAATGGGAGCCTTGCTACACTGATGGGCGGGATGTAAATTGCCAACAGCCACTCTGGAGAAGTGTACGGTGTGTCCTGAAACATCTAAAAAACACAGCTTAGAGAGCATAGGGCACTTCCACGCATGGGGGGATAAAGTGGGAAAATTGAAAATCAGCAAGACACAAGCACCCCAAAGTTTAGGGCTGCTCTGTTGACAAGGACCTCCACTTCATTCCACCTTAAATATCCCAGGAAAGCGAAAAATGGATAAAAAAGTTGTGGTCCTTATGTACAATGGAATATCACTCAGCCATGAAATCAATGTCATAAGGCTAGTAGCAGCATGATGAGTGGATTTAGGTAAGACGATTCTAAGTGAAATAAGTCACACAGAAAGGGACACTTCTCCTAAGGTGTCACTTATAGAGGGAATGTAAAAACCGTTACACTTGAACTGAATTACAAAACAGAACAGAGTCACACATGCAGAAAACACACTATGGCTGCTTAACGGGAAAGGTGAGGTGGGGTGATACATAAAACAAGAGCTTCAAATTAGCTCAGATACCGTTCCATAAACCCAATATGTAATAGACAAGACCTACTCCTTGCTCAGAGAACTGGACTCAACACGCCCGATTCACCGCACAAGAATATATCTGACTAGTAATAATCTTAAAACCTATGTATTGATATCTCTCTGTTAGTGTGTCAAGTGGGTGTAAGGCGGCATAAACACAGCCGTGAAAAGCAGCTAAACCCCATTATAAAAATAAATTACTTTTAAAAACCCATGAAACAAAGACAGGGAAAGAGAGAGAAATTATTACACAATTCGTTCAGGGGCTGTGATGCAACCTGGACTGACCATATCTAGACCCACAGCTGGATGAGACATAAGGGTGGACACTCTTGGGGCTGAGAGGTTTGGTGAGGTTGGGTGAGCAAACGCAGACCCTTTAAAGTAATACTGCGTGCTACCCATCGCATGGGTCCCAAATCTCCAGGTTCAAGGGCAACTTCCTACATCGAAAACATGCATGAGAAACCCAGAAGATGGTACACCGTGTGATGGGGAAAGGTTTCTAAAACGCACCTCATTTCTCATCTCCTTGTGCTCGGGTTCGCCATTCCAGCCAATTTACTAGCAATCTCCCTACTTGGAGCCTCAGCACCTTTAACCTCCTGTTCCGTACAGGTTGCAATTTGTCCTGAGGATGAACGGGAAGACGGGGAACCAATGAGAGACTAGCTCTTGGTGTTGGGACAGGCACAGGTCACTCTATTTTCCCATCAGGAAGAAGAATTAACCACAGGCTCAGCCTGACCCCCGGAACCAGAACAGGGCCTGAAGCCATCCTGCGCTTTTGCGGCCAGCTCCCAAAAAAGCGACTTGTAAAATGGAGCTTCAGGGCACTGCAATTCACAAACCTGCAGAGTTATAAATGATAACTCTCGTCCAGAAATATATTGAGGGAAGGCAAAGAAGAGGATTTGAAATCAAGGCAGAATTGCAGGAAACAGATTTCAGGAGGTAGATTCGAATCGCCTTTAAAGCACATGAAAAGCGGCAAAACGTTGACAATGATGCCCTTGGCCAAAAAGGGCGTATGCGTTTTTTCCTGAATATATTCAGGAAAAAACGCATACGCCCTTTTTGGCCAACCAAGCAACCTGGAAAGGCAAATCAGCGCTACAAAGAAGTCTCGCTTCCCATCGGTCAAAAGGGCCATGCTGAAAAAAGTGTCAAAACCAGAAATGCAGGACAGGCCATGGAGAAATGGGAGCCTTGCTACACTGATGGGCGGGATGTAAATTGCCAACAGCCACTCTGGAGAAGTGTACGGTGTGTCCTGAAACATCTAAAAAACACAGCTTAGAGAGCATAGGGCACTTCCACGCATGGGGGGATAAAGTGGGAAAATTGAAAATCAGCAAGACACAAGCACCCCAAAGTTTAGGGCTGCTCTGTTGACAAGGACCTCCACTTCATTCCACCTTAAATATCCCAGGAAAGCGAAAAATGGATAAAAAAGTTGTGGTCCTTATGTACAATGGAATATCACTCAGCCATGAAATCAATGTCATAAGGCTAGTAGCAGCATGATGAGTGGATTTAGGTAAGACGATTCTAAGTGAAATAAGTCACACAGAAAGGGACACTTCTCCTAAGGTGTCACTTATAGAGGGAATGTAAAAACCGTTACACTTGAACTGAATTACAAAACAGAACAGAGTCACACATGCAGAAAACACACTATGGCTGCTTAACGGGAAAGGTGAGGTGGGGTGATACATAAAACAAGAGCTTCAAATTAGCTCAGATACCATTCCATAAACCCAATATGTAATAGACAAGACCTACTCCTTGCTCAGAGAACTGGACTCAACACGCCCGATTCACCGCACAAGAATATATCTGACTAGTAATAATCTTAAAACCTATGTATTGATATCTCTCTGTTAGTGTGTCAAGTGGGTGTAAGGCGGCATAAACACAGCCGTGAAAAGCAGCTAAACCCCATTATAAAAATAAATTACTTTTAAAAACCCATGAAACAAAGACAGGGAAAGAGAGAGAAATTATTACACAATTCGTTCAGGGGCTGTGATGCAACCTGGACTGACCATATCTAGACCCACAGCTGGATGAGACATAAGGGTGGACACTCTTGGGGCTGAGAGGTTTGGTGAGGTTGGGTGAGCAAACGCAGACCCTTTAAAGTAATACTGCGTGCTACCCATCGCATGGGTCCCAAATCTCCATGTTCAAGGGCAACTTCCTACATCGAAAACATGCATGAGAAACCCAGAAGATGGTACACCGTGTGATGGGGAAAGGTTTCTAAAACGCACCTCATTTCTCATCTCCTTGTGCTCGGGTTCGCCATTCCAGCCACTTTACTAGCAATCTCCCTACTTGGAGCCTCAGCACCTTTAACCTCCTGTTCCGTACAGGTTGCAATTTGTCCTGAGGATGAACGGGAAGACGGGGAACCAATGAGAGACTAGCTCTTGGTGTTGGGACAGGCACAGGTCACTCTATTTTCCCATCAGGAAGAAGAATTAACCACAGGCTCAGCCTGACCCCCGGAACCAGAACAGGGCCTGAAGCCATCCTGCGCTTTTGCGGCCAGCTCCCAAAAAAGCGACTTGTAAAATGGAGCTTCAGGGCACTGCAATTCACAAACCTGCAGAGTTATAAATGATAACTCTCGTCCAGAAATATATTGAGGGAAGGCAAAGAAGAGGATTTGAAATCAAGGCAGAATTGCAGGAAACAGATTTCAGGAGGTAGATTCGAATCGCCTTTAAAGCACATGAAAAGCGGCAAAACGTTGACAATGATGCCCTTGGCCAAAAAGGGCGTATGCGTTTTTTCCTGAATATATTCAGGAAAAAACGCATACGCCCTTTTTGGCCAACCAAGCAACCTGGAAAGGCAAATCAGCGCTACAAAGAAGTCTCGCTTCCCATCGGTCAAAAGGGCCATGCTGAAAAAAGTGTCAAAACCAGAAATGCAGGACAGGCCATGGAGAAATGGGAGCCTTGCTACACTGATGGGCGGGATGTAAATTGCCAACAGCCACTCTGGAGAAGTGTACGGTGTGTCCTGAAACATCTAAAAAACACAGCTTAGAGAGCATAGGGCACTTCCACGCATGGGGGGATAAAGTGGGAAAATTGAAAATCAGCAAGACACAAGCACCCCAAAGTTTAGGGCTGCTCTGTTGACAAGGACCTCCACTTCATTCCACCTTAAATATCCCAGGAAAGCGAAAAATGGATAAAAAAGTTGTGGTCCTTATGTACAATGGAATATCACTCAGCCATGAAATCAATGTCATAAGGCTAGTAGCAGCATGATGAGTGGATTTAGGTAAGACGATTCTAAGTGAAATAAGTCACACAGAAAGGGACACTTCTCCTAAGGTGTCACTTATAGAGGGAATGTAAAAACCGTTACACTTGAACTGAATTACAAAACAGAACAGAGTCACACATGCAGAAAACACACTATGGCTGCTTAACGGGAAAGGTGAGGTGGGGTGATACATAAAACAAGAGCTTCAAATTAGCTCAGATACCGTTCCATAAACCCAATATGTAATAGACAAGACCTACTCCTTGCTCAGAGAACTGGACTCAACACGCCCGATTCACCGCACAAGAATATATCTGACTAGTAATAATCTTAAAACCTATGTATTGATATCTCTCTGTTAGTGTGTCAAGTGGGTGTAAGGCGGCATAAACACAGCCGTGAAAAGCAGCTAAACCCCATTATAAAAATAAATTACTTTTAAAAACCCATGAAACAAAGACAGGGAAAGAGAGAGAAATTATTACACAATTCGTTCAGGGGCTGTGATGCAACCTGGACTGACCATATCTAGACCCACAGCTGGATGAGACATAAGGGTGGACACTCTTGGGGCTGAGAGGTTTGGTGAGGTTGGGTGAGCAAACGCAGACCCTTTAAAGTAATACTGCGTGCTACCCATCGCATGGGTCCCAAATCTCCAGGTTCAAGGGCAACTTCCTACATCGAAAACATGCATGAGAAACCCAGAAGATGGTACACCGTGTGATGGGGAAAGGTTTCTAAAACGCACCTCATTTCTCATCTCCTTGTGCTCGGGTTCGCCATTCCAGCCACTTTACTAGCAATCTCCCGACTTGGAGCCTCAGCACCTTTAACCTCCTGTTCCGTACAGGTTGCAATTTGTCCTGAGGATGAACGGGAAGACGGGGAACCAATGAGAGACTAGCTCTTGGTGTTGGGACAGGCACAGGTCACTCTATTTTCCCATCAGGAAGAAGAATTAACCACAGGCTCAGCCTGACCCCCGGAACCAGAACAGGGCCTGAAGCCATCCTGCGCTTTTGCGGCCAGCTCCCAAAAAAGCGACTTGTAAAATGGAGCTTCAGGGCACTGCAATTCACAAACCTGCAGAGTTATAAATGATAACTCTCGTCCAGAAATATATTGAGGGAAGGCAAAGAAGAGGATTTGAAATCAAGGCAGAATTGCAGGAAACAGATTTCAGGAGGTAGATTCGAATCGCCTTTAAAGCACATGAAAAGCGGCAAAACGTTGACAATGATGCCCTTGGCCAAAAAGGGCGTATGCGTTTTTTCCTGAATATATTCAGGAAAAAACGCATACGCCCTTTTTGGCCAACCAAGCAACCTGGAAAGGCAAATCAGCGCTACAAAGAAGTCTCGCTTCCCATCGGTCAAAAGGGCCATGCTGAAAAAAGTGTCAAAACCAGAAATGCAGGACAGGCCATGGAGAAATGGGAGCCTTGCTACACTGATGGGCGGGATGTAAATTGCCAACAGCCACTCTGGAGAAGTGTACGGTGTGTCCTGAAACATCTAAAAAACACAGCTTAGAGAGCATAGGGCACTTCCACGCATGGGGGGATAAAGTGGGAAAATTGAAAATCAGCAAGACACAAGCACCCCAAAGTTTAGGGCTGCTCTGTTGACAAGGACCTCCACTTCATTCCACCTTAAATATCCCAGGAAAGCGAAAAATGGATAAAAAAGTTGTGGTCCTTATGTACAATGGAATATCACTCAGCCATGAAATCAATGTCATAAGGCTAGTAGCAGCATGATGAGTGGATTTAGGTAAGACGATTCTAAGTGAAATAAGTCACACAGAAAGGGACACTTCTCCTAAGGTGTCACTTATAGAGGGAATGTAAAAACCGTTACACTTGAACTGAATTACAAAACAGAACAGAGTCACACATGCAGAAAACACACTATGGCTGCTTAACGGGAAAGGTGAGGTGGGGTGATACATAAAACAAGAGCTTCAAATTAGCTCAGATACCGTTCCATAAACCCAATATGTAATAGACAAGACCTACTCCTTGCTCAGAGAACTGGACTCAACACGCCCGATTCACCGCACAAGAATATATCTGACTAGTAATAATCTTAAAACCTATGTATTGATATCTCTCTGTTAGTGTGTCAAGTGGGTGTAAGGCGGCATAAACACAGCCGTGAAAAGCAGCTAAACCCCATTATAAAAATAAATTACTTTTAAAAACCCATGAAACAAAGACAGGGAAAGAGAGAGAAATTATTACACAATTCGTTCAGGGGCTGTGATGCAACCTGGACTGACCATATCTAGACCCACAGCTGGATGAGACATAAGGGTGGACACTCTTGGGGCTGAGAGGTTTGGTGAGGTTGGGTGAGCAAACGCAGACCCTTTAAAGTAATACTGCGTGCTACCCATCGCATGGGTCCCAAATCTCCAGGTTCAAGGGCAACTTCCTACATCGAAAACATGCATGAGAAACCCAGAAGATGGTACACCGTGTGATGGGGAAAGGTTTCTAAAACGCACCTCATTTCTCATCTCCTTGTGCTCGGCTTCGCCATTCCAGCCACTTTACTAGCAATCTCCCTACTTGGAGCCTCAGCACCTTTAACCTCCTGTTCCGTACAGGTTGCAATTTGTCCTGAGGATGAACGGGAAGACGGGGAACCAATGAGAGACTAGCTCTTGGTGTTGGGACAGGCACAGGTCACTCTATTTTCCCATCAGGAAGAAGAATTAACCACAGGCTCAGCCTGACCCCCGGAACCAGAACAGGGCCTGAAGCCATCCTGCGCTTTTGCGGCCAGCTCCCAAAAAAGCGACTTGTAAAATGGAGCTTCAGGGCACTGCAATTCACAAACCTGCAGAGTTATAAATGATAACTCTCGTCCAGAAATATATTGAGGGAAGGCAAAGAAGAGGATTTGAAATCAAGGCAGAATTGCAGGAAACAGATTTCAGGAGGTAGATTCGAATCGCCTTTAAAGCACATGAAAAGCGGCAAAACGTTGACAATGATGCCCTTGGCCAAAAAGGGCGTATGCGTTTTTTCCTGAATATATTCAGGAAAAAACGCATACGCCCTTTTTGGCCAACCAAGCAACCTGGAAAGGCAAATCAGCGCTACAAAGAAGTCTCGCTTCCCATCGGTCAAAAGGGCCATGCTGAAAAAAGTGTCAAAACCAGAAATGCAGGACAGGCCATGGAGAAATGGGAGCCTTGCTACACTGATGGGCGGGATGTAAATTGCCAACAGCCACTCTGGAGAAGTGTACGGTGTGTCCTGAAACATCTAAAAAACACAGCTTAGAGAGCATAGGGCACTTCCACGCATGGGGGGATAAAGTGGGAAAATTGAAAATCAGCAAGACACAAGCACCCCAAAGTTTAGGGCTGCTCTGTTGAAAGGACCTCCACTTCATTCCACCTTAAATATCCCAGGAAAGCGAAAAATGGATAAAAAAGTTGTGGTCCTTATGTACAATGGAATATCACTCAGCCATGAAATCAATGTCATAAGGCTAGTAGCAGCATGATGAGTGGATTTAGGTAAGACGATTCTAAGTGAAATAAGTCACACAGAAAGGGACACTTCTCCTAAGGTGTCACTTATAGAGGGAATGTAAAAACCGTTACACTTGAACTGAATTACAAAACAGAACAGAGTCACACATGCAGAAAACACACTATGGCTGCTTAACGGGAAAGGTGAGGTGGGGTGATACATAAAACAAGAGCTTCAAATTAGCTCAGATACCGTTCCATAAACCCAATATGTAATAGACAAGACCTACTCCTTGCTCAGAGAACTGGACTCAACACGCCCGATTCACCGCACAAGAATATATCTGACTAGTAATAATCTTAAAACCTATGTATTGATATCTCTCTGTTAGTGTGTCAAGTGGGTGTAAGGCGGCATAAACACAGCCGTGAAAAGCAGCTAAACCCCATTATAAAAATAAATTACTTTTAAAAACCCATGAAACAAAGACAGGGAAAGAGAGAGAAATTATTACACAATTCGTTCAGGGGCTGTGATGCAACCTGGACTGACCATATCTAGACCCACAGCTGGATGAGACATAAGGGTGGACACTCTTGGGGCTGAGAGGTTTGGTGAGGTTGGGTGAGCAAACGCAGACCCTTTAAAGTAATACTGCGTGCTACCCATCGCATGGGTCCCAAATCTCCAGGTTCAAGGGCAACTTCCTACATCGAAAACATGCATGAGAAACCCAGAAGATGGTACACCGTGTGATGGGGAAAGGTTTCTAAAACGCACCTCATTTCTCATCTCCTTGTGCTCGGGTTCGCCATTCCAGCCACTTTACTAGCAATCTCCCGACTTGGAGCCTCAGCACCTTTAACCTCCTGTTCCGTACAGGTTGCAATTTGTCCTGAGGATGAACGGGAAGACGGGGAACCAATGAGAGACTAGCTCTTGGTGTTGGGACAGGCACAGGTCACTCTATTTTCCCATCAGGAAGAAGAATTAACCACAGGCTCAGCCTGACCCCCGGAACCAGAACAGGGCCTGAAGCCATCCTGCGCTTTTGCGGCCAGCTCCCAAAAAAGCGACTTGTAAAATGGAGCTTCAGGGCACTGCAATTCACAAACCTGCAGAGTTATAAATGATAACTCTCGTCCAGAAATATATTGAGGGAAGGCAAAGAAGAGGATTTGAAATCAAGGCAGAATTGCAGGAAACAGATTTCAGGAGGTAGATTCGAATCGCCTTTAAAGCACATGAAAAGCGGCAAAACGTTGACAATGATGCCCTTGGCCAAAAAGGGCGTATGCGTTTTTTCCTGAATATATTCAGGAAAAAACGCATACGCCCTTTTTGGCCAACCAAGCAACCTGGAAAGGCAAATCAGCGCTACAAAGAAGTCTCGCTTCCCATCGGTCAAAAGGGCCATGCTGAAAAAAGTGTCAAAACCAGAAATGCAGGACAGGCCATGGAGAAATGGGAGCCTTGCTACACTGATGGGCGGGATGTAAATTGCCAACAGCCACTCTGGAGAAGTGTACGGTGTGTCCTGAAACATCTAAAAAACACAGCTTAGAGAGCATAGGGCACTTCCACGCATGGGGGGATAAAGTGGGAAAATTGAAAATCAGCAAGACACAAGCACCCCAAAGTTTAGGGCTGCTCTGTTGACAAGGACCTCCACTTCATTCCACCTTAAATATCCCAGGAAAGCGAAAAATGGATAAAAAAGTTGTGGTCCTTATGTACAATGGAATATCACTCAGCCATGAAATCAATGTCATAAGGCTAGTAGCAGCATGATGAGTGGATTTAGGTAAGACGATTCTAAGTGAAATAAGTCACACAGAAAGGGACACTTCTCCTAAGGTGTCACTTATAGAGGGAATGTAAAAACCGTTACACTTGAACTGAATTACAAAACAGAACAGAGTCACACATGCAGAAAACACACTATGGCTGCTTAACGGGAAAGGTGAGGTGGGGTGATACATAAAACAAGAGCTTCAAATTAGCTCAGATACCGTTCCATAAACCCAATATGTAATAGACAAGACCTACTCCTTGCTCAGAGAACTGGACTCAACACGCCCGATTCACCGCACAAGAATATATCTGACTAGTAATAATCTTAAAACCTATGTATTGATATCTCTCTGTTAGTGTGTCAAGTGGGTGTAAGGCGGCATAAACACAGCCGTGAAAAGCAGCTAAACCCCATTATAAAAATAAATTACTTTTAAAAACCCATGAAACAAAGACAGGGAAAGAGAGAGAAATTATTACACAATTCGTTCAGGGGCTGTGATGCAACCTGGACTGACCATATCTAGACCCACAGCTGGATGAGACATAAGGGTGGACACTCTTGGGGCTGAGAGGTTTGGTGAGGTTGGGTGAGCAAACGCAGACCCTTTAAAGTAATACTGCGTGCTACCCATCGCATGGGTCCCAAATCTCCAGGTTCAAGGGCAACTTCCTACATCGAAAACATGCATGAGAAACCCAGAAGATGGTACACCGTGTGATGGGGAAAGGTTTCTAAAACGCACCTCATTTCTCATCTCCTTGTGCTCGGGTTCGCCATTCCAGCCACTTTACTAGCAATCTCCCGACTTGGAGCCTCAGCACCTTTAACCTCCTGTTCCGTACAGGTTGCAATTTGTCCTGAGGATGAACGGGAAGACGGGGAACCAATGAGAGACTAGCTCTTGGTGTTGGGACAGGCACAGGTCACTCTATTTTCCCATCAGGAAGAAGAATTAACCACAGGCTCAGCCTGACCCCCGGAACCAGAACAGGGCCTGAAGCCATCCTGCGCTTTTGCGGCCAGCTCCCAAAAAAGCGACTTGTAAAATGGAGCTTCAGGGCACTGCAATTCACAAACCTGCAGAGTTATAAATGATAACTCTCGTCCAGAAATATATTGAGGGAAGGCAAAGAAGAGGATTTGAAATCAAGGCAGAATTGCAGGAAACAGATTTCAGGAGGTAGATTCGAATCGCCTTTAAAGCACATGAAAAGCGGCAAAACGTTGACAATGATGCCCTTGGCCAAAAAGGGCGTATGCGTTTTTTCCTGAATATATTCAGGAAAAAACGCATACGCCCTTTTTGGCCAACCAAGCAACCAGGAAAGGCAAATCAGCGCTACAAAGAAGTCTCGCTTCCCATCGGTCAAAAGGGCCATGCTGAAAAAAGTGTCAAAACCAGAAATGCAGGACAGGCCATGGAGAAATGGGAGCCTTGCTACACTGATGGGCGGGATGTAAATTGCCAACAGCCACTCTGGAGAAGTGTACGGTGTGTCCTGAAACATCTAAAAAACACAGCTAAGAGAGCATAGGGCACTTCCACGCATGGGGGGATAAAGTGGGAAAATTGAAAATCAGCAAGACACAAGCACCCCAAAGTTTAGGGCTGCTCTGTTGACAAGGACCTCCACTTCATTCCACCTTAAATATCCCAGGAAAGCGAAAAATGGATAAAAAAGTTGTGGTCCTTATGTACAATGGAATATCACTCAGCCATGAAATCAATGTCATAAGGCTAGTAGCAGCATGATGAGTGGATTTAGGTAAGACGATTCTAAGTGAAATAAGTCACACAGAAAGGGACACTTCTCCTAAGGTGTCACTTATAGAGGGAATGTAAAAACCGTTACACTTGAACTGAATTACAAAACAGAACAGAGTCACACATGCAGAAAACACACTATGGCTGCTTAACGGGAAAGGTGAGGTGGGGTGATACATAAAACAAGAGCTTCAAATTAGCTCAGATACCGTTCCATAAACCCAATATGTAATAGACAAGACCTACTCCTTGCTCAGAGAACTGGACTCAACACGCCCGATTCACCGCACAAGAATATATCTGACTAGTAATAATCTTAAAACCTATGTATTGATATCTCTCTGTTAGTGTGTCAAGTGGGTGTAAGGCGGCATAAACACAGCCGTGAAAAGCAGCTAAACCCCATTATAAAAATAAATTACTTTTAAAAACCCATGAAACAAAGACAGGGAAAGAGAGAGAAATTATTACACAATTCGTTCAGGGGCTGTGATGCAACCTGGACTGACCATATCTAGACCCACAGCTGGATGAGACATAAGGGTGGACACTCTTGGGGCTGAGAGGTTTGGTGAGGTTGGGTGAGCAAACGCAGACCCTTTAAAGTAATACTGCGTGCTACCCATCGCATGGGTCCCAAATCTCCAGGTTCAAGGGCAACTTCCTACATCGAAAACATGCATGAGAAACCCAGAAGATGGTACACCGTGTGATGGGGAAAGGTTTCTAAAACGCACCTCATTTCTCATCTCCTTGTGCTCGGGTTCGCCATTCCAGCCACTTTACTAGCAATCTCCCTACTTGGAGCCTCAGCACCTTTAACCTCCTGTTCCGTACAGGTTGCAATTTGTCCTGAGGATGAACGGGAAGACGGGGAACCAATGAGAGACTAGCTCTTGGTGTTGGGACAGGCACAGGTCACTCTATTTTCCCATCAGGAAGAAGAATTAACCACAGGCTCAGCCTGACCCCCGGAACCAGAACAGGGCCTGAAGCCATCCTGCACTTTTGCGGCCAGCTCCCAAAAAAGCGACTTGTAAAATGGAGCTTCAGGGCACTGCAATTCACAAACCTGCAGAGTTATAAATGATAACTCTCGTCCAGAAATATATTGAGGGAAGGCAAAGAAGAGGATTTGAAATCAAGGCAGAATTGCAGGAAACAGATTTCAGGAGGTAGATTCGAATCGCCTTTAAAGCACATGAAAAGCGGCAAAACGTTGACAATGATGCCCTTGGCCAAAAAGGGCGTATGCGTTTTTTCCTGAATATATTCAGGAAAAAACGCATACGCCCTTTTTGGCCAACCAAGCAACCTGGAAAGGCAAATCAGCGCTACAAAGAAGTCTCGCTTCCCATCGGTCAAAAGGGCCATGCTGAAAAAAGTGTCAAAACCAGAAATGCAGGACAGGCCATGGAGAAATGGGAGCCTTGCTACACTGATGGGCGGGATGTAAATTGCCAACAGCCACTCTGGAGAAGTGTACGGTGTGTCCTGAAACATCTAAAAAACACAGCTTAGAGAGCATAGGGCACTTCCACGCATGGGGGGATAAAGTGGGAAAATTGAAAATCAGCAAGACACAAGCACCCCAAAGTTTAGGGCTGCTCTGTTGACAAGGACCTCCACTTCATTCCACCTTAAATATCCCAGGAAAGCGAAAAATGGATAAAAAAGTTGTGGTCCTTATGTACAATGGAATATCACTCAGCCATGAAATCAATGTCATAAGGCTAGTAGCAGCATGATGAGTGGATTTAGGTAAGACGATTCTAAGTGAAATAAGTCACACAGAAAGGGACACTTCTCCTAAGGTGTCACTTATAGAGGGAATGTAAAAACCGTTACACTTGAACTGAATTACAAAACAGAACAGAGTCACACATGCAGAAAACACACTATGGCTGCTTAACGGGAAAGGTGAGGTGGGGTGATACATAAAACAAGAGCTTCAAATTAGCTCAGATACCGTTCCATAAACCCAATATGTAATAGACAAGACCTACTCCTTGCTCAGAGAACTGGACTCAACACGCCCGATTCACCGCACAAGAATATATCTGACTAGTAATAATCTTAAAACCTATGTATTGATATCTCTCTGTTAGTGTGTCAAGTGGGTGTAAGGCGGCATAAACACAGCCGTGAAAAGCAGCTAAACCCCATTATAAAAATAAATTACTTTTAAAAACCCATGAAACAAAGACAGGGAAAGAGAGAGAAATTATTACACAATTCGTTCAAGGGCTGTGATGCAACCTGGACTGACCATATCTAGACCCACAGCTGGATGAGACATAAGGGTGGACACTCTTGGGGCTGAGAGGTTTGGTGAGGTTGGGTGAGCAAACGCAGACCCTTTAAAGTAATACTGCGTGCTACCCATCGCATGGGTCCCAAATCTCCAGGTTCAAGGGCAACTTCCTACATCGAAAACATGCATGAGAAACCCAGAAGATGGTACACCGTGTGATGGGGAAAGGTTTCTAAAACGCACCTCATTTCTCATCTCCTTGTGCTCGGGTTCGCCATTCCAGCCACTTTACTAGCAATCTCCCTACTTGGAGCCTCAGCACCTTTAACCTCCTGTTCCGTACAGGTTGCAATTTGTCCTGAGGATGAACGGGAAGACGGGGAACCAATGAGAGACTAGCTCTTGGTGTTGGGACAGGCACAGGTCACTCTATTTTCCCATCAGGAAGAAGAATTAACCACAGGCTCAGCCTGACCCCCGGAACCAGAACAGGGCCTGAAGCCATCCTGCGCTTTTGCGGCCAGCTCCCAAAAAAGCGACTTGTAAAATGGAGCTTCAGGGCACTGCAATTCACAAACCTGCAGAGTTATAAATGATAACTCTCGTCCAGAAATATATTGAGGGAAGGCAAAGAAGAGGATTTGAAATCAAGGCAGAATTGCAGGAAACAGATTTCAGGAGGTAGATTCGAATCGCCTTTAAAGCACATGAAAAGCGGCAAAACGTTGACAATGATGCCCTTGGCCAAAAAGGGCGTATGCGTTTTTTCCTGAATATATTCAGGAAAAAACGCATACGCCCTTTTTGGCCAACCAAGCAACCTGGAAAGGCAAATCAGCGCTACAAAGAAGTCTCGCTTCCCATCGGTCAAAAGGGCCATGCTGAAAAAAGTGTCAAAACCAGAAATGCAGGACAGGCCATGGAGAAATGGGAGCCTTGCTACACTGATGGGCGGGATGTAAATTGCCAACAGCTACTCTGGAGAAGTGTACGGTGTGTCCTGAAACATCTAAAAAACACAGCTAAGAGAGCATAGGGCACTTCCACGCATGGGGGGATAAAGTGGGAAAATTGAAAATCAGCAAGACACAAGCACCCCAAAGTTTAGGGCTGCTCTGTTGACAAGGACCTCCACTTCATTCCACCTTAAATATCCCAGGAAAGCGAAAAATGGATAAAAAAGTTGTGGTCCTTATGTACAATGGAATATCACTCAGCCATGAAATCAATGTCATAAGGCTAGTAGCAGCATGATGAGTGGATTTAGGTAAGACGATTCTAAGTGAAATAAGTCACACAGAAAGGGACACTTCTCCTAAGGTGTCACTTATAGAGGGAATGTAAAAACCGTTACACTTGAACTGAATTACAAAACAGAACAGAGTCACACATGCAGAAAACACACTATGGCTGCTTAACGGGAAAGGTGAGGTGGGGTGATACATAAAACAAGAGCTTCAAATTAGCTCAGATACCGTTCCATAAACCCAATATGTAATAGACAAGACCTACTCCTTGCTCAGAGAACTGGACTCAACACGCCCGATTCACCGCACAAGAATATATCTGACTAGTAATAATCTTAAAACCTATGTATTGATATCTCTCTGTTAGTGTGTCAAGTGGGTGTAAGGCGGCATAAACACAGCCGTGAAAAGCAGCTAAACCCCATTATAAAAATAAATTACTTTTAAAAACCCATGAAACAAAGACAGGGAAAGAGAGAGAAATTATTACACAATTCGTTCAGGGGCTGTGATGCAACCTGGACTGACCATATCTAGACCCACAGCTTGATGAGACATAAGGGTGGACACTCTTGGGGCTGAGAGGTTTGGTGAGGTTGGGTGAGCAAACGCAGACCCTTTAAAGTAATACTGCGTGCTACCCATCGCATGGGTCCCAAATCTCCAGGTTCAAGGGCAACTTCCTACATCGAAAACATGCATGAGAAACCCAGAAGATGGTACACCGTGTGATGGGGAAAGGTTTCTAAAACGCACCTCATTTCTCATCTCCTTGTGCTCGGGTTCGCCATTCCAGCCACTTTACTAGCAATCTCCCTACTTGGAGCCTCAGCACCTTTAACCTCCTGTTCCGTACAGGTTGCAATTTGTCCTGAGGATGAACGGGAAGACGGGGAACCAATGAGAGACTAGCTCTTGGTGTTGGGACAGGCACAGGTCACTCTATTTTCCCATCAGGAAGAAGAATTAACCACAGGCTCAGCCTGACCCCCGGAACCAGAACAGGGCCTGAAGCCATCCTGCGCTTTTGCGGCCAGCTCCCAAAAAAGCGACTTGTAAAATGGAGCTTCAGGGCACTGCAATTCACAAACCTGCAGAGTTATAAATGATAACTCTCGTCCACAAATATATTGAGGGAAGGCAAAGAAGAGGATTTGAAATCAAGGCAGAATTGCAGGAAACAGATTTCAGGAGGTAGATTCGAATCGCCTTTAAAGCACATGAAAAGCGGCAAAACGTTGACAATGATGCCCTTGGCCAAAAAGGGCGTATGCGTTTTTTCCTGAATATATTCAGGAAAAAACGCATACGCCCTTTTTGGCCAACCAAGCAACCTGGAAAGGCAAATCAGCGCTACAAAGAAGTCTCGCTTCCCATCGGTCAAAAGGGCCATGCTGAAAAAAGTGTCAAAACCAGAAATGCAGGACAGGCCATGGAGAAATGGGAGCCTTGCTACACTGATGGGCGGGATGTAAATTGCCAACAGCCACTCTGGAGAAGTGTACGGTGTGTCCTGAAACATCTAAAAAACACAGCTTAGAGAGCATAGGGCACTTCCACGCATGGGGGGATAAAGTGGGAAAATTGAAAATCAGCAAGACACAAGCACCCCAAAGTTTAGGGCTGCTCTGTTGACAAGGACCTCCACTTCATTCCACCTTAAATATCCCAGGAAAGCGAAAAATGGATAAAAAAGTTGTGGTCCTTATGTACAATGGAATATCACTCAGCCATGAAATCAATGTCATAAGGCTAGTAGCAGCATGATGAGTGGATTTAGGTAAGACGATTCTAAGTGAAATAAGTCACACAGAAAGGGACACTTCTCCTAAGGTGTCACTTATAGAGGGAATGTAAAAACCGTTACACTTGAACTGAATTACAAAACAGAACAGAGTCACACATGCAGAAAACACACTATGGCTGCTTAACGGGAAAGGTGAGGTGGGGTGATACATAAAACAAGAGCTTCAAATTAGCTCAGATACCGTTCCATAAACCCAATATGTAATAGACAAGACCTACTCCTTGCTCAGAGAACTGGACTCAACACGCCCGATTCACCGCACAAGAATATATCTGACTAGTAATAATCTTAAAACCTATGTATTGATATCTCTCTGTTAGTGTGTCAAGTGGGTGTAAGGCGGCATAAACACAGCCGTGAAAAGCAGCTAAACCCCATTATAAAAATAAATTACTTTTAAAAACCCATGAAACAAAGACAGGGAAAGAGAGAGAAATTATTACACAATTCGTTCAAGGGCTGTGATGCAACCTGGACTGACCATATCTAGACCCACAGCTGGATGAGACATAAGGGTGGACACTCTTGGGGCTGAGAGGTTTGGTGAGGTTGGGTGAGCAAACGCAGACCCTTTAAAGTAATACTGCGTGCTACCCATCGCATGGGTCCCAAATCTCCAGGTTCAAGGGCAACTTCCTACATCGAAAACATGCATGAGAAACCCAGAAGATGGTACACCGTGTGATGGGGAAAGGTTTCTAAAACGCACCTCATTTCTCATCTCCTTGTGCTCGGGTTCGCCATTCCAGCCACTTTACTAGCAATCTCCCTACTTGGAGCCTCAGCACCTTTAACCTCCTGTTCCGTACAGGTTGCAATTTGTCCTGAGGATGAACGGGAAGACGGGGAACCAATGAGAGACTAGCTCTTGGTGTTGGGACAGGCACAGGTCACTCTATTTTCCCATCAGGAAGAAGAATTAACCACAGGCTCAGCCTGACCCCCGGAACCAGAACAGGGCCTGAAGCCATCCTGCGCTTTTGCGGCCAGCTCCCAAAAAAGCGACTTGTAAAATGGAGCTTCAGGGCACTGCAATTCACAAACCTGCAGAGTTATAAATGATAACTCTCGTCCAGAAATATATTGAGGGAAGGCAAAGAAGAGGATTTGAAATCAAGGCAGAATTGCAGGAAACAGATTTCAGGAGGTAGATTCGAATCGCCTTTAAAGCACATGAAAAGCGGCAAAACGTTGACAATGATGCCCTTGGCCAAAAAGGGCGTATGCGTTTTTTCCTGAATATATTCAGGAAAAAACGCATACGCCCTTTTTGGCCAACCAAGCAACCTGGAAAGGCAAATCAGCGCTACAAAGAAGTCTCGCTTCCCATCGGTCAAAAGGGCCATGCTGAAAAAAGTGTCAAAACCAGAAATGCAGGACAGGCCATGGAGAAATGGGAGCCTTGCTACACTGATGGGCGGGATGTAAATTGCCAACAGCTACTCTGGAGAAGTGTACGGTGTGTCCTGAAACATCTAAAAAACACAGCTAAGAGAGCATAGGGCACTTCCACGCATGGGGGGATAAAGTGGGAAAATTGAAAATCAGCAAGACACAAGCACCCCAAAGTTTAGGGCTGCTCTGTTGACAAGGACCTCCACTTCATTCCACCTTAAATATCCCAGGAAAGCGAAAAATGGATAAAAAAGTTGTGGTCCTTATGTACAATGGAATATCACTCAGCCATGAAATCAATGTCATAAGGCTAGTAGCAGCATGATGAGTGGATTTAGGTAAGACGATTCTAAGTGAAATAAGTCACACAGAAAGGGACACTTCTCCTAAGGTGTCACTTATAGAGGGAATGTAAAAACCGTTACACTTGAACTGAATTACAAAACAGAACAGAGTCACACATGCAGAAAACACACTATGGCTGCTTAACGGGAAAGGTGAGGTGGGGTGATACATAAAACAAGAGCTTCAAATTAGCTCAGATACCGTTCCATAAACCCAATATGTAATAGACAAGACCTACTCCTTGCTCAGAGAACTGGACTCAACACGCCCGATTCACCGCACAAGAATATATCTGACTAGTAATAATCTTAAAACCTATGTATTGATATCTCTCTGTTAGTGTGTCAAGTGGGTGTAAGGCGGCATAAACACAGCCGTGAAAAGCAGCTAAACCCCATTATAAAAATAAATTACTTTTAAAAACCCATGAAACAAAGACAGGGAAAGAGAGAGAAATTATTACACAATTCGTTCAGGGGCTGTGATGCAACCTGGACTGACCATATCTAGACCCACAGCTTGATGAGACATAAGGGTGGACACTCTTGGGGCTGAGAGGTTTGGTGAGGTTGGGTGAGCAAACGCAGACCCTTTAAAGTAATACTGCGTGCTACCCATCGCATGGGTCCCAAATCTCCAGGTTCAAGGGCAACTTCCTACATCGAAAACATGCATGAGAAACCCAGAAGATGGTACACCGTGTGATGGGGAAAGGTTTCTAAAACGCACCTCATTTCTCATCTCCTTGTGCTCGGGTTCGCCATTCCAGCCACTTTACTAGCAATCTCCCTACTTGGAGCCTCAGCACCTTTAACCTCCTGTTCCGTACAGGTTGCAATTTGTCCTGAGGATGAACGGGAAGACGGGGAACCAATGAGAGACTAGCTCTTGGTGTTGGGACAGGCACAGGTCACTCTATTTTCCCATCAGGAAGAAGAATTAACCACAGGCTCAGCCTGACCCCCGGAACCAGAACAGGGCCTGAAGCCATCCTGCGCTTTTGCGGCCAGCTCCCAAAAAAGCGACTTGTAAAATGGAGCTTCAGGGCACTGCAATTCACAAACCTGCAGAGTTATAAATGATAACTCTCGTCCAGAAATATATTGAGGGAAGGCAAAGAAGAGGATTTGAAATCAAGGCAGAATTGCAGGAAACAGATTTCAGGAGGTAGATTCGAATCGCCTTTAAAGCACATGAAAAGCGGCAAAACGTTGACAATGATGCCCTTGGCCAAAAAGGGCGTATGCGTTTTTTCCTGAATATATTCAGGAAAAAACACATACGCCCTTTTTGGCCAACCAAGCAACCTGGAAAGGCAAATCAGCGCTACAAAGAAGTCTCGCTTCCCATCGGTCAAAAGGGCCATGCTGAAAAAAGTGTCAAAACCAGAAATGCAGGACAGGCCATGGAGAAATGGGAGCCTTGCTACACTGATGGGCGGGATGTAAATTGCCAACAGCCACTCTGGAGAAGTGTACGGTGTGTCCTGAAACATCTAAAAAACACAGCTTAGAGAGCATAGGGCACTTCCACGCATGGGGGGATAAAGTGGGAAAATTGAAAATCAGCAAGACACAAGCACCCCAAAGTTTAGGGCTGCTCTGTTGACAAGGACCTCCACTTCATTCCACCTTAAATATCCCAGGAAAGCGAAAAATGGATAAAAAAGTTGTGGTCCTTATGTACAATGGAATATCACTCAGCCATGAAATCAATGTCATAAGGCTAGTAGCAGCATGATGAGTGGATTTAGGTAAGACGATTCTAAGTGAAATAAGTCACACAGAAAGGGACACTTCTCCTAAGGTGTCACTTATAGAGGGAATGTAAAAACCGTTACACTTGAACTGAATTACAAAACAGAACAGAGTCACACATGCAGAAAACACACTATGGCTGCTTAACGGGAAAGGTGAGGTGGGGTGATACATAAAACAAGAGCTTCAAATTAGCTCAGATACCGTTCCATAAACCCAATATGTAATAGACAAGACCTACTCCTTGCTCAGAGAACTGGACTCAACACGCCCGATTCACCGCACAAGAATATATCTGACTATTAATAATCTTAAAACCTATGTATTGATATCTCTCTGTTAGTGTGTCAAGTGGGTGTAAGGCGGCATAAACACAGCCGTGAAAAGCAGCTAAACCCCATTATAAAAATAAATTACTTTTAAAAACCCATGAAACAAAGACAGGGAAAGAGAGAGAAATTCTTACACAATTCGTTCAGGGGCTGTGATGCAACCTGGACTGACCATATCTAGACCCACAGCTGGATGAGACATAAGGGTGGACACTCTTGGGGCTGAGAGGTTTGGTGAGGTTGGGTGAGCAAACGCAGACCCTTTAAAGTAATACTGCGTGCTACCCATCGCATGGGTCCCAAATCTCCAGGTTCAAGGGCAACTTCCTACATCGAAAACATGCATGAGAAACCCAGAAGATGGTACACCGTGTGATGGGGAAAGGTTTCTAAAACGCACCTCATTTCTCATCTCCTTGTGCTCGGGTTCGCCATTCCAGCCACTTTACTAGCAATCTCCCTACTTGGAGCCTCAGCACCTTTAACCTCCTGTTCCGTACAGGTTGCAATTTGTCCTGAGGATGAACGGGAAGACGGGGAACCAATGAGAGACTAGCTCTTGGTGTTGGGACAGGCACAGGTCACTCTATTTTCCCATCAGGAAGAAGAATTAACCACAGGCTCAGCCTGACCCCCGGAACCAGAACAGGGCCTGAAGCCATCCTGCGCTTTTGCGGCCAGCTCCCAAAAAAGCGACTTGTAAAATGGAGCTTCAGGGCACTGCAATTCACAAACCTGCAGAGTTATAAATGATAACTCTCGTCCAGAAATATATTGAGGGAAGGCAAAGAAGAGGGTTTGAAATCAAGGCAGAATTGCAGGAAACAGATTTCAGGAGGTAGATTCGAATCGCCTTTAAAGCACATGAAAAGCGGCAAAACGTTGACAATGATGCCCTTGGCCAAAAAGGGCGTATGCGTTTTTTCCTGAATATATTCAGGAAAAAACGCATACGCCCTTTTTGGCCAACCAAGCAACCTGGAAAGGCAAATCAGCGCTACAAAGAAGTCTCGCTTCCCATCGGTCAAAAGGGCCATGCTGAAAAAAGTGTCAAAACCAGAAATGCAGGACAGGCCATGGAGAAATGGGAGCCTTGCTACACTGATGGGCGGGATGTAAATTGCCAACAGCCACTCTGGAGAAGTGTACGGTGTGTCCTGAAACATCTAAAAAACACAGCTTAGAGAGCATAGGGCACTTCCACGCATGGGGGGATAAAGTGGGAAAATTGAAAATCAGCAAGACACAAGCACCCCAAAGTTTAGGGCTGCTCTGTTGACAAGGACCTCCACTTCATTCCACCTTAAATATCCCAGGAAAGCGAAAAATGGATAAAAAAGTTGTGGTCCTTATGTACAATGGAATATCACTCAGCCATGAAATCAATGTCATAAGGCTAGTAGCAGCATGATGAGTGGATTTAGGTAAGACGATTCTAAGTGAAATAAGTCACACAGAAAGGGACACTTCTCCTAAGGTGTCACTTATAGAGGGAATGTAAAAACCGTTACACTTGAACTGAATTACAAAACAGAACAGAGTCACACATGCAGAAAACACACTATGGCTGCTTAACGGGAAAGGTGAGGTGGGGTGATACATAAAACAAGAGCTTCAAATTAGCTCAGATACCGTTCCATAAACCCAATATGTAATAGACAAGACCTACTCCTTGCTCAGAGAACTGGACTCAACACGCCCGATTCACCGCACAAGAATATATCTGACTAGTAATAATCTTAAAACCTATGTATTGATATCTCTCTGTTAGTGTGTCAAGTGGGTGTAAGGCGGCATAAACACAGCCGTGAAAAGCAGCTAAACCCCATTATAAAAATAAATTACTTTTAAAAACCCATGAAACAAAGACAGGGAAAGAGAGAGAAATTCTTACACAATTCGTTCAGGGGCTGTGATGCAACCTGGACTGACCATATCTAGACCCACAGCTGGATGAGACATAAGGGTGGACACTCTTGGGGCTGAGAGGTTTGGTGAGGTTGGGTGAGCAAACGCAGACCCTTTAAAGTAATACTGCGTGCTACCCATCGCATGGGTCCCAAATCTCCAGGTTCAAGGGCAACTTCCTACATCGAAAACATGCATGAGAAACCCAGAAGATGGTACACCGTGTGATGGGGAAAGGTTTCTAAAACGCACCTCATTTCTCATCTCCTTGTGCTCGGGTTCGCCATTCCAGCCACTTTACTAGCAATCTCCCTACTTGGAGCCTCAGCACCTTTAACCTCCTGTTCCGTACAGGTTGCAATTTGTCCTGAGGATGAACGGGAAGACGGGGAACCAATGAGAGACTAGCTCTTGGTGTTGGGACAGGCACAGGTCACTCTATTTTCCCATCAGGAAGAAGAATTAACCACAGGCTCAGCCTGCCCCCCGGAACCAGAACAGGGCCTGAAGCCATCCTGCGCTTTTGCGGCCAGCTCCCAAAAAAGCGACTTGTAAAATGGAGCTTCAGGGCACTGCAATTCACAAACCTGCAGAGTTATAAATGATAACTCTCGTCCACAAATATATTGAGGGAAGGCAAAGAAGAGGATTTGAAATCAAGGCAGAATTGCAGGAAACAGATTTCAGGTGGTAGATTCGAATCGCCTTTAAAGCACATGAAAAGCGGCAAAACGTTGACAATGATGCCCTTGGCCAAAAAGGGCGTATGCGTTTTTTCCTGAATATATTCAGGAAAAAACGCATACGCCCTTTTTGGCCAACCAAGCAACCTGGAAAGGCAAATCAGCGCTACAAAGAAGTCTCGCTTCCCATCGGTCAAAAGGGCCATGCTGAAAAAAGTGTCAAAACCAGAAATGCAGGACAGGCCATGGAGAAATGGGAGCCTTGCTACACTGATGGGCGGGATGTAAATTGCCAACAGCCACTCTGGAGAAGTGTACGGTGTGTCCTGAAACATCTAAAAAACACAGCTTAGAGAGCATAGGGCACTTCCACGCATGGGGGGATAAAGTGGGAAAATTGAAAATCAGCAAGACACAAGCACCCCAAAGTTTAGGGCTGCTCTGTTGACAAGGACCTCCACTTCATTCCACCTTAAATATCCCAGGAAAGCGAAAAATGGATAAAAAAGTTGTGGTCCTTATGTACAATGTAATATCACTCAGCCATGAAATCAATGTCATAAGGCTAGTAGCAGCATGATGAGTGGATTTAGGTAAGACGATTCTAAGTGAAATAAGTCACACAGAAAAGGACACTTCTCATAAGGTGTCACTTATAGAGGGAATGTAAAAACCGTTACACTTGAACTGAATTACAAAACAGAACAGAGTCACACATGCAGAAAACACACTATGGCTGCTTAACGGGAAAGGTGAGGTGGGGTGATACATAAAACAAGAGCTTCAAATTAGCTCAGATACCGTTCCATAAACCCAACATGTAATAGACAAGACCTACTCCTTGCTCAGAGAACTGGACTCAACACGCCCGATTCACCGCACAAGAATATATCTGACTAGTAATAATCTTAAAACCTATGTATTGATATCTCTCTGTTAGTGTGTCAAGTGGGTGTAAGGCGGCATAAACACAGCCGTGAAAAGCAGCTAAACCCCATTATAAAAATAAATTACTTTTAAAAACCCATGAAACAAAGACAGGGAAAGAGAGAGAAATTCTTACACAATTTGTTCAGGGGCTGTGATGCAACCTGGACTGACCATATCTAGACCCACAGCTGGATGAGACATAAGGGTGGACACTCTTGGGGCTGAGAGGTTTGGTGAGGTTGGGTGAGCAAACGCAGACCCTTTAAAGTAATACTGCGTGCTACCCATCGCATGGGTCCCAAATCTCCAGGTTCAAGGGCATCTTCCTACATCGAAAACATGCATGAGAAACCCAGAAGATGGTACACCGTGTGATGGGGAAAGGTTTCTAAAACGCACCTCATTTCTCATCTCCTTGTGCTCGGGTTCGCCATTCCAGCCACTTTACCAGCAATCTCCCTTCTTGGAGCATCAGCACCTTTAACCTCCTGTTCCGTACAGGTTGCAATTTGTCCTGAGGATGAACGGGAAGACAGGGAACCAATGAGAGACTAGCTCTTGGTGTTGGGACAGGCACAGGTCACTCTATTTTCCCATCAGGAAGAAGAATTAACCACAGGCTCAGCCTGCCCCCCGGAACCAGAACAGGGCCTGAAGCCATCCTGCGCTTTTGCGGCCAGCTCCCAAAAAAGCGACTTGTAAAATGGAGCTTCAGGGCACTGCAATTCACAAACCTGCAGAGTTAAAAATGAAAACTCTCGTCCACAAATATATTGAGGGAAGGCAAAGAAGAGGATTTGAAATCAAGGCAGAATTGCAGGAAACTGATTTCAGGAGGTAGATTCCAATCGCCTTTAAAGCACATGAAAAGCGGCAAAACGTTGACAATGATGCCCTTGGCCAAAAAGGGCGTATGCGTTTTTTCCTGAATATATTCAGGAAAAAACGCATACGCCCTTTTTGGCCAACCAAGCAACCTGGAAAGGCAAATCAGCGCTACAAAGAAGTCTCGCTTCCCATCGGTCAAAAGGGCCATGCTGAAAAAAGTGTCAAAACCAGAAATGCAGGACAGGCCATGGAGAAATGGGAGCCTTGCTACACTGATGGGCGGGATGTAAATTGCCAACAGCCACTCTGGAGAAGTGTACGGTGTGTCCTGAAACATCTAAAAAACACAGCTTAGAGAGCATAGGGCACTTCCACGCATGGGGGGATAAAGTGGGAAAATTGAAAATCAGCAAGACACAAGCACCCCAAAGTTTAGGGCTGCTCTGTTGACAAGGACCTCCACTTCATTCCACCTTAAATATCCCAGGAAAGCGAAAAATGGATAAAAAAGTTGTGGTCCTTATGTACAATGGAATATCACTCAGCCATGAAATCAATGTCATAAGGCTAGTAGCAGCATGATGAGTGGATTTAGGTAAGACGATTCTAAGTGAAATAAGTCACACAGAAAAGGACACTTCTCATAAGGTGTCACTTATAGAGGGAATGTAAAAACCGTTACACTTGAACTGAATTACAAAACAGAACAGAGTCACACATGCAGAAAACACACTATGGCTGCTTAACGGGAAAGGTGAGGTGGGGTGATACATAAAACAAGAGCTTCAAATTAGCTCAGATACCGTTCCATAAACCCAACATGTAATAGACAAGACCTACTCCTTGCTCAGAGAACTGGACTCAACACGCCCGATTCACCGCACAAGAATATATCTGACTAGTAATAATCTTAAAACCTATGTATTGATATCTCTCTGTTAGTGTGTCAAGTGGGTGTAAGGCGGCATAAACACAGCCGTGAAAAGCAGCTAAACCCCATTATAAAAATAAATTACTTTTAAAAACCCATGAAACAAAGACAGGGAAAGAGAGAGAAATTCTTACACAATTTGTTCAGGGGCTGTGATGCAACCTGGACTGACCATATCTAGACCCACAGCTGGATGAGACATAAGGGTGGACACTCTTGGGGCTGAGAGGTTTGGTGAGGTTGGGTGAGCAAACGCAGACCCTTTAAAGTAATACTGCGTGCTACCCATCGCATGGGTCCCAAATCTCCAGGTTCAAGGGCATCTTCCTACATCGAAAACATGCATGAGAAACCCAGAAGATGGTACACCGTGTGATGGGGAAAGGTTTCTAAAACGCACCTCATTTCTCATCTCCTTGTGCTCGGGTTCGCCATTCCAGCCACTTTACCAGCAATCTCCCTTCTTGGAGCATCAGCACCTTTAACCTCCTGTTCCGTACAGGTTGCAATTTGTCCTGAGGATGAACGGGAAGACAGGGAACCAATGAGAGACTAGCTCTTGGTGTTGGGACAGGCACAGGTCACTCTATTTTCCCATCAGGAAGAAGAATTAACCACAGGCTCAGCCTGCCCCCCGGAACCAGAACAGGGCCTGAAGCCATCCTGCGCTTTTGCGGCCAGCTCCCAAAAAAGCGACTTGTAAAATGGAGCTTCAGGGCACTGCAATTCACAAACCTGCAGAGTTAAAAATGAAAACTCTCGTCCACAAATATATTGAGGGAAGGCAAAGAAGAGGATTTGAAATCAAGGCAGAATTGCAGGAAACTGATTTCAGGAGGTAGATTCGAATCGCCTTTAAAGCACATGAAAAGCGGCAAAACGTTGACAATGATGCCCTTGGCCAAAAAGGGCGTATGCGTTTTTTCCTGAATATATTCAGGAAAAAACGCATACGCCCTTTTTGGCCAACCAAGCAACCTGGAAAGGCAAATCAGCGCTACAAAGAAGTCTCGCTTCCCATCGGTCAAAAGGGCCATGCTGAAAAAAGTGTCAAAACCAGAAATGCAGGACAGGCCATGGAGAAATGGGAGCCTTGCTACACTGATGGGCGGGATGTAAATTGCCAACAGCCACTCTGGAGAAGTGTACGGTGTGTCCTGAAACATCTAAAAAACACAGCTTAGAGAGCATAGGGCACTTCCACGCATGGGGGGATAAAGTGGGAAAATTGAAAATCAGCAAGACACAAGCACCCCAAAGTTTAGGGCTGCTCTGTTGACAAGGACCTCCACTTCATTCCACCTTAAATATCCCAGGAAAGCGAAAAATGGATAAAAAAGTTGTGGTCCTTATGTACAATGGAATATCACTCAGCCATGAAATCAATGTCATAAGGCTAGTAGCAGCATGATGAGTGGATTTAGGTAAGACGATTCTAAGTGAAATAAGTCACACAGAAAAGGACACTTCTCATAAGGTGTCACTTATAGAGGGAATGTAAAAACCGTTACACTTGAACTGAATTACAAAACAGAACAGAGTCACACATGCAGAAAACACACTATGGCTGCTTAACGGGAAAGGTGAGGTGGGGTGATACATAAAACAAGAGCTTCAAATTAGCTCAGATACCGTTCCATAAACCCAACATGTAATAGACAAGACCTACTCCTTGCTCAGAGAACTGGACTCAACACGCCCGATTCACCGCACAAGAATATATCTGACTAGTAATAATCTTAAAACCTATGTATTGATATCTCTCTGTTAGTGTGTCAAGTGGGTGTAAGGCGGCATAAACACAGCCGTGAAAAGCAGCTAAACCCCATTATAAAAATAAATTACTTTTAAAAACCCATGAAACAAAGACAGGGAAAGAGAGAGAAATTCTTACACAATTTGTTCAGGGGCTGTGATGCAACCTGGACTGACCATATCTAGACCCACAGCTGGATGAGACATAAGGGTGGACACTCTTGGGGCTGAGAGGTTTGGTGAGGTTGGGTGAGCAAACGCAGACCCTTTAAAGTAATACTGCGTGCTACCCATCGCATGGGTCCCAAATCTCCAGGTTCAAGGGCATCTTCCTACATCGAAAACATGCATGAGAAACCCAGAAGATGGTACACCGTGTGATGGGGAAAGGTTTCTAAAACGCACCTCATTTCTCATCTCCTTGTGCTCGGGTTCGCCATTCCAGCCACTTTACCAGCAATCTCCCTTCTTGGAGCATCAGCACCTTTAACCTCCTGTTCCGTACAGGTTGCAATTTGTCCTGAGGATGAACGGGAAGACAGGGAACCAATGAGAGACTAGCTCTTGGTGTTGGGACAGGCACAGGTCACTCTATTTTCCCATCAGGAAGAAGAATTAACCACAGGCTCAGCCTGCCCCCCGGAACCAGAACAGGGCCTGAAGCCATCCTGCGCTTTTGCGGCCAGCTCCCAAAAAAGCGACTTGTAAAATGGAGCTTCAGGGCACTGCAATTCACAAACCTGCAGAGTTAAAAATGATAACTCTCGTCCACAAATATATTGAGGGAAGGCAAAGAAGAGGATTTGAAATCAAGGCAGAATTGCAGGAAACTGATTTCAGGAGGTAGATTCGAATCGCCTTTAAAGCACATGAAAAGCGGCAAAACGTTGACAATGATGCCCTTGGCCAAAAAGGGCGTATGCGTTTTTTCCTGAATATATTCAGGAAAAAACGCATACGCCCTTTTTGGCCAACCAAGCAACCTGGAAAGGCAAATCAGCGCTACAAAGAAGTCTCGCTTCCCATCGGTCAAAAGGGCCATGCTGAAAAAAGTGTCAAAACCAGAAATGCAGGACAGGCCATGGAGAAATGGGAGCCTTGCTACACTGATGGGCGGGATGTAAATTGCCAACAGCCACTCTGGAGAAGTGTACGGTGTGTCCTGAAACATCTAAAAAACACAGCTTAGAGAGCATAGGGCACTTCCACGCATGGGGGGATAAAGTGGGAAAATTGAAAATCAGCAAGACACAAGCACCCCAAAGTTTAGGGCTGCTCTGTTGACAAGGACCTCCACTTCATTCCACCTTAAATATCCCAGGAAAGCGAAAAATGGATAAAAAAGTTGTGGTCCTTATGTACAATGGAATATCACTCAGCCATGAAATCAATGTCATAAGGCTAGTAGCAGCATGATGAGTGGATTTAGGTAAGACGATTCTAAGTGAAATAAGTCACACAGAAAAGGACACTTCTCATAAGGTGTCACTTATAGAGGGAATGTAAAAACCGTTACACTTGAACTGAATTACAAAAAGAACAGAGTCACACATGCAGAAAACACACTATGGCTGCTTAACGGGAAAGGTGAGGTGGGGTGATACATAAAACAAGAGCTTCAAATTAGCTCAGATACCGTTCCATAAACCCAATATGTAATAGACAAGACCTACTCCTTGTTCAGAGAACTGGACTCAACACGCCCGATTCACCGCACAAGAATATATCTGACTAGTAATAATCTTAAAACCTATGTATTGATATCTCTCTGTTAGTTTGTCAAGTGGGTGTAAGGCGGCATAAACACAGCCGTGAAAAGCAGCTAAACCCCATTATAAAAATAAATTACTTTTAAAAACCCATGAAACAAAGACAGGGAAAGAGAGAGAAATTCTTACACAATTCGTTCAGGGGCTGTGATGCAACCTGGACTGACCATATCTAGACCCACAGCTGGATGAGACATAAGGGTGGACACTCTTGGGGCTGAGAGGTTTGGTGAGGTTGGGTGAGCAAACGCAGACCCTTTAAAGTAATACTGCGTGCTACCCATCGCATGGGTCCCAAATCTCCAGGTTCAAGGGCAACTTCCTACATCGAAAACATGCATGAGAAACCCAGAAGATGGTACACCGTGTGATGGGGAAAGGTTTCTAAAACGCACCTCATTTCTCATCTCCTTGTGCTCGGGTTCGCCATTCCAGCCACTTTACTAGCAATCTCCCTACTTGGAGCCTCAGCACCTTTAACCTCCTGTTCCGTACAGGTTGCAATTTGTCCTGAGGATGAACGGGAAGACGGGAAACCAATGAGAGACTAGCTCTTGGTGTTGGGACAGGCACAGGTCACTCTATTTTCCCATCAGGAAGAAGAATTAACCACAGGCTCAGCCTGCCCCCCGGAACCAGAACAGGGCCTGAAGCCATCCTGCGCTTTTGCGGCCAGCTCCCAAAAAAGCGACTTGTAAAATGGAGCTTCAGGGCACTGCAATTGACAAACCTGCAGAGTTATAAATGATAACTCTCGTCCACAAATATATTGAGGGAATGCAAAGAAGAGGATTTGAAATCAAGGCAGAATTGCAGGAAACAGATTTCAGGAGGTAGATTCGAATCGCCTTTAAAGCACATGAAAAGCACAAAACGTTGACAATTATGCCCCTGGCCAAAAAGGGCGTATGCGTTTTTTCCTGAATATATTCAGGAAAAAACGCATACGCCCTTTTTGGCCAACCAAGCAACCTGGAAAGGCAAATCAGCGCTACAAAGAAGTCTCGCTTCCCATCGGTCAAAAGGGACATGCTGAAAAAAGTGTCAAAACCAGAAATGCAGGACAGGCCATGGAGAAATGGGAGCCTTGCTACACTGATGGGCGGGATGTAAATTGCCAACAGCCACTCTGGAGAAGTGTACGGTGTGTCCTGAAACATCTAAAAAACACAGCTTAGAGAGCATAGGGCACTTCCACGCATGGGGGGATAAAGTGGGAAAATTGAAAATCAGCAAGACACAAGCACCCCAAAGTTTAGGGCTGCTCTGTTGACAAGGACCTCCACTTCATTCCACCTTAAATATCCCAGGAAAGCGAAAAATGGATAAAAAAGTTGTGGTCCTTATGTACAATGGAATATCACTCAGCCATGAAATCAATGTCATAAGGCTAGTAGCAGCATGATGAGTGGATTTAGGTAAGACGATTCTAAGTGAAATAAGTCACACAGAAAAGGACACTTCTCATAAGGTGTCACTTATAGAGGGAATGTAAAAACCGTTACACTTGAACTGAATTACAAAAAGAACAGAGTCACACATGCAGAAAACACACTATGGCTGCTTAACGGGAAAGGTGAGGTGGGGTGATACATAAAACAAGAGCTTCAAATTAGCTCAGATACCGTTCCATAAACCCAATATGTAATAGACAAGACCTACTCCTTGTTCAGAGAACTGGACTCAACACGCCCGATTCACCGCACAAGAATATATCTGACTAGTAATAATCTTAAAACCTATGTATTGATATCTCTCTGTTAGTTTGTCAAGTGGGTGTAAGGCGGCATAAACACAGCCGTGAAAAGCAGCTAAACCCCATTATAAAAATAAATTACTTTTAAAAACCCATGAAACAAAGACAGGGAAAGAGAGAGAAATTCTTACACAATTCGTTCAGGGGCTGTGATGCAACCTGGACTGACCATATCTAGACCCACAGCTGGATGAGACATAAGGGTGGACACTCTTGGGGCTGAGAGGTTTGGTGAGGTTGGGTGAGCAAACGCAGAACCTTTAAAGTAATACTGCGTGCTACCCATCGCATGGGTCCCAAATCTCCAGGTTCAAGGGCAACTTCCTACATCGAAAACATGCATGAGAAACCCAGAAGATGGTACACCGTGTGATGGGGAAAGGTTTCTAAAACGCACCTCATTTCTCATCTCCTTGTGCTCGGGTTTGCCATTCCAGCCACTTTACTAGCAATCTCCCTACTTGGAGCCTCAGCACCTTTAACCTCCTGTTCCGTACAGGTTGCAATTTGTCCTGAGGATGAACGGGAAGACGGGAAACCAATGAGAGACTAGCTCTTGGTATTGGGACAGGCACAGGTCACTCTATTTTCCCATCAGGAAGAAGAATTAACCACAGCCTCAGCCTGCCCCCCGGAACCAGAACAGGGCCTGAAGCCATCCTGCGCTTTTGCGGCCAGCTCCCAAAAAAGCGACTTGTAAAATGGAGCTTCAGGGCACTGCAATTCACAAACCTGCAGAGTTATAAATGATAACTCTCGTCCACAAATATATTGAGGGAAGGCAAAGAAGAGGATTTGAAATCAAGGCAGAATTGCAGGAAACAGATTTCAGGAGGTAGATTCGAATCGCCTTTAAAGCACATGAAAAGCGGCAAAACGTTGACAATGATGCCCTTGGCCAAAAAGGGCGTATGCGTTTTTTCCTGAATATATTCAGGAAAAAACGCATACGCCCTTTTTGGCCAACCAAGCAACCTGGAAAGGCAAATCAGCGCTACAAAGAAGTCTCGCTTCCCATCGGTCAAAAGGGCCATGCTGAAAAAAGTGTCAAAACCAGAAATGCAGGACAGGCCATGGAGAAATGGGAGCCTTGCTACACTGATGGGCGGGATGTAAATTGCCAACAGCCACTCTGGAGAAGTGTACGGTGTGTCCTGAAACATCTAAAAAACACAGCTTAGAGAGCATAGGGCACTTCCACGCATGGGGGGATAAAGTGGGAAAATTGAAAATCAGCAAGACACAAGCACCCCAAAGTTTAGGGCTGCTCTGTTGACAAGGACCTCCACTTCATTCCACCTTAAATATCCCAGGAAAGCGAAAAATGGATAAAAAAGTTGTGGTCCTTATGTACAATGGAATATCACTCAGCCATGAAATCAATGTCATAAGGCTAGTAGCAGCATGATGAGTGGATTTAGGTAAGACGATTCTAAGTGAAATAAGTCACACAGAAAAGGACACTTCTCATAAGGTGTCACTTATAGAGGGAATGTAAAAACCGTTACACTTGAACTGAATTACAAAACAGAACAGAGTCACACATGCAGAAAACACACTATGGCTGCTTAACGGGAAAGGTGAGGTGGGGTGATACATAAAACAAGAGCTTCAAATTAGCTCAGATACCGTTCCATAAACCCAATATGTAATAGACAAGACCTACTCCTTGCTCAGAGAACTGGACTCAACACGCCCGATTCACCGCACAAGAATATATCTGACTAGTAATAATCTTAAAACCTATGTATTGATATCTCTCTGTTAGTGTGTCAAGTGGGTGTAAGGCGGCATAAACACAGCCGTGAAAAGCAGCTAAATCCCATTATAAAAATAAATTACTTTTAAAAACCCATGAAACAAAGACAGGGAAAGAGAGAGAAATTCTTACACAATTCGTTCAGGGGCTGTGATGCAACCTGGACTGACCATATCTAGACCCACAGCTGGATGAGACATAAGGGTGGACACTCTTGGGGCTGAGAGGTTTGGTGAGGTTGGGTGAGCAAACGCAGACCCTTTAAAGTAATACTGCGTGCTACCCATCGCATGGGTCCCAAATCTCCAGGTTCAAGGGCAACTTCCTACATCGAAAACATGCATGAGAAACCCAGAAGATGGTACACCGTGTGATGGGGAAAGGTTTCTAAAACGCACCTCATTTCTCATCTCCTTGTGCTCGGGTTCGCCATTCCATCCACTTTACTAGCAATCTCCCTACTTGGAGCCTCAGCACCTTTAACCTCCTGTTCCGTACAGGTTGCAATTTGTCCTGAGGATGAACGGGAAGACGGGGAACCAATGAGAGACTAGCTCTTGGTGTTGGGACAGGCACAGGTCACTCTATTTTCCCATCAGGAAGAAGAATTAACCACAGGCTCAGCCTGCCCTCCGGAACCAGAACAGGGCCTGAAGCCATCCTGCGCTTTTGCGGCCAGCTCCCAAAAAAGCGACTTGTAAAATGGAGCTTCAGGGCTCTGCAATTCACAAACCTGCAGAGTTATAAATGATAACTCTCGTCCACAAATATATTGAGGGAAGGCAAAGAAGAGGATTTGAAATCAAGGCAGAATTGCAGGAAACAGATTTCAGGAGGTAGATTCGAATCGCCTTTAAAGCACATGAAAAGCGGCAAAACGTTGACAATGATGCCCTTGGCCAAAAAGGGCGTATGCGTTTTTTCCTGAATATATTCAGGAAAAAACGCATACGCCCTTTTTGGCCAACCAAGCAACCTGGAAAGGCAAATCAGCGCTACAAAGAAGTCTCGCTTCCCATCGGTCAAAAGGGCCATGCTGAAAAAAGTGTCAAAACCAGAAATGCAGGACAGGCCATGGAGAAATGGGAGCCTTGCTACACTGATGGGCGGGATGTAAATTGCCAACAGCCACTCTGGAGAAGTGTACGGTGTGTCCTGAAACATCTAAAAAACACAGCTTAGAGAGCATAGGGCACTTCCACGCATGGGGGGATAAAGTGGGAAAATTGAAAATCAGCAAGACACAAGCACCCCAAAGTTTAGGGCTGCTCTGTTGACAAGGACCTCTACTTCATTCCACCTTAAATATCCCAGGAAAGCGAAAAATGGATAAAAAAGTTGTGGTCCTTATGTACAATGGAATATCACTCAGCCATGAAATCAATGTCATAAGGCTAGTAGCAGCATGATGAGTGGATTTAGGTAAGACGATTCTAAGTGAAATAAGTCACACAGAAAAGGACACTTCTCATAAGGTGTCACTTATAGAGGGAATGTAAAAACCGTTACACTTGAACTGAATTACAAAACAGAACAGAGTCACACATGCAGAAAACACACTATGGCTGCTTAACGGGAAAGGTGAGGTGGGGTGATCCATAAAACAAGAGCTTCAAATTAGCTCAGATACCGTTCCATCAACCCAATATGTAATAGACAAGACCTACTCCTTGCTCAGAGAACTGGACTCAACACGCCCGATTCACCGCACAAGAATATATCTGACTAGTAATAATCTTAAAACCTATGTATTGATATCTCTCTGTTAGTGTGTCAAGTGGGTGTAAGGCGGCATAAACACAGCCGTGAAAAGCAGCTAAACCCCATTATAAAAATAAATTACTTTTAAAAACCCATGAAACAAAGACAGGGAAAGAGAGAGAAATTCTTACACAATTCGTTCAGGGGCTGTGATGCAACCTGGACTGACCATATCTAGACCCACAGCTGGATGAGACATAAGGGTGGACACTCTTGGGGCTGAGAGGTTTGGTGAGGTTGGGTGAGCAAACGCAGACCCTTTAAAGTAATACTGAGTGCTACCCATCGCATGGGTCCCAAATCTCCAGGTTCAAGGGCAACTTCCTACATCGAAAACATGCATGAGAAACCCAGAAGATGGTACACCGTGTGATGGGGAAAGGTTTCTAAAACGCACCTCATTTCTCATCTCCTTGTGCTCGGGTTCGCCATTCCAGCCACTTTACTAGCAATCTCCCTACTTGGAGCCTCAGCACCTTTAACCTCCTGTTCCGTACAGGTTGCAATTTGTCCTGAGGATGAACGGGAAGACGGGGAACCAATGAGAGACTAGCTCTTGGTGTTGGGACAGGCACAGGTCACTCTATTTTCCCATCAGGAAGAAGAATTAACCACAGGCTCAGCCTGCCCCCCGGAACCAGAACAGGGCCTGAAGCCATCCTGCGCTTTTGCGGCCAGCTCCCAAAAAAGCGACTTGTAAAATGGAGCTTCAGGGCACTGCAATTCACAAACCTGCAGAGTTATAAATGATAACTCTCGTCCAGAAATATATTGAGGGAAGGCAAAGAAGAGGATTTGAAATCAAGGCAGAATTGCAGGAAACAGATTTCAGGAGGTAGATTCGAATCGCCTTTAAAGCACATGAAAAGCGGCAAAACGTTGACAATGATGCCCTTGGCCAAAAAGGGCGTATGCGTTTTTTCCTGAATATATTCAGGAAAAAACGCATACGCCCTTTTTGGCCAACCAAGCAACCTGGAAAGGCAAATCAGCGCTACAAAGAAGTCTCGCTTCCCATCGGTCAAAAGGGCCATGCTGAAAAAAGTGTCAAAACCAGAAATGCAGGACAGGCCATGGAGAAATGGGAGCCTTGCTACACTGATGGGCGGGATGTAAATTGCCAACAGCCACTCTGGAGAAGTGTACGGTGTGTCCTGAAACATCTAAAAAACACAGCTTAGAGAGCATAGGGCACTTCCACGCATGGGGGGATAGAGTGGGAAAATTGAAAATCAGCAAGACACAAGCACCCCAAAGTTTAGGGCTGCTCTGTTGACAAGGACCTCCACTTCATTCCACCTTAAATATCCCAGGAAAGCGAAAAATGGATAAAAAAGTTGTGGTCCTTATGTACAATGGAATATCACTCAGCCATGAAATCAATGTCATAAGGCTAGTAGCAGCATGATGAGTGGATTTAGGTAAGACGATTCTAAGTGAAATAAGTCACACAGAAAAGGACACTTCTCATAAGGTGTCACTTATAGAGGGAATGTAAAAACCGTTACACTTGAACTGAATTACAAAACAGAAAAGAGTCACACATGCAGAAAACACACTATGGCTGCTTAACGGGAAAGGTGAGGTGGGGTGATACATAAAACAAGAGCTTCAAATTAGCTCAGATACCGTTCCATAAACCCAATATGTAATAGACAAGACCTACTCCTTGCTCAGAGAACTGGACTCAACACGCCCGATTCACCGCACATGAATATATCTGAGTAGTAATAATCTTAAAACCTATGTATTGATATCTCTCTGTTAGTGTGTCAAGTGGGTGTAAGGCGGCATAAACACAGCCGTGAAAAGCAGCTAAACCCCATTATAAAAATAAATTACTTTTAAAAACCCATGAAACAAAGACAGGGAAAGAGAGAGAAATTCTTACACAATTCGTTCAGGGGCTGTGATGCAACCTGGACTGACCATATCTAGACCCACAGCTGGATGAGACATAAGGGTGGACACTCTTGGGGCTGAGAGGTTTGGTGAGGTTGGGTGAGCAAACGCAGACCCTTTAAAGTAATCCTGAGTGCTACCCATCGCATGGGTCCCAAATCTCCAGGTTCAAGGGCAACTTCCTACATCGAAAACATGCATGAGAAACCCAGAAGATAGTACACCGTGTGATGGGGAAAGGTTTCTAAAACGCACCTCATTTCTCATCTCCTTGTGCTCGGGTTCGCCATTCCAGCCACTTTACTAGCAATCTCCCTACTTGGAGCCTCAGCACCTTTAACCTCCTGTTCCGTACAGGTTGCAATTTGTCCTGAGGATGAACGGGAAGACGGGGAACCAATGAGAGACTAGCTCTTGGTGTTGGGACAGGCACAGGTCACTCTATTTTCCCATCAGGAAGAAGAATTAACCACAGGCTCAGCCTGCCCCCCGGAACCAGAACAGGGCCTGAAGCCATCCTGCGCTTTTGCGGCCAGCTCCCAAAAAAGCGACTTGTAAAATGGAGCTTCAGGGCACTGCAATTCACAAACCTGCAGAGTTATAAATGATAACTCTCGTCCACAAATATATTGAGGGAAGGCAAAGAAGAGGATTGGAAATCAAGGCAGAATTGCAGGAAACAGATTTCAGGAGGTAGATTCGAATCGCCTTTAAAGCACATGAAAAGCGGCAAAACGTTGACAATGATGCCCTTGGCCAAAAAGGGCGTATGCGTTTTTTCCTGAATATATTCAGGAAAAAACGCATACGCCCTTTTTGGCCAACCAAGCAACCTGGAAAGGCAAATCAGCGCTACAAAGAAGTCTCGCTTCCCATCGGTCAAAAGGGCCATGCTGAAAAAAGTGTCAAAACCAGAAATGCAGGACAAGCCATGGAGAAATGGGAGCCTTGCTACACTGATGGGCGGGATGTAAATTGCCAACAGCCACTCTGGAGAAGTGTACGGTGTGTCCTGAAACATCTAAAAAACACAGCTTAGAGAGCATAGGGCACTTCCACGCATGGGGGGATAAAGTGGGAAAATTGAAAATCAGCAAGACACAAGCACCCCAAAGTTTAGGGCTGCTCTGTTGACAAGGACCTCCACTTCATTCCACCTTAAATATCCCAGGAAAGCGAAAAATGGATAAAAAAGTTGTGGTCCTTATGTACAATGGAATATCACTCAGCCATGAAATCAATGTCATAAGGCTAGTAGCAGCATGATGAGTGGATTTAGGTAAGACGATTCTAAGTGAAATAAGTCACACAGAAAAGGACACTTCTCATAAGGTGTCACTTATAGAGGGAATGTAAAAACCGTTACACTTGAACTGAATTACAAAACAGAACAGAGTCACACATGCAGAAAACACACTATGGCTGCTTAACGGGAAAGGTGAGGTGGGGTGATCCATAAAACAAGAGCTTCAAATTAGCTCAGATACCGTTCCATAAACCCAATATGTAATAGACAAGACCTACTCCTTGCTCAGAGAACTGGACTCAACATGCCCGATTCACCGCACAAGAATATATCTGACTAGTAATAATCTTAAAACCTATGTATTGATATCTCTCTGTTAGTGTGTCAAGTGGGTGTAAGGCGGCATAAACACAGCCGTGAAAAGCAGCTAAACCCCATTATAAAAATAAATTACTTTTAAAAACCCATGAAACAAAGACAGGGAAAGAGAGAGAAATTATTACACAATTTGTTCAGGGGCTGTGATGCAACCTGGACTGACCATATCTAGACCCACAGCTGGATGAGACATAAGGGTGGCCACTCTTGGGGCTGAGAGGTTTGGTGAGGTTGGGTGAGCAAACGCAGACCCTTTAAAGTAATACTGCGTGCTACCCATCGCATGGGTCCCAAATCTCCAGGTTCAAGGGCAACTTCCTACATCGAAAACATGCATGAGAAACCCAGAAGATGGTACACTGTGTGATGGGGAAAGGTTTCTAAAACGCACCTCATTTCTCATCTCCTTGTGCTCGGGTTCGCCATTCCAGCCACTTTACTAGCAATCTCCCTACTTGGAGCCTCAGCACCTTTAACCTCCTGTTCCGTACAGGTTGCAATTTGACCTGAGGATGAACGGGAAGACGGGGAACCAATGAGAGACTAGCTCTTGGTGTTGGGACAGGCACAGGTCACTCTATTTTCCCATCAGGAAGAAGAATTAACCACAGGCTCAGCCTGCCCCCCGGAACCAGAACAGGGCCTGAAGCCATCCTGCGCTTTTGCGGCCAGCTCCCAAAAAAGCGACTTGTAAAATGGAGCTTCAGGGCACTGCAATTCACAAACCTGCAGAGTTATAAATGATAACTCTCGTCCACAAATATATTGAGGGAAGGCAAAGAAGAGGATTTGAAATCAAGGCAGAATTGCAGGAAACAGATTTCAGGAGGTAGATTCGAATCGCCTTTAAAGCACATGAAAAGCGGCAAAACGTTGACAATGATGCCCTTGGCCAAAAAGGGCGTATGCGTTTTTTCCTGAATATATTCAGGAAAAAACGCATACGCCCTTTTTGGCCAACCAAGCAACCTGGAAAGGCAAATCAGCGCTACAAAGAAGTCTCGCTTCCCATCGGTCAAAAGGGCCATGCTGAAAAAAGTGTCAAAACCAGAAATGCAGGACAGGCCATGGAGAAATGGGAGCCTTGCTACACTGATGGGCGGGATGTAAATTGCCAACAGCCACTCTGGAGAAGTGTACGGTGTGTCCTGAAACATCTAAAAAACACAGCTTAGAGAGCATAGGGCACTTCCACGCATGGGGGGATAAAGTGGGAAAATTGAAAATCAGCAAGACACAAGCACCCCAAAGTTTAGGGCTGCTCTGTTGACAAGGACCTCCACTTCATTCCACCTTAAATATCCCAGGAAAGCGAAAAATGGATAAAAAAGTTGTGGTCCTTATGTACAATGGAATATCACTCAGCCATGAAATCAATGTCATAAGGCTAGTAGCAGCATGATGAGTGGATTTAGGTAAGACGATTCTAAGTGAAATAAGTCACACAGAAAAGGACACTTCTCATAAGGTGTCACTTATAGAGGGAATGTAAAAACCGTTACACTTGAACTGAATTACAAAACAGAACAGAGTCACACATGCAGAAAACACACTATGGCTGCTTAACGGGAAAGGTGAGGTGGGGTGATCCATAAAACAAGAGCTTCAAATTAGCTCAGATACCGTTCCATCAACCCAATATGTAATAGACAAGACCTACTCCTTGTTCAGAGAACTGGATTCAACACGCCCGATTCACCGCACAAGAATATATCTGACTAGTAATAATCTTAAAACCTATGTATTGATATCTCTCTGTTAGTGTGTCAAGTGGGTGTAAGGCGGCATAAACACAGCCGTGAAAAGCAGCTAAACCCCATTATAAAAATAAATTACTTTTAAAAACCCATGAAACAAAGACAGGGAAAGAGAGAGAAATTCTTACACAATTCGTTCAGGGGCTGTGATGCAACCTGGACTGACCATATCTAGACCCACAGCTGGATGAGACATAAGGGTGGACACTCTTGGGGCTGAGAGGTTTGGTGAGGTTGGGTGAGCAAACGCAGACCCTTTAAAGTAATACTGCGTGCTACCCATCGCATGGGTCCCAAATCTCCAGGTTCAAGGGCAACTTCCTACATCGAAAACATGCATGAGAAACCCAGAAGATGGTACACCGTGTGATGGGGAAAGGTTTCTAAAACGCACCTAATTTCTCATCTCCTTGTGCTCGGGTTTGCCATTCCAGCCACTTTACTAGCAATCTCCCTACTTGGAGCCTCAGCACCTTTAACCTCCTGTTCCGTACAGGTTGCAATTTGTCCTGAGGATGAACGGGAAGACGGGGAACCAATGAGAGACTAGCTCTTGGTGTTGGGACAGGCACAGGACACTCTATTTTCCCATCAGGAAGAAGAATTAACCACAGGCTCAGCCTGCCCCCCGGAACCAGAACAGGGCCTGAAGCCATCCTGCGCTTTTGCGGCCAGCTCCCAAAAAAGCGACTTGTAAAATGGAGCTTCAGGGCACTGCAATTCACAAACCTGCAGAGTTATAAATGATAACTCTCGTCCACAAATATATTGAGGGAAGGCAAAGAAGAGGATTTGAAATCAAGGCAGAATTGCAGGAAACAGATTTCAGGAGGTAGATTCGAATCGCCTTTAAAGCACATGAAAAGCGGCAAAACGTTGACAATGATGCCCTTGGCCAAAAAGGGCGTTTGCGTTTTTTCCTGAATATATTCAGGTAAAAACGCATACGCCCTTTTTGGCCAACCAAGCAACCTGGAAAGGCAAATCAGCGCTACAAAGAAGTCTCGCTTCCCATCGGTCAAAAGGGCCATGCTGAAAAAAGTGTCAAAACCAGAAATGCAGGACAGGCCATGGAGAAATGGGAGCCTTGCTACACTGATGGGTGGGATGTAAATTGCCAACAGCCACTCTGGAGAAGTGTACGGTGTGTCCTGAAACATCTAAAAAACACAGCTTAGAGAGCATAGGGCACTTCCACGCATGGGGGGATAAAGTGGGAAAATTGAAAATCAGCAAGACACAAGCACCCCAAAGTTTAGGGCTGCTCTGTTGACAAGGACCTCCACTTCATTCCACCTTAAATATCCCAGGAAAGCGAAAAATGGATAAAAAAGTTGTGGTCCTTATGTACAATGGAATATCACTCAGCCATGAAATCAATGTCATAAGGCTAGTAGCAGCATGATGAGTGGATTTAGGTAAGACGATTCTAAGTGAAATAAGTCACACAGAAAAGGACACTTCTCATAAGGTGTCACTTATAGAGGGAATGTAAAAACCGTTACACTTGAACTGAATTACAAAACAGAAAAGAGTCACACATGCAGAAAACACACTATGGCTGCTTAACGGGAAAGGTGAGGTGGGGTGATACATAAAACAAGAGCTTCAAATTAGCTCAGATACCGTTCCATAAACCCAATATGTAATAGACAAGACCTACTCCTTGCTCAGAGAACTGGACTCAACACGCCCGATTCACCGCACATGAATATATCTGAGTAGTAATAATCTTAAAACCTATGTATTGCTATCTCTCTGTTAGTGTGTCAAGTGGGTGTAAGGCGGCATAAACACAGCCGTGAAAAGCAGCTAAACCCCATTATAAAAATAAATTACTTTTAAAAACCCATGAAACAAAGACAGGCAAAGAGAGAGAAATTCTTACACAATTCGTTCAGGGGCTGTGATGCAACCTGGACTGACCATATCTAGACCCACAGCTGGATGAGACATAAGGGTGGACACTCTTGGGGCTGAGAGGTTTGGTGAGGTTGGGTGAGCAAACGCAGACCCTTTAAAGTAATACTGAGTGCTACCCATCGCATGGGTCCCAAATCTCCAGGTTCAAGGGCAACTTCCTACATCGAAATCATGCATGAGAAACCCAGAAGATGGTACACCGTGTGATGGGGAAAGGTTTCTAAAACGCACCTCATTTCTCATCTCCTTGTGCTCGGGTTCGCCATTCCAGCCACTTTACTAGCAATCTCCCTACTTGGAGCCTCAGCACCTTTAACCTCCTGTTCCGTACAGGTTGCAATTTGTCCTGAGGATGAACGGGAAGACGGGGAACCAATGAGAGACTAGCTCTTGGTGTTGGGACAGGCACAGGTCACTCTATTTTCCCATCAGGAAGAAGAATTAACCACAGGCTCAGCCTGACCCCCGGAACCAGAACAGGGCCTGAAGCCATCCTGCGCATTTGCGGCCAGCTCCCAAAAAAGCGACTTGTAAAGTGGAGCTTCAGGGCACTGCAATTCACAAACCTGCAGAGTTATAAATGATAACTCTCGTCCACAAATATATTGAGGGAAGGCAAAGAAGAGGATTTGAAATCAAGGCAGAATTGCAGGAAACAGATTTCAGGAGGTAGATTCGAATCGCCTTTAAAGCACATGAAAAGCGGCAAAACGTTGACAATGATGCCCTTGGCCAAAAAGGGCGTATGCGTTTTTTCCTGAATATATTCAGGAAAAAACGCATACGCCCTTTTTGGCCAACCAAGCAACCTGGAAAGGCAAATCAGCGCTACAAAGAAGTCTCGCTTCCCATCGGTCAAAAGGGCCATGCTGAAAAAATTGTCAAAACCAGAAATGCAGGACAGGCCATGGAGAAATGGGAGCCTTGCTACACTGATGGGCGGGATGTAAATTGCCAACAGCCACTCTGGAGAAGTGTACGGTGTGTCCTGAAACATCTAAAAAACACAGCTTAGAGAGCATAGGGCACTTCCACGCATGGGGGGATAAAGTGGGAAAATTGAAAATCAGCAAGACACAAGCACCCCAAAGTTTAGGGCTGCTCTGTTGACAAGGACCTCCACTTCATTCCACCTTAAATATCCCAGGAAAGCGAAAAATGGATAAAAAAGTTGTGGTCCTTATGTACAATGGAATATCACTCAGCCATGAAATCAATGTCATAAGGCTAGTAGCAGCATGATGAGTGGATTTAGGTAAGACGATTCTAAGTGAAATAAGTCACACAGAAAGGGACACTTCTCATAAGGTGTCACTTATAGAGGGAATGTAAAAACCGTTACACTTGAACTGAATTACAAAACAGAACAGAGTCACACATGCAGAAAACACACTATGGCTGCTTAACGGGAAAGGTGAGGTGGGGTGATACATAAAACAAGAGCTTCAAATTAGCTCAGATACCGTTCCATAAACCCAATATGTAATAGACAAGACCTACTCCTTGCTCAGAGAACTGGACTCAACACGCCCGATTCACCGCACAAGAATATATCTGACTAGTAATAATCTTAAAACCTATGTATTGATATCTCTCTGTTAGTGTGTCAAGTGGGTGTAAGGCGGCATAAACACAGCCGTGAAAAGCAGCTAAACCCCATTATAAAAATAAATTACTTTTAAAAACCCATGAAACAAAGACAGGGAAAGAGAGAGAAATTCTTACACAATTCGTTCAGGGGCTGTGATGCAACCTGGACTGACCATATCTAGACCCACAGCTGGATGAGACATAAGGGTGGACACTCTTGGGGCTGAGAGGTTTGGTGAGGTTGGGTGAGCAAACGCAGACCCTTTAAAGTAATACTGAGTGCTACCCATCGCATGGGTCCCAAATCTCCAGGTTCAAGGGCAACTTCCTACATCGAAATCATGCATGAGAAACCCAGAAGATGGTACACCGTGTGATGGGGAAAGGTTTCTAAAACGCACCTCATTTCTCATCTCCTTGTGCTCGGGTTCGCCATTCCAGCCACTTTACTAGCAATCTCCCTACTTGGAGCCTCAGCACCTTTAACCTCCTGTTCCGTACAGGTTGCAATTTGTCCTGAGGATGAACGGGAAGACGGGGAACCAATGAGAGACTAGCTCTTGGTGTTGGGACAGGCACAGGTCACTCTATTTTCCCATCAGGAAGAAGAATTAACCACAGGCTCAGCCTGACCCCCGGAACCAGAACAGGGCCTGAAGCCATCCTGCGCATTTGCGGCCAGCTCCCAAAAAAGCGACTTGTAAAGTGGAGCTTCAGGGCACTGCAATTCACAAACCTGCAGAGTTATAAATGATAACTCTCGTCCACAAATATATTGAGGGAAGGCAAAGAAGAGGATTTGAAATCAAGGCAGAATTGCAGGAAACAGATTTCAGGAGGTAGATTCGAATCGCCTTTAAAGCACATGAAAAGCGGCAAAACGTTGACAATGATGCCCTTGGCCAAAAAGGGCGTATGCGTTTTTTCCTGAATATATTCAGGAAAAAACGCATACGCCCTTTTTGGCCAACCAAGCAACCTGGAAAGGCAAATCAGCGCTACAAAGAAGTCTCGCTTCCCATCGGTCAAAAGGGCCATGCTGAAAAAATTGTCAAAACCAGAAATGCAGGACAGGCCATGGAGAAATGGGAGCCTTGCTACACTGATGGGCGGGATGTAAATTGCCAACAGCCACTCTGGAGAAGTGTACGGTGTGTCCTGAAACATCTAAAAAACACAGCTTAGAGAGCATAGGGCACTTCCACGCATGGGGGGATAAAGTGGGAAAATTGAAAATCAGCAAGACACAAGCACCCCAAAGTTTAGGGCTGCTCTGTTGACAAGGACCTCCACTTCATTCCACCTTAAATATCCCAGGAAAGCGAAAAATGGATAAAAAAGTTGTGGTCCTTATGTACAATGGAATATCACTCAGCCATGAAATCAATGTCATAAGGCTAGTAGCAGCATGATGAGTGGATTTAGGTAAGACGATTCTAAGTGAAATAAGTCACACAGAAAGGGACACTTCTCATAAGGTGTCACTTATAGAGGGAATGTAAAAACCGTTACACTTGAACTGAATTACAAAACAGAACAGAGTCACACATGCAGAAAACACACTATGGCTGCTTAACGGGAAAGGTGAGGTGGGGTGATACATAAAACAAGAGCTTCAAATTAGCTCAGATACCGTTCCATAAACCCAATATGTAATAGACAAGACCTACTCCTTGCTCAGAGAACTGGACTCAACACGCCCGATTCACCGCACAAGAATATATCTGACTAGTAATAATCTTAAAACCTATGTATTGATATCTCTCTGTTAGTGTGTCAAGTGGGTGTAAGGCGGCATAAACACAGCCGTGAAAAGCAGCTAAACCCCATTATAAAAATAAATTACTTTTAAAAACCCATGAAACAAAGACAGGGAAAGAGAGAGAAATTATTACACAATTCGTTCAGGGGCTGTGATGCAACCTGGACTGACCATATCTAGACCCACAGCTGGATGAGACATAAGGGTGGACACTCTTGGGGCTGAGAGGTTTGGTGAGGTTGGGTGAGCAAACGCAGACCCTTTAAAGTAATACTGCGTGCTACCCATCGCATGGGTCCCAAATCTCCAGGTTCAAGGGCAACTTCCTACATCGAAAACATGCATGAGAAACCCAGAAGATGGTACACCGTGTGATGGGGAAAGGTTTCTAAAACGCACCTCATTTCTCATCTCCTTGTGCTCGGGTTCGCCATTCCAGCCACTTTACTAGCAATCTCCCTACTTGGAGCCTCAGCACCTTTAACCTCCTGTTCCGTACAGGTTGCAATTTGTCCTGAGGATGAACGGGAAGACGGGGAACCAATGAGAGACTAGCTCTTGGTGTTGGGACAGGCACAGGTCACTCTATTTTCCCATCAGGAAGAAGAATTAACCACAGGCTCAGCCTGACCCCCGGAACCAGAACAGGGCCTGAAGCCATCCTGCGCTTTTGCGGCCAGCTCCCAAAAAAGCGACTTGTAAAATGGAGCTTCAGGGCACTGCAATTCACAAACCTGCAGAGTTATAAATGATAACTCTCGTCCACAAATATATTGAGGGAAGGCAAAGAAGAGGATTTGAAATCAAGGCAGAATTGCAGGAAACAGATTTCAGGAGGTAGATTCGAATCGCCTTTAAAGCACATGAAAAGCGGCAAAACGTTGACAATGATGCCCTTGGCCAAAAAGGGCGTATGCGTTTTTTCCTGAATATATTCAGGAAAAAACGCATACGCCCTTTTTGGCCAACCAAGCAACCTGGAAAGGCAAATCAGCGCTACAAAGAAGTCTCGCTTCCCATTGGTCAAAAGGGCCATGCTGAAAAAAGTGTCAAAACCAGAAATGCAGGACAGGCCATGGAGAAATGGGAGCCTTGCTACACTGATGGGCGGGATGTAAATTGCCAACAGCCACTCTGGAGAAGTGTACGGTGTGTCCTGAAACATCTAAAAAACACAGCTTAGAGAGCATAGGGCACTTCCACGCATGGGGGGATAAAGTGGGAAAATTGAAAATCAGCAAGACACAAGCACCCCAAAGTTTAGGGCTGCTCTGTTGACAAGGACCTCCACTTCATTCCACCTTAAATATCCCAGGAAAGCGAAAAATGGATAAAAAAGTTGTGGTCCTTATGTACAATGGAATATCACTCAGCCATGAAATCAATGTCATAAGGCTAGTAGCAGCATGATGAGTGGATTTAGGTAAGACGATTCTAAGTGAAATAAGTCACACAGAAAAGGACACTTCTCATAAGGTGTCACTTATAGAGGGAATGTAAAAACCGTTACACTTGAACTGAATTACAAAAAGAACAGAGTCACACATGCAGAAAACACACTATGGCTGCTTAACGGGAAAGGTGAGGTGGGGTGATACATAAAACAAGAGCTTCAAATTAGCTCAGATACCGTTCCATAAACCCAATATGTAATAGACAAGACCTACTCCTTGTTCAGAGAACTGGACTCAACACGCCCGATTCACCGCACAAGAATATATCTGACTAGTAATAATCTTAAAACCTATGTATTGATATCTCTCTGTTAGTTTGTCAAGTGGGTGTAAGGCGGCATAAACACAGCCGTGAAAAGCAGCTAAACCCCATTATAAAAATAAATTACTTTTAAAAACCCATGAAACAAAGACAGGGAAAGAGAGAGAAATTCTTACACAATTCGTTCAGGGGCTGTGATGCAACCTGGACTGACCATATCTAGACCCACAGCTGGATGAGACATAAGGGTGGACACTCTTGGGGCTGAGAGGTTTGGTGAGGTTGGGTGAGCAAACGCAGACCCTCTAAAGTAATACTGCGTGCTACCCATCGCATGGGTCCCAAATCTCCAGGTTCAAGGGCAACTTCCTACATCGAAAACATGCATGAGAAACCCAGAAGATGGTACACCGTGTGATGGGGAAAGGTTTCTAAAACGCACCTCATTTCTCATCTCCTTGTGCTCGGGTTCGCCATTCCAGCCACTTTACTAGCAATCTCCCTACTTGGAGCCTCAGCACCTTTAACCTCCTGTTCCGTACAGGTTGCAATTTGTCCTGAGGATGAACGGGAAGACGGGAAACCAATGAGAGACTAGCTCTTGGTGTTGGGACAGGCACAGGTCACTCTATTTTCCCATCAGGAAGAAGAATTAACCACAGGCTCAGCCTGCCCCCCGGAACCAGAACAGGGCCTGAAGCCATCCTGCGCTTTTGCGGCCAGCTCCCAAAAAAGCGACTTGTAAAATGGAGCTTCAGGGCACTGCAATTGACAAACCTGCAGAGTTATAAATGATAACTCTCGTCCACAAATATATTGAGGGAATGCAAAGAAGAGGATTTGAAATCAAGGCAGAATTGCAGGAAACAGATTTCAGGAGGTAGATTCGAATCGACTTTAAAGCACATGAAAAGCACAAAACGTTGACAATTATGCCCCTGGCCAAAAAGGGCGTATGCGTTTTTTCCTGAATATATTCAGGAAAAAACGCATACGCCCTTTTTGGCCAACCAAGCAACCTGGAAAGGCAAATCAGCGCTACAAAGAAGTCTCGCTTCCCATCGGTCAAAAGGGACATGCTGAAAAAAGTGTCAAAACCAGAAATGCAGGACAGGCCATGGAGAAATGGGAGCCTTGCTACACTGATGGGCGGGATGTAAATTGCCAACAGCCACTCTGGAGAAGTGTACGGTGTGTCCTGAAACATCTAAAAAACACAGCTTAGAGAGCATAGGGCACTTCCACGCATGGGGGGATAAAGTGGGAAAATTGAAAATCAGCAAGACACAAGCACCCCAAAGTTTAGGGCTGCTCTGTTGACAAGGACCTCCACTTCATTCCACCTTAAATATCCCAGGAAAGCGAAAAATGGATAAAAAAGTTGTGGTCCTTATGTACAATGGAATATCACTCAGCCATGAAATCAATGTCATAAGGCTAGTAGCAGCATGATGAGTGGATTTAGGTAAGACGATTCTAAGTGAAATAAGTCACACAGAAAAGGACACTTCTCATAAGGTGTCACTTATAGAGGGAATGTAAAAACCGTTACACTTGAACTGAATTACAAAAAGAACAGAGTCACACATGCAGAAAACACACTATGGCTGCTTAACGGGAAAGGTGAGGTGGGGTGATACATAAAACAAGAGCTTCAAATTAGCTCAGATACCGTTCCATAAACCCAATATGTAATAGACAAGACCTACTCCTTGTTCAGAGAACTGGACTCAACACGCCCGATTCACCGCACAAGAATATATCTGACTAGTAATAATCTTAAAACCTATGTATTGATATCTCTCTGTTAGTTTGTCAAGTGGGTGTAAGGCGGCATAAACACAGCCGTGAAAAGCAGCTAAACCCCATTATAAAAATAAATTACTTTTAAAAACCCATGAAACAAAGACAGGGAAAGAGAGAGAAATTCTTACACAATTCGTTCAGGGGCTGTGATGCAACCTGGACTGACCATATCTAGACCCACAGCTGGATGAGACATAAGGGTGGACACTCTTGGGGCTGAGAGGTTTGGTGAGGTTGGGTGAGCAAACGCAGAACCTTTAAAGTAATACTGCGTGCTACCCATCGCATGGGTCCCAAATCTCCAGGTTCAAGGGCAACTTCCTACATCGAAAACATGCATGAGAAACCCAGAAGATGGTACACCGTGTGATGGGGAAAGGTTTCTAAAACGCACCTCATTTCTCATCTCCTTGTGCTCGGGTTTGCCATTCCAGCCACTTTACTAGCAATCTCCCTACTTGGAGCCTCAGCACCTTTAACCTCCTGTTCCGTACAGGTTGCAATTTGTCCTGAGGATGAACGGGAAGACGGGAAACCAATGAGAGACTAGCTCTTGGTATTGGGACAGGCACAGGTCACTCTATTTTCCCATCAGGAAGAAGAATTAACCACAGCCTCAGCCTGCCCCCCGGAACCAGAACAGGGCCTGAAGCCATCCTGCGCTTTTGCGGCCAGCTCCCAAAAAAGCGACTTGTAAAATGGAGCTTCAGGGCACTGCAATTCACAAACCTGCAGAGTTATAAATGATAACTCTCGTCCACAAATATATTGAGGGAAGGCAAAGAAGAGGATTTGAAATCAAGGCAGAATTGCAGGAAACAGATTTCAGGAGGTAGATTCGAATCGCCTTTAAAGCACATGAAAAGCGGCAAAACGTTGACAATGATGCCCTTGGCCAAAAAGGGCGTATGCGTTTTTTCCTGAATATATTCAGGAAAAAACGCATACGCCCTTTTTGGCCAACCAAGCAACCTGGAAAGGCAAATCAGCGCTACAAAGAAGTCTCGCTTCCCATCGGTCAAAAGGGCCATGCTGAAAAAAGTGTCAAAACCAGAAATGCAGGACAGGCCATGGAGAAATGGGAGCCTTGCTACACTGATGGGCGGGATGTAAATTGCCAACAGCCACTCTGGAGAAGTGTACGGTGTGTCCTGAAACATCTAAAAAACACAGCTTAGAGAGCATAGGGCACTTCCACGCATGGGGGGATAAAGTGGGAAAATTGAAAATCAGCAAGACACAAGCACCCCAAAGTTTAGGGCTGCTCTGTTGACAAGGACCTCCACTTCATTCCACCTTAAATATCCCAGGAAAGCGAAAAATGGATAAAAAAGTTGTGGTCCTTATGTACAATGGAATATCACTCAGCCATGAAATCAATGTCATAAGGCTAGTAGCAGCATGATGAGTGGATTTAGGTAAGACGATTCTAAGTGAAATAAGTCACACAGAAAAGGACACTTCTCATAAGGTGTCACTTATAGAGGGAATGTAAAAACCGTTACACTTGAACTGAATTACAAAACAGAACAGAGTCACACATGCAGAAAACACACTATGGCTGCTTAACGGGAAAGGTGAGGTGGGGTGATACATAAAACAAGAGCTTCAAATTAGCTCAGATACCGTTCCATAAACCCAATATGTAATAGACAAGACCTACTCCTTGCTCAGAGAACTGGACTCAACACGCCCGATTCACCGCACAAGAATATATCTGACTAGTAATAATCTTAAAACCTATGTATTGATATCTCTCTGTTAGTGTGTCAAGTGGGTGTAAGGCGGCATAAACACAGCCGTGAAAAGCAGCTAAATCCCATTATAAAAATAAATTACTTTTAAAAACCCATGAAACAAAGACAGGGAAAGAGAGAGAAATTCTTACACAATTCGTTCAGGGGCTGTGATGCAACCTGGACTGACCATATCTAGACCCACAGCTGGATGAGACATAAGGGTGGACACTCTTGGGGCTGAGAGGTTTGGTGAGGTTGGGTGAGCAAACGCAGACCCTTTAAAGTAATACTGCGTGCTACCCATCGCATGGGTCCCAAATCTCCAGGTTCAAGGGCAACTTCCTACATCGAAAACATGCATGAGAAACCCAGAAGATGGTACACCGTGTGATGGGGAAAGGTTTCTAAAACGCACCTCATTTCTCATCTCCTTGTGCTCGGGTTCGCCATTCCATCCACTTTACTAGCAATCTCCCTACTTGGAGCCTCAGCACCTTTAACCTCCTGTTCCGTACAGGTTGCAATTTGTCCTGAGGATGAACGGGAAGACGGGGAACCAATGAGAGACTAGCTCTTGGTGTTGGGACAGGCACAGGTCACTCTATTTTCCCATCAGGAAGAAGAATTAACCACAGGCTCAGCCTGCCCTCCGGAACCAGAACAGGGCCTGAAGCCATCCTGCGCTTTTGCGGCCAGCTCCCAAAAAAGCGACTTGTAAAATGGAGCTTCAGGGCTCTGCAATTCACAAACCTGCAGAGTTATAAATGATAACTCTCGTCCACAAATATATTGAGGGAAGGCAAAGAAGAGGATTTGAAATCAAGGCAGAATTGCAGGAAACAGATTTCAGGAGGTAGATTCGAATCGCCTTTAAAGCACATGAAAAGCGGCAAAACGTTGACAATGATGCCCTTGGCCAAAAAGGGCGTATGCGTTTTTTCCTGAATATATTCAGGAAAAAACGCATACGCCCTTTTTGGCCAACCAAGCAACCTGGAAAGGCAAATCAGCGCTACAAAGAAGTCTCGCTTCCCATCGGTCAAAAGGGCCATGCTGAAAAAAGTGTCAAAACCAGAAATGCAGGACAGGCCATGGAGAAATGGGAGCCTTGCTACACTGATGGGCGGGATGTAAATTGCCAACAGCCACTCTGGAGAAGTGTACGGTGTGTCCTGAAACATCTAAAAAACACAGCTTAGAGAGCATAGGGCACTTCCACGCATGGGGGGATAGAGTGGGAAAATTGAAAATCAGCAAGACACAAGCACCCCAAAGTTTAGGGCTGCTCTGTTGACAAGGACCTCCACTTCATTCCACCTTAAATATCCCAGGAAAGCGAAAAATGGATAAAAAAGTTGTGGTCCTTATGTACAATGGAATATCACTCAGCCATGAAATCAATGTCATAAGGCTAGTAGCAGCATGATGAGTGGATTTAGGTAAGACGATTCTAAGTGAAATAAGTCACACAGAAAAGGACACTTCTCATAAGGTGTCACTTATAGAGGGAATGTAAAAACCGTTACACTTGAACTGAATTACAAAACAGAAAAGAGTCACACATGCAGAAAACACACTATGGCTGCTTAACGGGAAAGGTGAGGTGGGGTGATACATAAAACAAGAGCTTCAAATTAGCTCAGATACCGTTCCATAAACCCAATATGTAATAGACAAGACCTACTCCTTGCTCAGAGAACTGGACTCAACACGCCCGATTCACCGCACATGAATATATCTGAGTAGTAATAATCTTAAAACCTATGTATTGATATCTCTCTGTTAGTGTGTCAAGTGGGTGTAAGGCGGCATAAACACAGCCGTGAAAAGCAGCTAAACCCCATTATAAAAATAAATTACTTTTAAAAACCCATGAAACAAAGACAGGGAAAGAGAGAGAAATTCTTACACAATTCGTTCAGGGGCTGTGATGCAACCTGGACTGACCATATCTAGACCCACAGCTGGATGAGACATAAGGGTGGACACTCTTGGGGCTGAGAGGTTTGGTGAGGTTGGGTGAGCAAACGCAGACCCTTTAAAGTAATCCTGAGTGCTACCCATCGCATGGGTCCCAAATCTCCAGGTTCAAGGGCAACTTCCTACATCGAAAACATGCATGAGAAACCCAGAAGATGGTACACCGTGTGATGGGGAAAGGTTTCTAAAACGCACCTCATTTCTCATCTCCTTGTGCTCGGGTTCGCCATTCCAGCCACTTTACTAGCAATCTCCCTACTTGGAGCCTCAGCACCTTTAACCTCCTGTTCCGTACAGGTTGCAATTTGTCCTGAGGATGAACGGGAAGACGGGGAACCAATGAGAGACTAGCTCTTGGTGTTGGGACAGGCACAGGTCACTCTATTTTCCCATCAGGAAGAAGAATTAACCACAGGCTCAGCCTGCCCCCCGGAACCAGAACAGGGCCTGAAGCCATCCTGCGCTTTTGCGGCCAGCTCCCAAAAAAGCGACTTGTAAAATGGAGCTTCAGGGCACTGCAATTCACAAACCTGCAGAGTTATAAATGATAACTCTCGTCCACAAATATATTGAGGGAAGGCAAAGAAGAGGATTGGAAATCAAGGCAGAATTGCAGGAAACAGATTTCAGGAGGTAGATTCGAATCGCCTTTAAAGCACATGAAAAGCGGCAAAACGTTGACAATGATGCCCTTGGCCAAAAAGGGCGTATGCGTTTTTTCCTGAATATATTCAGGAAAAAACGCATACGCCCTTTTTGGCCAACCAAGCAACCTGGAAAGGCAAATCAGCGCTACAAAGAAGTCTCGCTTCCCATCGGTCAAAAGGGCCATGCTGAAAAAAGTGTCAAAACCAGAAATGCAGGACAAGCCATGGAGAAATGGGAGCCTTGCTACACTGATGGGCGGGATGTAAATTGCCAACAGCCACTCTGGAGAAGTGTACGGTGTGTCCTGAAACATCTAAAAAACACAGCTTAGAGAGCATAGGGCACTTCCACGCATGGGGGGATAAAGTGGGAAAATTGAAAATCAGCAAGACACAAGCACCCCAAAGTTTAGGGCTGCTCTGTTGACAAGGACCTCCACTTCATTCCACCTTAAATATCCCAGGAAAGCGAAAAATGGATAAAAAAGTTGTGGTCCTTATGTACAATGGAATATCACTCAGCCATGAAATCAATGTCATAAGGCTAGTAGCAGCATGATGAGTGGATTTAGGTAAGACGATTCTAAGTGAAATAAGTCACACAGAAAAGGACACTTCTCATAAGGTGTCACTTATAGAGGGAATGTAAAAACCGTTACACTTGAACTGAATTACAAAACAGAACAGAGTCACACATGCAGAAAACACACTATGGCTGCTTAACGGGAAAGGTGAGGTGGGGTGATACATAAAACAAGAGCTTCAAATTAGCTCAGATACCGTTCCATAAACCCAATATGTAATAGACAAGACCTACTCCTTGCTCAGAGAACTGGACTCAACATGCCCGATTCACCGCACAAGAATATATCTGACTAGTAATAATCTTAAAACCTATGTATTGATATCTCTCTGTTAGTGTGTCAAGTGGGTGTAAGGCGGCATAAACACAGCCGTGAAAAGCAGCTAAACCCCATTATAAAAATAAATTACTTTTAAAAACCCATGAAACAAAGACAGGGAAAGAGAGAGAAATTATTACACAATTTGTTCAGGGGCTGTGATGCAACCTGGACTGACCATATCTAGACCCACAGCTGGATGAGACATAAGGGTGGCCACTCTTGGGGCTGAGAGGTTTGGTGAGGTTGGGTGAGCAAACGCAGACCCTTTAAAGTAATACTGCGTGCTACCCATCGCATGGGTCCCAAATCTCCAGGTTCAAGGGCAACTTCCTACATCGAAAACATGCATGAGAAACCCAGAAGATGGTACACTGTGTGATGGGGAAAGGTTTCTAAAACGCACCTCATTTCTCATCTCCTTGTGCTCGGGTTCGCCATTCCAGCCACTTTACTAGCAATCTCCCTACTTGGAGCCTCAGCACCTTTAACCTCCTGTTCCGTACAGGTTGCAATTTGACCTGAGGATGAACGGGAAGACGGGGAACCAATGAGAGACTAGCTCTTGGTGTTGGGACAGGCACAGGTCACTCTATTTTCCCATCAGGAAGAAGAATTAACCACAGGCTCAGCCTGCCCCCCGGAACCAGAACAGGGCCTGAAGCCATCCTGCGCTTTTGCGGCCAGCTCCCAAAAAAGCGACTTGTAAAATGGAGCTTCAGGGCACTGCAATTCACAAACCTGCAGAGTTATAAATGATAACTCTCGTCCACAAATATATTGAGGGAAGGCAAAGAAGAGGATTTGAAATCAAGGCAGAATTGCAGGAAACAGATTTCAGGAGGTAGATTCGAATCGCCTTTAAAGCACATGAAAAGCGGCAAAACGTTGACAATGATGCCCTTGGCCAAAAAGGGCGTATGCGTTTTTTCCTGAATATATTCAGGAAAAAACGCATACGCCCTTTTTGGCCAACCAAGCAACCTGGAAAGGCAAATCAGCGCTACAAAGAAGTCTCGCTTCCCATCGGTCAAAAGGGCCATGCTGAAAAAAGTGTCAAAACCAGAAATGCAGGACAGGCCATGGAGAAATGGGAGCCTTGCTACACTGATGGGCGGGATGTAAATTGCCAACAGCCACTCTGGAGAAGTGTACGGTGTGTCCTGAAACATCTAAAAAACACAGCTTAGAGAGCATAGGGCACTTCCACGCATGGGGGGATAAAGTGGGAAAATTGAAAATCAGCAAGACACAAGCACCCCAAAGTTTAGGGCTGCTCTGTTGACAAGGACCTCCACTTCATTCCACCTTAAATATCCCAGGAAAGCGAAAAATGGATAAAAAAGTTGTGGTCCTTATGTACAATGGAATATCACTCAGCCATGAAATCAATGTCATAAGGCTAGTAGCAGCATGATGAGTGGATTTAGGTAAGACGATTCTAAGTGAAATAAGTCACACAGAAAAGGACACTTCTCATAAGGTGTCACTTATAGAGGGAATGTAAAAACCGTTACACTTGAACTGAATTACAAAACAGAACAGAGTCACACATGCAGAAAACACACTATGGCTGCTTAACGGGAAAGGTGAGGTGGGGTGATACATAAAACAAGAGCTTCAAATTAGCTCAGATACCGTTCCATAAACCCAATATGTAATAGACAAGACCTACTCCTTGTTCAGAGAACTGGATTCAACACGCCCGATTCACCGCACAAGAATATATCTGACTAGTAATAATCTTAAAACCTATGTATTGATATCTCTCTGTTAGTGTGTCAAGTGGGTGTAAGGCGGCATAAACACAGCCGTGAAAAGCAGCTAAACCCCATTATAAAAATAAATTACTTTTAAAAACCCATGAAACAAAGACAGGGAAAGAGAGAGAAATTCTTACACAATTCGTTCAGGGGCTGTGATGCAACCTGGACTGACCATATCTAGACCCACAGCTGGATGAGACATAAGGGTGGACACTCTTGGGGCTGAGAGGTTTGGTGAGGTTGGGTGAGCAAACGCAGACCCTTTAAAGTAATACTGCGTGCTACCCATCGCATGGGTCCCAAATCTCCAGGTTCAAGGGCAACTTCCTACATCGAAAACATGCATGAGAAACCCAGAAGATGGTACACCGTGTGATGGGGAAAGGTTTCTAAAACGCACCTAATTTCTCATCTCCTTGTGCTCGGGTTTGCCATTCCAGCCACTTTACTAGCAATCTCCCTACTTGGAGCCTCAGCACCTTTAACCTCCTGTTCCGTACAGGTTGCAATTTGTCCTGAGGATGAACGGGAAGACGGGGAACCAATGAGAGACTAGCTCTTGGTGTTGGGACAGGCACAGGACACTCTATTTTCCCATCAGGAAGAAGAATTAACCACAGGCTCAGCCTGCCCCCCGGAACCAGAACAGGGCCTGAAGCCATCCTGCGCTTTTGCGGCCAGCTCCCAAAAAAGCGACTTGTAAAATGGAGCTTCAGGGCACTGCAATTCACAAACCTGCAGAGTTATAAATGATAACTCTCGTCCACAAATATATTGAGGGAAGGCAAAGAAGAGGATTTGAAATCAAGGCAGAATTGCAGGAAACAGATTTCAGGAGGTAGATTCGAATCGCCTTTAAAGCACATGAAAAGCGGCAAAACGTTGACAATGATGCCCTTGGCCAAAAAGGGCGTATGCGTTTTTTCCTGAATATATTCAGGTAAAAACGCATACGCCCTTTTTGGCCAACCAAGCAACCTGGAAAGGCAAATCAGCGCTACAAAGAAGTCTCGCTTCCCATCGGTCAAAAGGGCCATGCTGAAAAAAGTGTCAAAACCAGAAATGCAGGACAGGCCATGGAGAAATGGGAGCCTTGCTACACTGATGGGTGGGATGTAAATTGCCAACAGCCACTCTGGAGAAGTGTACGGTGTGTCCTGAAACATCTAAAAAACACAGCTTAGAGAGCATAGGGCACTTCCACGCATGGGGGGATAAAGTGGGAAAATTGAAAATCAGCAAGACACAAGCACCCCAAAGTTTAGGGCTGCTCTGTTGAAAAGGACCTCTACTTCATTCCACCTTAAATATCCCAGGAAAGTGAAAAATGGATAAAAAAGTTGTGGTCCTTATGTACAATGGAATATCACTCAGCCATGAAATCAATGTCATAAGGCTAGTAGCAGCATGATGAGTGGATTTAGGTAAGACGATTCTAAGTGAAATAAGTCACACAGAAAAGGACACTTCTCATAAGGTGTCACTTATAGAGGGAATGTAAAAACCGTTACACTTGAACTGAATTACAAAACAGAACAGAGTCACACATGCAGAAAACACACTATGGCTGCTTAACGGGAAAGGTGAGGTGGGGTGATACATAAAACAAGAGCTTCAAATTAGCTCAGATACCGTTCCATAAACCCAATATGTAATAGACAAGACCTACTCCTTGCTCAGAGAACTGGACTCAACACGCCCGATTCACCGCACAAGAATATATCTGACTAGTAATAATCTTAAAACCTATGTATTGCTATCTCTCTGTTAGTGTGTCAAGTGGGTGTAAGGCGGCATAAACACAGCCGTGAAAAGCAGCTAAACCCCATTATAAAAATAAATTACTTTTAAAAACCCATGAAACAAAGACAGGCAAAGAGAGAGAAATTCTTACACAATTCGTTCAGGGGCTGTGATGCAACCTGGACTGACCATATCTAGACCCACAGCTGGATGAGACATAAGGGTGGACACTCTTGGGGCTGAGAGGTTTGGTGAGGTTGGGTGAGCAAACGCAGACCCTTTAAAGTAATACTGAGTGCTACCCATCGCATGGGTCCCAAATCTCCAGGTTCAAGGGCAACTTCCTACATCGAAATCATGCATGAGAAACCCAGAAGATGGTACACCGTGTGATGGGGAAAGGTTTCTAAAACGCACCTCATTTCTCATCTCCTTGTGCTCGGGTTCGCCATTCCAGCCACTTTACTAGCAATCTCCCTACTTGGAGCCTCAGCACCTTTAACCTCCTGTTCCGTACAGGTTGCAATTTGTCCTGAGGATGAACGGGAAGACGGGGAACCAATGAGAGACTAGCTCTTGGTGTTGGGACAGGCACAGGTCACTCTATTTTCCCATCAGGAAGAAGAATTAACCACAGGCTCAGCCTGACCCCCGGAACCAGAACAGGGCCTGAAGCCATCCTGCGCATTTGCGGCCAGCTCCCAAAAAAGCGACTTGTAAAGTGGAGCTTCAGGGCACTGCAATTCACAAACCTGCAGAGTTATAAATGATAACTCTCGTCCACAAATATATTGAGGGAAGGCAAAGAAGAGGATTTGAAATCAAGGCAGAATTGCAGGAAACAGATTTCAGGAGGTAGATTCGAATCGCCTTTAAAGCACATGAAAAGCGGCAAAACGTTGACAATGATGCCCTTGGCCAAAAAGGGCGTATGCGTTTTTTCCTGAATATATTCAGGAAAAAACGCATACGCCCTTTTTGGCCAACCAAGCAACCTGGAAAGGCAAATCAGCGCTACAAAGAAGTCTCGCTTCCCATCGGTCAAAAGGGCCATGCTGAAAAAATTGTCAAAACCAGAAATGCAGGACAGGCCATGGAGAAATGGGAGCCTTGCTACACTGATGGGCGGGATGTAAATTGCCAACAGCCACTCTGGAGAAGTGTACGGTGTGTCCTGAAACATCTAAAAAACACAGCTTAGAGAGCATAGGGCACTTCCACGCATTGGGGGATAAAGTGGGAAAATTGAAAATCAGCAAGACACAAGCACCCCAAAGTTTAGGGCTGCTCTGTTGACAAGGACCTCCACTTCATTCCACCTTAAATATCCCAGGAAAGCGAAAAATGGATAAAAAAGTTGTGGTCCTTATGTACAATGGAATATCACTCAGCCATGAAATCAATGTCATAAGGCTAGTAGCAGCATGATGAGTGGATTTAGGTAAGACGATTCTAAGTGAAATAAGTCACACAGAAAGGGACACTTCTCATAAGGTGTCACTTATAGAGGGAATGTAAAAACCGTTACACTTGAACTGAATTACAAAACAGAACAGAGTCACACATGCAGAAAACACACTATGGCTGCTTAACGGGAAAGGTGAGGTGGGGTGATACATAAAACAAGAGCTTCAAATTAGCTCAGATACCGTTCCATAAACCCAATATGTAATAGACAAGACCTACTCCTTGCTCAGAGAACTGGACTCAACACGCCCGATTCACCGCACAAGAATATATCTGACTAGTAATAATCTTAAAACCTATGTATTGATATCTCTCTGTTAGTGTGTCAAGTGGGTGTAAGGCGGCATAAACACAGCCGTGAAAAGCAGCTAAACCCCATTATAAAAATAAATTACTTTTAAAAACCCATGAAACAAAGACAGGGAAAGAGAGAGAAATTATTACACAATTCGTTCAGGGGCTGTGATGCAACCTGGACTGACCATATCTAGACCCACAGCTGGATGAGACATAAGGGTGGACACTCTTGGGGCTGAGAGGTTTGGTGAGGTTGGGTGAGCAAACGCAGACCCTTTAAAGTAATACTGCGTGCTACCCATCGCATGGGTCCCAAATCTCCAGGTTCAAGGGCAACTTCCTACATCGAAAACATGCATGAGAAACCCAGAAGATGGTACACCGTGTGATGGGGAAAGGTTTCTAAAACGCACCTCATTTCTCATCTCCTTGTGCTCGGGTTCGCCATTCCAGCCACTTTACTAGCAATCTCCCTACTTGGAGCCTCAGCACCTTTAACCTCCTGTTCCGTACAGGTTGCAATTTGTCCTGAGGATGAACGGGAAGACGGGGAACCAATGAGAGACTAGCTCTTGGTGTTGGGACAGGCACAGGTCACTCTATTTTCCCATCAGGAAGAAGAATTAACCACAGGCTCAGCCTGACCCCCGGAACCAGAACAGGGCCTGAAGCCATCCTGCGCTTTTGCGGCCAGCTCCCAAAAAAGCGACTTGTAAAATGGAGCTTCAGGGCACTGCAATTCACAAACCTGCAGAGTTATAAATGATAACTCTCGTCCACAAATATATTGAGGGAAGGCAAAGAAGAGGATTTGAAATCAAGGCAGAATTGCAGGAAACAGATTTCAGGAGGTAGATTCGAATCGCCTTTAAAGCACATGAAAAGCGGCAAAACGTTGACAATGATGCCCTTGGCCAAAAAGGGCGTATGCGTTTTTTCCTGAATATATTCAGGAAAAAACGCATACGCCCTTTTTGGCCAACCAAGCAACCTGGAAAGGCAAATCAGCGCTACAAAGAAGTCTCGCTTCCCATCGGTCAAAAGGGCCATGCTGAAAAAAGTGTCAAAACCAGAAATGCAGGACAGGCCATGGAGAAATGGGAGCCTTGCTACACTGATGGGCGGGATGTAAATTGCCAACAGCCACTCTGGAGAAGTGTACGGTGTGTCCTGAAACATCTAAAAAACACAGCTTAGAGAGCATAGGGCACTTCCACGCATGGGGGGATAAAGTGGGAAAATTGAAAATCAGCAAGACACAAGCACCCCAAAGTTTAGGGCTGCTCTGTTGACAAGGACCTCCACTTCATTCCACCTTAAATATCCCAGGAAAGCGAAAAATGGATAAAAAAGTTGTGGTCCTTATGTACAATGGAATATCACTCAGCCATGAAATCAATGTCATAAGGCTAGTAGCAGCATGATGAGTGGATTTAGGTAAGACGATTCTAAGTGAAATAAGTCACACAGAAAAGGACACTTCTCATAAGGTGTCACTTATAGAGGGAATGTAAAAACCGTTACACTTGAACTGAATTACAAAAAGAACAGAGTCACACATGCAGAAAACACACTATGGCTGCTTAACGGGAAAGGTGAGGTGGGGTGATACATAAAACAAGAGCTTCAAATTAGCTCAGATACCGTTCCATAAACCCAATATGTAATAGACAAGACCTACTCCTTGTTCAGAGAACTGGACTCAACACGCCCGATTCACCGCACAAGAATATATCTGACTAGTAATAATCTTAAAACCTATGTATTGATATCTCTCTGTTAGTTTGTCAAGTGGGTGTAAGGCGGCATAAACACAGCCGTGAAAAGCAGCTAAACCCCATTATAAAAATAAATTACTTTTAAAAACCCATGAAACAAAGACAGGGAAAGAGAGAGAAATTCTTACACAATTCGTTCAGGGGCTGTGATGCAACCTGGACTGACCATATCTAGACCCACAGCTGGATGAGACATAAGGGTGGACACTCTTGGGGCTGAGAGGTTTGGTGAGGTTGGGTGAGCAAACGCAGAACCTTTAAAGTAATACTGTGTGCTACCCATCGCATGGGTCCCAAATCTCCAGGTTCAAGGGCAACTTCCTACATCGAAAACATGCATGAGAAACCCAGAAGATGGTACACCGTGTGATGGGGAAAGGTTTCTAAAACGCACCTCATTTCTCATCTCCTTGTGCTCGGGTTTGCCATTCCAGCCACTTTACTAGCAATCTCCCTACTTGGAGCCTCAGCACCTTTAACCTCCTGTTCCGTACAGGTTGCAATTTGTCCTGAGGATGAACGGGAAGACGGGAAACCAATGAGAGACTAGCTCTTGGTATTGGGACAGGCACAGGTCACTCTATTTTCCCATCAGGAAGAAGAATTAACCACAGGCTCAGCCTGCCCCCCGGAACCAGAACAGGGCCTGAAGCCATCCTGCGCTTTTGCGGCCAGCTCCCAAAAAAGCGACTTGTAAAATGGAGCTTCAGGGCACTGCAATTCACAAACCTGCAGAGTTATAAATGATAACTCTCGTCCACAAATATATTGAGGGAAGGCAAAGAAGAGGATTTGAAATCAAGGCAGAATTGCAGGAAACAGATTTCAGGAGGTAGATTCGAATCGCCTTTAAAGCACATGAAAAGCGGCAAAACGTTGACAATGATGCCCTTGGCCAAAAAGGGCGTATGCGTTTTTTCCTGAATATATTCAGGAAAAAACGCATACGCCCTTTTTGGCCAACCAAGCAACCTGGAAAGGCAAATCAGCGCTACAAAGAAGTCTCGCTTCCCATCGGTCAAAAGGGCCATGCTGAAAAAAGTGTCAAAACCAGAAATGCAGGACAGGCCATGGAGAAATGGGAGCCTTGCTACACTGATGGGCGGGATGTAAATTGCCAACAGCCACTCTGGAGAAGTGTACGGTGTGTCCTGAAACATCTAAAAAACACAGCTTAGAGAGCATAGGGCACTTCCACGCATGGGGGGATAAAGTGGGAAAATTGAAAATCAGCAAGACACAAGCACCCCAAAGTTTAGGGCTGCTCTGTTGACAAGGACCTCCACTTCATTCCACCTTAAATATCCCAGGAAAGCGAAAAATGGATAAAAAAGTTGTGGTCCTTATGTACAATGGAATATCACTCAGCCATGAAATCAATGTCATAAGGCTAGTAGCAGCATGATGAGTGGATTTAGGTAAGACGATTCTAAGTGAAATAAGTCACACAGAAAAGGACACTTCTCATAAGGTGTCACTTATAGAGGGAATGTAAAAACCGTTACACTTGAACTGAATTACAAAACAGAACAGAGTCACACATGCAGAAAACACACTATGGCTGCTTAACGGGAAAGGTGAGGTGGGGTGATACATAAAACAAGAGCTTCAAATTAGCTCAGATACCGTTCCATAAACCCAATATGTAATAGACAAGACCTACTCCTTGCTCAGAGAACTGGACTCAACACGCCCGATTCACCGCACAAGAATATATCTGACTAGTAATAATCTTAAAACCTATGTATTGATATCTCTCTGTTAGTGTGTCAAGTGGGTGTAAGGCGGCATAAACACAGCCGTGAAAAGCAGCTAAATCCCATTATAAAAATAAATTACTTTTAAAAACCCATGAAACAAAGACAGGGAAAGAGAGAGAAATTCTTACACAATTCGTTCAGGGGCTGTGATGCAACCTGGACTGACCATATCTAGACCCACAGCTGGATGAGACATAAGGGTGGACACTCTTGGGGCTGAGAGGTTTGGTGAGGTTGGGTGAGCAAACGCAGACCCTTTAAAGTAATACTGCGTGCTACCCATCGCATGGGTCCCAAATCTCCAGGTTCAAGGGCAACTTCCTACATCGAAAACATGCATGAGAAACCCAGAAGATGGTACACCGTGTGATGGGGAAAGGTTTCTAAAACGCACCTCATTTCTCATCTCCTTGTGCTCGGGTTCGCCATTCCATCCACTTTACTAGCAATCTCCCTACTTGGAGCCTCAGCACCTTTAACCTCCTGTTCCGTACAGGTTGCAATTTGTCCTGAGGATGAACGGGAAGACGGGGAACCAATGAGAGACTAGCTCTTGGTGTTGGGACAGGCACAGGTCACTCTATTTTCCCATCAGGAAGAAGAATTAACCACAGGCTCAGCCTGCCCTCCGGAACCAGAACAGGGCCTGAAGCCATCCTGCGCTTTTGCGGCCAGCTCCCAAAAAAGCGACTTGTAAAATGGAGCTTCAGGGCTCTGCAATTCACAAACCTGCAGAGTTATAAATGATAACTCTCGTCCACAAATATATTGAGGGAAGGCAAAGAAGAGGATTTGAAATCAAGGCAGAATTGCAGGAAACAGATTTCAGGAGGTAGATTCGAATCGCCTTTAAAGCACATGAAAAGCGGCAAAACGTTGACAATGATGCCCTTGGCCAAAAAGGGCGTATGCGTTTTTTCCTGAATATATTCAGGAAAAAACGCATACGCCCTTTTTGGCCAACCAAGCAACCTGGAAAGGCAAATCAGCGCTACAAAGAAGTCTCGCTTCCCATCGGTCAAAAGGGCCATGCTGAAAAAAGTGTCAAAACCAGAAATGCAGGACAGGCCATGGAGAAATGGGAGCCTTGCTACACTGATGGGCGGGATGTAAATTGCCAACAGCCACTCTGGAGAAGTGTACGGTGTGTCCTGAAACATCTAAAAAACACAGCTTAGAGAGCATAGGGCACTTCCACGCATGGGGGGATAAAGTGGGAAAATTGAAAATCAGCAAGACACAAGCACCCCAAAGTTTAGGGCTGCTCTGTTGACAAGGACCTCTACTTCATTCCACCTTAAATATCCCAGGAAAGCGAAAAATGGATAAAAAAGTTGTGGTCCTTATGTACAATGGAATATCACTCAGCCATGAAATCAATGTCATAAGGCTAGTAGCAGCATGATGAGTGGATTTAGGTAAGACGATTCTAAGTGAAATAAGTCACACAGAAAAGGACACTTCTCATAAGGTGTCACTTATAGAGGGAATGTAAAAACCGTTACACTTGAACTGAATTACAAAACAGAACAGAGTCACACATGCAGAAAACACACTATGGCTGCTTAACGGGAAAGGTGAGGTGGGGTGATCCATAAAACAAGAGCTTCAAATTAGCTCAGATACCGTTCCATCAACCCAATATGTAATAGACAAGACCTACTCCTTGCTCAGAGAACTGGACTCAACACGCCCGATTCACCGCACAAGAATATATCTGACTAGTAATAATCTTAAAACCTATGTATTGATATCTCTCTGTTAGTGTGTCAAGTGGGTGTAAGGCGGCATAAACACAGCCGTGAAAAGCAGCTAAACCCCATTATAAAAATAAATTACTTTTAAAAACCCATGAAACAAAGACAGGGAAAGAGAGAGAAATTCTTACACAATTCGTTCAGGGGCTGTGATGCAACCTGGACTGACCATATCTAGACCCACAGCTGGATGAGACATAAGGGTGGACACTCTTGGGGCTGAGAGGTTTGGTGAGGTTGGGTGAGCAAACGCAGACCCTTTAAAGTAATACTGAGTGCTACCCATCGCATGGGTCCCAAATCTCCAGGTTCAAGGGCAACTTCCTACATCGAAAACATGCATGAGAAACCCAGAAGATGGTACACCGTGTGATGGGGAAAGGTTTCTAAAACGCACCTCATTTCTCATCTCCTTGTGCTCGGGTTCGCCATTCCAGCCACTTTACTAGCAATCTCCCTACTTGGAGCCTCAGCACCTTTAACCTCCTGTTCCGTACAGGTTGCAATTTGTCCTGAGGATGAACGGGAAGACGGGGAACCAATGAGAGACTAGCTCTTGGTGTTGGGACAGGCACAGGTCACTCTATTTTCCCATCAGGAAGAAGAATTAACCACAGGCTCAGCCTGCCCCCCGGAACCAGAACAGGGCCTGAAGCCATCCTGCGCTTTTGCGGCCAGCTCCCAAAAAAGCGACTTGTAAAATGGAGCTTCAGGGCACTGCAATTCACAAACCTGCAGAGTTATAAATGATAACTCTCGTCCAGAAATATATTGAGGGAAGGCAAAGAAGAGGATTTGAAATCAAGGCAGAATTGCAGGAAACAGATTTCAGGAGGGAGATTCGAATCGCCTTTAAAGCACATGAAAAGCGGCAAAACGTTGACAATGATGCCCTTGGCCAAAAAGGGCGTATGCGTTTTTCCTGAATATATTCAGGAAAAAACGCATACGCCCTTTTTGGCCAACCAAGCAACCTGGAAAGGCAAATCAGCGCTACAAAGAAGTCTCGCTTCCCATCGGTCAAAAGGGCCATGCTGAAAAAAGTGTCAAAACCAGAAATGCAGGACAGGCCATGGAGAAATGGGAGCCTTGCTACACTGATGGGCGGGATGTAAATTGCCAACAGCCACTCTGGAGAAGTGTACGGTGTGTCCTGAAACATCTAAAAAACACAGCTTAGAGAGCATAGGGCACTTCCACGCATGGGGGGATAGAGTGGGAAAATTGAAAATCAGCAAGACACAAGCACCCCAAAGCTTAGGGCTGCTCTGTTGACAAGGACCTCCACTTCATTCCACCTTAAATATCCCAGGAAAGCGAAAAATGGATAAAAAAGTTGTGGTCCTTATGTACAATGGAATATCACTCAGCCATGAAATCAATGTCATAAGGCTAGTAGCAGCATGATGAGTGGATTTAGGTAAGACGATTCTAAGTGAAATAAGTCACACAGAAAAGGACACTTCTCATAAGGTGTCACTTATAGAGGGAATGTAAAAACCGTTACACTTGAACTGAATTACAAAACAGAAAAGAGTCACACATGCAGAAAACACACTATGGCTGCTTAACGGGAAAGGTGAGGTGGGGTGATACATAAAACAAGAGCTTCAAATTAGCTCAGATACCGTTCCATAAACCCAATATGTAATAGACAAGACCTACTCCTTGCTCAGAGAACTGGACTCAACACGCCCGATTCACCGCACATGAATATATCTGAGTAGTAATAATCTTAAAACCTATGTATTGATATCTCTCTGTTAGTGTGTCAAGTGGGTGTAAGGCGGCATAAACACAGCCGTGAAAAGCAGCTAAACCCCATTATAAAAATAAATTACTTTTAAAAACCCATGAAACAAAGACAGGGAAAGAGAGAGAAATTCTTACACAATTCGTTCAGGGGCTGTGATGCAACCTGGACTGACCATATCTAGACCCACAGCTGGATGAGACATAAGGGTGGACACTCTTGGGGCTGAGAGGTTTGGTGAGGTTGGGTGAGCAAACGCAGACCCTTTAAAGTAATCCTGAGTGCTACCCATCGCATGGGTCCCAAATCTCCAGGTTCAAGGGCAACTTCCTACATCGAAAACATGCATGAGAAACCCAGAAGATGGTACACCGTGTGATGGGGAAAGGTTTCTAAAACGCACCTCATTTCTCATCTCCTTGTGCTCGGGTTCGCCATTCCAGCCACTTTACTAGCAATCTCCCTACTTGGAGCCTCAGCACCTTTAACCTCCTGTTCCGTACAGGTTGCAATTTGTCCTGAGGATGAACGGGAAGACGGGGAACCAATGAGAGACTAGCTCTTGGTGTTGGGACAGGCACAGGTCACTCTATTTTCCCATCAGGAAGAAGAATTAACCACAGGCTCAGCCTGCCCCCCGGAACCAGAACAGGGCCTGAAGCCATCCTGCGCTTTTGCGGCCAGCTCCCAAAAAAGCGACTTGTAAAATGGAGCTTCAGGGCACTGCAATTCACAAACCTGCAGAGTTATAAATGATAACTCTCGTCCACAAATATATTGAGGGAAGGCAAAGAAGAGGATTGGAAATCAAGGCAGAATTGCAGGAAACAGATTTCAGGAGGTAGATTCGAATCGCCTTTAAAGCACATGAAAAGCGGCAAAACGTTGACAATGATGCCCTTGGCCAAAAAGGGCGTATGCGTTTTTTCCTGAATATATTCAGGAAAAAACGCATACGCCCTTTTTGGCCAACCAAGCAACCTGGAAAGGCAAATCAGCGCTACAAAGAAGTCTCGCTTCCCATCGGTCAAAAGGGCCATGCTGAAAAAAGTGTCAAAACCAGAAATGCAGGACAAGCCATGGAGAAATGGGAGCCTTGCTACACTGATGGGCGGGATGTAAATTGCCAACAGCCACTCTGGAGAAGTGTACGGTGTGTCCTGAAACATCTAAAAAACACAGCTTAGAGAGCATAGGGCACTTCCACGCATGGGGGGATAAAGTGGGAAAATTGAAAATCAGCAAGACACAAGCACCCCAAAGTTTAGGGCTGCTCTGTTGACAAGGACCTCCACTTCATTCCACCTTAAATATCCCAGGAAAGCGAAAAATGGATAAAAAAGTTGTGGTCCTTATGTACAATGGAATATCACTCAGCCATGAAATCAATGTCATAAGGCTAGTAGCAGCATGATGAGTGGATTTAGGTAAGACGATTCTAAGTGAAATAAGTCACACAGAAAAGGACACTTCTCATAAGGTGTCACTTATAGAGGGAATGTAAAAACCGTTACACTTGAACTGAATTACAAAACAGAACAGAGTCACACATGCAGAAAACACACTATGGCTGCTTAACGGGAAAGGTGAGGTGGGGTGATACATAAAACAAGAGCTTCAAATTAGCTCAGATACCGTTCCATAAACCCAATATGTAATAGACAAGACCTACTCCTTGCTCAGAGAACTGGACTCAACATGCCCGATTCACCGCACAAGAATATATCTGACTAGTAATAATCTTAAAACCTATGTATTGATATCTCTCTGTTAGTGTGTCAAGTGGGTGTAAGGCGGCATAAACACAGCCGTGAAAAGCAGCTAAACCCCATTATAAAAATAAATTACTTTTAAAAACCCATGAAACAAAGACAGGGAAAGAGAGAGAAATTATTACACAATTTGTTCAGGGGCTGTGATGCAACCTGGACTGACCATATCTAGACCCACAGCTGGATGAGACATAAGGGTGGCCACTCTTGGGGCTGAGAGGTTTGGTGAGGTTGGGTGAGCAAACGCAGACCCTTTAAAGTAATACTGCGTGCTACCCATCGCATGGGTCCCAAATCTCCAGGTTCAAGGGCAACTTCCTACATCGAAAACATGCATGAGAAACCCAGAAGATGGTACACTGTGTGATGGGGAAAGGTTTCTAAAACGCACCTCATTTCTCATCTCCTTGTGCTCGGGTTCGCCATTCCAGCCACTTTACTAGCAATCTCCCTACTTGGAGCCTCAGCACCTTTAACCTCCTGTTCCGTACAGGTTGCAATTTGACCTGAGGATGAACGGGAAGACGGGGAACCAATGAGAGACTAGCTCTTGGTGTTGGGACAGGCACAGGTCACTCTATTTTCCCATCAGGAAGAAGAATTAACCACAGGCTCAGCCTGCCCCCCGGAACCAGAACAGGGCCTGAAGCCATCCTGCGCTTTTGCGGCCAGCTCCCAAAAAAGCGACTTGTAAAATGGAGCTTCAGGGCACTGCAATTCACAAACCTGCAGAGTTATAAATGATAACTCTCGTCCACAAATATATTGAGGGAAGGCAAAGAAGAGGATTTGAAATCAAGGCAGAATTGCAGGAAACAGATTTCAGGAGGTAGATTCGAATCGCCTTTAAAGCACATGAAAAGCGGCAAAACGTTGACAATGATGCCCTTGGCCAAAAAGGGCGTATGCGTTTTTTCCTGAATATATTCAGGAAAAAACGCATACGCCCTTTTTGGCCAACCAAGCAACCTGGAAAGGCAAATCAGCGCTACAAAGAAGTCTCGCTTCCCATCGGTCAAAAGGGCCATGCTGAAAAAAGTGTCAAAACCAGAAATGCAGGACAGGCCATGGAGAAATGGGAGCCTTGCTACACTGATGGGCGGGATGTAAATTGCCAACAGCCACTCTGGAGAAGTGTACGGTGTGTCCTGAAACATCTAAAAAACACAGCTTAGAGAGCATAGGGCACTTCCACGCATGGGGGGATAAAGTGGGAAAATTGAAAATCAGCAAGACACAAGCACCCCAAAGTTTAGGGCTGCTCTGTTGACAAGGACCTCCACTTCATTCCACCTTAAATATCCCAGGAAAGCGAAAAATGGATAAAAAAGTTGTGGTCCTTATGTACAATGGAATATCACTCAGCCATGAAATCAATGTCATAAGGCTAGTAGCAGCATGATGAGTGGATTTAGGTAAGACGATTCTAAGTGAAATAAGTCACACAGAAAAGGACACTTCTCATAAGGTGTCACTTATAGAGGGAATGTAAAAACCGTTACACTTGAACTGAATTACAAAACAGAACAGAGTCACACATGCAGAAAACACACTATGGCTGCTTAACGGGAAAGGTGAGGTGGGGTGATACATAAAACAAGAGCTTCAAATTAGCTCAGATACCGTTCCATAAACCCAATATGTAATAGACAAGACCTACTCCTTGTTCAGAGAACTGGATTCAACACGCCCGATTCACCGCACAAGAATATATCTGACTAGTAATAATCTTAAAACCTATGTATTGATATCTCTCTGTTAGTGTGTCAAGTGGGTGTAAGGCGGCATAAACACAGCCGTGAAAAGCAGCTAAACCCCATTATAAAAATAAATTACTTTTAAAAACCCATGAAACAAAGACAGGGAAAGAGAGAGAAATTCTTACACAATTCGTTCAGGGGCTGTGATGCAACCTGGACTGACCATATCTAGACCCACAGCTGGATGAGACATAAGGGTGGACACTCTTGGGGCTGAGAGGTTTGGTGAGGTTGGGTGAGCAAACGCAGACCCTTTAAAGTAATACTGCGTGCTACCCATCGCATGGGTCCCAAATCTCCAGGTTCAAGGGCAACTTCCTACATCGAAAACATGCATGAGAAACCCAGAAGATGGTACACCGTGTGATGGGGAAAGGTTTCTAAAACGCACCTAATTTCTCATCTCCTTGTGCTCGGGTTTGCCATTCCAGCCACTTTACTAGCAATCTCCCTACTTGGAGCCTCAGCACCTTTAACCTCCTGTTCCGTACAGGTTGCAATTTGTCCTGAGGATGAACGGGAAGACGGGGAACCAATGAGAGACTAGCTCTTGGTGTTGGGACAGGCACAGGACACTCTATTTTCCCATCAGGAAGAAGAATTAACCACAGGCTCAGCCTGCCCCCCGGAACCAGAACAGGGCCTGAAGCCATCTTGCGCTTTTGCGGCCAGCTCCCAAAAAAGCGACTTGTAAAATGGAGCTTCAGGGCACTGCAATTCACAAACCTGCAGAGTTATAAATGATAACTCTCGTCCACAAATATATTGAGGGAAGGCAAAGAAGAGGATTTGAAATCAAGGCAGAATTGCAGGAAACAGATTTCAGGAGGTAGATTCGAATCGCCTTTAAAGCACATGAAAAGCGGCAAAACGTTGACAATGATGCCCTTGGCCAAAAAGGGCGTATGCGTTTTTTCCTGAATATATTCAGGTAAAAACGCATACGCCCTTTTTGGCCAACCAAGCAACCTGGAAAGGCAAATCAGCGCTACAAAGAAGTCTCGCTTCCCATCGGTCAAAAGGGCCATGCTGAAAAAAGTGTCAAAACCAGAAATGCAGGACAGGCCATGGAGAAATGGGAGCCTTGCTACACTGATGGGTGGGATGTAAATTGCCAACAGCCACTCTGGAGAAGTGTACGGTGTGTCCTGAAACATCTAAAAAACACAGCTTAGAGAGCATAGGGCACTTCCACGCATGGGGGGATAAAGTGGGAAAATTGAAAATCAGCAAGACACAAGCACCCCAAAGTTTAGGGCTGCTCTGTTGAAAAGGACCTCTACTTCATTCCACCTTAAATATCCCAGGAAAGTGAAAAATGGATAAAAAAGTTGTGGTCCTTATGTACAATGGAATATCACTCAGCCATGAAATCAATGTCATAAGGCTAGTAGCAGCATGATGAGTGGATTTAGGTAAGACGATTCTAAGTGAAATAAGTCACACAGAAAAGGACACTTCTCATAAGGTGTCACTTATAGAGGGAATGTAAAAACCGTTACACTTGAACTGAATTACAAAACAGAACAGAGTCACACATGCAGAAAACACACTATGGCTGCTTAACGGGAAAGGTGAGGTGGGGTGATACATAAAACAAGAGCTTCAAATTAGCTCAGATACCGTTCCATAAACCCAATATGTAATAGACAAGACCTACTCCTTGCTCAGAGAACTGGACTCAACACGCCCGATTCACCGCACAAGAATATATCTGACTAGTAATAATCTTAAAACCTATGTATTGCTATCTCTCTGTTAGTGTGTCAAGTGGGTGTAAGGCGGCATAAACACAGCCGTGAAAAGCAGCTAAACCCCATTATAAAAATAAATTACTTTTAAAAACCCATGAAACAAAGACAGGCAAAGAGAGAGAAATTCTTACACAATTCGTTCAGGGGCTGTGATGCAACCTGGACTGACCATATCTAGACCCACAGCTGGATGAGACATAAGGGTGGACACTCTTGGGGCTGAGAGGTTTGGTGAGGTTGGGTGAGCAAACGCAGACCCTTTAAAGTAATACTGAGTGCTACCCATCGCATGGGTCCCAAATCTCCAGGTTCAAGGGCAACTTCCTACATCGAAATCATGCATGAGAAACCCAGAAGATGGTACACCGTGTGATGGGGAAAGGTTTCTAAAACGCACCTCATTTCTCATCTCCTTGTGCTCGGGTTCGCCATTCCAGCCACTTTACTAGCAATCTCCCTACTTGGAGCCTCAGCACCTTTAACCTCCTGTTCCGTACAGGTTGCAATTTGTCCTGAGGATGAACGGGAAGACGGGGAACCAATGAGAGACTAGCTCTTGGTGTTGGGACAGGCACAGGTCACTCTATTTTCCCATCAGGAAGAAGAATTAACCACAGGCTCAGCCTGCCCCCCGGAACCAGAACAGGGCCTGAAGCCATCCTGCGCTTTTGCGGCCAGCTCCCAAAAAAGCGACTTGTAAAATGGAGCTTCAGGGCACTGCAATTCACAAACCTGCAGAGTTATAAATGATAACTCTCGTCCAGAAATATATTGAGGGAAGGCAAAGAAGAGGATTTGAAATCAAGGCAGAATTGCAGGAAACAGATTTCAGGAGGTAGATTCGAATCGCCTTTAAAGCACATGAAAAGCGGCAAAACGTTGACAATGATGCCCTTGGCCAAAAAGGGCGTATGCGTTTTTCCTGAATATATTCAGGAAAAAACGCATACGCCCTTTTTGGCCAACCAAGCAACCTGGAAAGGCAAATCAGCGCTACAAAGAAGTCTCGCTTCCCATCGGTCAAAAGGGCCATGCTGAAAAAAGTGTCAAAACCAGAAATGCAGGACAGGCCATGGAGAAATGGGAGCCTTGCTACACTGATGGGCGGGATGTAAATTGCCAACAGCCACTCTGGAGAAGTGTACGGTGTGTCCTGAAACATCTAAAAAACACAGCTTAGAGAGCATAGGGCACTTCCACGCATGGGGGGATAGAGTGGGAAAATTGAAAATCAGCAAGACACAAGCACCCCAAAGCTTAGGGCTGCTCTGTTGACAAGGACCTCCACTTCATTCCACCTTAAATATCCCAGGAAAGCGAAAAATGGATAAAAAAGTTGTGGTCCTTATGTACAATGGAATATCACTCAGCCATGAAATCAATGTCATAAGGCTAGTAGCAGCATGATGAGTGGATTTAGGTAAGACGATTCTAAGTGAAATAAGTCACACAGAAAAGGACACTTCTCATAAGGTGTCACTTATAGAGGGAATGTAAAAACCGTTACACTTGAACTGAATTACAAAACAGAAAAGAGTCACACATGCAGAAAACACACTATGGCTGCTTAACGGGAAAGGTGAGGTGGGGTGATACATAAAACAAGAGCTTCAAATTAGCTCAGATACCGTTCCATAAACCCAATATGTAATAGACAAGACCTACTCCTTGCTCAGAGAACTGGACTCAACACGCCCGATTCACCGCACATGAATATATCTGAGTAGTAATAATCTTAAAACCTATGTATTGATATCTCTCTGTTAGTGTGTCAAGTGGGTGTAAGGCGGCATAAACACAGCCGTGAAAAGCAGCTAAACCCCATTATAAAAATAAATTACTTTTAAAAACCCATGAAACAAAGACAGGGAAAGAGAGAGAAATTCTTACACAATTCGTTCAGGGGCTGTGATGCAACCTGGACTGACCATATCTAGACCCACAGCTGGATGAGACATAAGGGTGGACACTCTTGGGGCTGAGAGGTTTGGTGAGGTTGGGTGAGCAAACGCAGACCCTTTAAAGTAATCCTGAGTGCTACCCATCGCATGGGTCCCAAATCTCCAGGTTCAAGGGCAACTTCCTACATCGAAAACATGCATGAGAAACCCAGAAGATGGTACACCGTGTGATGGGGAAAGGTTTCTAAAACGCACCTCATTTCTCATCTCCTTGTGCTCGGGTTCGCCATTCCAGCCACTTTACTAGCAATCTCCCTACTTGGAGCCTCAGCACCTTTAACCTCCTGTTCCGTACAGGTTGCAATTTGTCCTGAGGATGAACGGGAAGACGGGGAACCAATGAGAGACTAGCTCTTGGTGTTGGGACAGGCACAGGTCACTCTATTTTCCCATCAGGAAGAAGAATTAACCACAGGCTCAGCCTGCCCCCCGGAACCAGAACAGGGCCTGAAGCCATCCTGCGCTTTTGCGGCCAGCTCCCAAAAAAGCGACTTGTAAAATGGAGCTTCAGGGCACTGCAATTCACAAACCTGCAGAGTTATAAATGATAACTCTCGTCCACAAATATATTGAGGGAAGGCAAAGAAGAGGATTGGAAATCAAGGCAGAATTGCAGGAAACAGATTTCAGGAGGTAGATTCGAATCGCCTTTAAAGCACATGAAAAGCGGCAAAACGTTGACAATGATGCCCTTGGCCAAAAAGGGCGTATGCGTTTTTTCCTGAATATATTCAGGAAAAAACGCATACGCCCTTTTTGGCCAACCAAGCAACCTGGAAAGGCAAATCAGCGCTACAAAGAAGTCTCGCTTCCCATCGGTCAAAAGGGCCATGCTGAAAAAAGTGTCAAAACCAGAAATGCAGGACAAGCCATGGAGAAATGGGAGCCTTGCTACACTGATGGGCGGGATGTAAATTGCCAACAGCCACTCTGGAGAAGTGTACGGTGTGTCCTGAAACATCTAAAAAACACAGCTTAGAGAGCATAGGGCACTTCCACGCATGGGGGGATAAAGTGGGAAAATTGAAAATCAGCAAGACACAAGCACCCCAAAGTTTAGGGCTGCTCTGTTGACAAGGACCTCCACTTCATTCCACCTTAAATATCCCAGGAAAGCGAAAAATGGATAAAAAAGTTGTGGTCCTTATGTACAATGGAATATCACTCAGCCATGAAATCAATGTCATAAGGCTAGTAGCAGCATGATGAGTGGATTTAGGTAAGACGATTCTAAGTGAAATAAGTCACACAGAAAAGGACACTTCTCATAAGGTGTCACTTATAGAGGGAATGTAAAAACCGTTACACTTGAACTGAATTACAAAACAGAACAGAGTCACACATGCAGAAAACACACTATGGCTGCTTAACGGGAAAGGTGAGGTGGGGTGATACATAAAACAAGAGCTTCAAATTAGCTCAGATACCGTTCCATAAACCCAATATGTAATAGACAAGACCTACTCCTTGCTCAGAGAACTGGACTCAACATGCCCGATTCACCGCACAAGAATATATCTGACTAGTAATAATCTTAAAACCTATGTATTGATATCTCTCTGTTAGTGTGTCAAGTGGGTGTAAGGCGGCATAAACACAGCCGTGAAAAGCAGCTAAACCCCATTATAAAAATAAATTACTTTTAAAAACCCATGAAACAAAGACAGGGAAAGAGAGAGAAATTATTACACAATTTGTTCAGGGGCTGTGATGCAACCTGGACTGACCATATCTAGACCCACAGCTGGATGAGACATAAGGGTGGCCACTCTTGGGGCTGAGAGGTTTGGTGAGGTTGGGTGAGCAAACGCAGACCCTTTAAAGTAATACTGCGTGCTACCCATCGCATGGGTCCCAAATCTCCAGGTTCAAGGGCAACTTCCTACATCGAAAACATGCATGAGAAACCCAGAAGATGGTACACTGTGTGATGGGGAAAGGTTTCTAAAACGCACCTCATTTCTCATCTCCTTGTGCTCGGGTTCGCCATTCCAGCCACTTTACTAGCAATCTCCCTACTTGGAGCCTCAGCACCTTTAACCTCCTGTTCCGTACAGGTTGCAATTTGACCTGAGGATGAACGGGAAGACGGGGAACCAATGAGAGACTAGCTCTTGGTGTTGGGACAGGCACAGGTCACTCTATTTTCCCATCAGGAAGAAGAATTAACCACAGGCTCAGCCTGCCCCCCGGAACCAGAACAGGGCCTGAAGCCATCCTGCGCTTTTGCGGCCAGCTCCCAAAAAAGCGACTTGTAAAATGGAGCTTCAGGGCACTGCAATTCACAAACCTGCAGAGTTATAAATGATAACTCTCGTCCACAAATATATTGAGGGAAGGCAAAGAAGAGGATTTGAAATCAAGGCAGAATTGCAGGAAACAGATTTCAGGAGGTAGATTCGAATCGCCTTTAAAGCACATGAAAAGCGGCAAAACGTTGACAATGATGCCCTTGGCCAAAAAGGGCGTATGCGTTTTTTCCTGAATATATTCAGGAAAAAACGCATACGCCCTTTTTGGCCAACCAAGCAACCTGGAAAGGCAAATCAGCGCTACAAAGAAGTCTCGCTTCCCATCGGTCAAAAGGGCCATGCTGAAAAAAGTGTCAAAACCAGAAATGCAGGACAGGCCATGGAGAAATGGGAGCCTTGCTACACTGATGGGCGGGATGTAAATTGCCAACAGCCACTCTGGAGAAGTGTACGGTGTGTCCTGAAACATCTAAAAAACACAGCTTAGAGAGCATAGGGCACTTCCACGCATGGGGGGATAAAGTGGGAAAATTGAAAATCAGCAAGACACAAGCACCCCAAAGTTTAGGGCTGCTCTGTTGACAAGGACCTCCACTTCATTCCACCTTAAATATCCCAGGAAAGCGAAAAATGGATAAAAAAGTTGTGGTCCTTATGTACAATGGAATATCACTCAGCCATGAAATCAATGTCATAAGGCTAGTAGCAGCATGATGAGTGGATTTAGGTAAGACGATTCTAAGTGAAATAAGTCACACAGAAAAGGACACTTCTCATAAGGTGTCACTTATAGAGGGAATGTAAAAACCGTTACACTTGAACTGAATTACAAAACAGAACAGAGTCACACATGCAGAAAACACACTATGGCTGCTTAACGGGAAAGGTGAGGTGGGGTGATACATAAAACAAGAGCTTCAAATTAGCTCAGATACCGTTCCATAAACCCAATATGTAATAGACAAGACCTACTCCTTGTTCAGAGAACTGGATTCAACACGCCCGATTCACCGCACAAGAATATATCTGACTAGTAATAATCTTAAAACCTATGTATTGATATCTCTCTGTTAGTGTGTCAAGTGGGTGTAAGGCGGCATAAACACAGCCGTGAAAAGCAGCTAAACCCCATTATAAAAATAAATTACTTTTAAAAACCCATGAAACAAAGACAGGGAAAGAGAGAGAAATTCTTACACAATTCGTTCAGGGGCTGTGATGCAACCTGGACTGACCATATCTAGACCCACAGCTGGATGAGACATAAGGGTGGACACTCTTGGGGCTGAGAGGTTTGGTGAGGTTGGGTGAGCAAACGCAGACCCTTTAAAGTAATACTGCGTGCTACCCATCGCATGGGTCCCAAATCTCCAGGTTCAAGGGCAACTTCCTACATCGAAAACATGCATGAGAAACCCAGAAGATGGTACACCGTGTGATGGGGAAAGGTTTCTAAAACGCACCTAATTTCTCATCTCCTTGTGCTCGGGTTTGCCATTCCAGCCACTTTACTAGCAATCTCCCTACTTGGAGCCTCAGCACCTTTAACCTCCTGTTCCGTACAGGTTGCAATTTGTCCTGAGGATGAACGGGAAGACGGGGAACCAATGAGAGACTAGCTCTTGGTGTTGGGACAGGCACAGGACACTCTATTTTCCCATCAGGAAGAAGAATTAACCACAGGCTCAGCCTGCCCCCCGGAACCAGAACAGGGCCTGAAGCCATCTTGCGCTTTTGCGGCCAGCTCCCAAAAAAGCGACTTGTAAAATGGAGCTTCAGGGCACTGCAATTCACAAACCTGCAGAGTTATAAATGATAACTCTCGTCCACAAATATATTGAGGGAAGGCAAAGAAGAGGATTTGAAATCAAGGCAGAATTGCAGGAAACAGATTTCAGGAGGTAGATTCGAATCGCCTTTAAAGCACATGAAAAGCGGCAAAACGTTGACAATGATGCCCTTGGCCAAAAAGGGCGTATGCGTTTTTTCCTGAATATATTCAGGTAAAAACGCATACGCCCTTTTTGGCCAACCAAGCAACCTGGAAAGGCAAATCAGCGCTACAAAGAAGTCTCGCTTCCCATCGGTCAAAAGGGCCATGCTGAAAAAAGTGTCAAAACCAGAAATGCAGGACAGGCCATGGAGAAATGGGAGCCTTGCTACACTGATGGGTGGGATGTAAATTGCCAACAGCCACTCTGGAGAAGTGTACGGTGTGTCCTGAAACATCTAAAAAACACAGCTTAGAGAGCATAGGGCACTTCCACGCATGGGGGGATAAAGTGGGAAAATTGAAAATCAGCAAGACACAAGCACCCCAAAGTTTAGGGCTGCTCTGTTGAAAAGGACCTCTACTTCATTCCACCTTAAATATCCCAGGAAAGTGAAAAATGGATAAAAAAGTTGTGGTCCTTATGTACAATGGAATATCACTCAGCCATGAAATCAATGTCATAAGGCTAGTAGCAGCATGATGAGTGGATTTAGGTAAGACGATTCTAAGTGAAATAAGTCACACAGAAAAGGACACTTCTCATAAGGTGTCACTTATAGAGGGAATGTAAAAACCGTTACACTTGAACTGAATTACAAAACAGAACAGAGTCACACATGCAGAAAACACACTATGGCTGCTTAACGGGAAAGGTGAGGTGGGGTGATACATAAAACAAGAGCTTCAAATTAGCTCAGATACCGTTCCATAAACCCAATATGTAATAGACAAGACCTACTCCTTGCTCAGAGAACTGGACTCAACACGCCCGATTCACCGCACAAGAATATATCTGACTAGTAATAATCTTAAAACCTATGTATTGCTATCTCTCTGTTAGTGTGTCAAGTGGGTGTAAGGCGGCATAAACACAGCCGTGAAAAGCAGCTAAACCCCATTATAAAAATAAATTACTTTTAAAAACCCATGAAACAAAGACAGGCAAAGAGAGAGAAATTCTTACACAATTCGTTCAGGGGCTGTGATGCAACCTGGACTGACCATATCTAGACCCACAGCTGGATGAGACATAAGGGTGGACACTCTTGGGGCTGAGAGGTTTGGTGAGGTTGGGTGAGCAAACGCAGACCCTTTAAAGTAATACTGAGTGCTACCCATCGCATGGGTCCCAAATCTCCAGGTTCAAGGGCAACTTCCTACATCGAAATCATGCATGAGAAACCCAGAAGATGGTACACCGTGTGATGGGGAAAGGTTTCTAAAACGCACCTCATTTCTCATCTCCTTGTGCTCGGGTTCGCCATTCCAGCCACTTTACTAGCAATCTCCCTACTTGGAGCCTCAGCACCTTTAACCTCCTGTTCCGTACAGGTTGCAATTTGTCCTGAGGATGAACGGGAAGACGGGGAACCAATGAGAGACTAGCTCTTGGTGTTGGGACAGGCACAGGTCACTCTATTTTCCCATCAGGAAGAAGAATTAACCACAGGCTCAGCCTGACCCCCGGAACCAGAACAGGGCCTGAAGCCATCCTGCGCTTTTGCGGCCAGCTCCCAAAAAAGCGACTTGTAAAGTGGAGCTTCAGGGCACTGCAATTCACAAACCTGCAGAGTTATAAATGATAACTCTCGTCCACAAATATATTGAGGGAAGGCAAAGAAGAGGATTTGAAATCAAGGCAGAATTGCAGGAAACAGATTTCAGGAGGTAGATTCGAATCGCCTTTAAAGCACATGAAAAGCGGCAAAACGTTGACAATGATGCCCTTGGCCAAAAAGGGCGTATGCGTTTTTTCCTGAATATATTCAGGAAAAAACGCATACGCCCTTTTTGGCCAACCAAGCAACCTGGAAAGGCAAATCAGCGCTACAAAGAAGTCTCGCTTCCCATCGGTCAAAAGGGCCATGCTGAAAAAATTGTCAAAACCAGAAATGCAGGACAGGCCATGGAGAAATGGGAGCCTTGCTACACTGATGGGCGGGATGTAAATTGCCAACAGCCACTCTGGAGAAGTGTACGGTGTGTCCTGAAACATCTAAAAAACACAGCTTAGAGAGCATAGGGCACTTCCACGCATTGGGGGATAAAGTGGGAAAATTGAAAATCAGCAAGACACAAGCACCCCAAAGTTTAGGGCTGCTCTGTTGACAAGGACCTCCACTTCATTCCACCTTAAATATCCCAGGAAAGCGAAAAATGGATAAAAAAGTTGTGGTCCTTATGTACAATGGAATATCACTCAGCCATGAAATCAATGTCATAAGGCTAGTAGCAGCATGATGAGTGGATTTAGGTAAGACGATTCTAAGTGAAATAAGTCACACAGAAAGGGACACTTCTCATAAGGTGTCACTTATAGAGGGAATGTAAAAACCGTTACACTTGAACTGAATTACAAAACAGAACAGAGTCACACATGCAGAAAACACACTATGGCTGCTTAACGGGAAAGGTGAGGTGGGGTGATACATAAAACAAGAGCTTCAAATTAGCTCAGATACCGTTCCATAAACCCAATATGTAATAGACAAGACCTACTCCTTGCTCAGAGAACTGGACTCAACACGCCCGATTCACCGCACAAGAATATATCTGACTAGTAATAATCTTAAAACCTATGTATTGATATCTCTCTGTTAGTGTGTCAAGTGGGTGTAAGGCGGCATAAACACAGCCGTGAAAAGCAGCTAAACCCCATTATAAAAATAAATTACTTTTAAAAACCCATGAAACAAAGACAGGGAAAGAGAGAGAAATTCTTACACAATTCGTTCAGGGGCTGTGATGCAACCTGGACTGACCATATCTAGACCCACAGCTGGATGAGACATAAGGGTGGACACTCTTGGGGCTGAGAGGTTTGGTGAGGTTGGGTGAGCAAATGCAGACCCTTTAAAGTAATACTGTGTGCTACCCATCGCATGGGTCCCAAATCTCCAGGTTCAAGGGCAACTTCCTACATCGAAAACATGCATGAGAAACCCAGAAGATGGTACACCGTGTGATGGGGAAAGGTTTCTAAAACGCACCTCATTTCTCATCTCCTTGTGCTCGGGTTCGCCATTCCAGCCACTTTACTAGCAATCTCCCTACTTGGAGCCTCAGCACCTTTAACCTCCTGTTCCGTACAGGTTGCAATTTGTCCTGAGGATGAATGGGAAGACGGGGAACCAATGAGAGACGAGCTCTTGGTGTTGGGACAGGCACAGGTCACTCTATTTTCCCATCAGGAAGAAGAATTAACCACAGGCTCAGCCTGCCCCCCGGAACCAGAACAGGGCCTGAAGCCATCCTGAGCTTTTGCGGCCAGCTCCCAAAAAAGCGACTTGTAAAATGGAGCTTCAGGGCACTGCAATTCACAAACCTGCAGAGTTATAAATGATAACTCTCGTCCACAAATATATTGAGGGAAGGCAAAGAAGAGGATTTGAAATCAAGGCAGAATTGCAGGAAACAGATTTCAGGAGGTAGATTCGAATCGCCTTTAAAGCACATGAAAAGCGGCAAAACGTTGACAATGATGCCCTTGGCCAAAAAGGACGTATGCGTTTTTTCCTGAATATATTCAGGAAAAAACGCATACGCCCTTTTTGGCCAACCAAGCAACCTGGAAAGGCAAATCAGCGCTACAAAGAAGTCTCGCTTCCCATCGGTCAAAAGGGCCATGCTGAAAACAGTGTCAAAACCAGAAATGCAGGACAGGCCATGGAGAAATGGGAGCCTTGCTACACTGATGGGCGGGATGTAAATTGCCAACAGCCACTCTGGAGAAGTGTACGGTGTGTCCTGAAACATCTAAAAAACACAGCTTAGAGAGCATAGGGCACTTCCACGCATGGGGGGATAAAGTGGGAAAATTGAAAATCAGCAAGACACAAGCACCCCAAAGTTTAGGGCTGCTCTGTTGACAAGGACCTCCACTTCATTCCACCTTAAATATCCCAGGAAAGCGAAAAATGGATAAAAAAGTTGTGGTCCTTATGTACAATGGAATATCACTCAGCCATGAAATCAATGTCATAAGGCTAGTAGCAGCATGATGAGTGGATTTAGGTAAGACGATTCTAAGTGAAATAAGTCACACAGAAAAGGACACTTCTCATAAGGTGTCACTTATAGAGGGAATGTAAAAACCGTTACACTTGAACTGAATTACAAAACAGAACAGAGTCACACATGCAGAAAACACACTATGGCTGCTTAACGGGAAAGGTGAGGTGGGGTGATACATAAAACAAGAGCTTCAAATTAGCTCAGATACCGTTCCATAAACCCAATATGTAATAGACAAGACCTACTCCTTGCTCAGAGAACTGGACTCAACACGCCCGATTCACCGCACAAGAATATATCTGACTAGTAATAATCTTAAAACCTATGTATTGATATCTCTCTGTTAGTGTGTCAAGAGGGTGTAAAGCGGCATAAACACAGCCGTGAAAAGCAGCTAAACCCCATTATAAAAATAAATTACTTTTAAAAACCCATGAAACAAAGACAGGGAAAGAGAGAGAAATTCTTACACAATTTGTTCAGGGGCTGTGATGCAACCTGGACTGACCATATCTAGACCCACAGCTGGATGAGACATAAGGGTGGACACTCTTGGGGCTGAGAGGTTTGGTGAGGTTGGGTGAGCAAACGCAGTCCCTTTAAAGTAATACTGCGTGCTACCCATCGCATGGGTCCCAAATCTCCAGGTTCAAGGGCAACTTCCTACATCGAAAACATGCATGAGAAACCCAGAAGACGGTACACCGTGTGATGGGGAAAGGTTTCTAAAACGCACCTCATTTCTCATCTCCTTGTGCTCGGGTTCGCCATTCCAGCCACTTTACTAGCAATCTCCCTACTTGGAGCCTCAGCACCTTTAACCTCCTGTTCCGTACAGGTTGCAATTTGTCCTGAGGATGAACGGGAAGACGGGGAACCAATGAGAGACTAGCTCTTGGTGTTGGGACAGGCACAGGTCACTCTATTTTCCCATCAGGAAGAAGAATTAACCACAGGCTCAGCCTGCCCCCCGGAACCAGAACAGGGCCTGAAGCCATCCTGCGCTTTTGCGGCCAGCTCCCAAAAAAGCGACTTGTAAAATGGAGCTTCAGGGCACTGCAATTCACAAACCTGCAGAGTTATAAATGATAACTCTCGTCCACAAATATATTGAGGGAAGGCAAAGAAGAGGATTTGAAATCAAGGCAGAATTGCAGGAAACAGATTTCAGGAGGTAGATTCGAATCGCCTTTAAAGCACATGAAAAGCGGCAAAACGTTGACAATGATGCCCTTTTTGGCCAACCAAGCAACCTGGAAAGGCAAATCAGCGCTACAAAGAAGTCTCGCTTCCCATCGGTCAAAAGGGCCATGCTGAAAACAGTGTCAAAACCAGAAATGCAGGACAGGCCATGGAGAAATGGGAGCCTTGCTACACTGATGGGCGGGATGTAAATTGCCAACAGCCACTCTGGAGAAGTGTACGGTGTGTCCTGAAACATCTAAAAAACACAGCTTAGAGAGCATAGGGCACTTCCACGCATGGGGGGATAAAGTGGGAAAATTGAAAATCAGCAAGACACAAGCACCCCAAAGTTTAGGGCTGCTCTGTTGACAAGGTCCTCCACTTCATTCCACCTTAAATATCCCAGGAAAGCGAAAAATGGATAAAAAAGTTGTGGTCCTTATGTACAATGGAATATCACTCAGCCATGAAATCAATGTCATAAGGCTAGTAGCAGCATGATGAGTGGATTTAGGTAAGACGATTCTAAGTGAAATAAGTCACACAGAAAAGGACACTTCTCATAAGGTGTCACTTATAGAGGGAATGTAAAAACCGTTACACTTGAACTGAATTACAAAACAGAACAGAGTCACACATGCAGAAAACACACTATGGCTGCTTAACGGGAAAGGTGAGGTGGGGTGATACATAAAACAAGAGCTTCAAATTAGCTCAGATACCGTTCCATAAACCCAATATGTAATAGACAAGACCTACTCCTTGCTCAGAGAACTGGACTCAACACGCCCGATTCACCGCACATGAATATATCTGACTAGTAATAATCTTAAAACCTATGTATTGATATCTCTCTGTTAGTGTGTCAAGTGGGTGTAAAGCGGCATAAACACAGCCGTGAAAAGCAGCTAAACCCCATTATAAAAATAAATTACTTTTAAAAACCCATGAAAAAAAGACAGGGAAAGAGAGAGAAATTCTTACACAATTTGTTCAGGGGCTGTGATGCAACCTGGATTGACCATATCTAGACCCACAGCTGGATGAGACATAAGGGTGGACACTCTTGGGGCTGAGAGGTTTGGTGAGGTTGGGTGAGCAAACACAGACCCTTTAAAGTAATACTGCGTGCTACCCATCGCATGGGTCCCAAATCTCCAGGTTCAAGGGCATCTTCCTACATCGAAAACATGCATGAGAAACCCAGAAGATGGTACACCGTGTGATGGGGAAAGGTTTCTAAAACGCACCTCATTTCTCATCTCCTTGTGCTCGGGTTCGCCATTCCAGCCACTTTACTAGCAATCTCCCTACTTGGAGCCTCAGCACCTTTAACCTCCTGTTCCGTACAGGTTGCAATTTGTCCTGAGGATGAACGGGAAGACGGGAAACCAATGAGAGACTAGCTCTTGGTGTTGGGACAGGCACAGGTCACTCTATTTTCCCATCAGGAAGAAGAATTAACCACAGGCTCAGCCTGCCCCCCGGAACCAGAACAGGGCCTGAAGCCATCCTGCGCTTTTGCGGCCAGCTCCCAAAAAAGCGACTTGTAAAATGGAGCTTCAGGGCACTGCAATTCACAAACCTGCAGAGTTATAAATGATAACTCTCGTCCACAAATATATTGAGGGAAGGCAAAGAAGAGGATTTGAAATCAAGGCAGAATTGCAGGAAACAGATTTCAGGAGGTAGATTCGAATCGCCTTTAAAGCTCATGAAAAGCGCAAAACGTTGACAATGATGCCCTTGGCCAAAAAGGGCGTATGCGTTTTTTCCTGAATATATTCAGGAAAAAACGCATACGCCCTTTTTGGCCAACAAAGCAACCTAGAAAGGCAAATCAGCGCTACAAAGAAGTCTCGCTTCCCATCGGTCAAAAGGGCCATGCTGAAAAAAGTGTCAAAACCAGAAATGCAGGACAGGCCATGGAGAAATGGGAGCCTTGCTACACTGATGGGCGGGATGTAAATTGCCAACAGCCACTCTGGAGAAGTGTACGGTGTGTCCTGAAACATCTAAAAAACACAGCTTAGAGAGCATAGGGCACTTCCACGCATGGGGGGATAAAGTGGGAAAATTGAAAATCAGCAAGACACAAGCACCCCAAAGTTTAGGGCTGCTCTGTTGACAAGGACCTCCACTTCATTCCACCTTAAATATCCCAGGAAAGCGAAAAATGGATAAAAAAGTTGTGGTCCTTATGTACAATGGAATATCACTCAGCCATGAAATCAATGTCATAAGGCTAGTAGCAGCATGATGAGTGGATTTAGGTAAGACGATTCTAAGTGAAATAAGTCACACAGAAAAGGACACTTCTCATAAGGTGTCACTTATAGAGGGAATGTAAAAACCGTTACACTTGAACTGAATTACAAAACAGAACAGAGTCACACATGCAGAAAACACACTATGGCTGCTTAACGGGAAAGGTGAGGTGGGGTGATACATAAAACAAGAGCTTCAAATTAGCTCAGATACCGTTCCATAAACCCAATATGTAATAGACAAGACCTACTCCTTGCTCAGAGAACTGGACTCAACACGCCCGATTCACCGCACAAGAATATATCTGACTAGTAATAATCTTAAAACCTATGTATTGATATCTCTCTGTTAGTGTGTCAAGTGGGTGTAAGGCGGCATAAACACAGCCGTGAAAAGCAGCTAAACCCCATTATAAAAATAAATTATTTTAAAAACCCATGAAACAAAGACAGGGAAAGAGAGAGAAATTCTTACACAATTCGTTCAGGGGCTGTGATGCAACCTGGACTGACCATATCTAGACCCACAGCTGGATGAGACATAAGGGTGGACACTCTTGGGGCTGAGAGGTTTGGTGAGGTTGGGTGAGCAAACGCAGACCCTTTAAAGTAATACTGCGTGCTACCCATTGCATGGGTCCCAAATCTCCAGGTTCAAGGGCAACTTCCTACATCGAAAACATGCATGAGAAACCCAGAAGATGGTACACCGTGTGATGGGGAAAGGTTTCTAAAACGCACCTCATTTCTCATCTCCTTGTGCTCGGGTTCGCCATTCCAGCAACTTTACTAGCAATCTCCCTACTTGGAGCCTCAGCACCTTTAACCTCCTGTTCCGTACAGGTTGCAATTTGTCCTGAGGATGAACGGGAAGACGGGGAACCAATGAGAGACTAGCTCTTGGTGTTGGGACAGGCACAGGTCACTCTATTTTCCCATCAGGAAGAAGAATTAACCACAGGCTCAGCCTGCCCCCCGGAACCAGAACAGGGCCTGAAGCCATCCTGCGCTTTTGCGGCCAGCTCCCAAAAAAGCGACTTGTAAAATGGAGCTTCAGGGCACTGCAATTCACAAACCTGCAGAGTTATAAATGATAACTCTCGTCCACAAATATATTGAGGGAAGGCAAAGAAGAGGATTTGAAATCAAGGCAGAATTGCAGGAAACAGATTTCAGGAGGTAGATTCGAATCGCCTTTAAAGCACATGAAAAGCGGCAAAACGTTGACAATGATGCCCTTGGCCAAAAAGGGCGTATGCGTTTTTTCCTGAATATATTCAGGAAAAAACGCATACGCCCTTTTTGGCCAACCAAGCAACCTGGAAAGGCAAATCAGCGCTACAAAGAAGTCTCGCTTCCCATCGGTCAAAAGGGCCATGCTGAAAAAAGTGTCAAAACCAGAAATGCAGGACAGGCCATGGAGAAATGGGAGCCTTGCTACACTGATGGGCGGGATGTAAATTGCCAACAGCCACTCTGGAGAAGTGTACGGTGTGTCCTGAAACATCTAAAAAACACAGCTTAGAGAGCATAGGGCACTTCCACGCATGGGGGGATAAAGTGGGAAAATTGAAAATCAGCAAGACACAAGCACCCCAAAGTTTAGGGCTGCTCTGTTGACAAGGACCTCCACTTCATTCCACCTTAAATATCCCAGGAAAGCGAAAAATGGATAAAAAAGTTGTGGTCCTTATGTACAATGGAATATCACTCAGCCATGAAATCAATGTCATAAGGCTAGTAGCAGCATGATGAGTGGATTTAGGTAAGACGATTCTAAGTGAAATAAGTCACACAGAAAAGGACACTTCTCATAAGGTGTCACTTATAGAGGGAATGTAAAAACCGTTACACTTGAACTGAATTACAAAACAGAACAGAGTCACACATGCAGAAAACACACTATGGCTGCTTAACGGGAAAGGTGAGGTGGGGTGATACATAAAACAAGAGTTTCAAATTAGCTCAGATACCGTTCCATAAACCCAATATGTAATAGACAAGACCTACTCCTTGCTCAGAGAACTGGACTCAACACGCCCGATTCACCGCACATGAATATATCTGACTAGTAATAATCTTAAAACCTATGTATTGATATCTCTCTGTTAGTGTGTCAAGTGGGTGTAAAGCGGCATAAACACAGCCGTGAAAAGCAGCTAAACCCCATTATAAAAATAAATTACTTTTAAAAACCCATGAAACAAAGACAGGGAAAGAGAGAGAAATTCTTACACAATTTGTTCAAGGGCTGTGATGCAACCTGGACTGACCATATCTAGACCCACAGCTGGATGAGACATAAGGGTGGACACTCTTGGGGCTGAGAGGTTTGGTGAGGTTGGGTGAGCAAACGCAGACCCTTTAAAGTAATACTGCGTGCTACCCATCGCATGGGTCCCAAATCTCCAGGTTCAAGGGCAACTTCCTACATCGAAAACATGCATGAGAAACCCAGAAGATGGTACACCGTGTGATGGGGAAAGGTTTCTAAAACGCACCTCATTTCTCATCTCCTTGTGCTCGGGTTCGCCATTCCAGCCACTTTACTAGCAATCTCCCTACTTGGAGCCTCAGCACCTTTAACCTCCTGTTCCGTACAGGTTGCAATTTGTCCTGAGGATGAACGGGAAGACGGGGAACCAATGAGAGACTAGCTCTTGGTGTTGGGACAGGCACAGGTCACTCTATTTTCCCATCAGGAAGAAGAATTAACCACAGGCTCAGCCTGCCCCCCGGAACCAGAACAGGGCCTGAAGCCATCCTGCGCTTTTGCGGCCAGCTCCCAAAAAAGCGACTTGTAAAATGGAGCTTCAGGGCACTGCAATTCACAAACCTGCAGAGTTATAAATGATAACTCTCGTCCACAAATATATTGAGGGAAGGCAAAGAAGAGGATTTGAAATCAAGGCAGAATTGCAGGAAACAGATTTCAGGAGGTAGATTCGAATCGCCTTTAAAGCACATGAAAAGCGGCAAAACGTTGACAATGATGCCCTTGGCCAAAAAGGGCGTATGCGTTTTTTCCTGAATATATTCAGGAAAAAACGCATACGCCCTTTTTGGCCAACCAAGCAACCTGGAAAGGCAAATCAGCGCTACAAAGAAGTCTCGCTTCCCATCGGTCAAAAGGGCCATGCTGAAAAAAGTGTCAAAACCAGAAATGCAGGACAGGCCATGGAGAAATGGGAGCCTTGCTACACTGATGGGCGGGATGTAAATTGCCAACAGCCACTCTGGAGAAGTGTACGGTGTGTCCTGAAACATCTAAAAAACACAGCTTAGAGAGCATAGGGCACTTCCACGCATGGGGGGATAAAGTGGGAAAATTGAAAATCAGCAAGACACAAGCACCCCAAAGTTTAGGGCTGCTCTGTTGACAAGGACCTCCACTTCATTCCACCTTAAATATCCCAGGAAAGCGAAAAATGGATAAAAAAGTTGTGGTCCTTATATACAATGGAATATCACTCAGCCATGAAATCAATGTCATAAGGCTAGTAGCAGCATGATGAGTGGATTTAGGTAAGACGATTCTAAGTGAAATAAGTCACACAGAAAAGGACACTTCTCATAAGGTGTCACTTATAGAGGGAATGTAAAAACCGTTACACTTGAACTGAATTACAAAACAGAACAGAGTCACACATGCAGAAAACACACTATGGCTGCTTAACGGGAAAGGTGAGGTGGGGTGATACATAAAACAAGAGCTTCAAATTAGCTCAGATACCGTTCCATAAACCCAATATGTAATAGACAAGACCTACTCCTTGCTCAGAGAACTGGACTCAACACGCCCGATTCACCGCACAAGAATATATCTGACTAGTAATAATCTTAAAACCTATGTATTGATATCTCTCTGTTAGTGTGTCAAGTGGGTGTAAGGCGGCATAAACACAGCCGTGAAAAGCAGCTAAACACCATTATAAAAATAAATTACTTTTAAAAACCCATGAAACAAAGACAGGGAAAGACAGAGAAATTCTTACACAATTTGTTCAGGGGCTGTGATGCAACCTGGACTGACCATATCTAGACCCACAGCTGGATGAGACATAAGGGTGGACACTCTTGGGGCTGAGAGGTTTGGTGAGGTTTGGTGAGCAAACGCAGACCCTTTAAAGTAATACTGCGTGCTACCCATCGCATGGGTCCCAAATCTCCAGGTTCAAGGGCAACTTCCTACATCGAAAACATGCATGAGAAACCCAGAAGATGGTACACCGTGTGATGGGGAAAGGTTTCTAAAACGCACCTCATTTCTCATCTCCTTGTGCTCGGGTTCGCCATTCCAGCCACTTTACTAGCAATCTCCCTACTTGGAGCCTCAGCACCTTTAACCTCCTGTTCCGTACAGGTTGCAATTTGTCCTGAGGATGAATGGGAAGACGGGGAACCAATGAGAGACGAGCTCTTGGTGTTGGGACAGGCACAGGTCACTCTATTTTCCCATCAGGAAGAAGAATTAACCACAGGCTCAGCCTGCCCCCCGGAACCAGAACAGGGCCTGAAGCCATCCTGCGCTTTTGCGGCCAGCTCCCAAAAAAGCGACTTGTAAAATGGAGCTTCAGGGCACTGCAATTCACAAACCTGCAGAGTTATAAATGATAACTCTCGTCCACAAATATATTGAGGGAAGGCAAAGAAGAGGATTTGAAATCAAGGCAGAATTGCAGGAAACAGATTTCAGGAGGTAGATTCGAATCGCCTTTAAAGCACATGAAAAGCGGCAAAACGTTGACAATGATGCCCTTGGCCAAAAAGGACGTATGCGTTTTTTCCTGAATATATTCAGGAAAAAACGCATACGCCCTTTTTGGCCAACCAAGCAACCTGGAAAGGCAAATCAGCGCTACAAAGAAGTCTCGCTTCCCATCGGTCAAAAGGGCCATGCTGAAAACAGTGTCAAAACCAGAAATGCAGGACAGGCCATGGAGAAATGGGAGCCTTGCTACACTGATGGGCGGGATGTAAATTGCCAACAGCCACTCTGGAGAAGTGTACGGTGTGTCCTGAAACATCTAAAAAACACAGCTTAGAGAGCATAGGGCACTTCCACGCATGGGGGGATAAAGTGGGAAAATTGAAAATCAGCAAGACACAAGCACCCCAAAGTTTAGGGCTGCTCTGTTGACAAGGACCTCCACTTCATTCCACCTTAAATATCCCAGGAAAGCGAAAAATGGATAAAAAAGTTGTGGTCCTTATGTACAATGGAATATCACTCAGCCATGAAATCAATGTCATAAGGCTAGTAGCAGCATGATGAGTGGATTTAGGTAAGACGATTCTAAGTGAAATAAGTCACACAGAAAAGGACACTTCTCATAAGGTGTCACTTATAGAGGGAATGTAAAAACCGTTACACTTGAACTGAATTACAAAACAGAACAGAGTCACACATGCAGAAAACACACTATGGCTGCTTAACGGGAAAGGTGAGGTGGGGTGATACATAAAACAAGAGCTTCAAATTAGCTCAGATACCGTTCCATAAACCCAATATGTAATAGACAAGACCTACTCCTTGCTCAGAGAACTGGACTCAACACGCCCGATTCACCGCACAAGAATATATCTGACTAGTAATAATCTTAAAACCTATGTATTGATATCTCTCTGTTAGTGTGTCAAGTGGGTGTAAGGCGGCATAAACACAGCCGTGAAAAGCAGCTAAACCCCATTATAAAAATAAATTACTTTTAAAAACCCATGAAACAAAGACAGGGAAAGAGAGAGAAATTCTTACACAATTTGTTCAGGGGCTGTGATGCAACCTGGACTGACCATATCTAGACCCACAGCTGGATGAGACATAAGGGTGGACACTCTTGGGGCTGAGAGGTTTGGTGAGGTTGGGTGAGCAAACGCAGACCCTTTAAAGTAATACTGCGTGCTACCCATCGCATGGGTCCCAAATCTCCAGGTTCAAGGGCAACTTCCTACATCGAAAACATGCATGAGAAACCCAGAAGATGGTACACCGTGTGATGGGGAAAGGTTTCTAAAACGCACCTCATTTCTCATCTCCTTGTGCTCGGGTTCGCCATTCCAGCCACTTTACTAGCAATCTCCCTACTTGGAGCCTCAGCACCTTTAACCTCCTGTTCCGTACAGGTTGCAATTTGTCCTGAGGATGAACGGGAAGACGGGGAACCAATGAGAGACTAGCTCCTGGTGTTGGGACAGGCACAGGTCACTCTATTTTCCCATCAGGAAGAAGAATTAACCACAGGCTCAGCCTGCCCCCCGGAACCAGAACAGGGCCTGAAGCCATCCTGCGCTTTTGCGGCCAGCTCCCAAAAAAGCGACTTGTAAAATGGAGCTTCAGGGCACTGCAATTCACAAACCTGCAGAGTTATAAATGATAACTCTCGTCCACAAATATATTGAGGGAAGGCAAAGAAGAGGATTTGAAATCAAGGCAGAATTGCAGGAAACAGATTTCAGGAGGTAGATTCGAATCGCCTTTAAAGCACATGAAAAGCGGCAAAACGTTGACAATGATGCCCTTTTTGGCCAACCAAGCAACCTGGAAAGGCAAATCAGCGCTACAAAGAAGTCTCGCTTCCCATCGGTCAAAAGGGCCATGCTGAAAACAGTGTCAAAACCAGAAATGCAGGACAGGCCATGGAGAAATGGGAGCCTTGCTACACTGATGGGCGGGATGTAAATTGCCAACAGCCACTCTGGAGAAGTGTACGGTGTGTCCTGAAACATCTAAAAAACACAGCTTAGAGAGCATAGGGCACTTCCACGCATGGGGGGATAAAGTGGGAAAATTGAAAATCAGCAAGACACAAGCACCCCAAAGTTTAGGGCTGCTCTGTTGACAAGGTCCTCCACTTCATTCCACCTTAAATATCCCAGGAAAGAGAAAAATGGATAAAAAAGTTGTGGTCCTTATGTACAATGGAATATCACTCAGCCATGAAATCAATGTCATAAGGCTAGTAGCAGCATGATGAGTGGATTTAGGTAAGACGATTCTAAGTGAAATAAGTCACACAGAAAAGGACACTTCTCATAAGGTGTCACTTATAGAGGGAATGTAAAAACCGTTACACTTGAACTGAATTACAAAACAGAACAGAGTCACACATGCAGAAAACACACTATGGCTGCTTAACGGGAAAGGTGAGGTGGGGTGATACATAAAACAAGAGCTTCAAATTAGCTCAGATACCGTTCCATAAACCCAATATATAATAGACAAGACCTACTCCTTGCTCAGAGAACTGGACTCAACACGCCCGATTCACCGCACAAGAATATATCTGACTAGTAATAATCTTAAAACCTATGTATTGATATCTCTCTGTTAGTGTGTCAAGTGGGTGTAAAGCGGCATAAACACAGCCGTGAAAAGCAGCTAAACCCCATTATAAAAATAAATTACTTTTAAAAACCCATGAAACAAAGACAGGGAAAGAGAGAGAAATTCTTACACAATTCGTTCAGGGGCTGTGATGCAACCTGGACTGACCATATCTAGACCCACAGCTGGATGAGACATAAGGGTGGACACTCTTGGGGCTGAGAGGTTTGGTGAGGTTGGGTGAGCAAACGCAGACCCTTTAAAGTAATACTGCGTGCTACCCATCGCATGGGTCCCAAATCTCCAGGTTCAAGGGCAACTTCCTACATCGAAAACATGCATGAGAAACCCAGAAGATGGTACACCGTGTGATGGGGAAAGGTTTCTAAAACGCACCTCATTTCTCATCTCCTTGTGCTCGGGTTCGCCATTCCAGCAACTTTACTAGCAATCTCCCTACTTGGAGCCTCAGCACCTTTAACCTCCTGTTCCGTACAGGTTGCAATTTGTCCTGAGGATGAACGGGAAGACGGGGAACCAATGAGAGACTAGCTCTTGGTGTTGGGACAGGCACAGGTCACTCTATTTTCCCATCAGGAAGAAGAATTAACCACAGGCTCAGCCTGCCCCCCGGAACCAGAACAGGGCCTGAAGCCATCCTGCGCTTTTGCGGCCAGCTCCCAAAAAAGCGACTTGTAAAATGGAGCTTCAGGGCACTGCAATTCACAAACCTGCAGAGTTATAAATGATAACTCTCGTCCACAAATATATTGAGGGAAGGCAAAGAAGAGGATTTGAAATCAAGGCAGAATTGCAGGAAACAGATTTCAGGAGGTAGATTCGAATCGCCTTTAAAGCACATGAAAAGCGGCAAAACGTTGACAATGATGCCCTTGGCCAAAAAGGGCGTATGCGTTTTTTCCTGAATATATTCAGGAAAAAACGCATACGCCCTTTTTGGCCAACCAAGCAACCTGGAAAGGCAAATCAGCGCTACAAAGAAGTCTCGCTTCCCATCGGTCAAAAGGGCCATGCTGAAAAAAGTGTCAAAACCAGAAATGCAGGACAGGCCATGGAGAAATGGGAGCCTTGCTACACTGATGGGCGGGATGTAAATTGCCAACAGCCACTCTGGAGAAGTGTACGGTGTGTCCTGAAACATCTAAAAAACACAGCTTAGAGAGCATAGGGCACTTCCACGCATGGGGGGATAAAGTGGGAAAATTGAAAATCAGCAAGACACAAGCACCCCAAAGTTTAGGGCTGCTCTGTTGACAAGGACCTCCACTTCATTCCACCTTAAATATCCCAGGAAAGCGAAAAATGGATAAAAAAGTTGTGGTCCTTATGTACAATGGAATATCACTCAGCCATGAAATCAATGTCATAAGGCTAGTAGCAGCATGATGAGTGGATTTAGGTAAGACGATTCTAAGTGAAATAAGTCACACAGAAAAGGACACTTCTCATAAGGTGTCACTTATAGAGGGAATGTAAAAACCGTTACACTTGAACTGAATTACAAAACAGAACAGAGTCACACATGCAGAAAACACACTATGGCTGCTTAACGGGAAAGGTGAGGTGGGGTGATACATAAAACAAGAGCTTCAAATTAGCTCAGATACCGTTCCATAAACCCAATATGTAATAGACAAGACCTACTCCTTGCTCAGAGAACTGGACTCAACACGCCCGATTCACCGCACAAGAATATATCTGACTAGTAATAATCTTAAAACCTATGTATTGATATCTCTCTGTTAGTGTGTCAAGTGGGTGTAAGGCGGCATAAACACAGCCGTGAAAAGCAGCTAAACACCATTATAAAAATAAATTACTTTTAAAAACCCATGAAACAAAGACAGGGAAAGACAGAGAAATTCTTACACAATTTGTTCAGGGGCTGTGATGCAACCTGGACTGACCATATCTAGACCCACAGCTGGATGAGACATAAGGGTGGACACTCTTGGGGCTGAGAGGTTTGGTGAGGTTTGGTGAGCAAACGCAGACCCTTTAAAGTAATACTGCGTGCTACCCATCGCATGGGTCCCAAATCTCCAGGTTCAAGGGCAACTTCCTACATCGAAAACATGCATGAGAAACCCAGAAGATGGTACACCGTGTGATGGGGAAAGGTTTCTAAAACGCACCTCATTTCTCATCTCCTTGTGCTCGGGTTCGCCATTCCAGCCACTTTACTAGCAATCTCCCTACTTGGAGCCTCAGCACCTTTAACCTCCTGTTCCGTACAGGTTGCAATTTGTCCTGAGGATGAATGGGAAGACGGGGAACCAATGAGAGACGAGCTCTTGGTGTTGGGACAGGCACAGGTCACTCTATTTTCCCATCAGGAAGAAGAATTAACCACAGGCTCAGCCTGCCCCCCGGAACCAGAACAGGGCCTGAAGCCATCCTGCGCTTTTGCGGCCAGCTCCCAAAAAAGCGACTTGTAAAATGGAGCTTCAGGGCACTGCAATTCACAAACCTGCAGAGTTATAAATGATAACTCTCGTCCACAAATATATTGAGGGAAGGCAAAGAAGAGGATTTGAAATCAAGGCAGAATTGCAGGAAACAGATTTCAGGAGGTAGATTCGAATCGCCTTTAAAGCACATGAAAAGCGGCAAAACGTTGACAATGATGCCCTTGGCCAAAAAGGACGTATGCGTTTTTTCCTGAATATATTCAGGAAAAAACGCATACGCCCTTTTTGGCCAACCAAGCAACCTGGAAAGGCAAATCAGCGCTACAAAGAAGTCTCGCTTCCCATCGGTCAAAAGGGCCATGCTGAAAACAGTGTCAAAACCAGAAATGCAGGACAGGCCATGGAGAAATGGGAGCCTTGCTACACTGATGGGCGGGATGTAAATTGCCAACAGCCACTCTGGAGAAGTGTACGGTGTGTCCTGAAACATCTAAAAAACACAGCTTAGAGAGCATAGGGCACTTCCACGCATGGGGGGATAAAGTGGGAAAATTGAAAATCAGCAAGACACAAGCACCCCAAAGTTTAGGGCTGCTCTGTTGACAAGGACCTCCACTTCATTCCACCTTAAATATCCCAGGAAAGCGAAAAATGGATAAAAAAGTTGTGGTCCTTATGTACAATGGAATATCACTCAGCCATGAAATCAATGTCATAAGGCTAGTAGCAGCATGATGAGTGGATTTAGGTAAGACGATTCTAAGTGAAATAAGTCACACAGAAAAGGACACTTCTCATAAGGTGTCACTTATAGAGGGAATGTAAAAACCGTTACACTTGAACTGAATTACAAAACAGAACAGAGTCACACATGCAGAAAACACACTATGGCTGCTTAACGGGAAAGGTGAGGTGGGGTGATACATAAAACAAGAGTTTCAAATTAGCTCAGATACCGTTCCATAAACCCAATATGTAATAGACAAGACCTAATCCTTGCTCAGAGAACTGGACTCAACACGCCCGATTCACCGCACATGAATATATCTGACTAGTAATAATCTTAAAACCTATGTATTGATATCTCTCTGTTAGTGTGTCAAGTGGGTGTAAAGCGGCATAAACACAGCCGTGAAAAGCAGCTAAACCCCATTATAAAAATAAATTACTTTTAAAAACCCATGAAACAAAGACAGGGAAAGAGAGAGAAATTCTTACACAATTTGTTCAAGGGCTGTGATGCAACCTGGACTGACCATATCTAGACCCACAGCTGGATGAGACATAAGGGTGGACACTCTTGGGGCTGAGAGGTTTGGTGAGGTTGGGTGAGCAAACGCAGACCCTTTAAAGTAATACTGCGTGCTACCCATCGCATGGGTCCCAAATCTCCAGGTTCAAGGGCAACTTCCTACATCGAAAACATGCATGAGAAACCCAGAAGATGGTACACCGTGTGATGGGGAAAGGTTTCTAAAACGCACCTCATTTCTCATCTCCTTGTGCTCTGGTTCGCCATTCCAGCCACTTTACTAGCAATCTCCCTACTTGGAGCCTCAGCACCTTTAACCTCCTGTTCCGTACAGGTTGCAATTTGTCCTGAGGATGAACGGGAAGACGGGGAACCAATGAGAGACTAGCTCTTGGTGTTGGGACAGGCACAGGTCACTCTATTTTCCCATCAGGAAGAAGAATTAACCACAGGCTCAGCCTGACCCCCGGAACCAGAACAGGGCCTGAAGCCATCCTGCGCTTTTGCGGCCAGCTCCCAAAAAAGCGACTTGTAAAATGGAGCTTCAGGGCACTGCAATTCACAAACCTGCAGAGTTATAAATGATAACTCTCGTCCACAAATATATTGAGGGAAGGCAAAGAAGAGGATTTGAAATCAAGGCAGAATTGCAGGAAACAGATTTCAGGAGGTAGATTCAAATCGCCTTTAAAGCACATGAAAAGCGGCAAAACGTTGACAATGATGCCCTTGGCCAAAAAGGGCGTATGCGTTTTTTCCTGAATATATTCAGGAAAAAACGCATACGCCCTTTTTGGCCAACCAAGCAACCTGGAAAGGCAAATCAGCGCTACAAAGAAGTCTCGCTTCCCATCGGTCAAAAGGGCCATGCTGAAAAAAGTGTCAAAACCAGAAATGCAGGACAGGCCATGGAGAAATGGGAGCCTTGCTACACTGATGGGCGGGATGTAAATTGCCAACAGCCACTCTGGAGAAGTGTACGGTGTGTCCTGAAACATCTAAAAAACACAGCTTAGAGAGCATAGGGCACTTCCACGCATGGGGGGATAAAGTGGGAAAATTGAAAATCAGCAAGACACAAGCACCCCAAAGTTTAGGGCTGCTCTGTTGACAAGGACCTCCACTTCATTCCACCTTAAATATCCCAGGAAAGCGAAAAATGGATAAAAAAGTTGTGGTCCTTATGTACAATGGAATATCACTCAGCCATGAAATCAATGTCATAAGGCTAGTAGCAGCATGATGAGTGGATTTAGGTAAGACGATTCTAAGTGAAATAAGTCACACAGAAAAGGACACTTCTCATAAGGTGTCACTTATAGAGGGAATGTAAAAACCGTTACACTTGAACTGAATTACAAAACAGAACAGAGTCACACATGCAGAAAACACACTATGGCTGCTTAACGGGAAAGGTGAGGTGGGGTGATACATAAAACAAGAGCTTCAAATTAGCTCAGATACCGTTCCATAAACCCAATATGTAATAGACAAGACCTACTCCTTGCTCAGAGAACTGGACTCAACACGCCCGATTCACCGCACAAGAATATATCTGACTAGTAATAATCTTAAAACCTATGTATTGATATCTCTCTGTTAGTGTGTCAAGTGGGTGTAAGGCGGCATAAACACAGCCGTGAAAAGCAGCTAAACCCCATTATAAAAATAAATTACTTTTAAAAACCCATGAAACAAAGACAGGGAAAGAGAGAGAAATTCTTACACAATTTGTTCAGGGGCTGTGATGCAACCTGGACTGACCATATCTAGACCCACAGCTGGATGAGACATAAGGGTGGACACTCTTGGGGCTGAGAGGTTTGGTGAGGTTGGGTGAGCAAACGCAGACCCTTTAAAGTAATACTGCGTGCTACCCATCGCATGGGTCCCAAATCTCCAGGTTCAAGGGCAACTTCCTACATCGAAAACATGCATGAGAAACCCAGAAGATGGTACACCGTGTGATGGGGAAAGGTTTCTAAAACGCACCTCATTTCTCATCTCCTTGTGCTCGGGTTCGCCATTCCAGCCACTTTACTAGCAATCTCCCTACTTGGAGCCTCAGCACCTTTAACCTCCTGTTCCGTACAGGTTGCAATTTGTCCTGAGGATGAACGGGAAGACGGGGAACCAATGAGAGACTAGCTCCTGGTGTTGGGACAGGCACAGGTCACTCTATTTTCCCATCAGGAAGAAGAATTAACCACAGGCTCAGCCTGCCCCCCGGAACCAGAACAGGGCCTGAAGCCATCCTGCGCTTTTGCGGCCAGCTCCCAAAAAAGCGACTTGTAAAATGGAGCTTCAGGGCACTGCAATTCACAAACCTGCAGAGTTATAAATGATAACTCTCGTCCACAAATATATTGAGGGAAGGCAAAGAAGAGGATTTGAAATCAAGGCAGAATTGCAGGAAACAGATTTCAGGAGGTAGATTCGAATCGCCTTTAAAGCACATGAAAAGCGGCAAAACGTTGACAATGATGCCCTTTTTGGCCAACCAAGCAACCTGGAAAGGCAAATCAGCGCTACAAAGAAGTCTCGCTTCCCATCGGTCAAAAGGGCCATGCTGAAAACAGTGTCAAAACCAGAAATGCAGGACAGGCCATGGAGAAATGGGAGCCTTGCTACACTGATGGGCGGGATGTAAATTGCCAACAGCCACTCTGGAGAAGTGTACGGTGTGTCCTGAAACATCTAAAAAACACAGCTTAGAGAGCATAGGGCACTTCCACGCATGGGGGGATAAAGTGGGAAAATTGAAAATCAGCAAGACACAAGCACCCCAAAGTTTAGGGCTGCTCTGTTGACAAGGTCCTCCACTTCATTCCACCTTAAATATCCCAGGAAAGAGAAAAATGGATAAAAAAGTTGTGGTCCTTATGTACAATGGAATATCACTCAGCCATGAAATCAATGTCATAAGGCTAGTAGCAGCATGATGAGTGGATTTAGGTAAGACGATTCTAAGTGAAATAAGTCACACAGAAAAGGACACTTCTCATAAGGTGTCACTTATAGAGGGAATGTAAAAACCGTTACACTTGAACTGAATTACAAAACAGAACAGAGTCACACATGCAGAAAACACACTATGGCTGCTTAACGGGAAAGGTGAGGTGGGGTGATACATAAAACAAGAGCTTCAAATTAGCTCAGATACCGTTCCATAAACCCAATATATAATAGACAAGACCTACTCCTTGCTCAGAGAACTGGACTCAACACGCCCGATTCACCGCACAAGAATATATCTGACTAGTAATAATCTTAAAACCTATGTATTGATATCTCTCTGTTAGTGTGTCAAGTGGGTGTAAAGCGGCATAAACACAGCCGTGAAAAGCAGCTAAACCCCATTATAAAAATAAATTACTTTTAAAAACCCATGAAACAAAGACAGGGAAAGAGAGAGAAATTCTTACACAATTTGTTCAGGGGCTGTGATGCAACCTGGATTGACCATATCTAGACCCACAGCTGGATGAGACATAAGGGTGGACACTCTTGGGGCTGAGAGGTTTGGTGAGGTTGGGTGAGCAAACACAGACCCTTTAAAGTAATACTGCGTGCTACCCATCGCATGGGTCCCAAATCTCCAGGTTCAAGGGCATCTTCCTACATCGAAAACATGCATGAGAAACCCAGAAGATGGTACACCGTGTGATGGGGAAAGGTTTCTAAAACGCACCTCATTTCTCATCTCCTTGTGCTCGGGTTCGCCATTCCAGCCACTTTACTAGCAATCTCCCTACTTGGAGCCTCAGCACCTTTAACCTCCTGTTCCGTACAGGTTGCAATTTGTCCTGAGGATGAACGGGAAGACGGGAAACCAATGAGAGACTAGCTCTTGGTGTTGGGACAGGCACAGGTCACTCTATTTTCCCATCAGGAAGAAGAATTAACCACAGGCTCAGCCTGCCCCCCGGAACCAGAACAGGGCCTGAAGCCATCCTGCGCTTTTGCGGCCAGCTCCCAAAAAAGCGACTTGTAAAATGGAGCTTCAGGGCACTGCAATTCACAAACCTGCAGAGTTATAAATGATAACTCTCGTCCACAAATATATTGAGGGAAGGCAAAGAAGAGGATTTGAAATCAAGGCAGAATTGCAGGAAACAGATTTCAGGAGGTAGATTCGAATCGCCTTTAAAGCACATGAAAAGCGCAAAACGTTGACAATGATGCCCTTGGCCAAAAAGGGCGTATGCGTTTTTTCCTGAATATATTCAGGAAAAAACGCATACGCCCTTTTTGGCCAACAAAGCAACCTAGAAAGGCAAATCAGCGCTACAAAGAAGTCTCGCTTCCCATCGGTCAAAAGGGCCATGCTGAAAAAAGTGTCAAAACCAGAAATGCAGGACAGGCCATGGAGAAATGGGAGCCTTGCTACACTGATGGGCGGGATGTAAATTGCCAACAGCCACTCTGGAGAAGTGTACGGTGTGTCCTGAAACATCTAAAAAACACAGCTTAGAGAGCATAGGGCACTTCCACGCATGGGGGGATAAAGTGGGAAAATTGAAAATCAGCAAGACACAAGCACCCCAAAGTTTAGGGCTGCTCTGTTGACAAGGACCTCCACTTCATTCCACCTTAAATATCCCAGGAAAGCGAAAAATGGATAAAAAAGTTGTGGTCCTTATGTACAATGGAATATCACTCAGCCATGAAATCAATGTCATAAGGCTAGTAGCAGCATGATGAGTGGATTTAGGTAAGACGATTCTAAGTGAAATAAGTCACACAGAAAAGGACACTTCTCATAAGGTGTCACTTATAGAGGGAATGTAAAAACCGTTACACTTGAACTGAATTACAAAACAGAACAGAGTCACACATGCAGAAAACACACTATGGCTGCTTAACGGGAAAGGTGAGGTGGGGTGATACATAAAACAAGAGCTTCAAATTAGCTCAGATACCGTTCCATAAACCCAATATGTAATAGACAAGACCTACTCCTTGCTCAGAGAACTGGACTCAACACGCCCGATTCACCGCACAAGAATATATCTGACTAGTAATAATCTTAAAACCTATGTATTGATATCTCTCTGTTAGTGTGTCAAGTGGGTGTAAGGCGGCATAAACACAGCCGTGAAAAGCAGCTAAACCCCATTATAAAAATAAATTACTTTTAAAAACCCATGAAACAAAGACAGGGAAAGAGAGAGAAATTCTTACACAATTTGTTCAGGGGCTGTGATGCAACCTGGACTGACCATATCTAGACCCACAGCTGGATGAGACATAAGGGTGGACACTCTTGGGGCTGAGAGGTTTGGTGAGGTTGGGTGAGCAAACGCAGACCCTTTAAAGTAATACTGCGTGCTACCCATCGCATGGGTCCCAAATCTCCAGGTTCAAGGGCAACTTCCTACATCGAAAACATGCATGAGAAACCCAGAAGATGGTACACCGTGTGATGGGGAAAGGTTTCTAAAACGCACCTCATTTCTCATCTCCTTGTGCTCGGGTTCGCCATTCCAGCCACTTTACTAGCAATCTCCCTACTTGGAGCCTCAGCACCTTTAACCTCCTGTTCCGTACAGGTTGCAATTTGTCCTGAGGATGAACGGGAAGACGGGGAACCAATGAGAGACTAGCTCTTGGTGTTGGGACAGGCACAGGTCACTCTATTTTCCCATCAGGAAGAAGAATTAACCACAGGCTCAGCCTGCCCCCCGGAACCAGAACAGGGCCTGAAGCCATCCTGCGCTTTTGCGGCCAGCTCCCAAAAAAGCGACTTGTAAAATGGAGCTTCAGGGCACTGCAATTCACAAACCTGCAGAGTTATAAATGATATCTCTCATCCACAAATATATTGAGGGAAGGCAAAGAAGAGGATTTGAAATCAAGGCAGAATTGCAGGAAATAGATTTCAGGAGGTAGATTCGAATCCCCTTTAAAGCACATGAAAAGCGGCAAAACGTTGACAATGATGCCCTTGGCCAAAAAGGGCGTATGCGTTTTTTCCTGAATATATTCAGGAAAAAACGCATACGCCCTTTTTGGCCAACCAAGCAACCTGGAAAGGCAAATCAGCGCTACAAAGAAGTCTCGCTTCCAATCGGTCAAAAGGGCCATGCTGAAAAAAGTGTCAAAACCAGAAATGCAGGACAGGCCATGGAGAAATGGGAGCCTTGCTACACTGATGGGCGGGATGTAAATTGCCAACAGCCACTCTGGAGAAGTGTACGGTGTGTCCTGAAACATCTATAAAACACAGCTTAGAGAGCATAGGGCACTTCCACGCATGGGGGGATAAAGTGGGAAAATTGAAAATCAGCAAGACACAAGCACCCCAAAGTTTAGGGCTGCTCTGTTGACAAGGACCTCCACTTCATTCCAACTTAAATATCCCAGGAAAGCGAAAAATGGATAAAAAAGTTGTGGTCCTTATGTACAATGGAATATCACTCAGCCATGAAATCAATGTCATAAGGCTAGTAGCAGCATGATGAGTGGATTTAGGTAAGACGATTCTAAGTGAAATAAGTCACACAGAAAAGGACACTTCTCATAAGGTGTCACTTATAGAGGGAATGTAAAAACCGTTACACTTGAACTGAATTACAAAACAGAACAGAGTCACACATGCAGAAAACACACTATGGCTGCTTAACGGGAAAGGTGAGGTGGGGTGATACATAAAACAAGAGCTTCAAATTAGCTCAGATACCGTTCCATAAACCCAATATGTAATAGACAAGACCTACTCCTTGCTCAGAGAACTGGACTCAACACGCCCGATTCACCGCACAAGAATATATCTGACTAGTAATAATCTTAAAACCTATGTATTGATATCTCTCTGTTAGTGTGTCAAGTGGGTGTAAGGCGGCATAAACACAGCCGTGAAAAGCAGCTAAACCCCATTATAAAAATAAATTATTTTAAAAACCCATGAAACAAAGACAGGGAAAGAGAGAGAAATTCTTACACAATTCGTTCAGGGGCTGTGATGCAACCTGGACTGACCATATCTAGACCCACAGCTGGATGAGACATAAGGGTGGACACTCTTGGGGCTGAGAGGTTTGGTGAGGTTGGGTGAGCAAACGCAGACCCTTTAAAGTAATACTGCGTGCTACCCATTGCATGGGTCCCAAATCTCCAGGTTCAAGGGCAACTTCCTACATCGAAAACATGCATGAGAAACCCAGAAGATGGTACACCGTGTGATGGGGAAAGGTTTCTAAAACGCACCTCATTTCTCATCTCCTTGTGCTCGGGTTCGCCATTCCAGCAACTTTACTAGCAATCTCCCTACTTGGAGCCTCAGCACCTTTAACCTCCTGTTCCGTACAGGTTGCAATTTGTCCTGAGGATGAACGGGAAGACGGGGAACCAATGAGAGACTAGCTCTTGGTGTTGGGACAGGCACAGGTCACTCTATTTTCCCATCAGGAAGAAGAATTAACCACAGGCTCAGCCTGCCCCCCGGAACCAGAACAGGGCCTGAAGCCATCCTGCGCTTTTGCGGCCAGCTCCCAAAAAAGCGACTTGTAAAATGGAGCTTCAGGGCACTGCAATTCACAAACCTGCAGAGTTATAAATGATAACTCTCGTCCACAAATATATTGAGGGAAGGCAAAGAAGAGGATTTGAAATCAAGGCAGAATTGCAGGAAACAGATTTCAGGAGGTAGATTCGAATCGCCTTTAAAGCACATGAAAAGCGGCAAAACGTTGACAATGATGCCCTTTTTGGCCAACCAAGCAACCTGGAAAGGCAAATCAGCGCTACAAAGAAGTCTCGCTTCCCATCGGTCAAAAGGGCCATGCTGAAAACAGTGTCAAAACCAGAAATGCAGGACAGGCCATGGAGAAATGGGAGCCTTGCTACACTGATGGGCGGGATGTAAATTGCCAACAGCCACTCTGGAGAAGTGTACGGTGTGTCCTGAAACATCTAAAAAACACAGCTTAGAGAGCATAGGGCACTTCCACGCATGGGGGGATAAAGTGGGAAAATTGAAAATCAGCAAGACACAAGCACCCCAAAGTTTAGGGCTGCTCTGTTGACAAGGTCCTCCACTTCATTCCACCTTAAATATCCCAGGAAAGAGAAAAATGGATAAAAAAGTTGTGGTCCTTATGTACAATGGAATATCACTCAGCCATGAAATCAATGTCATAAGGCTAGTAGCAGCATGATGAGTGGATTTAGGTAAGACGATTCTAAGTGAAATAAGTCACACAGAAAAGGACACTTCTCATAAGGTGTCACTTATAGAGGGAATGTAAAAACCGTTACACTTGAACTGAATTACAAAACAGAACAGAGTCACACATGCAGAAAACACACTATGGCTGCTTAACGGGAAAGGTGAGGTGGGGTGATACATAAAACAAGAGCTTCAAATTAGCTCAGATACCGTTCCATAAACCCAATATATAATAGACAAGACCTACTCCTTGCTCAGAGAACTGGACTCAACACGCCCGATTCACCGCACAAGAATATATCTGACTAGTAATAATCTTAAAACCTATGTATTGATATCTCTCTGTTAGTGTGTCAAGTGGGTGTAAAGCGGCATAAACACAGCCGTGAAAAGCAGCTAAACCCCATTATAAAAATAAATTACTTTTAAAAACCCATGAAACAAAGACAGGGAAAGAGAGAGAAATTCTTACACAATTTGTTCAGGGGCTGTGATGCAACCTGGATTGACCATATCTAGACCCACAGCTGGATGAGACATAAGGGTGGACACTCTTGGGGCTGAGAGGTTTGGTGAGGTTGGGTGAGCAAACACAGACCCTTTAAAGTAATACTGCGTGCTACCCATCGCATGGGTCCCAAATCTCCAGGTTCAAGGGCATCTTCCTACATCGAAAACATGCATGAGAAACCCAGAAGATGGTACACCGTGTGATGGGGAAAGGTTTCTAAAACGCACCTCATTTCTCATCTCCTTGTGCTCGGGTTCGCCATTCCAGCCACTTTACTAGCAATCTCCCTACTTGGAGCCTCAGCACCTTTAACCTCCTGTTCCGTACAGGTTGCAATTTGTCCTGAGGATGAACGGGAAGACGGGGAACCAATGAGAGACTAGCTCTTGGTGTTGGGACAGGCACAGGTCACTCTATTTTCCCATCAGGAAGAAGAATTAACCACAGGCTCAGCCTGCCCCCCGGAACCAGAACAGGGCCTGAAGCCATCCTGCGCTTTTGCGGCCAGCTCCCAAAAAAGCGACTTGTAAAATGGAGCTTCAGGGCACTGCAATTCACAAACCTGCAGAGTTATAAATGATATCTCTCATCCACAAATATATTGAGGGAAGGCAAAGAAGAGGATTTGAAATCAAGGCAGAATTGCAGGAAATAGATTTCAGGAGGTAGATTCGAATCCCCTTTAAAGCACATGAAAAGCGGCAAAACGTTGACAATGATGCCCTTGGCCAAAAAGGGCGTATGCGTTTTTTCCTGAATATATTCAGGAAAAAACGCATACGCCCTTTTTGGCCAACCAAGCAACCTGGAAAGGCAAATCAGCGCTACAAAGAAGTCTCGCTTCCAATCGGTCAAAAGGGCCATGCTGAAAAAAGTGTCAAAACCAGAAATGCAGGACAGGCCATGGAGAAATGGGAGCCTTGCTACACTGATGGGCGGGATGTAAATTGCCAACAGCCACTCTGGAGAAGTGTACGGTGTGTCCTGAAACATCTATAAAACACAGCTTAGAGAGCATAGGGCACTTCCACGCATGGGGGGATAAAGTGGGAAAATTGAAAATCAGCAAGACACAAGCACCCCAAAGTTTAGGGCTGCTCTGTTGACAAGGACCTCCACTTCATTCCAACTTAAATATCCCAGGAAAGCGAAAAATGGATAAAAAAGTTGTGGTCCTTATGTACAATGGAATATCACTCAGCCATGAAATCAATGTCATAAGGCTAGTAGCAGCATGATGAGTGGATTTAGGTAAGACGATTCTAAGTGAAATAAGTCACACAGAAAAGGACACTTCTCATAAGGTGTCACTTATAGAGGGAATGTAAAAACCGTTACACTTGAACTGAATTACAAAACAGAACAGAGTCACACATGCAGAAAACACACTATGGCTGCTTAACGGGAAAGGTGAGGTGGGGTGATACATAAAACAAGAGCTTCAAATTAGCTCAGATACCGTTCCATAAACCCAATATGTAATAGACAAGACCTACTCCTTGCTCAGAGAACTGGACTCAACACGCCCGATTCACCGCACAAGAATATATCTGACTAGTAATAATCTTAAAACCTATGTATTGATATCTCTCTGTTAGTGTGTCAAGTGGGTGTAAGGCGGCATAAACACAGCCGTGAAAAGCAGCTAAACCCCATTATAAAAATAAATTATTTTAAAAACCCATGAAACAAAGACAGGGAAAGAGAGAGAAATTCTTACACAATTCGTTCAGGGGCTGTGATGCAACCTGGACTGACCATATCTAGACCCACAGCTGGATGAGACATAAGGGTGGACACTCTTGGGGCTGAGAGGTTTGGTGAGGTTGGGTGAGCAAACGCAGACCCTTTAAAGTAATACTGCGTGCTACCCATTGCATGGGTCCCAAATCTCCAGGTTCAAGGGCAACTTCCTACATCGAAAACATGCATGAGAAACCCAGAAGATGGTACACTGTGTGATGGGGAAAGGTTTCTAAAACGCACCTCATTTCTCATCTCCTTGTGCTCGGGTTCGCCATTCCAGCAACTTTACTAGCAATCTCCCTACTTGGAGCCTCAGCACCTTTAACCTCCTGTTCCGTACAGGTTGCAATTTGTCCTGAGGATGAACGGGAAGACGGGGAACCAATGAGAGACTAGCTCTTGGTGTTGGGACAGGCACAGGTCACTCTATTTTCCCATCAGGAAGAAGAATTAACCACAGGCTCAGCCTGCCCCCCGGAACCAGAACAGGGCCTGAAGCCATCCTGCGCTTTTGCGGCCAGCTCCCAAAAAAGCGACTTGTAAAATGGAGCTTCAGGGCACTGCAATTCACAAACCTGCAGAGTTATAAATGATAACTCTCGTCCACAAATATATTGAGGGAAGGCAAAGAAGAGGATTTGAAATCAAGGCAGAATTGCAGGAAACAGATTTCAGGAGGTAGATTCGAATCGCCTTTAAAGCACATGAAAAGCGGCAAAACGTTGACAATGATGCCCTTGGCCAAAAAGGGCGTATGCGTTTTTTCCTGAATATATTCAGGAAAAAACGCATACGCCCTTTTTGGCCAACCAAGCAACCTGGAAAGGCAAATCAGCGCTACAAAGAAGTCTCGCTTCCCATCGGTCAAAAGGGCCATGCTGAAAAAAGTGTCAAAACCAGAAATGCAGGACAGGCCATGGAGAAATGGGAGCCTTGCTACACTGATGGGCGGGATGTAAATTGCCAACAGCCACTCTGGAGAAGTGTACGGTGTGTCCTGAAACATCTAAAAAACACAGCTTAGAGAGCATAGGGCACTTCCACGCATGGGGGGATAAAGTGGGAAAATTGAAAATCAGCAACACACAAGCACCCCAAAGTTTAGGGCTGCTCTGTTGACAAGGACCTCCACTTCATTCCACCTTAAATATCCCAGGAAAGCGAAAAATGGATAAAAAAGTTGTGGTCCTTATGTACAATGGAATATCACTCAGCCATGAAATCAATGTCATAAGGCTAGTAGCAGCATGATGAGTGGATTTAGGTAAGACGATTCTAAGTGAAATAAGTCACACAGAAAAGGACATTTCTCATAAGGTGTCACTTATAGAGGGAATGTAAAAACCGTTACACTTGAACTGAATTACAAAACAGAACAGAGTCACACATGCAGAAAACACACTATGGCTGCTTAACGGGAAAGGTGAGGTGGGGTGATACATAAAACAAGAGTTTCAAATTAGCTCAGATACCGTTCCATAAACCCAATATGTAATAGACAAGACCTACTCCTTGCTCAGAGAACTGGACTCAACACGCCCGATTCACCGCACATGAATATATCTGACTAGTAATAATCTTAAAACCTATGTATTGATATCTCTCTGTTAGTGTGTCAAGTGGGTGTAAAGCGGCATAAACACAGCCGTGAGAAGCAGCTAAACCCCATTATAAAAATAAATTACTTTTAAAAACCCATGAAACAAAGACAGGGAAAGAGAGAGAAATTCTTACACAATTTGTTCAGGGGCTGTGATGCAACCTGGACTGACCATATCTAGACCCACAGCTGGATGAGACATAAGGGTGGACACTCTTGGGGCTGAGAGGTTTGGTGAGGTTGGGTGAGCAAACGCAGACCCTTTAAAGTAATACTGCGTGCTACCCATCGCATGGGTCCCAAATCTCCAGGTTCAAGGGCATCTTCCTACATCGAAAACATGCATGAGAAACCCAGAAGATGGTACACCGTGTGATGGGGAAAGGTTTCTAAAACGCACCTCATTTCTCATCTCCTTGTGCTCGGGTTCGCCATTCCAGCCACTTTACTAGCAATCTCCCTACTTGGAGCCTCAGCACCTTTAACCTCCTGTTCCGTACAGGTTGCAATTTGTCCTGAGGATGAACGGGAAGACGGGGAACCAATGAGAGACTAGCTCTTGGTGTTGGGACAGGCACAGGTCACTCTATTTTCCCATCAGGAAGAAGAATTAACCACAGGCTCAGCCTGACCCCCGGAACCAGAACAGGGCCTGAAGCCATCCTGCGCTTTTGCGGCCAGCTCCCAAAAAAGCGACTTGTAAAATGGAGCTTCAGGGCACTGCAATTCACAAACCTGCAGAGTTATAAATGATAACTCTCGTCCACAAATATATTGAGGGAAGGCAAAGAAGAGGATTTGAAATCAATGCAGAATTGCAGGAAACAGATTTCAGGAGGTAGATTCGAATCGCCTTTAAAGCACATGAAAAGCGGCAAAACGTTGACAATGATGCCCTTGGCCAAAAAGGGCGTATGCGTTTTTTCCTGAATATATTCAGGAAAAAACGCATACGCCCTTTTTGGCCAACCAAGCAAGCTGGAAAGGCAAATCAGCGCTACAAAGAAGTCTCGCTTCCCATCGGTCAAAAGGGCCATGCTGAAAAAAGTGTCAAAACCAGAAATGCAGGACAGGCCATGGAGAAATGGAAGCCTTGCTACACTGATGGGCGGGATGTAAATTGCCAACAGCCACTCTGGAGAAGTGTACGGTGTGTCCTGAAACATCTGAAAAACACAGCTTAGAGAGCATAGGGCACTTCCACGCATGGGGGGATAAAGTGGGAAAATTGAAAATCAGCAAGACACAAGCACCCCAAAGTTTAGGGCTGCTCTGTTGACAAGGACCTCCACTTCATTCCACCTTAAATATCCCAGGAAAGCGAAAAATGGATAAAAAAGTTGTGGTCCTTATGTACAATGGAATATCACTCAGCCATGAAATCAATGTCATAAGGCTAGTAGCAGCATGATGAGTGGATTTAGGTAAGACGATTCTAAGTGAAATAAGTCACACAGAAAAGGACACTTCTCATAAGGTGTCACTTATAGAGGGAATGTAAAAACCGTTACACTTGAACTGAATTACAAAACAGAACAGAGTCACACATGCAGAAAACACACTATGGCTGCTTAACGGGAAAGGTGAGGTGGGGTGATACATAAAACAAGAGCTTCAAATTAGCTCAGATACCGTTCCATAAACCCAATATGTAATAGACAAGACCTACTCCTTGCTCAGAGAACTGGACTCAACACGCCCGATTCACCGCACAAGAATATATCTGACTAGTAATAATCTTAAAACCTATGTATTGATATCTCTCTGTTAGTGTGTCAAGTGGGTGTAAGGCGGCATAAACACAGCCGTGAAAAGCAGCTAAACCCCATTATAAAAATAAATTACTTTTAAAAACCCATGAAACAAAGACAGGGAAAGAGAGAGAAATTCTTACACAATTCGTTCAGGGGCTGTGATGCAACCTGGACTGACCATATCTAGACCCACAGCTGGATGAGACATAAGGGTGGACACTCTTGGGGCTGAGAGGTTTGGTGAGGTTGGGTGAGCAAACGCAGACCCTTTAAAGTAATACTGAGTGCTACCCATCGCATGGGTCCCAAATCTCCAGGTTCAAGGGCAACTTCCTACATCGAAAACATGCATGAGAAACCCAGAAGATGGTACACCGTGTGATGGGGAAAGGTTTCTAAAACGCACCTCATTTCTCATCTCCTTGTGCTCGGGTTCGCCATTCCAGCCACTTTACTAGCAATCTCCCTACTTGGAGCCTCAGCACCTTTAACCTCCTGTTCCGTACAGGTTGCAATTTGTCCTGAGGATGAACGGGAAGACGGGGAACCAATGAGAGACTAGCTCTTGGTGTTGGGACAGGCACAGGTCACTCTATTTTCCCATCAGGAAGAAGAATTAACCACAGGCTCAGCCTGCCCCCCGGAACCAGAACAGGGCCTGAAGCCATCCTGCGCTTTTGCGGCCAGCTCCCAAAAAAGCGACTTGTAAAATGGAGCTTCAGGGCACTGCAATTCACAAACCTGCAGAGTTATAAATGATATCTCTCATCCACAAATATATTGAGGGAAGGCAAAGAAGAGGATTTGAAATCAAGGCAGAATTGCAGGAAATAGATTTCAGGAGGTAGATTCGAATCCCCTTTAAAGCACATGAAAAGCGGCAAAACGTTGACAATGATGCCCTTGGCCAAAAAGGGCGTATGCGTTTTTTCCTGAATATATTCAGGAAAAAACGCATACGCCCTTTTTGGCCAACCAAGCAACCTGGAAAGGCAAATCAGCGCTACAAAGAAGTCTCGCTTCCAATCGGTCAAAAGGGCCATGCTGAAAAAAGTGTCAAAACCAGAAATGCAGGACAGGCCATGGAGAAATGGGAGCCTTGCTACACTGATGGGCGGGATGTAAATTGCCAACAGCCACTCTGGAGAAGTGTACGGTGTGTCCTGAAACATCTATAAAACACAGCTTAGAGAGCATAGGGCACTTCCACGCATGGGGGGATAAAGTGGGAAAATTGAAAATCAGCAAGACACAAGCACCCCAAAGTTTAGGGCTGCTCTGTTGACAAGGACCTCCACTTCATTCCAACTTAAATATCCCAGGAAAGCGAAAAATGGATAAAAAAGTTGTGGTCCTTATGTACAATGGAATATCACTCAGCCATGAAATCAATGTCATAAGGCTAGTAGCAGCATGATGAGTGGATTTAGGTAAGACGATTCTAAGTGAAATAAGTCACACAGAAAAGGACACTTCTCATAAGGTGTCACTTATAGAGGGAATGTAAAAACCGTTACACTTGAACTGAATTACAAAACAGAACAGAGTCACACATGCAGAAAACACACTATGGCTGCTTAACGGGAAAGGTGAGGTGGGGTGATACATAAAACAAGAGCTTCAAATTAGCTCAGATACCGTTCCATAAACCCAATATGTAATAGACAAGACCTACTCCTTGCTCAGAGAACTGGACTCAACACGCCCGATTCACCGCACAAGAATATATCTGACTAGTAATAATCTTAAAACCTATGTATTGATATCTCTCTGTTAGTGTGTCAAGTGGGTGTAAGGCGGCATAAACACAGCCGTGAAAAGCAGCTAAACCCCATTATAAAAATAAATTATTTTAAAAACCCATGAAACAAAGACAGGGAAAGAGAGAGAAATTCTTACACAATTCGTTCAGGGGCTGTGATGCAACCTGGACTGACCATATCTAGACCCACAGCTGGATGAGACATAAGGGTGGACACTCTTGGGGCTGAGAGGTTTGGTGAGGTTGGGTGAGCAAACGCAGACCCTTTAAAGTAATACTGCGTGCTACCCATTGCATGGGTCCCAAATCTCCAGGTTCAAGGGCAACTTCCTACATCGAAAACATGCATGAGAAACCCAGAAGATGGTACACCGTGTGATGGGGAAAGGTTTCTAAAACGCACCTCATTTCTCATCTCCTTGTGCTCGGGTTCGCCATTCCAGCCACTTTACTAGCAATCTCCCTACTTGGAGCCTCAGCACCTTTAACCTCCTGTTCCGTACAGGTTGCAATTTGTCCTGAGGATGAACGGGAAGACGGGGAACCAATGAGAGACTAGCTCTTGGTGTTGGGACAGGCACAGGTCACTCTATTTTCCCATCAGGAAGAAGAATTAACCACAGGCTCAGCCTGCCCCCCGGAACCAGAACAGGGCCTGAAGCCATCCTGCGCTTTTGCGGCCAGCTCCCAAAAAAGCGACTTGTAAAATGGAGCTTCAGGGCACTGCAATTCACAAACCTGCAGAGTTATAAATGATAACTCTCGTCCACAAATATATTGAGGGAAGGCAAAGAAGAGGATTTGAAATCAAGGCAGAATTGCAGGAAACAGATTTCAGGAGGTAGATTCGAATCGCCTTTAAAGCACATGAAAAGCGGCAAAACGTTGACAATGATGCCCTTGGCCAAAAAGGGCGTATGCGTTTTTTCCTGAATATATTCAGGAAAAAACGCATACGCCCTTTTTGGCCAACCAAGCAACCTGGAAAGGCAAATCAGCGCTACAAAGAAGTCTCGCTTCCCATCGGTCAAAAGGGCCATGCTGAAAAAAGTGTCAAAACCAGAAATGCAGGACAGGCCATGGAGAAATGGGAGCCTTGCTACACTGATGGGCGGGATGTAAATTGCCAACAGCCACTCTGGAGAAGTGTACGGTGTGTCCTGAAACATCTAAAAAACACAGCTTAGAGAGCATAGGGCACTTCCACGCATGGGGGGATAAAGTGGGAAAATTGAAAATCAGCAACACACAAGCACCCCAAAGTTTAGGGCTGCTCTGTTGACAAGGACCTCCACTTCATTCCACCTTAAATATCCCAGGAAAGCGAAAAATGGATAAAAAAGTTGTGGTCCTTATGTACAATGGAATATCACTCAGCCATGAAATCAATGTCATAAGGCTAGTAGCAGCATGATGAGTGGATTTAGGTAAGACGATTCTAAGTGAAATAAGTCACACAGAAAAGGACACTTCTCATAAGGTGTCACTTATAGAGGGAATGTAAAAACCGTTACACTTGAACTGAATTACAAAACAGAACAGAGTCACACATGCAGAAAACACACTATGGCTGCTTAACGGGAAAGGTGAGGTGGGGTGATACATAAAACAAGAGTTTCAAATTAGCTCAGATACCGTTCCATAAACCCAATATGTAATAGACAAGACCTACTCCTTGCTCAGAGAACTGGACTCAACACGCCCGATTCACCGCACATGAATATATCTGACTAGTAATAATCTTAAAACCTATGTATTGATATCTCTCTGTTAGTGTGTCAAGTGGGTGTAAAGCGGCATAAACACAGCCGTGAGAAGCAGCTAAACCCCATTATAAAAATAAATTACTTTTAAAAACCCATGAAACAAAGACAGGGAAAGAGAGAGAAATTCTTACACAATTTGTTCAGGGGCTGTGATGCAACCTGGACTGACCATATCTAGACCCACAGCTGGATGAGACATAAGGGTGGACACTCTTGGGGCTGAGAGGTTTGGTGAGGTTGGGTGAGCAAACGCAGACCCTTTAAAGTAATACTGCGTGCTACCCATCGCATGGGTCCCAAATCTCCAGGTTCAAGGGCATCTTCCTACATCGAAAACATGCATGAGAAACCCAGAAGATGGTACACCGTGTGATGGGGAAAGGTTTCTAAAACGCACCTCATTTCTCATCTCCTTGTGCTCGGGTTCGCCATTCCAGCCACTTTACTAGCAATCTCCCTACTTGGAGCCTCAGCACCTTTAACCTCCTGTTCCGTACAGGTTGCAATTTGTCCTGAGGATGAACGGGAAGACGGGGAACCAATGAGAGACTAGCTCTTGGTGTTGGGACAGGCACAGGTCACTCTATTTTCCCATCAGGAAGAAGAATTAACCACAGGCTCAGCCTGACCCCCGGAACCAGAACAGGGCCTGAAGCCATCCTGCGCTTTTGCGGCCAGCTCCCAAAAAAGCGACTTGTAAAATGGAGCTTCAGGGCACTGCAATTCACAAACCTGCAGAGTTATAAATGATAACTCTCGTCCACAAATATATTGAGGGAAGGCAAAGAAGAGGATTTGAAATCAATGCAGAATTGCAGGAAACAGATTTCAGGAGGTAGATTCAAATCGCCTTTAAAGCACATGAAAAGCGGCAAAACGTTGACAATGATGCCCTTGGCCAAAAAGGGCGTATGCGTTTTTTCCTGAATATATTCAGGAAAAAACGCATACGCCCTTTTTGGCCAACCAAGCAAGCTGGAAAGGCAAATCAGCGCTACAAAGAAGTCTCGCTTCCCATCGGTCAAAAGGGCCATGCTGAAAAAAGTGTCAAAACCAGAAATGCAGGACAGGCCATGGAGAAATGGAAGCCTTGCTACACTGATGGGCGGGATGTAAATTGCCAACAGCCACTCTGGAGAAGTGTACGGTGTGTCCTGAAACATCTAAAAAACACAGCTTAGAGAGCATAGGGCACTTCCACGCATGGGGGGATAAAGTGGGAAAATTGAAAATCAGCAAGACACAAGCACCCCAAAGTTTAGGGCTGCTCTGTTGACAAGGACCTCCACTTCATTCCACCTTAAATATCCCAGGAAAGCGAAAAATGGATAAAAAAGTTGTGGTCCTTATGTACAATGGAATATCACTCAGCCATGAAATCAATGTCATAAGGCTAGTAGCAGCATGATGAGTGGATTTAGGTAAGACGATTCTAAGTGAAATAAGTCACACAGAAAAGGACACTTCTCATAAGGTGTCACTTATAGAGGGAATGTAAAAACCGTTACACTTGAACTGAATTACAAAACAGAACAGAGTCACACATGCAGAAAACACACTATGGCTGCTTAACGGGAAAGGTGAGGTGGGGTGATACATAAAACAAGAGCTTCAAATTAGCTCAGATACCGTTCCATAAACCCAATATGTAATAGACAAGACCTACTCCTTGCTCAGAGAACTGGACTCAACACGCCCGATTCACCGCACAAGAATATATCTGACTAGTAATAATCTTAAAACCTATGTATTGATATCTCTCTGTTAGTGTGTCAAGTGGGTGTAAGGCGGCATAAACACAGCCGTGAAAAGCAGCTAAACCCCATTATAAAAATAAATTACTTTTAAAAACCCATGAAACAAAGACAGGGAAAGAGAGAGAAATTCTTACACAATTCGTTCAGGGGCTGTGATGCAACCTGGACTGACCATATCTAGACCCACAGCTGGATGAGACATAAGGGTGGACACTCTTGGGGCTGAGAGGTTTGGTGAGGTTGGGTGAGCAAACGCAGACCCTTTAAAGTAATACTGAGTGCTACCCATCGCATGGGTCCCAAATCTCCAGGTTCAAGGGCAACTTCCTACATCGAAAACATGCATGAGAAACCCAGAAGATGGTACACCGTGTGATGGGGAAAGGTTTCTAAAACGCACCTCATTTCTCATCTCCTTGTGCTCGGGTTCGCCATTCCAGCCACTTTACTAGCAATCTCCCTACTTGGAGCCTCAGCACCTTTAACCTCCTGTTCCGTACAGGTTGCAATTTGTCCTGAGGATGAACGGGAAGACGGGGAACCAATGAGAGACTAGCTCTTGGTGTTGGGACAGGCACAGGTCACTCTATTTTCCCATCAGGAAGAAGAATTAACCACAGGCTCAGCCTGCCCCCCGGAACCAGAACAGGGCCTGAAGCCATCCTGCGCTTTTGCGGCCAGCTCCCAAAAAAGCGACTTGTAAAATGGAGCTTCAGGGCACTGCAATTCACAAACCTGCAGAGTTATAAATGATAACTCTCGTCCACAAATATATTGAGGGAAGGCAAAGAAGAGGATTTGAAATCAAGGCAGAATTGCAGGAAACAGATTTCAGGAGGTAGATTCGAATCGCCTTTAAAGCACATGAAAAGCGGCAAAACGTTGACAATGATGCCCTTGGCCAAAAAGGGCGTATGCGTTTTTTCCTGAATATATTCAGGAAAAAACGCATACGCCCTTTTTGGCCAACCAAGCAACATGTAAAGGCAAATCAGCGCTACAAAGAAGTCTCGCTTCCCATCGGTCAAAAGGGCCATGCTGAAAAAAGTGTCAAAACCAGAAATGCAGGACAGGCCATGGAGAAATGGGAGCCTTGCTACACTGATGGGCGGGATGTAAATTGCCAACAGCCACTCTGGAGAAGTGTACGGTGTGTCCTGAAACATCTAAAAAACACAGCTTAGAGAGCATAGGGCACTTCCACGCATTGGGGGATAAAGTGGGAAAATTGAAAATCAGCAAGACACAAGCACCCCAAAGTTTAGGGCTGCTCTGTTGACAAGGACCTCCACTTCATTCCACCTTAAATATCCCAGGAAAGCGAAAAATGGATAAAAAAGTTGTGGTCCTTATGTACAATGGAATATCACTCAGCCATGAAATCAATGTCATAAGGCTAGTAGCAGCATGATGAGTGGATTTAGGTAAGACGATTCTAAGTGAAATAAGTCACACAGAAAGGGACACTTCTCATAAGGTGTCACTTATAGAGGGAATGTAAAAACCGTTACACTTGAACTGAATTACAAAACAGAACAGAGTCACACATGCAGAAAACACACTATGGCTGCTTAACGGGAATGGTGAGGTGGGGTGATACATAAAACAAGAGCTTCAAATTAGCTCAGATACCGTTCCATAAACCCAATATGTAATAGACAAGACCTACTCCTTGCTCAGAGAACTGGACTCAACACGCCCGATTCACCGCACAAGAATATATCTGACTAGTAATAATCTTAAAACCTATGTATTGATATCTCTCTGTTAGTGTGTCAAGTGGGTGTAAGGCGGCATAAACACAGCCGTGAAAAGCAGCTAAACCCCATTATAAAAATAAATTACTTTTAAAAACCCATGAAACAAAGACAGGGAAAGGGAGAGAAATTATTACACAATTCGTTCAGGGGCTGTGATGCAACCTGGACTGACCATATCTAGACCCACAGCTGGATGAGACATAAGGGTGGACACTCTTGGGGCTGAGAGGTTTGTTGAGGTTGGGTGAGCAAACGCAGACCCTTTAAAGTAATACTGCGTGCTACCCATCGCATGGGTCCCAAATCTCCAGGTTCAAGGGCAACTTCCTACATCGAAAACATGCATGAGAAACCCAGAAGATGGTACACCGTGTGATGGGGAAAGGTTTCTAAAACGCACCTCATTTCTCATCTCCTTGTGCTCGGGTTCGCCATTCCAGCCACTTTACTAGCAATCTCCCTACTTGGAGCCTCAGCACCTTTAACCTCCTGTTCCGTACAGGTTGCAATTTGTCCTGAGGATGAACGGGAAGACGGGGAACCAATGAGAGACTAGCTCTTGGTGTTGGGACAGGCACAGGTCACTCTATTTTCCCATCAGGAAGAAGAATTAACCACAGGCTCAGCCTGCCCCCCGGAACCAGAACAGGGCCTGAAGCCATCCTGCGCTTTTGCGGCCAGCTCCCAAAAAAGCGACTTGTAAAATGGAGCTTCAGGGCACTGCAATTCACAAACCTGCAGAGTTATAAATGATAACTCTCGTCCACAAATATATTGAGGGAAGGCAAAGAAGAGGATTTGAAATCAAGGCAGAATTGCAGGAAACAGATTTCAGGAGGTAGATTCGAATCGCCTTTAAAGCACATGAAAAGCGGCAAAACGTTGACAATGATGCCCTTGGCCAAAAAGGGCGTATGCGTTTTTTCCTGAATATATTCAGGAAAAAACGCATACGCCCTTTTTGGCCAACCAAGCAACCTGGAAAGGCAAATCAGCGCTACAAAGAAGTCTCGCTTCCCATCGGTCAAAAGGGCCATGCTGAAAAAAGTGTCAAAACCAGAAATGCAGGACAGGCCATGGAGAAATGGGAGCCTTGCTACACTGATGGGCGGGATGTAAATTGCCAACAGCCACTCTGGAGAAGTGTACGGTGTGTCCTGAAACATCTAAAAAACACAGCTTAGAGAGCATAGGGCACTTCCACGCATGGGGGGATAAAGTGGGAAAATTGAAAATCAGCAAGACACAAGCACCCCAAAGTTTAGGGCTGCTCTGTTGACAAGGACCTCCACTTCATTCCACCTTAAATATCCCAGGAAAGCGAAAAATGGATAAAAAAGTTGTGGTCCTTATGTACAATGGAATATCACTCAGCCATGAAATCAATGTCATAAGGCTAGTAGCAGCATGATGAGTGGATTTAGGTAAGACGATTCTAAGTGAAATAAGTCACAAAGAAAAGGACACTTCTCATAAGGTGTCACTTATAGAGGGAATGTAAAAACCGTTACACTTGAACTGAATTACAAAACAGAACAGAGTCACACATGCAGAAAACACACTATGCCTGCTTAACGGGAAAGGTGAGGTGGGGTGATACATAAAACAAGAGCTTCAAATTAGCTCAGATACCATTCCATAAACCCAATATGTAATAGACAAGACCTACTCCTTGCTCAGAGAACTGGACTCAACACGCCCGATTCACCGCACAAGAATATATCTGACTAGTAATAATCTTAAAACCTATGTATTGATATCTCTCTGTTAGTGTGTCAAGTGGGTGTAAGGCGGCATAAACACAGCCGTGAAAAGCAGCTAAACCCCATTATAAAAATAAATTACTTTTAAAAACCCATGAAACAAAGACAGGGAAAGAGAGAGAAATTCTTACACAATTCGTTCAGGGGCTGTGATGCAACCTGGACTGACCATATCTAGACCCACAGCTGGATGAGACATAAGGGTGGACACTCTTGGGGCTGAGAGGTTTGGTGAGGTTGGGTGAGCAAACGCAGACCCTTTAAAGTAATACTGCGTGCTACCCATCGCATGGGTCCCAAATCTCCAGGTTCAAGGGCAACTTCCTACATCGAAAACATGCATGAGAAACCCAGAAGATGGTACACCGTGTGATGGGGAAAGGTTTCTAAAACGCACCTCATTTCTCATCTCCTTGTGCTCGGGTTCGCCATTCCAGCCACTTTACTAGCAATCTCCCTACTTGGAGCCTCAGCACCTTTAACCTCCTGTTCCGTACAGGTTGCAATTTGTCCTGAGGATGAACGGGAAGACGGGGAACCAATGAGAGACTAGCTCTTGGTGTTGGGACAGGCACAGGTCACTCTATTTTCCCATCAGGAAGAAGAATTAACCACAGGCTCAGCCTGCCCCCCGGAACCAGAACAGGGCCTGAAGCCATCCTGCGCTTTTGCGGCCAGCTCCCAAAAAAGCGACTTGTAAAATGGAGCTTCAGGGCACTGCAATTCACAAACCTGCAGAGTTATAAATGATAACTCTCGTCCACAAATATATTGAGGGAAGGCAAAGAAGAGGATTTGAAATCAAGGCAGAATTGCAGGAAACAGATTTCAGGAGGTAGATTCGAATCGCCTTTAAAGCACATGAAAAGCGGCAAAACGTTGACAATGATGCCCTTGGCCAAAAAGGGCGTATGCGTTTTTTCCTGAATATATTCAGGAAAAAACGCATACGCCCTTTTTGGCCAACCAAGCAACCTGGAAAGGCAAATCAGCGCTACAAAGAAGTCTCGCTTCCCATCGGTCAAAAGGGCCATGCTGAAAAAAGTGTCAAAACCAGAAATGCAGGACAGGCCATGGAGAAATGGGAGCCTTGCTACACTGATGGGCGGGATGTAAATTGCCAACAGCCACTCTGGAGAAGTGTACGGTGTGTCCTGAAACATCTAAAAAACACAGCTTAGAGAGCATAGGGCACTTCCACGCATGGGGGATAAAGTGGGAAAATTGAAAATCAGCAAGACACAAGCACCCCAAAGTTTAGGGCTGCTCTGTTGACAAGGACCTCCACTTCATTCCACCTTAAATATCCCAGGAAAGCGAAAAATGGATAAAAAAGTTGTGGTCCTTATGTACAATGGAATATCACTCAGCCATGAAATCAATGTCATAAGGCTAGTAGCAGCATGATGAGTGGATTTAGGTAAGACGATTCTAAGTGAAATAAGTCACACAGAAAAGGACACTTCTCATAAGGTGTCACTTATAGAGGGAATGTAAAAACCGTTACACTTGAACTGAATTACAAAACAGAACAGAGTCACACATGCAGAAAACACACTATGGCTGCTTAACGGGAAAGGTGAGGTGGGGTGATACATAAAACAAGAGCTTCAAATTAGCTCAGATACCGTTCCATAAACCCAATATGTAATAGACAAGACCTACTCCTTGCTCAGAGAACTGGACTCAACACGCCCGATACACCGCACAAGAATATATCTGACTAGTAATAATCTTAAAAACTATGTATTGATATCTCTCTGTTAGTGTGTCAAGTGGGTGTAAGGCGGCATAAGCACAGCCGTGAAAAGCAGCTAAACCCCATTATAAAAATAAATTACTTTTAAAAACCCATGAAACAAAGACAGGGAAAGAGAGAGAAATTCTTACACAATTCGTTCAGGGGCTGTGATGCAACCTGGACTGACCATATCTAGACCCACAGCTGGATGAGACATAAGGGTGGACACTCTTGGGGCTGAGAGGTTTGGTGAGGTTGGGTGAGCAAACGCAGACCCTTTAAAGTAATACTGCGTGCTACCCATCGCATGGGTCCCAAATCTCCAGGTTCAAGGGCAACTTCCTACATCGAAAACATGCATGAGAAACCCAGAAGATGGTACACCGTGTGATGGGGAAAGGTTTCTAAAACGCACCTCATTTCTCATCTCCTTGTGCTCGGGTTCGCCATTCCAGCCACTTTACTAGCAATCTCCCTACTTGGAGCCTCAGCACCTTTAACCTCCTGTTCCGTACAGGTTGCAATTTGTCCTGAGGATGAACGGGAAGACGGGAAACCAATGAGAGACTAGCTCTTGGTGTTGGGACAGGCACAGGTCACTCTATTTTCCCATCAGGAAGAAGAATTAACCACAGGCTCAGCCTGCCCCCTGGAACCAGAACAGGGCCTGAAGCCATCCTGCGCTTTTGCGGCCAGCTCCCAAAAAAGCGACTTGTAAAATGGAGCTTCAGGGCACTGCAATTCACAAACCTGCAGAGTTATAAATGATAACTCTCGTCCACAAATATATTGAGGGAAGGCAAAGAAGAGGATTTGAAATCAAGGCAGAATTGCAGGAAACAGATTGAAGGAGGTAGATTCGAATCGCCTTTAAAGCACATGAAAAGCGGCAAAACGTTGACAATGATGCCCTTGGCCAAAAAGGGCGTATGCGTTTTTTCCTGAATATATTCAGGAAAAAACGCATACGCCCTTTTTGGCCAACCAAGCAACCTGGAAAGGCAAATCAGCGCTACAAAGAAGTCTCGCTTCCCATCGGTCAAAAGGGCCATGCTGAAAAAAAGTGTCAAAACCAGAAATGCAGGACAGGCCATGGAGAAATGGGAGCCTTGCTACACTGATGGGCGGGATGTAAATTGCCAACAGCCACTCTGGAGAAGTGTACGGTGTGTCCTGAAACATCTAAAAAACACAGCTTAGAGAGCATAGGGCACTTCCACGCATGGGGGGATAAAGTGGGAAAATTGAAAATCAGCAAGACACAAGCACCCCAAAGTTTAGGGCTGCTCTGTTGACAAGGACCTCCACTTCATTCCACCTTAAATATCCCAGGAAAGCGAAAAATGGATAAAAAAGTTGTGGTCCTTATGTACAATGGAATATCACTCAGCCATGAAATCAATGTCATAAGGCTAGTAGCAGCATGATGAGTGGATTTAGGTAAGACGATTCTAAGTGAAATAAGTCACACAGAAAAGGACACTTCTCATAAGGTGTCACTTATAGAGGGAATGTAAAAACCGTTACACTTGAACTGAATTACAAAACAGAACAGAGTCACACATGCAGAAAACACACTATGGCTGCTTAACGGGAAAGGTGAGGTGGGGTGATACATAAAACAAGAGCTTCAAATTAGCTCAGATACCGTTCCATAAACCCAATATGTAATAGACAAGACCTACTCCTTGCTCAGAGAACTGGACTCAACACGCCCGATTCACCGCACATGAATATATCTGACTAGTAATAATCTTAAAACCTATGTATTGATATCTCTCTGTTAGTGTGTCAAGTGGGTGTAAGGCAGCATAAACACAGCCGTGAAAAGCAGCTAAACCCCATTATAAAAATAAATTACTTTTAAAAACCCATGAAACAAAGACAGGGAAAGAGAGAGAAATTCTTACACAATTCGTTCAGGGGCTGTGATGCAACCTGGACTGACCATATCTAGACCCACAGCTGGATGAGACATAAGGGTGGACACTCTTGGGGCTGAGAGGTTTGGTGAGGTTGGGTGAGCAAACGCAGACCCTTTAAAGTAATACTGCGTGCTACCCATCGCATGGGTCCCAAATCTCCAGGTTCAAGGGCAACTTCCTACATCGAAAACATGCATGAGAAACCCAGAAGATGGTACACCGTGTGATGGGGAAAGGTTTCTAAAACGCACCTCATTTCTCATCTCCTTGTGCTCGGGTTCGCCATTCCAGCCACTTTACTAGCAATCTCCCTACTTGGAGCCTCAGCACCTTTAACCTCCTGTTCCGTACAGGTTGCAATTTGTCCTGAGGATGAACGGGAAGACGGGAAACCAATGAGAGACTAGCTCTTGGTGTTGGGACAGGCACAGGTCACTCTATTTTCCCATCAGGCAGAAGAATTAACCACAGGCTCAGCCTGCCCCCCGGAACCAGAACAGGGCCTGAAGCCATCCTGCGCTTTTGCGGCCAGCTCCCAAAAAAGCGACTTGTAAAATGGAGCTTCAGGGCACTACAATTCACAAACCTGCAGAGTTATAAATGATAACTCTCGTCCACAAATATATTGAGGGAAGGCAAAGAAGAGGATTTGAAATCAAGGCAGAATTGCAGGAAACAGATTTCAGGAGGTAGATTCGAATCGCCTTTAAAGCACATGAAAAGCGGCAAAACGTTGACAATGATGCCCTTGGCCAAAAAGGGCGTATGCGTTTTTTCCTGAATATATTCAGGAAAAAACGCATACGCCCTTTTTGGCCAACCAAGCAACCTGGAAAGGCAAATCAGCGCTACAAAGAAGTCTCGCTTCCCATCGGTCAAAAGGGCCATGCTGAAAAAAGTGTCAAAACCAGAAATGCAGGACAGGCCATGGAGAAATGGGAGCCTTGCTACACTGATGGGCGGGATGTAAATTGCCAACAGCCACTCTGGAGAAGTGTACGGTGTGTCCTGAAACATCTAAAAAACACAGCTTAGAGAGCATAGGGCACTTCCACGCATGGGGGGATAAAGTGGGAAAATTGAAAATCAGCAAGACACAAGCACCCCAAAGTTTAGGGCTGCTCTGTTGACAAGGACCTCCACTTCATTCCACCTTAAATATCCCAGGAAAGCGAAAAATGGATAAAAAAGTTGTGGTCCTTATGTACAATGGAATATCACTCAGCCATGAAATCAATGTCATAAGGCTAGTAGCAGCATGATGAGTGGATTTAGGTAAGACGATTCTAAGTGAAATAAGTCACACAGAAAAGGACACTTCTCATAAGGTGTCACTTATAGAGGGAATGTAAAAACCGTTACACTTGAACTGAATTACAAAACAGAACAGAGTCACACATGCAGAAAACACACTATGGCTGCTTAACGGGAAAGGTGAGGTGGGGTGATACATAAAACAAGAGCTTCAAATTAGCTCAGATACCGTTCCATAAACCCAATATGTAATAGACAAGACCTACTCCTTGCTCAGAGAACTGGACTCAACACGCCCGATTCACCGCACAAGAATATATCTGACTAGTAATAATCTTAAAACCTATGTATTGATATCTCTCTGTTAGTGTGTCAAGTGGGTGTAAGGCGGCATAAGCACAGCCGTGAAAAGCAGCTAAACCCCATTATAAAAATAAATTACTTTTAAAAACCCATGAAACAAAGACAGGGAAAGAGAGAGAAATTCTTACACAATTCGTTCAGGGGCTGTGATGCAACCTGGACTGACCATATCTAGACCCACAGCTGGATGAGACATAAGGGTGGACACTCTTGGGGCTGAGAGGTTTGGTGAGGTTGGGTGAGCAAACGCAGACCCTTTAAAGTAATACTGCGTGCTACCCATCGCATGGGTCCCAAATCTCCAGGTTCAAGGGCAACTTCCTACATCGAAAACATGCATGAGAAACCCAGAAGATGGTACACCGTGTGATGGGGAAAGGTTTCTAAAACGCACCTCATTTCTCATCTCCTTGTGCTCGGGTTCGCCATTCCAGCCACTTTACTAGCAATCTCCCTACTTGGAGCCTCAGCACCTTTAACCTCCTGTTCCGTACAGGTTGCAATTTGTCCTGAGGATGAACGGGAAGACGGGAAACCAATGAGAGACTAGCTCTTGGTGTTGGGACAGGCACAGGTCACTCTATTTTCCCATCAGGAAGAAGAATTAACCACAGGCTCAGCCTGCCCCCCGGAACCAGAACAGGGCCTGAAGCCATCCTGCGCTTTTGCGGCCAGCTCCCAAAAAAGCGACTTGTAAAATGGAGCTTCAGGGCACTGCAATTCACAAACCTGCAGAGTTATAAATGATAACTCTCGTCCACAAATATATTGAGGGAAGGCAAAGAAGAGGATTTGAAATCAAGGCAGAATTGCAGGAAACAGATTTCAGGAGGTAGATTCGAATCGCCTTTAAAGCACATGAAAAGCGGCAAAACGTTGACAATGATGCCCTTGGCCAAAAAGGGCGTATGCGTTTTTTCCTGAATATATTCAGGAAAAAACGCATACGCCCTTTTTGGCCAACCAAGCAACCTGGAAAGGCAAATCAGCGCTACAAAGAAGTCTCGCTTCCCATCGGTCAAAAGGGCCATGCTGAAAAAAGTGTCAAAACCAGAAATGCAGGACAGGCCATGGAGAAATGGGAGCCTTGCTACACTGATGGGCGGGATGTAAATTGCCAACAGCCACTCTGGAGAAGTGTACGGTGTGTCCTGAAACATCTAAAAAACACAGCTTAGAGAGCATAGGGCACTTCCACGCATGGGGGGATAAAGTGGGAAAATTGAAAATCAGCAAGACACAAGCACCCCAAAGTTTAGGGCTGCTCTGTTGACAAGGACCTCCACTTCATTCCACCTTAAATATCCCAGGAAAGCGAAAAATGGATAAAAAAGTTGTGGTCCTTATGTACAATGGAATATCACTCAGCCATGAAATCAATGTCATAAGGCTAGTAGCAGCATGATGAGTGGATTTAGGTAAGACGATTCTAAGTGAAATAAGTCACACAGAAAAGGACACTTCTCATAAGGTGTCACTTATAGAGGGAATGTAAAAACCGTTACACTTGAACTGAATTACAAAACAGAACACAGTCACACATGCAGAAAACACACTATGGCTGCTTAACGGGAAAGGTGAGGTGGGGTGATACATAAAACAAGAGCTTCAAATTAGCTCAGATACCGTTCCATAAACCCAATATGTAATAGACAAGACCTACTCCTTGCTCAGAGAACTGGACTCAACACGCCCGATTCACCGCACATGAATATATCTGACTAGTAATAATCTTAAAACCTATGTATTGATATCTCTCTGTTAGTGTGTCAAGTGGGTGTAAGGCGGCATAAACACAGCCGTGAAAAGCAGCTAAACCCCATTATAAAAATAAATTACTTTTAAAAACCCATGAAACAAAGACAGGGAAAGAGAGAGAAATTCTTACACAATTCGTTCAGGGGCTGTGATGCAACCTGGACTGACCATATCTAGACCCACAGCTGGATGAGACATAAGGGTGGACACTCTTGGGGCTGAGAGGTTTGGTGAGGTTGGGTGAGCAAACGCAGACCCTTTAAAGTAATACTGCGTGCTACCCATCGCATGGGTCCCAAATCTCCAGGTTCAAGGGCAACTTCCTACATCGAAAACATGCATGAGAAACCCAGAAGATGGTACACCGTGTGAGGGGGAAAGGTTTCTAAAACGCACCTCATTTCTCATCTCCTTGTGCTCGGGTTCGCCATTCCAGCCACTTTACTAGCAATCTCCCTACTTGGAGCCTCAGCACCTTTAACCTCCTGTTCCGTACAGGTTGCAATTTGTCCTGAGGATGAACGGGAAGACGGGAAACCAATGAGAGACTAGCTCTTGGTGTTGGGACAGGCACAGGTCACTCTATTTTCCCATCAGGAAGAAGAATTAACCACAGGCTCAGCCTGCCCCCCGGAACCAGAACAGGGCCTGAAGACATCCTGCGCTTTTGCGGCCAGCTCCCAAAAAAGCGACTTGTAAAATGGAGCTTCAGGGCACTGCAATTCACAAACCTGCAGAGTTATAAATGATAACTCTCGTCCACAAATATATTGAGGGAAGGCAAAGAAGAGGATTTGAAATCAAGGCAGAATTGCAGGAAACAGATTTCAGGAGGTAGATTCGAATCGCCTTTAAAGCACATGAAAAGCGGCAAAACGTTGACAATGATGCCCTTGGCCAAAAAGGGCGTATGCGTTTTTTCCTGAATATATTCAGGAAAAAACGCATACGCCCTTTTTGGCCAACCAAGCAACCTGGAAAGGCAAATCAGCGCTACAAAGAAGTCTCGCTTCCCATCGGTCAAAAGGGCCATGCTGAAAAAAAGTGTCAAAACCAGAAATGCAGGACAGGCCATGGAGAAATGGGAGCCTTGCTACACTGATGGGCGGGATGTAAATTGCCAACAGCCACTCTGGAGAAGTGTACGGTGTGTCCTGAAACATCTAAAAAACACAGCTTAGAGAGCATAGGGCACTTCCACGCATGGGGGGATAAAGTGGGAAAATTGAAAATCAGCAAGACACAAGCACCCCAAAGTTTAGGGCTGCTCTGTTGACAAGGACCTCCACTTCATTCCACCTTAAATATCCCAGGAAAGCGAAAAATGGATAAAAAAGTTGTGGTCCTTATGTACAATGGAATATCACTCAGCCATGAAATCAATGTCATAAGGCTAGTAGCAGCATGATGAGTGGATTTAGGTAAGACGATTCTAAGTGAAATAAGTCACACAGAAAAGGACACTTCTCATAAGGTGTCACTTATAGAGGGCATGTAAAAACCGTTACACTTGAACTGAATTACAAAACAGAACAGAGTCACACATGCAGAAAACACACTATGGCTGCTTAACGGGAAAGGTGAGGTGGGGTGATACATAAAACAAGAGCTTCAAATTAGCTCAGATACCGTTCCATAAACCCAATATGTAATAGACAAGACCTACTCCTTGCTCAGAGAACTGGACTCAACACGCCCGATTCACCGCACATGAATATATCTGACTAGTAATAATCTTAAAACCTATGTATTGATATCTCTCTGTTAGTGTGTCAAGTGGGTGTAAGGCGGCATAAACACAGCCGTGAAAAGCAGCTAAACCCCATTATAAAAATAAATTACTTTTAAAAACCCATGAAACAAAGACAGGGAAAGAGAGAGAAATTCTTACACAATTCGTTCAGGGGCTGTGATGCAACCTGGACTGACCATATCTAGACCCACAGCTGGATGAGACATAAGGGTGGACACTCTTGGGGCTGAGAGGTTTGGTGAGGTTGGGTGAGCAAACGCAGACCCTTTAAAGTAATACTGCGTGCTACCCATCGCATGGGTCCCAAATCTCCAGGTTCAAGGGCAACTTCCTACATCGAAAACATGCATGAGAAACCCAGAAGATGGTACACCGTGTGAGGGGGAAAGGTTTCTAAAACGCACCTCATTTCTCATCTCCTTGTGCTCGGGTTCGCCATTCCAGCCACTTTACTAGCAATCTCCCTACTTGGAGCCTCAGCACCTTTAACCTCCTGTTCCGTACAGGTTGCAATTTGTCCTGAGGATGAACGGGAAGACGGGAAACCAATGAGAGACTAGCTCTTGGTGTTGGGACAGGCACAGGTCACTCTATTTTCCCATCAGGAAGAAGAATTAACCACAGGCTCAGCCTGCCCCCCGGAACCAGAACAGGGCCTGAAGCCATCCTGCGCTTTTGCGGCCAGCTCCCAAAAAAGCGACTTGTAAAATGGAGCTTCAGGGCACTGCAATTCACAAACCTGCAGAGTTATAAATGATAACTCTCGTCCACAAATATATTGAGGGAAGGCAAAGAAGAGGATTTGAAATCAAGGCAGAATTGCAGGAAACAGATTTCAGGAGGTAGATTCGAATCGCCTTTAAAGCACATGAAAAGCGGCAAAACGTTGACAATGATGCCCTTGGCCAAAAAGGGCGTATGCGTTTTTTCCTGAATATATTCAGGAAAAAACGCATACGCCCTTTTTGGCCAACCAAGCAACCTGGAAAGGCAAATCAGCGCTACAAAGAAGTCTCGCTTCCCATCGGTCAAAAGGGCCATGCTGAAAAAAAGTGTCAAAACCAGAAATGCAGGACAGGCCATGGAGAAATGGGAGCCTTGCTACACTGATGGGCGGGATGTAAATTGCCAACAGCCACTCTGGAGAAGTGTACGGTGTGTCCTGAAACATCTAAAAAACACAGCTTAGAGAGCATAGGGCACTTCCACGCATGGGGGGATAAAGTGGGAAAATTGAAAATCAGCAAGACACAAGCACCCCAAAGTTTAGGGCTGCTCTGTTGACAAGGACCTCCACTTCATTCCACCTTAAATATCCCAGGAAAGCGAAAAATGGATAAAAAAGTTGTGGTCCTTATGTACAATGGAATATCACTCAGCCATGAAATCAATGTCATAAGGCTAGTAGCAGCATGATGAGTGGATTTAGGTAAGACGATTCTAAGTGAAATAAGTCACACAGAAAAGGACACTTCTCATAAGGTGTCACTTATAGAGGGAATGTAAAAACCGTTACACTTGAACTGAATTACAAAACAGAACAGAGTCACACATGCAGAAAACACACTATGGCTGCTTAACGGGAAAGGTGAGGTGGGGTGATACATAAAACAAGAGCTTCAAATTAGCTCAGATACCGTTCCATAAACCCAATATGTAATAGACAAGACCTACTCCTTGCTCAGAGAACTGGACTCAACACGCCCGATTCACCGCACATGAATATATCTGACTAGTAATAATCTTAAAACCTATGTATTGATATCTCTCTGTTAGTGTGTCAAGTGGGTGTAAGGCAGCATAAACACAGCCGTGAAAAGCAGCTAAACCCCATTATAAAAATAAATTACTTTTAAAAACCCATGAAACAAAGACAGGGAAAGAGAGAGAAATTCTTACACAATTCGTTCAGGGGCTGTGATGCAACCTGGACTGACCATATCTAGACCCACAGCTGGATGAGACATAAGGGTGGACACTCTTGGGGCTGAGAGGTTTGGTGAGGTTGGGTGAGCAAACGCAGACCCTTTAAAGTAATACTGCGTGCTACCCATCGCATGGGTCCCAAATCTCCAGGTTCAAGGGCAACTTCCTACATCGAAAACATGCATGAGAAACCCAGAAGATGGTACACCGTGTGAGGGGGAAAGGTTTCTAAAACGCACCTCATTTCTCATCTCCTTGTGCTCGGGTTCGCCATTCCAGCCACTTTACTAGCAATCTCCCTACTTGGAGCCTCAGCACCTTTAACCTCCTGTTCCGTACAGGTTGCAATTTGTCCTGAGGATGAACGGGAAGACGGGAAACCAATGAGAGACTAGCTCTTGGTGTTGGGACAGGCACAGGTCACTCTATTTTCCCATCAGGCAGAAGAATTAACCACAGGCTCAGCCTGCCCCCCGGAACCAGAACAGGGCCTGAAGCCATCCTGCGCTTTTGCGGCCAGCTCCCAAAAAAGCGACTTGTAAAATGGAGCTTCAGGGCACTGCAATTCACAAACCTGCAGAGTTATAAATGATAACTCTCGTCCACAAATATATTGAGGGAAGGCAAAGAAGAGGATTTGAAATCAAGGCAGAATTGCAGGAAACAGATTTCAGGAGGTAGATTCGAATCGCCTTTAAAGCACATGAAAAGCGGCAAAACGTTGACAATGATGCCCTTGGCCAAAAAGGGCGTATGCGTTTTTTCCTGAATATATTCAGGAAAAAACGCATACGCCCTTTTTGGCCAACCAAGCAACCTGGAAAGGCAAATCAGCGCTACAAAGAAGTCTCGCTTCCCATCGGTCAAAAGGGCCATGCTGAAAAAAGTGTCAAAACCAGAAATGCAGGACAGGCCATGGAGAAATGGGAGCCTTGCTACACTGATGGGCGGGATGTAAATTGCCAACAGCCACTCTGGAGAAGTGTACGGTGTGTCCTGAAACATCTAAAAAACACAGCTTAGAGAGCATAGGGCACTTCCACGCATGGGGGGATAAAGTGGGAAAATTGAAAATCAGCAAGACACAAGCACCCCAAAGTTTAGGGCTGCTCTGTTGACAAGGACCTCCACTTCATTCCACCTTAAATATCCCAGGAAAGCGAAAAATGGATAAAAAAGTTGTGGTCCTTATGTACAATGGAATATCACTCAGCCATGAAATCAATGTCATAAGGCTAGTAGCAGCATGATGAGTGGATTTAGGTAAGACGATTCTAAGTGAAATAAGTCACACAGAAAAGGACACTTCTCATAAGGTGTCACTTATAGAGGGAATGTAAAAACCGTTACACTTGAACTGAATTACAAAACAGAACAGAGTCACACATGCAGAAAACACACTATGGCTGCTTAACGGGAAAGGTGAGGTGGGGTGATACATAAAACAAGAGCTTCAAATTAGCTCAGATACCGTTCCATAAACCCAATATGTAATAGACAAGACCTACTCCTTGCTCAGAGAACTGGACTCAACACGCCCGATTCACCGCACAAGAATATATCTGACTAGTAATAATCTTAAAAACTATGTATTGATATCTCTCTGTTAGTGTGTCAAGTGGGTGTAAGGCGGCATAAGCACAGCCGTGAAAAGCAGCTAAACCCCATTATAAAAATAAATTACTTTTAAAAACCCATGAAACAAAGACAGGGAAAGAGAGAGAAATTCTTACACAATTCGTTCAGGGGCTGTGATGCAACCTGGACTGACCATATCTAGACCCACAGCTGGATGAGACATAAGGGTGGACACTCTTGGGGCTGAGAGGTTTGGTGAGGTTGGGTGAGCAAACGCAGACCCTTTAAAGTAATACTGCGTGCTACCCATCGCATGGGTCCCAAATCTCCAGGTTCAAGGGCAACTTCCTACATCGAAAACATGCATGAGAAACCCAGAAGATGGTACACCGTGTGATGGGGAAAGGTTTCTAAAACGCACCTCATTTCTCATCTCCTTGTGCTCGGGTTCGCCATTCCAGCCACTTTACTAGCAATCTCCCTACTTGGAGCCTCAGCACCTTTAACCTCCTGTTCCGTACAGGTTGCAATTTGTCCTGAGGATGAACGGGAAGACGGGAAACCAATGAGAGACTAGCTCTTGGTGTTGGGACAGGCACAGGTCACTCTATTTTCCCATCAGGCAGAAGAATTAACCACAGGCTCAGCCTGCCCCCCGGAACCAGAACAGGGCCTGAAGCCATCCTGCGCTTTTGCGGCCAGCTCCCAAAAAAGCGACTTGTAAAATGGAGCTTCAGGGCACTGCAATTCACAAACCTGCAGAGTTATAAATGATAACTCTCGTCCACAAATATATTGAGGGAAGGCAAAGAAGAGGATTTGAAATCAAGGCAGAATTGCAGGAAACAGATTTCAGGAGGTAGATTCGAATCGCCTTTAAAGCACATGAAAAGCGGCAAAACGTTGACAATGATGCCCTTGGCCAAAAAGGGCGTATGCGTTTTTTCCTGAATATATTCAGGAAAAAACGCATACGCCCTTTTTGGCCAACCAAGCAACCTGGAAAGGCAAATCAGCGCTACAAAGAAGTCTCGCTTCCCATCGGTCAAAAGGGCCATGCTGAAAAAAGTGTCAAAACCAGAAATGCAGGACAGGCCATGGAGAAATGGGAGCCTTGCTACACTGATGGGCGGGATGTAAATTGCCAACAGCCACTCTGGAGAAGTGTACGGTGTGTCCTGAAACATCTAAAAAACACAGCTTAGAGAGCATAGGGCACTTCCACGCATGGGGGGATAAAGTGGGAAAATTGAAAATCAGCAAGACACAAGCACCCCAAAGTTTAGGGCTGCTCTGTTGACAAGGACCTCCACTTCATTCCACCTTAAATATCCCAGGAAAGCGAAAAATGGATAAAAAAGTTGTGGTCCTTATGTACAATGGAATATCACTCAGCCATGAAATCAATGTCATAAGGCTAGTAGCAGCATGATGAGTGGATTTAGGTAAGACGATTCTAAGTGAAATAAGTCACACAGAAAAGGACACTTCTCATAAGGTGTCACTTATAGAGGGAATGTAAAAACCGTTACACTTGAACTGAATTACAAAACAGAACAGAGTCACACATGCAGAAAACACACTATGGCTGCTTAACGGGAAAGGTGAGGTGGGGTGATACATAAAACAAGAGCTTCAAATTAGCTCAGATACCGTTCAATAAACCCAATATGTAATAGACAAGACCTACTCCTTGCTCAGAGAACTGGACTCAACACGCCCGAATCACCGCACATGAATATATCTGACTAGTAATAATCTTAAAACCTATGTATTGATATCTCTCTGTTAGTGTGTCAAGTGGGTGTAAGGCGGCATAAACACAGCCGTGAAAAGCAGCTAAACCCCATTATAAAAATAAATTACTTTTAAAAACCCATGAAACAAAGACAGGGAAAGAGAGAGAAATTCTTACACAATTCGTTCAGGGGCTGTGATGCAACCTGGACTGACCATATCTAGACCCACAGCTGGATGAGACATAAGGGTGGACACTCTTGGGGCTGAGAGGTTTGGTGAGGTTGGGTGAGCAAACGCAGACCCTTTAAAGTAATACTGCGTGCTACCCATCGCATGGGTCCCAAATCTCCAGGTTCAAGGGCAACTTCCTACATCGAAAACATGCATGAGAAACCCAGAAGATGGTACACCGTGTGAGGGGGAAAGGTTTCTAAAACGCACCTCATTTCTCATCTCCTTGTGCTCGGGTTCGCCATTCCAGCCACTTTACTAGCAATCTCCCTACTTGGAGCCTCAGCACCTTTAACCTCCTGTTCCGTACAGGTTGCAATTTGTCCTGAGGATGAACGGGAAGACGGGAAACCAATGAGAGACTAGCTCTTGGTGTTGGGACAGGCACAGGTCACTCTATTTTCCCATCAGGCAGAAGAATTAACCACAGGCTCAGCCTGCCCCCCGGAACCAGAACAGGGCCTGAAGCCATCCTGCGCTTTTGCGGCCAGCTCCCAAAAAAGCGACTTGTAAAATGGAGCTTCAGGGCACTGCAATTCACAAACCTGCAGAGTTATAAATGATAACTCTCGTCCACAAATATATTGAGGGAAGGCAAAGAAGAGGATTTGAAATCAAGGCAGAATTGCAGGAAACAGATTTCAGGAGGTAGATTCGAATCGCCTTTAAAGCACATGAAAAGCGGCAAAACGTTGACAATGATGCCCTTGGCCAAAAAGGGCGTATGCGTTTTTTCCTGAATATATTCAGGAAAAAACGCATACGCCCTTTTTGGCCAACCAAGCAACCTGGAAAGGCAAATCAGCGCTACAAAGAAGTCTCGCTTCCCATCGGTCAAAAGGGCCATGCTGAAAAAAGTGTCAAAACCAGAAATGCAGGACAGGCCATGGAGAAATGGGAGCCTTGCTACACTGATGGGCGGGATGTAAATTGCCAACAGCCACTCTGGAGAAGTGTACGGTGTGTCCTGAAACATCTAAAAAACACAGCTTAGAGAGCATAGGGCACTTCCACGCATGGGGGGATAAAGTGGGCAAATTGAAAATCAGCAAGACACAAGCACCCCAAAGTTTAGGGCTGCTCTGTTGACAAGGACCTCCACTTCATTCCACCTTAAATATCCCAGGAAAGCGAAAAATGGATAAAAAAGTTGTGGTCCTTATGTACAATGGAATATCACTCAGCCATGAAATCAATGTCATAAGGCTAGTAGCAGCATGATGAGTGGATTTAGGTAAGACGATTCTAAGTGAAATAAGTCACACAGAAAAGGACACTTCTCATAAGGTGTCACTTATAGAGGGAATGTAAAAACCGTTACACTTGAACTGAATTACAAAACAGAACAGAGTCACACATGCAGAAAACACACTATGGCTGCTTAACGGGAAAGGTGAGGTGGGGTGATACATAAAACAAGAGCTTCAAATTAGCTCAGATACCGTTCCATAAACCCAATATGTAATAGACAAGACCTACTCCTTGCTCAGAGAACTGGACTCAACACGCCCGATTCACCGCACATGAATATATCTGACTAGTAATAATCTTAAAACCTATGTATTGATATCTCTCTGTTAGTGTGTCAAGTGGGTGTAAGGCGGCATAAACACAGCCGTGAAAAGCAGCTAAACCCCATTATAAAAATAAATTACTTTTAAAAACCCATGAAACAAAGACAGGGAAAGAGAGAGAAATTCTTACACAATTCGTTCAGGGGCTGTGATGCAACCTGGACTGACCATATCTAGACCCACAGCTGGATGAGACATAAGGGTGGACACTCTTGGGGCTGAGAGGTTTGGTGAGGTTGGGTGAGCAAACGCAGACCCTTTAAAGTAATACTGCGTGCTACCCATCGCATGGGTCCCAAATCTCCAGGTTCAAGGGCAACTTCCTACATCGAAAACATGCATGAGAAACCCAGAAGATGGTACACCGTGTGATGGGGAAAGGTTTCTAAAACGCACCTCATTTCTCATCTCCTTGTGCTCGGGTTCGCCATTCCAGCCACTTTACTAGCAATCTCCCTACTTGGAGCCTCAGCACCTTTAACCTCCTGTTCCGTACAGGTTGCAATTTGTCCTGAGGATGAACGGGAAGACGGGGAACCAATGAGAGACTAGCTCTTGGTGTTGGGACAGGCACAGGTCACTCTATTTTCCCATCAGGAAGAAGAATTAACCACAGGCTCAGCCTGCCCCCCGGAACCAGAACAGGGCCTGAAGCCATCCTGCGCTTTTGCGGCCAGCTCCCAAAAAAGCGACTTGTAAAATGGAGCTTCAGGGCACTGCAATTCACAAACCTGCAGAGTTATAAATGATAACTCTCGTCCACAAATATATTGAGGGAAGGCAAAGAAGAGGATTTGAAATCAAGGCAGAATTGCAGGAAACAGATTTCAGGAGGTAGATTCGAATCGCCTTTAAAGCACATGAAATGCGGCAAAACGTTGACAATGATGCCCTTGGCCAAAAAGGGCGTATGCGTTTTTTCCTGAATATATTCAGGAAAAAACGCATACGCCCTTTTTGGCCAACCAAGCAACCTGGAAAGGCAAATCAGCGCTACAAAGAAGTCTCGCTTCCCATCGGTCAAAAGGGCCATGCTGAAAAAAGTGTCAAAACCAGAAATGCAGGACAGGCCATGGAGAAATGGGAGCCTTGCTACACTGATGGGCGGGATGTAAATTGCCAACAGCCACTCTGGAGAAGGGTACGGTGTGTCCTGAAACATCTAAAAAACACAGCTTAGAGAGCATAGGGCACTTCCACGCATGGGGGGATAAAGTGGGAAAATTGAAAATCAGCAAGACACAAGCACCCCAAAGTTTAGGGCTGCTCTGTTGACAAGGACCTCCACTTCATTCCACCTTAAATATCCCAGGAAAGCGAAAAATGGATAAAAAAGTTGTGGTCCTTATGTACAATGGAATATCACTCAGCCATGAAATCAATGTCATAAGGCTAGTAGCAGCATGATGAGTGGATTTAGGTAAGACGATTCTAAGTGAAATAAGTCACACAGAAAAGGACACTTCTCATAAGGTGTCACTTATAGAGGGAATGTAAAAACCGTTACACTTGAACTGAATTACAAAACAGAACAGAGTCACACATGCAGAAAACACACTATGGCTGCTTAACGGGAAAGGTGAGGTGGGGTGATACATAAAACAAGAGCTTCAAATTAGCTCAGATACCGTTCCATAAACCCAATATGTAATAGACAAGACCTACTCCTTGCTCAGAGAACTGGACTCAACACGCCCGAATCACCGCACATGAATATATCTGACTAGTAATAATCTTAAAACCTATGTATTGATATCTCTCTGTTAGTGTGTCAAGTGGGTGTAAGGCGGCATAAACACAGCCGTGAAAAGCAGCTAAACCCCATTATAAAAATAAATTACTTTTAAAAACCCATGAAACAAAGACAGGGAAAGAGAGAGAAATTCTTACACAATTCGTTCAGGGGCTGTGATGCAACCTGGACTGACCATATCTAGACCCACAGCTGGATGAGACATAAGGGTGGACACTCTTGGGGCTGAGAGGTTTGGTGAGGTTGGGTGAGCAAACGCAGACCCTTTAAAGTAATACTGCGTGCTACCCATCGCATGGGTCCCAAATCTCCAGGTTCAAGGGCAACTTCCTACATCGAAAACATGCATGAGAAACCCAGAAGATGGTACACCGTGTGAGGGGGAAAGGTTTCTAAAACGCACCTCATTTCTCATCTCCTTGTGCTCGGGTTCGCCATTCCAGCCACTTTACTAGCAATCTCCCTACTTGGAGCCTCAGCACCTTTAACCTCCTGTTCCGTACAGGTTGCAATTTGTCCTGAGGATGAACGGGAAGACGGGAAACCAATGAGAGACTAGCTCTTGGTGTTGGGACAGGCACAGGTCACTCTATTTTCCCATCAGGAAGAAGAATTAACCACAGGCTCAGCCTGCCCCCCGGAACCAGAACAGGGCCTGAAGCCATCCTGCGCTTTTGCGGCCAGCTCCCAAAAAAGCGACTTGTAAAATGGAGCTTCAGGGCACTGCAATTCACAAACCTGCAGAGTTATAAATGATAACTCTCGTCCACAAATATATTGAGGGAAGGCAAAGAAGAGGATTTGAAATCAAGGCAGAATTGCAGGAAACAGATTTCAGGAGGTAGATTCGAATCGCCTTTAAAGCACATGAAAAGCGGCAAAACGTTGACAATGATGCCCTTGGCCAAAAAGGGCGTATGCGTTTTTTCCTGAATATATTCAGGAAAAAACGCATACGCCCTTTTTGGCCAACCAAGCAACCTGGAAAGGCAAATCAGCGCTACAAAGAAGTCTCGCTTCCCATCGGTCAAAAGGGCCATGCTGAAAAAAGTGTCAAAACCAGAAATGCAGGACAGGCCATGGAGAAATGGGAGCCTTGCTACACTGATGGGCGGGATGTAAATTGCCAACAGCCACTCTGGAGAAGTGTACGGTGTGTCCTGAAACATCTAAAAAACACAGCTTAGAGAGCATAGGGCACTTCCACGCATGGGGGGATAAAGTGGGCAAATTGAAAATCAGCAAGACACAAGCACCCCAAAGTTTAGGGCTGCTCTGTTGACAAGGACCTCCACTTCATTCCACCTTAAATATCCCAGGAAAGCGAAAAATGGATAAAAAAGTTGTGGTCCTTATGTACAATGGAATATCACTCAGCCATGAAATCAATGTCATAAGGCTAGTAGCAGCATGATGAGTGGATTTAGGTAAGACGATTCTAAGTGAAATAAGTCACACAGAAAAGGACACTTCTCATAAGGTGTCACTTATAGAGGGAATGTAAAAACCGTTACACTTGAACTGAATTACAAAACAGAACAGAGTCACACATGCAGAAAACACACTATGGCTGCTTAACGGGAAAGGTGAGGTGGGGTGATACATAAAACAAGAGCTTCAAATTAGCTCAGATACCGTTCCATAAACCCAATATGTAATAGACAAGACCTACTCCTTGCTCAGAGAACTGGACTCAACACGCCCGATTCACCGCACATGAATATATCTGACTAGTAATAATCTTAAAACCTATGTATTGATATCTCTCTGTTAGTGTGTCAAGTGGGTGTAAGGCGGCATAAACACAGCCGTGAAAAGCAGCTAAACCCCATTATAAAAATAAATTACTTTTAAAAACCCATGAAACAAAGACAGGGAAAGAGAGAGAAATTCTTACACAATTCGTTCAGGGGCTGTGATGCAACCTGGACTGACCATATCTAGACCCACAGCTGGATGAGACATAAGGGTGGACACTCTTGGGGCTGAGAGGTTTGGTGAGGTTGGGTGAGCAAACGCAGACCCTTTAAAGTAATACTGCGTGCTACCCATCGCATGGGTCCCAAATCTCCAGGTTCAAGGGCAACTTCCTACATCGAAAACATGCATGAGAAACCCAGAAGATGGTACACCGTGTGATGGGGAAAGGTTTCTAAAACGCACCTCATTTCTCATCTCCTTGTGCTCGGGTTCGCCATTCCAGCCACTTTACTAGCAATCTCCCTACTTGGAGCCTCAGCACCTTTAACCTCCTGTTCCGTACAGGTTGCAATTTGTCCTGAGGATGAACGGGAAGACGGGGAACCAATGAGAGACTAGCTCTTGGTGTTGGGACAGGCACAGGTCACTCTATTTTCCCATCAGGAAGAAGAATTAACCACAGGCTCAGCCTGCCCCCCGGAACCAGAACAGGGCCTGAAGCCATCCTGCGCTTTTGCGGCCAGCTCCCAAAAAAGCGACTTGTAAAATGGAGCTTCAGGGCACTGCAATTCACAAACCTGCAGAGTTATAAATGATAACTCTCGTCCACAAATATATTGAGGGAAGGCAAAGAAGAGGATTTGAAATCAAGGCAGAATTGCAGGAAACAGATTTCAGGAGGTAGATTCGAATCGCCTTTAAAGCACATGAAAAGCGGCAAAACGTTGACAATGATGCCCTTGGCCAAAAAGGGCGTATGCGTTTTTTCCTGAATATATTCAGGAAAAAACGCATACGCCCTTTTTGGCCAACCAAGCAACCTGGAAAGGCAAATCAGCGCTACAAAGAAGTCTCGCTTCCCATCGGTCAAAAGGGCCATGCTGAAAAAAGTGTCAAAACCAGAAATGCAGGACAGGCCATGGAGAAATGGGAGCCTTGCTACACTGATGGGCGGGATGTAAATTGCCAACAGCCACTCTGGAGAAGTGTACGGTGTGTCCTGAAACATCTAAAAAACACAGCTTAGAGAGCATAGGGCACTTCCACGCATGGGGGGATAAAGTGGGAAAATTGAAAATCAGCAAGACACAAGCACCCCAAAGTTTAGGGCTGCTCTGTTGACAAGGACCTCCACTTCATTCCACCTTAAATATCCCAGGAAAGCGAAAAATGGATAAAAAAGTTGTGGTCCTTATGTACAATGGAATATCACTCAGCCATGAAATCAATGTCATAAGGCTAGTAGCAGCATGATGAGTGGATTTAGGTAAGACGATTCTAAGTGAAATAAGTCACACAGAAAAGGACACTTCTCATAAGGTGTCACTTATAGAGGGAATGTAAAAACCGTTACACTTGAACTGAATTACAAAACAGAACAGAGTCACACATGCAGAAAACACACTATGGCTGCTTAACGGGAAAGGTGAGGTGGGGTGATACATAAAACAAGAGCTTCAAATTATCTCAGATACCGTTCCATAAACCCAATATGTAATAGACAAGACCTACTCCTTGCTCAGAGAACTGGACTCAACACGCCCGATTCACCGCACAAGAATATATCTGACTAGTAATAATCTTAAAACCTATGTATTGATATCTCTCTGTTAGTGTGTCAAGTGGGTGTAAGGCGGCATAAGCACAGCCGTGAAAAGCAGCTAAACCCCATTATAAAAATAAATTACTTTTAAAAACCCATGAAACAAAGACAGGGAAAGAGAGAGAAATTCTTACACAATTTGTTCAGGGGCTGTGATGCAACCTGGACTGACCATATCTAGACCCACAGCTGGATGAGACATAAGGGTGGACACTCTTGGGGCTGAGAGGTTTGGTGAGGTTGGGTGAGCAAACGCAGACCCTTTAAAGTAATACTGCGTGCTACCCATCGCATGGGTCCCAAATCTCCAGGTTCAAGGGCAACTTCCTACATCGAAAACATGCATGAGAAACCCAGAAGATGGTACACCGTGTGATGGGGAAAGGTTTCTAAAACGCACCTCATTTCTCATCTCCTTGTGCTCGGGTTCGCCATTCCAGCCACTTTACTAGCAATCTCCCTACTTGGAGCCTCAGCACCTTTAACCTCCTGTTCCGTACAGGTTGCAATTTGTCCTGAGGATGAACGGGAAGACGGGGAACCAATGAGAGACTAGCTCTTGGTGTTGGGACAGGCACAGGTCACTCTATTTTCCCATCAGGAAGAAGAATTAACCACAGGCTCAGCCTGCCCCCCGGAACCAGAACAGGGCCTGAAGCCATCCTGCGCTTTTGCGGCCAGCTCCCAAAAAAGCGACTTGTAAAATGGAGCTTCAGGGCACTGCAATTCACAAACCTGCAGAGTTATAAATGATAACTCTCGTCCACAAATATATTGAGGGAAGGCAAAGAAGAGGATTTGAAATCAAGGCAGAATTGCAGGAAACAGATTTCAGGAGGTAGATTCGAATCGCCTTTAAAGCACATGAAAAGCGGCAAAACGTTGACAATGATGCCCTTGGCCAAAAAGGGCGTATGCGTTTTTTCCTGAATATATTCAGGAAAAAACGCATACGCCCTTTTTGGCCAACCAAGCAACCTGGAAAGGCAAATCAGCGCTACAAAGAAGTCTCGCTTCCCATCGGTCAAAAGGGCCATGCTGAAAAAAGTGTCAAAACCAGAAATGCAGGACAGGCCATGGAGAAATGGGAGCCTTGCTACACTGATGGGCGGGATGTAAATTGCCAACAGCCACTCTGGAGAAGTGTACGGTGTGTCCTGAAACATCTAAAAAACACAGCTTAGAGAGCATAGGGCACTTCCACGCATGGGGGGATAAAGTGGGAAAATTGAAAATCAGCAAGACACAAGCACCCCAAAGTTTAGGGCTGCTCTGTTGACAAGGACCTCCACTTCATTCCACCTTAAATATCCCAGGAAAGCGAAAAATGGATAAAAAAGTTGTGGTCCTTATGTACAATGGAATATCACTCAGCCATGAAATCAATGTCATAAGGCTAGTAGCAGCATGATGAGTGGATTTAGGTAAGACGATTCTAAGTGAAATAAGTCACACAGAAAAGGACACTTCTCATAAGGTGTCACTTATAGAGGGAATGTAAAAACCGTTACACTTGAACTGAATTACAAAACAGAACAGAGTCACACATGCAGAAAACACACTATGGCTGCTTAACGGGAAAGGTGAGGTGGGGTGATACATAAAACAAGAGCTTCAAATTAGCTCAGATACCGTTCCATAAACCCAATATGTAATAGACAAGACCTACTCCTTGCTCAGAGAACTGGACTCAACACGCCCGATTCACCGCACATGAATATATCTGACTAGTAATAATCTTAAAACCTATGTATTGATATCTCTCTGTTAGTGTGTCAAGTGGGTGTAAGGCGGCATAAGCACAGCCGTGAAAAGCAGCTAAACCCCATTATAAAAATAAATTACTTTTAAAAACCCATGAAACAAAGACAGGGAAAGAGAGAGAAATTCTTACACAATTCGTTCAGGGGCTGTGATGCAACCTGGACTGACCATATCTAGACCCACAGCTGGATGAGACATAAGGGTGGACACTCTTGGGGCTGAGAGGTTTGGTGAGGTTGGGTGAGCAAACGCAGACCCTTTAAAGTAATACTGCGTGCTACCCATCGCATGGGTCCCAAATCTCCAGGTTCAAGGGCAACTTCCTACATCGAAAACATGCATGAGAAACCCAGAAGATGGTACACCGTGTGATGGGGAAAGGTTTCTAAAACGCACCTCATTTCTCATCTCCTTGTGCTCGGGTTCGCCATTCCAGCCACTTTACTAGCAATCTCCCTACTTGGAGCCTCAGCACCTTTAACCTCCTGTTCCGTACAGGTTGCAATTTGTCCTGAGGATGAACGGGAAGACGGGGAACCAATGAGAGACTAGCTCTTGGTGTTGGGACAGGCACAGGTCACTCTATTTTCCCATCAGGAAGAAGAATTAACCACAGGCTCAGCCTGCCCCCCGGAACCAGAACAGGGCCTGAAGCCATCCTGCGCTTTTGCGGCCAGCTCCCAAAAAAGCGACTTGTAAAATGGAGCTTCAGGGCACTGCAATTCACAAACCTGCAGAGTTACAAATGATAACTCTCGTCCACAAATATATTGAGGGAAGGCAAAGAAGAGGATTTGAAATCAAGGCAGAATTGCAGGAAACAGATTTCAGGAGGTAGATTCGAATCGCCTTTAAAGCACATGAAAAGCGGCAAAACGTTGACAATGATGCCCTTGGCCAAAAAGGGCGTATGCGTTTTTTCCTGAATATATTCAGGAAAAAACGCATACGCCCTTTTTGGCCAACCAAGCAACCTGGAAAGGCAAATCAGCGCTACAAAGAAGTCTCGCTTCCCATCGGTCAAAAGGGCCATGCTGAAAAAAGTGTCAAAACCAGAAATGCAGGACAGGCCATGGAGAAATGGGAGCCTTGCTACACTGATGGGCGGGATGTAAATTGCCAACAGCCACTCTGGAGAAGTGTACGGTGTGTCCTGAAACATCTAAAAAACACAGCTTAGAGAGCATAGGGCACTTCCACGCATGGGGGGATAAAGTGGGAAAATTGAAAATCAGCAAGACACAAGCACCCCAAAGTTTAGGGCTGCTCTGTTGACAAGGACCTCCACTTCATTCCACCTTAAATATCCCAGGAAAGCGAAAAATGGATAAAAAAGTTGTGGTCCTTATGTACAATGGAATATCACTCAGCCATGAAATCAATGTCATAAGGCTAGTAGCAGCATGATGAGTGGATTTAGGTAAGACGATTCTAAGTGAAATAAGTCACACAGAAAAGGACACTTCTCATAAGGTGTCACTTATAGAGGGAATGTAAAAACCGTTACACTTGAACTGAATTACAAAACAGAACAGAGTCACACATGCAGAAAACACACTATGGCTGCTTAACGGGAAAGGTGAGGTGGGGTGATACATAAAACAAGAGCTTCAAATTAGCTCAGATACCGTTCCATAAACCCAATATGTAATAGACAAGACCTACTCCTTGCTCAGAGAACTGGACTCAACACGCCCGATTCACCGCACAAGAATATATCTGACTAGTAATAATCTTAAAACCTATGTATTGATATCTCTCTGTTAGTGTGTCAAGTGGGTGTAAGGCGGCATAAGCACAGCCGTGAAAAGCAGCTAAACCCCATTATAAAAATAAATTACTTTTAAAAACCCATGAAACAAAGACAGGGAAAGAGAGAGAAATTCTTACACAATTCGTTCAGGGGCTGTGATGCAACCTGGACTGACCATATCTAGACCCACAGCTGGATGAGACATAAGGGTGGACACTCTTGGGGCTGAGAGGTTTGGTGAGGTTGGGTGAGCAAACGCAGACCCTTTAAAGTAATACTGCGTGCTACCCATCGCATGGGTCCCAAATCTCCAGGTTCAAGGGCAACTTCCTACATCGAAAACATGCATGAGAAACCCAGAAGATGGTACACCGTGTGATGGGGAAAGGTTTCTAAAACGCACCTCATTTCTCATCTCCTTGTGCTCGGGTTCGCCATTCCAGCCACTTTACTAGCAATCTCCCTACTTGGAGCCTCAGCACCTTTAACCTCCTGTTCCGTACAGGTTGCAATTTGTCCTGAGGATGAACGGGAAGACGGGGAACCAATGAGAGACTAGCTCTTGGTGTTGGGACAGGCACAGGTCACTCTATTTTCCCATCAGGAAGAAGAATTAACCACAGGCTCAGCCTGCCCCCCGGAACCAGAACAGGGCCTGAAGCCATCCTGCGCTTTTGCGGCCAGCTCCCAAAAAAGCGACTTGTAAAATGGAGCTTCAGGGCACTGCAATTCACAAACCTGCAGAGTTATAAATGATAACTCTCGTCCACAAATATATTGAGGGAAGGCAAAGAAGAGGATTTGAAATCAAGGCAGAATTGCAGGAAACAGATTTCAGGAGGTAGATTCGAATCACCTTTAAAGCACATGAAAAGCGGCAAAACGTTGACAATGATGCCCTTGGCCAAAAAGGGCGTATGCGTTTATTTCCTGAATATATTCAGGAAAAAACGCATACGCCCTTTTTGGCCAACCAAGCAACCTGGAAAGGCAAATCAGCGCTACAAAGAAGTCTCGCTTCCCATCGGTCAAAAGGGCCATGCTGAAAAAAGTGTCAAAACCAGAAATGCAGGACAGGCCATGGAGAAATGGGAGCCTTGCTACACTGATGGGCGGGATGTAAATTGCCAACAGCCACTCTGGAGAAGTGTACGGTGTGTCCTGAAACATCTAAAAAACACAGCTTAGAGAGCATAGGGCACTTCCACGCATGGGGGGATAAAGTGGGAAAATTGAAAATCAGCAAGACACAAGCACCCCAAAGTTTAGGGCTGCTCTGTTGACAAGGACCTCCACTTCATTCCACCTTAAATATCCCAGGAAAGCGAAAAATGGATAAAAAAGTTGTGGTCCTTATGTACAATGGAATATCACTCAGCCATGAAATCAATGTCATAAGGCTAGTAGCAGCATGATGAGTGGATTTAGGTAAGACGATTCTAAGTGAAATAAGTCACACAGAAAAGGACACTTCTCATAAGGTGTCACTTATAGAGGGAATGTAAAAACCGTTACACTTGAACTGAATTACAAAACAGAACAGAGTCACACATGCAGAAAACACACTATGGCTGCTTAACGGGAAAGGTGAGGTGGGGTGATACATAAAACAAGAGCTTCAAATTAGCTCAGATACCGTTCCATAAACCCAATATGTAATAGACAAGACCTACTCCTTGCTCAGAGAACTGGACTCAACACGCCCGATTCACCGCACATGAATATATCTGACTAGTAATAATCTTAAAACCTATGTATTGATATCTCTCTGTTAGTGTGTCAAGTGGGTGTAAGGCGGCATAAACACAGCCGTGAAAAGCAGCTAAACCCCATTATAAAAATAAATTACTTTTAAAAACCCATGAAACAAAGACAGGGAAAGAGAGAGAAATTCTTACACAATTCGTTCAGGGGCTGTGATGCAACCTGGACTGACCATATCTAGACCCACAGCTGGATGAGACATAAGGGTGGACACTCTTGGGGCTGAGAGGTTTGGTGAGGTTGGGTGAGCAAACGCAGACCCTTTAAAGTAATACTGCGTGCTACCCATCGCATGGGTCCCAAATCTCCAGGTTCAAGGGCAACTTCCTACATCGAAAACATGCATGAGAAACCCAGAAGATGGTACACCGTGTGATGGGGAAAGGTTTCTAAAACGCACCTCATTTCTCATCTCCTTGTGCTCGGGTTCGCCATTCCAGCCACTTTACTAGCAATCTCCCTACTTGGAGCCTCAGCACCTTTAACCTCCTGTTCCGTACAGGTTGCAATTTGTCCTGAGGATGAACGGGAATACGGGGAACCAATGAGAGACTAGCTCTTGGTGTTGGGACAGGCACAGGTCACTCTATTTTCCCATCAGGAAGAAGAATTAACCACAGGCTCAGCCTGACCCCCGGAACCAGAACAGGGCCTGAAGCCATCCTGCGCTTTTGCGGCCAGCTCCCAAAAAAGCGACTTGTAAAATGGAGCTTCAGGGCACTGCAATTCACAAACCTGCAGAGTTATAAATGATAACTCTCGTCCACAAATATATTGAGGGAAGGCAAAGAAGAGGATTTGAAATCAAGGCAGAATTGCAGGAAACAGATTTCAGGAGGTAGATTCGAATCGCCTTTAAAGCACATGAAAAGCGGCAAAACGTTGACAATGATGCCCTTGGCCAAAAAGGGCGTATGCGTTTTTTCCTGAATATATTCAGGAAAAAACGCATACGCCCTTTTTGGCCAACCAAGCAACCTGGAAAGGCAAATCAGCGCTACAAAGAAGTCTCGCTTCCCATCGGTCAAAAGGGCCATGCTGAAAAAAGTGTCAAAACCAGAAATGCAGGACAGGCCATGGAGAAATGGGAGCCTTGCTACACTGATGGGCGGGATGTAAATTGCCAACAGCCACTCTGGAGAAGTGTACGGTGTGTCCTGAAACATCTAAAAAACACAGCTTAGAGAGCATAGGGCACTTCCACGCATGGGGGGATAAAGTGGGAAAATTGAAAATCAGCAAGACACAAGCACCCCAAAGTTTAGGGCTGCTCTGTTGACAAGGACCTCCACTTCATTCCACCTTAAATATCCCAGGAAAGCGAAAAATGGATAAAAAAGTTGTGGTCCTTATGTACAATGGAATATCACTCAGCCATGAAATCAATGTCATAAGGCTAGTAGCAGCATGATGAGTGGATTTAGGTAAGACGATTCTAAGTGAAATAAGTCACACAGAAAAGGACACTTCTCATAAGGTGTCACTTATAGAGGGAATGTAAAAACCGTTACACTTGAACTGAATTACAAAACAGAACAGAGTCACACATGCAGAAAACACACTATGGCTGCTTAACGGGAAAGGTGAGGTGGGGTGATACATAAAACAAGAGCTTCAAATTAGCTCAGATACCGTTCCATAAACCCAATATGTAATAGACAAGACCTACTCCTTGCTCAGAGAACTGGACTCAACACGCCCGATTCACCGCACATGAATATATCTGACTAGTAATAATCTTAAAACCTATGTATTGATATCTCTCTGTTAGTGTGTCAAGTGTGTGTAAGGCGGCATAAGCACAGCCGTGAAAAGCAGCTAAACCCCATTATAAAAATAAATTACTTTTAAAAACCCATGAAACAAAGACAGGGAAAGAGAGAGAAATTCTTACACAATTCTTTCAGGGGCTGTGATGCAACCTGGACTGACCATATCTAGACCCACAGCTGGATGAGACATAAGGGTGGACACTCTTGGGGCTGAGAGGTTTGGTGAGGTTGGGTGAGCAAACGCAGACCCTTTAAAGTAATACTGCGTGCTACCCATCGCATGGGTCCCAAATCTCCAGGTTCAAGGGCAACTTCCTACATCGAAAACATGCATGAGAAACCCAGAAGATGGTACACCGTGTGATGGGGAAAGGTTTCTAAAACGCACCTCATTTCTCATCTCCTTGTGCTCGGGTTCGCCATTCCAGCCACTTTACTAGCAATCTCCCTACTTGGAGCCTCAGCACCTTTAACCTCCTGTTCCGTACAGGTTGCAATTTGTCCTGAGGATGAACGGGAAGACGGGGAACCAATGAGAGACTAGCTCTTGGTGTTGGGACAGGCACAGGTCACTCTATTTTCCCATCAGGAAGAAGAATTAACCACAGGCTCAGCCTGCCCCCCGGAACCAGAACAGGGCCTGAAGCCATCCTGCGCTTTTGCGGCCAGCTCCCAAAAAAGCGACTTGTAAAATGGAGCTTCAGGGCACTGCAATTCACAAACCTGCAGAGTTACAAATGATAACTCTCGTCCACAAATATATTGAGGGAAGGCAAAGAAGAGGATTTGAAATCAAGGCAGAATTGCAGGAAACAGATTTCAGGAGGTAGATTCGAATCGCCTTTAAAGCACATGAAAAGCGGCAAAACGTTGACAATGATGCCCTTGGCCAAAAAGGGCGTATGCGTTTTTTCCTGAATATATTCAGGAAAAAACGCATATGCCCTTTTTGGCCAACCAAGCAACCTGGAAAGGCAAATCAGCGCTACAAAGAAGTCTCGCTTCCCATCGGTCAAAAGGGCCATGCTGAAAAAAGTGTCAAAACCAGAAATGCAGGACAGGCCATGGAGAAATGGGAGCCTTGCTACACTGATGGGCGGGATGTAAATTGCCAACAGCCACTCTGGAGAAGTGTACGGTGTGTCCTGAAACATCTAAAAAACACAGCTTAGAGAGCATAGGGCACTTCCACGCATGGGGGGATAAAGTGGGAAAATTGAAAATCAGCAAGACACAAGCACCCCAAAGTTTAGGGCTGCTCTGTTGACAAGGACCTCCACTTCATTCCACCTTAAATATCCCAGGAAAGCGAAAAATGGATAAAAAAGTTGTGGTCCTTATGTACAATGGAATATCACTCAGCCATGAAATCAATGTCATAAGGCTAGTAGCAGCATGATGAGTGGATTTAGGTAAGACGATTCTAAGTGAAATAAGTCACACAGAAAAGGACACTTCTCATAAGGTGTCACTTATAGAGGGAATGTAAAAACCGTTACACTTGAACTGAATTACAAAACAGAACAGAGTCACACATGCAGAAAACACACTATGGCTGCTTAACGGGAAAGGTGAGGTGGGGTGATACATAAAACAAGAGCTTCAAATTAGCTCAGATACCGTTCCATAAACCCAATATGTAATAGACAAGACCTACTCCTTGCTCAGAGAACTGGACTCAACACGCCCGATTCACCGCACAAGAATATATCTGACTAGTAATAATCTTAAAACCTATGTATTGATATCTCTCTGTTAGTGTGTCAAGTGGGTGTAAGGCGGCATAAACACAGCCGTGAAAAGCAGCTAAACCCCATTATAAAAATAAATTACTTTTAAAAACCCATGAAACAAAGACAGGGAAAGAGAGAGAAATTCTTACACAATTCGTTCAGGGGCTGTGATGCAACCTGGACTGACCATATCTAGACCCACAGCTGGATGAGACATAAGGGTGGACACTCTTGGGGCTGAGAGGTTTGGTGAGGTTGGGTGAGCAAACGCAGACCCTTTAAAGTAATACTGCGTGCTACCCATCGCATGGGTCCCAAATCTCCAGGTTCAAGGGCAACTTCCTACATCGAAAACATGCATGAGAAACCCAGAAGATGGTACACCGTGTGATGGGGAAAGGTTTCTAAAACGCACCTCATTTCTCATCTCCTTGTGCTCGGGTTCGCCATTCCAGCCACTTTACTAGCAATCTCCCTACTTGGAGCCTCAGCACCTTTAACCTCCTGTTCCGTACAGGTTGCAATTTGTCCTGAGGATGAACGGGAAGACGGGGAACCAATGAGAGACTAGCTCTTGGTGTTGGGACAGGCACAGGTCACTCTATTTTCCCATCAGGAAGAAGAATTAACCACAGGCTCAGCCTGACCCCCGGAACCAGAACAGGGCCTGAAGCCATCCTGCGCTTTTGCGGCCAGCTCCCAAAAAAGCGACTTGTAAAATGGAGCTTCAGGGCACTGCAATTCACAAACCTGCAGAGTTATAAATGATAACTCTCGTCCACAAATATATTGAGGGAAGGCAAAGAAGAGGATTTGAAATCAAGGCAGAATTGCAGGAAACAGATTTCAGGAGGTAGATTCGAATCGCCTTTAAAGCACATGAAAAGCGGCAAAACGTTGACAATGATGCCCTTGGCCAAAAAGGGCGTATGCGTTTATTTCCTGAATATATTCAGGAAAAAACGCATACGCCCTTTTTGGCCAACCAAGCAACCTGGAAAGGCAAATCAGCGCTACAAAGAAGTCTCGCTTCCCATCGGTCAAAAGGGCCATGCTGAAAAAAGTGTCAAAACCAGAAATGCAGGACAGGCCATGGAGAAATGGGAGCCTTGCTACACTGATGGGCGGGATGTAAATTGCCAACAGCCACTCTGGAGAAGTGTACGGTGTGTCCTGAAACATCTAAAAAACACAGCTTAGAGAGCATAGGGCACTTCCACGCATGGGGGGATAAAGTGGGAAAATTGAAAATCAGCAAGACACAAGCACCCCAAAGTTTAGGGCTGCTCTGTTGACAAGGACCTCCACTTCATTCCACCTTAAATATCCCAGGAAAGCGAAAAATGGATAAAAAAGTTGTGGTCCTTATGTACAATGGAATATCACTCAGCCATGAAATCAATGTCATAAGGCTAGTAGCAGCATGATGAGTGGATTTAGGTAAGACGATTCTAAGTGAAATAAGTCACACAGAAAAGGACACTTCTCATAAGGTGTCACTTATAGAGGGAATGTAAAAACCGTTACACTTGAACTGAATTACAAAACAGAACAGAGTCACACATGCAGAAAACACACTATGGCTGCTTAACGGGAAAGGTGAGGTGGGGTGATACATAAAACAAGAGCTTCAAATTAGCTCAGATACCGTTCCATAAACCCAATATGTAATAGACAAGACCTACTCCTTGCTCAGAGAACTGGACTCAACACGCCCGATTCACCGCACATGAATATATCTGACTAGTAATAATCTTAAAACCTATGTATTGATATCTCTCTGTTAGTGTGTCAAGTGGGTGTAAGGCGGCATAAACACAGCCGTGAAAAGCAGCTAAACCCCATTATAAAAATAAATTACTTTTAAAAACCCATGAAACAAAGACAGGGAAAGAGAGAGAAATTCTTACACAATTCGTTCAGGGGCTGTGATGCAACCTGGACTGACCATATCTAGACCCACAGCTGGATGAGACATAAGGGTGGACACTCTTGGGGCTGAGAGGTTTGGTGAGGTTGGGTGAGCAAACGCAGACCCTTTAAAGTAATACTGCGTGCTACCCATCGCATGGGTCCCAAATCTCCAGGTTCAAGGGCAACTTCCTACATCGAAAACATGCATGAGAAACCCAGAAGATGGTACACCGTGTGATGGGGAAAGGTTTCTAAAACGCACCTCATTTCTCATCTCCTTGTGCTCGGGTTCGCCATTCCAGCCACTTTACTAGCAATCTCCCTACTTGGAGCCTCAGCACCTTTAACCTCCTGTTCCGTACAGGTTGCAATTTGTCCTGAGGATGAACGGGAAGACGGGGAACCAATGAGAGACTAGCTCTTGGTGTTGGGACAGGCACAGGTCACTCTATTTTCCCATCAGGAAGAAGAATTAACCACAGGCTCAGCCTGACCCCCGGAACCAGAACAGGGCCTGAAGCCATCCTGCGCTTTTGCGGCCAGCTCCCAAAAAAGCGACTTGTAAAATGGAGCTTCAGGGCACTGCAATTCACAAACCTGCAGAGTTATAAATGATAACTCTCGTCCACAAATATATTGAGGGAAGGCAAAGAAGAGGATTTGAAATCAAGGCAGAATTGCAGGAAACAGATTTCAGGAGGTAGATTCGAATCGCCTTTAAAGCACATGAAAAGCGGCAAAACGTTGACAATGATGCCCTTGGCCAAAAAGGGCGTATGCGTTTTTTCCTGAATATATTCAGGAAAAAACGCATACGCCCTTTTTGGCCAACCAAGCAACCTGGAAAGGCAAATCAGCGCTACAAAGAAGTCTCGCTTCCCATCGGTCAAAAGGGCCATGCTGAAAAAAGTGTCAAAACCAGAAATGCAGGACAGGCCATGGAGAAATGGGAGCCTTGCTACACTGATGGGCGGGATGTAAATTGCCAACAGCCACTCTGGAGAAGTGTACGGTGTGTCCTGAAACATCTAAAAAACACAGCTTAGAGAGCATAGGGCACTTCCACGCATGGGGGGATAAAGTGGGAAAATTGAAAATCAGCAAGACACAAGCACCCCAAAGTTTAGGGCTGCTCTGTTGACAAGGACCTCCACTTCATTCCACCTTAAATATCCCAGGAAAGCGAAAAATGGATAAAAAAGTTGTGGTCCTTATGTACAATGGAATATCACTCAGCCATGAAATCAATGTCATAAGGCTAGTAGCAGCATGATGAGTGGATTTAGGTAAGACGATTCTAAGTGAAATAAGTCACACAGAAAAGGACACTTCTCATAAGGTGTCACTTATAGAGGGAATGTAAAAACCGTTACACTTGAACTGAATTACAAAACAGAACAGAGTCACACATGCAGAAAACACACTATGGCTGCTTAACGGGAAAGGTGAGGTGGGGTGATACATAAAACAAGAGCTTCAAATTAGCTCAGATACCGTTCCATAAACCCAATATGTAATAGACAAGACCTACTCCTTGCTCAGAGAACTGGACTCAACACGCCCGATTCACCGCACATGAATATATCTGACTAGTAATAATCTTAAAACCTATGTATTGATATCTCTCTGTTAGTGTGTCAAGTGGGTGTAAGGCGGCATAAGCACAGCCGTGAAAAGCAGCTAAACCCCATTATAAAAATAAATTACTTTTAAAAACCCATGAAACAAAGACAGGGAAAGAGAGAGAAATTCTTACACAATTCTTTCAGGGGCTGTGATGCAACCTGGACTGACCATATCTAGACCCACAGCTGGATGAGACATAAGGGTGGACACTCTTGGGGCTGAGAGGTTTGGTGAGGTTGGGTGAGCAAACGCAGACCCTTTAAAGTAATACTGCGTGCTACCCATCGCATGGGTCCCAAATCTCCAGGTTCAAGGGCAACTTCCTACATCGAAAACATGCATGAGAAACCCAGAAGATGGTACACCGTGTGATGGGGAAAGGTTTCTAAAACGCACCTCATTTCTCATCTCCTTGTGCTCGGGTTCGCCATTCCAGCCACTTTACTAGCAATCTCCCTACTTGGAGCCTCAGCACCTTTAACCTCCTGTTCCGTACAGGTTGCAATTTGTCCTGAGGATGAACGGGAAGACGGGGAACCAATGAGAGACTAGCTCTTGGTGTTGGGACAGGCACAGGTCACTCTATTTTCCCATCAGGAAGAAGAATTAACCACAGGCTCAGCCTGCCCCCCGGAACCAGAACAGGGCCTGAAGCCATCCTGCGCTTTTGCGGCCAGCTCCCAAAAAAGCGACTTGTAAAATGGAGCTTCAGGGCACTGCAATTCACAAACCTGCAGAGTTACAAATGATAACTCTCGTCCACAAATATATTGAGGGAAGGCAAAGAAGAGGATTTGAAATCAAGGCAGAATTGCAGGAAACAGATTTCAGGAGGTAGATTCGAATCGCCTTTAAAGCACATGAAAAGCGGCAAAACGTTGACAATGATGCCCTTGGCCAAAAAGGGCGTATGCGTTTTTTCCTGAATATATTCAGGAAAAAACGCATACGCCCTTTTTGGCCAACCAAGCAACCTGGAAAGGCAAATCAGCGCTACAAAGAAGTCTCGCTTCCCATCGGTCAAAAGGGCCATGCTGAAAAAAGTGTCAAAACCAGAAATGCAGGACAGGCCATGGAGAAATGGGAGCCTTGCTACACTGATGGGCGGGATGTAAATTGCCAACAGCCACTCTGGAGAAGTGTACGGTGTGTCCTGAAACATCTAAAAAACACAGCTTAGAGAGCATAGGGCACTTCCACGCATGGGGGGATAAAGTGGGAAAATTGAAAATCAGCAAGACACAAGCACCCCAAAGTTTAGGGCTGCTCTGTTGACAAGGACCTCCACTTCATTCCACCTTAAATATCCCAGGAAAGCGAAAAATGGATAAAAAAGTTGTGGTCCTTATGTACAATGGAATATCACTCAGCCATGAAATCAATGTCATAAGGCTAGTAGCAGCATGATGAGTGGATTTAGGTAAGACGATTCTAAGTGAAATAAGTCACACAGAAAAGGACACTTCTCATAAGGTGTCACTTATAGAGGGAATGTAAAAACCGTTACACTTGAACTGAATTACAAAACAGAACAGAGTCACACATGCAGAAAACACACTATGGCTGCTTAACGGGAAAGGTGAGGTGGGGTGATACATAAAACAAGAGCTTCAAATTAGCTCAGATACCGTTCCATAAACCCAATATGTAATAGACAAGACCTACTCCTTGCTCAGAGAACTGGACTCAACACGCCCGATTCACCGCACAAGAATATATCTGACTAGTAATAATCTTAAAACCTATGTATTGATATCTCTCTGTTAGTGTGTCAAGTGGGTGTAAGGCGGCATAAACACAGCCGTGAAAAGCAGCTAAACCCCATTATAAAAATAAATTACTTTTAAAAACCCATGAAACAAAGACAGGGAAAGAGAGAGAAATTCTTACACAATTCGTTCAGGGGCTGTGATGCAACCTGGACTGACCATATCTAGACCCACAGCTGGATGAGACATAAGGGTGGACACTCTTGGGGCTGAGAGGTTTGGTGAGGTTGGGTGAGCAAACGCAGACCCTTTAAAGTAATACTGCGTGCTACCCATCGCATGGGTCCCAAATCTCCAGGTTCAAGGGCAACTTCCTACATCGAAAACATGCATGAGAAACCCAGAAGATGGTACACCGTGTGATGGGGAAAGGTTTCTAAAACGCACCTCATTTCTCATCTCCTTGTGCTCGGGTTCGCCATTCCAGCCACTTTACTAGCAATCTCCCTACTTGGAGCCTCAGCACCTTTAACCTCCTGTTCCGTACAGGTTGCAATTTGTCCTGAGGATGAACGGGAAGACGGGGAACCAATGAGAGACTAGCTCTTGGTGTTGGGACAGGCACAGGTCACTCTATTTTCCCATCAGGAAGAAGAATTAACCACAGGCTCAGCCTGACCCCCGGAACCAGAACAGGGCCTGAAGCCATCCTGCGCTTTTGCGGCCAGCTCCCAAAAAAGCGACTTGTAAAATGGAGCTTCAGGGCACTGCAATTCACAAACCTGCAGAGTTATAAATGATAACTCTCGTCCACAAATATATTGAGGGAAGGCAAAGAAGAGGATTTGAAATCAAGGCAGAATTGCAGGAAACAGATTTCAGGAGGTAGATTCGAATCACCTTTAAAGCACATGAAAAGCGGCAAAACGTTGACAATGATGCCCTTGGCCAAAAAGGGCGTATGCGTTTATTTCCTGAATATATTCAGGAAAAAACGCATACGCCCTTTTTGGCCAACCAAGCAACCTGGAAAGGCAAATCAGCGCTACAAAGAAGTCTCGCTTCCCATCGGTCAAAAGGGCCATGCTGAAAAAAGTGTCAAAACCAGAAATGCAGGACAGGCCATGGAGAAATGGGAGCCTTGCTACACTGATGGGCGGGATGTAAATTGCCAACAGCCACTCTGGAGAAGTGTACGGTGTGTCCTGAAACATCTAAAAAACACAGCTTAGAGAGCATAGGGCACTTCCACGCATGGGGGGATAAAGTGGGAAAATTGAAAATCAGCAAGACACAAGCACCCCAAAGTTTAGGGCTGCTCTGTTGACAAGGACCTCCACTTCATTCCACCTTAAATATCCCAGGAAAGCGAAAAATGGATAAAAAAGTTGTGGTCCTTATGTACAATGGAATATCACTCAGCCATGAAATCAATGTCATAAGGCTAGTAGCAGCATGATGAGTGGATTTAGGTAAGACGATTCTAAGTGAAATAAGTCACACAGAAAAGGACACTTCTCATAAGGTGTCACTTATAGAGGGAATGTAAAAACCGTTACACTTGAACTGAATTACAAAACAGAACAGAGTCACACATGCAGAAAACACACTATGGCTGCTTAACGGGAAAGGTGAGGTGGGGTGATACATAAAACAAGAGCTTCAAATTAGCTCAGATACCGTTCCATAAACCCAATATGTAATAGACAAGACCTACTCCTTGCTCAGAGAACTGGACTCAACACGCCCGATTCACCGCACATGAATATATCTGACTAGTAATAATCTTAAAACCTATGTATTGATATCTCTCTGTTAGTGTGTCAAGTGGGTGTAAGGCGGCATAAGCACAGCCGTGAAAAGCAGCTAAACCCCATTATAAAAATAAATTACTTTTAAAAACCCATGAAACAAAGACAGGGAAAGAGAGAGAAATTCTTACACAATTCTTTCAGGGGCTGTGATGCAACCTGGACTGACCATATCTAGACCCACAGCTGGATGAGACATAAGGGTGGACACTCTTGGGGCTGAGAGGTTTGGTGAGGTTGGGTGAGCAAACGCAGACCCTTTAAAGTAATACTGCGTGCTACCCATCGCATGGGTCCCAAATCTCCAGGTTCAAGGGCAACTTCCTACATCGAAAACATGCATGAGAAACCCAGAAGATGGTACACCGTGTGATGGGGAAAGGTTTCTAAAACGCACCTCATTTCTCATCTCCTTGTGCTCGGGTTCGCCATTCCAGCCACTTTACTAGCAATCTCCCTACTTGGAGCCTCAGCACCTTTAACCTCCTGTTCCGTACAGGTTGCAATTTGTCCTGAGGATGAACGGGAAGACGGGGAACCAATGAGAGACTAGCTCTTGGTGTTGGGACAGGCACAGGTCACTCTATTTTCCCATCAGGAAGAAGAATTAACCACAGGCTCAGCCTGCCCCCCGGAACCAGAACAGGGCCTGAAGCCATCCTGCGCTTTTGCGGCCAGCTCCCAAAAAAGCGACTTGTAAAATGGAGCTTCAGGGCACTGCAATTCACAAACCTGCAGAGTTACAAATGATAACTCTCGTCCACAAATATATTGAGGGAAGGCAAAGAAGAGGATTTGAAATCAAGGCAGAATTGCAGGAAACAGATTTCAGGAGGTAGATTCGAATCGCCTTTAAAGCACATGAAAAGCGGCAAAACGTTGACAATGATGCCCTTGGCCAAAAAGGGCGTATGCGTTTTTTCCTGAATATATTCAGGAAAAAACGCATACGCCCTTTTTGGCCAACCAAGCAACCTGGAAAGGCAAATCAGCGCTACAAAGAAGTCTCGCTTCCCATCGGTCAAAAGGGCCATGCTGAAAAAAGTGTCAAAACCAGAAATGCAGGACAGGCCATGGAGAAATGGGAGCCTTGCTACACTGATGGGCGGGATGTAAATTGCCAACAGCCACTCTGGAGAAGTGTACGGTGTGTCCTGAAACATCTAAAAAACACAGCTTAGAGAGCATAGGGCACTTCCACGCATGGGGGGATAAAGTGGGCAAATTGAAAATCAGCAAGACACAAGCACCCCAAAGTTTAGGGCTGCTCTGTTGACAAGGACCTCCACTTCATTCCACCTTAAATATCCCAGGAAAGCGAAAAATGGATAAAAAAGTTGTGGTCCTTATGTACAATGGAATATCACTCAGCCATGAAATCAATGTCATAAGGCTAGTAGCAGCATGATGAGTGGATTTAGGTAAGACGATTCTAAGTGAAATAAGTCACACAGAAAAGGACACTTCTCATAAGGTGTCACTTATAGAGGGAATGTAAAAACCGTTACACTTGAACTGAATTACAAAACAGAACAGAGTCACACATGCAGAAAACACACTATGGCTGCTTAACGGGAAAGGTGAGGTGGGGTGATACATAAAACAAGAGCTTCAAATTAGCTCAGATACCGTTCCATAAACCCAATATGTAATAGACAAGACCTACTCCTTGCTCAGAGAACTGGACTCAACACGCCCGATTCACCGCACAAGAATATATCTGACTAGTAATAATCTTAAAACCTATGTATTGATATCTCTCTGTTAGTGTGTCAAGTGGGTGTAAGGCGGCATAAGCACAGCCGTGAAAAGCAGCTAAACCCCATTATAAAAATAAATTACTTTTAAAAACCCATGAAACAAAGACAGGGAAAGAGAGAGAAATTCTTACACAATTCGTTCAGGGGCTGTGATGCAACCTGGACTGACCATATCTAGACCCACAGCTGGATGAGACATAAGGGTGGACACTCTTGGGGCTGAGATGTTTGGTGAGGTTGGGTGAGCAAACGCAGACCCTTTAAAGTAATACTGCGTGCTACCCATCGCATGGGTCCCAAATCTCCAGGTTCAAGGGCAACTTCCTACATCGAAAACATGCATGAGAAACCCAGAAGATGGTACACCGTGTGATGGGGAAAGGTTTCTAAAACGCACCTCATTTCTCATCTCCTTGTGCTCGGGTTCGCCATTCCAGCCACTTTACTAGCAATCTCCCTACTTGGAGCCTCAGCACCTTTAACCTCCTGTTCCGTACAGGTTGCAATTTGTCCTGAGGATGAACGGGAAGACGGGGAACCAATGAGAGACTAGCTCTTGGTGTTGGGACAGGCACAGGTCACTCTATTTTCCCATCAGGAAGAAGAATTTACCACAGGCTCAGCCTGCCCCCCGGAACCAGAACAGGGCCTGAAGCCATCCTGCGCTTTTGCGGCCAGCTCCCAAAAAAGCGACTTGTAAAATGGAGCTTCAGGGCACTGCAATTCACAAACCGGCAGAGTTATAAATGATAACTCTCGTCCACAAATATATTGAGGGAAGGCAAAGAAGAGGATTTGAAATCAAGGCAGAATTGCAGGAAACAGATTTCAGGAGGTAGATTCGAATCGCCTTTAAAGCACATGAAAAGCGGCAAAACGTTGACAATGATGCCCTTGGCCAAAAAGGGCGTATGCGTTTATTTCCTGAATATATTCAGGAAAAAACGCATACGCCCTTTTTGGCCAACCAAGCAACCTGGAAAGGCAAATCAGCGCTACAAAGAAGTCTCGCTTCCCATCGGTCAAAAGGGCCATGCTGAAAAAAGTGTCAAAACCAGAAATGCAGGACAGGCCATGGAGAAATGGGAGCCTTGCTACACTGATGGGCGGGATGTAAATTGCCAACAGCCACTCTGGAGAAGTGTACGGTGTGTCCTGAAACATCTAAAAAACACAGCTTAGAGAGCATAGGGCACTTCCACGCATGGGGGGATAAAGTGGGAAAATTGAAAATCAGCAAGACACAAGCACCCCAAAGTTTAGGGCTGCTCTGTTGACAAGGACCTCCACTTCATTCCACCTTAAATATCCCAGGAAAGCGAAAAATGGATAAAAAAGTTGTGGTCCTTATGTACAATGGAATATCACTCAGCCATGAAATCAATGTCATAAGGCTAGTAGCAGCATGATGAGTGGATTTAGGTAAGACGATTCTAAGTGAAATAAGTCACACAGAAAAGGACACTTCTCATAAGGTGTCACTTATAGAGGGAATGTAAAAACCGTTACACTTGAACTGAATTACAAAACAGAACAGAGTCACACATGCAGAAAACACACTATGGCTGCTTAACGGGAAAGGTGAGGTGGGGTGATACATAAAACAAGAGCTTCAAATTAGCTCAGATACCGTTCCATAAACCCAATATGTAATAGACAAGACCTACTCCTTGCTCAGAGAACTGGACTCAACACGCCCGATTCACCGCACAAGAATATATCTGACTAGTAATAATCTTAAAACCTATGTATTGATATCTCTCTGTTAGTGTGTCAAGTGGGTGTAAGGCGGCATAAGCACAGCCGTGAAAAGCAGCTAAACCCCATTATAAAAATAAATTACTTTTAAAAACCCATGAAACAAAGACAGGGAAAGAGAGAGAAATTCTTACACAATTCGTTCAGGGGCTGTGATGCAACCTGGACTGACCATATCTAGACCCACAGCTGGATGAGACATAAGGGTGGACACTCTTGGGGCTGAGAGGTTTGGTGAGGTTGGGTGAGCAAACGCAGACCCTTTAAAGTAATACTGCGTGCTACCCATCGCATGGGTCCCAAATCTCCAGGTTCAAGGGCAACTTCCTACATCGAAAACATGCATGAGAAACCCAGAAGATGGTACACCGTGTGATGGGGAAAGGTTTCTAAAACGCACCTCATTTCTCATCTCCTTGTGCTCGGGTTCGCCATTCCAGCCACTTTACTAGCAATCTCCCTACTTGGAGCCTCAGCACCTTTAACCTCCTGTTCCGTACAGGTTGCAATTTGTCCTGAGGATGAACGGGAAGACGGGGAACCAATGAGAGACTAGCTCTTGGTGTTGGGACAGGCACAGGTCACTCTATTTTCCCATCAGGAAGAAGAATTAACCACAGGCTCAGCCTGCCCCCCGGAACCAGAACAGGGCCTGAAGCCATCCTGCGCTTTTGCGGCCAGCTCCCAAAAAAGCGACTTGTAAAATGGAGCTTCAGGGCACTGCAATTCACAAACCGGCAGAGTTATAAATGATAACTCTCGTCCACAAATATATTGAGGGAAGGCAAAGAAGAGGATTTGAAATCAAGGCAGAATTGCAGGAAACAGATTTCAGGAGGTAGATTCGAATCGCCTTTAAAGCACATGAAAAGCGGCAAAACGTTGACAATGATGCCCTTGGCCAAAAAGGGCGTATGCGTTTATTTCCTGAATATATTCAGGAAAAAACGCATACGCCCTTTTTGGCCAACCAAGCAACCTGGAAAGGCAAATCAGCGCTACAAAGAAGTCTCGCTTCCCATCGGTCAAAAGGGCCATGCTGAAAAAAGTGTCAAAACCAGAAATGCAGGACAGGCCATGGAGAAATGGGAGCCTTGCTACACTGATGGGCGGGATGTAAATTGCCAACAGCCACTCTGGAGAAGTGTACGGTGTGTCCTGAAACATCTAAAAAACACAGCTTAGAGAGCATAGGGCACTTCCACGCATGGGGGGATAAAGTGGGAAAATTGAAAATCAGCAAGACACAAGCACCCCAAAGTTTAGGGCTGCTCTGTTGACAAGGACCTCCACTTCATTCCACCTTAAATATCCCAGGAAAGCGAAAAATGGATAAAAAAGTTGTGGTCCTTATGTACAATGGAATATCACTCAGCCATGAAATCAATGTCATAAGGCTAGTAGCAGCATGATGAGTGGATTTAGGTAAGACGATTCTAAGTGAAATAAGTCACACAGAAAAGGACACTTCTCATAAGGTGTCACTTATAGAGGGAATGTAAAAACCGTTACACTTGAACTGAATTACAAAACAGAACAGAGTCACACATGCAGAAAACACACTATGGCTGCTTAACGGGAAAGGTGAGGTGGGGTGATACATAAAACAAGAGCTTCAAATTAGCTCAGATACCGTTCCATAAACCCAATATGTAATAGACAAGACCTACTCCTTGCTCAGAGAACTGGACTCAACACGCCCGATTCACCGCACAAGAATATATCTGACTAGTAATAATCTTAAAACCTATGTATTGATATCTCTCTGTTAGTGTGTCAAGTGGGTGTAAGGCGGCATAAGCACAGCCGTGAAAAGCAGCTAAACCCCATTATAAAAATAAATTACTTTTAAAAACCCATGAAACAAAGACAGGGAAAGAGAGAGAAATTCTTACACAATTCGTTCAGGGGCTGTGATGCAACCTGGACTGACCATATCTAGACCCACAGCTGGATGAGACATAAGGGTGGACACTCTTGGGGCTGAGAGGTTTGGTGAGGTTGGGTGAGCAAACGCAGACCCTTTAAAGTAATACTGCGTGCTACCCATCGCATGGGTCCCAAATCTCCAGGTTCAAGGGCAACTTCCTACATCGAAAACATGCATGAGAAACCCAGAAGATGGTACACCGTGTGATGGGGAAAGGTTTCTAAAACGCACCTCATTTCTCATCTCCTTGTGCTCGGGTTCGCCATTCCAGCCACTTTACTAGCAATCTCCCTACTTGGAGCCTCAGCACCTTTAACCTCCTGTTCCGTACAGGTTGCAATTTGTCCTGAGGATGAACGGGAAGACGGGGAACCAATGAGAGACTAGCTCTTGGTGTTGGGACAGGCACAGGTCACTCTATTTTCCCATCAGGAAGAAGAATTAACCACAGGCTCAGCCTGACCCCCGGAACCAGAACAGGGCCTGAAGCCATCCTGCGCTTTTGCGGCCAGCTCCCAAAAAAGCGACTTGTAAAATGGAGCTTCAGGGCACTGCAATTCACAAACCTGCAGAGTTATAAATGATAACTCTCGTCCACAAATATATTGAGGGAAGGCAAAGAAGAGGATTTGAAATCAAGGCAGAATTGCAGGAAACAGATTTCAGGAGGTAGATTCGAATCGCCTTTAAAGCACATGAAAAGCGGCAAAACGTTGACAATGATGCCCTTGGCCAAAAAGGGCGTATGCGTTTATTTCCTGAATATATTCAGGAAAAAACGCATACGCCCTTTTTGGCCAACCAAGCAACCTGGAAAGGCAAATCAGCGCTACAAAGAAGTCTCGCTTCCCATCGGTCAAAAGGGCCATGCTGAAAAAAGTGTCAAAACCAGAAATGCAGGACAGGCCATGGAGAAATGGGAGCCTTGCTACACTGATGGGCGGGATGTAAATTGCCAACAGCCACTCTGGAGAAGTGTACGGTGTGTCCTGAAACATCTAAAAAACACAGCTTAGAGAGCATAGGGCACTTCCACGCATGGGGGGATAAAGTGGGCAAATTGAAAATCAGCAAGACACAAGCACCCCAAAGTTTAGGGCTGCTCTGTTGACAAGGACCTCCACTTCATTCCACCTTAAATATCCCAGGAAAGCGAAAAATGGATAAAAAAGTTGTGGTCCTTATGTACAATGGAATATCACTCAGCCATGAAATCAATGTCATAAGGCTAGTAGCAGCATGATGAGTGGATTTAGGTAAGACGATTCTAAGTGAAATAAGTCACACAGAAAAGGACACTTCTCATAAGGTGTCACTTATAGAGGGAATGTAAAAACCGTTACACTTGAACTGAATTACAAAACAGAACAGAGTCACACATGCAGAAAACACACTATGGCTGCTTAACGGGAAAGGTGAGGTGGGGTGATACATAAAACAAGAGCTTCAAATTAGCTCAGATACCGTTCCATAAACCCAATATGTAATAGACAAGACCTACTCCTTGCTCAGAGAACTGGACTCAACACGCCCGATTCACCGCACAAGAATATATCTGACTAGTAATAATCTTAAAACCTATGTATTGATATCTCTCTGTTAGTGTGTCAAGTGGGTGTAAGGCGGCATAAACACAGCCGTGAAAAGCAGCTAAACCCCATTATAAAAATAAATTACTTTTAAAAACCCATGAAACAAAGACAGGGAAAGAGAGAGAAATTCTTACACAATTCGTTCAGGGGCTGTGACGCAACCTGGACTGACCATATCTAGACCCACAGCTGGATGAGACATAAGGGTGGACACTCTTGGGGCTGAGAGGTTTGGTGAGGTTGGGTGAGCAAACGCAGACCCTTTAAAGTAATACTGCGTGCTACCCATCGCATGGGTCCCAAATCTCCAGGTTCAAGGGCAACTTCCTACATCGAAAACATGCATGAGAAACCCAGAAGATGGTACACCGTGTGATGGGGAAAGGTTTCTAAAACGCACCTCATTTCTCATCTCCTTGTGCTCGGGTTCGCCATTCCAGCCACTTTACTAGCAATCTCCCTACTTGGAGCCTCAGCACCTTTAACCTCCTGTTCCGTACAGGTTGCAATTTGTCCTGAGGATGAACGGGAAGACGGGGAACCAATGAGAGACTAGCTCTTGGTGTTGGGACAGGCACAGGTCACTCTATTTTCCCATCAGGAAGAAGAATTAACCACAGGCTCAGCCTGACCCCCGGAACCAGAACAGGGCCTGAAGCCATCCTGCGCTTTTGCGGCCAGCTCCCAAAAAAGCGACTTGTAAAATGGAGCTTCAGGGCACTGCAATTCACAAACCTGCAGAGTTATAAATGATAACTCTCGTCCACAAATATATTGAGGGAAGGCAAAGAAGAGGATTTGAAATCAAGGCAGAATTGCAGGAAACAGATTTCAGGAGGTAGATTCGAATCGCCTTTAAAGCACATGAAAAGCGGCAAAACGTTGACAATGATGCCCTTGGCCAAAAAGGGCGTATGCGTTTATTTCCTGAATATATTCAGGAAAAAACGCATACGCCCTTTTTGGCCAACCAAGCAACCTGGAAAGGCAAATCAGCGCTACAAAGAAGTCTCGCTTCCCATCGGTCAAAAGGGCCATGCTGAAAAAAGTGTCAAAACCAGAAATGCAGGACAGGCCATGGAGAAATGGGAGCCTTGCTACACTGATGGGCGGGATGTAAATTGCCAACAGCCACTCTGGAGAAGTGTACGGTGTGTCCTGAAACATCTAAAAAACACAGCTTAGAGAGCATAGGGCACTTCCACGCATGGGGGGATAAAGTGGGCAAATTGAAAATCAGCAAGACACAAGCACCCCAAAGTTTAGGGCTGCTCTGTTGACAAGGACCTCCACTTCATTCCACCTTAAATATCCCAGGAAAGCGAAAAATGGATAAAAAAGTTGTGGTCCTTATGTACAATGGAATATCACTCAGCCATGAAATCAATGTCATAAGGCTAGTAGCAGCATGATGAGTGGATTTAGGTAAGACGATTCTAAGTGAAATAAGTCACACAGAAAAGGACACTTCTCATAAGGTGTCACTTATAGAGGGAATGTAAAAACCGTTACACTTGAACTGAATTACAAAACAGAACAGAGTCACACATGCAGAAAACACACTATGGCTGCTTAACGGGAAAGGTGAGGTGGGGTGATACATAAAACAAGAGCTTCAAATTAGCTCAGATACCGTTCCATAAACCCAATATGTAATAGACAAGACCTACTCCTTGCTCAGAGAACTGGACTCAACACGCCCGATTCACCGCACAAGAATATATCTGACTAGTAATAATCTTAAAACCTATGTATTGATATCTCTCTGTTAGTGTGTCAAGTGGGTGTAAGGCGGCATAAACACAGCCGTGAAAAGCAGCTAAACCCCATTATAAAAATAAATTACTTTTAAAAACCCATGAAACAAAGACAGGGAAAGAGAGAGAAATTCTTACACAATTCGTTCAGGGGCTGTGACGCAACCTGGACTGACGATATCTAGACCCACAGCTGGATGAGACATAAGGGTGGACACTCTTGGGGCTGAGAGGTTTGGTGAGGTTGGGTGAGCAAACGCAGACCCTTTAAAGTAATACTGCGTGCTACCCATCGCATGGGTCCCAAATCTCCAGGTTCAAGGGCAACTTCCTACATCGAAAACATGCATGAGAAACCCAGAAGATGGTACACCGTGTGATGGGGAAAGGTTTCTAAAACGCACCTCATTTCTCATCTCCTTGTGCTCGGGTTCGCCATTCCAGCCACTTTACTAGCAATCTCCCTACTTGGAGCCTCAGCACCTTTAACCTCCTGTTCCGTACAGGTTGCAATTTGTCCTGAGGATGAACGGGAAGACGGGGAACCAATGAGAGACTAGCTCTTGGTGTTGGGACAGGCACAGGTCACTCTATTTTCCCATCAGGAAGAAGAATTAACCACAGGCTCAGCCTGCCCCCCGGAACCAGAACAGGGCCTGAAGCCATCCTGCGCTTTTGCGGCCAGCTCCCAAAAAAGCGACTTGTAAAATGGAGCTTCAGGGCACTGCAATTCACAAACCTGCAGAGTTATAAATGATAACTCTCGTCCACAAATATATTGAGGGAAGGCAAAGAAGAGGATTTGAAATCAAGGCAGAATTGCAGGAAACAGATTTCAGGAGGTAGATTCGAATCGCCTTTAAAGCACATGAAAAGCGGCAAAACGTTGACAATGATGCCCTTGGCCAAAAAGGGCGTATGCGTTTATTTCCTGAATATATTCAGGAAAAAACGCATACGCCCTTTTTGGCCAACCAAGCAACCTGGAAAGGCAAATCAGCGCTACAAAGAAGTCTCGCTTCCCATCGGTCAAAAGGGCCATGCTGAAAAAAGTGTCAAAACCAGAAATGCAGGACAGGCCATGGAGAAATGGGAGCCTTGCTACACTGATGGGCGGGATGTAAATTGCCAACAGCCACTCTGGAGAAGTGTACGGTGTGTCCTGAAACATCTAAAAAACACAGCTTAGAGAGCATAGGGCACTTCCACGCATGGGGGGATAAAGTGGGAAAATTGAAAATCAGCAAGACACAAGCACCCCAAAGTTTAGGGCTGCTCTGTTGACAAGGACCTCCACTTCATTCCACCTTAAATATCCCAGGAAAGCGAAAAATGGATAAAAAAGTTGTGGTCCTTATGTACAATGGAATATCACTCAGCCATGAAATCAATGTCATAAGGCTAGTAGCAGCATGATGAGTGGATTTAGGTAAGACGATTCTAAGTGAAATAAGTCACACAGAAAAGGACACTTCTCATAAGGTGTCACTTATAGAGGGAATGTAAAAACCGTTACACTTGAACTGAATTACAAAACAGAACAGAGTCACACATGCAGAAAACACACTATGGCTGCTTAACGGGAAAGGTGAGGTGGGGTGATACATAAAACAAGAGCTTCAAATTAGCTCAGATACCGTTCCATAAACCCAATATGTAATAGACAAGACCTACTCCTTGCTCAGAGAACTGGACTCAACACGCCCGATTCACCGCACAAGAATATATCTGACTAGTAATAATCTTAAAACCTATGTATTGATATCTCTCTGTTAGTGTGTCAAGTGAGTGTAAGGCGGCATAAGCACAGCCGTGAAAAGCAGCTAAACCCCATTATAAAAATAAATTACTTTTAAAAACCCATGAAACAAAGACAGGGAAAGAGAGAGAAATTCTTACACAATTCGTTCAGGGGCTGTGATGCAACCTGGACTGACCATATCTAGACCCACAGCTGGATGAGACATAAGGGTGGACACTCTTGGGGCTGAGAGGTTTGGTGAGGTTGGGTGAGCAAACGCAGACCCTTTAAAGTAATACTGCGTGCTACCCATCGCATGGGTCCCAAATCTCCAGGTTCAAGGGCAACTTCCTACATCGAAAACATGCATGAGAAACCCAGAAGATGGTACACCGTGTGATGGGGAAAGGTTTCTAAAACGCACCTCATTTCTCATCTCCTTGTGCTCGGGTTCGCCATTCCAGCCACTTTACTAGCAATCTCCCTACTTGGAGCCTCAGCACCTTTAACCTCCTGTTCCGTACAGGTTGCAATTTGTCCTGAGGATGAACGGGAAGACGGGGAACCAATGAGAGACTAGCTCTTGGTGTTGGGACAGGCACAGGTCACTCTATTTTCCCATCAGGAAGAAGAATTAACCACAGGCTCAGCCTGCCCCCCGGAACCAGAACAGGGCCTGAAGCCATCCTGCGCTTTTGCGGCCAGCTCCCAAAAAAGCGACTTGTAAAATGGAGCTTCAGGGCACTGCAATTCACAAACCGGCAGAGTTATAAATGATAACTCTCGTCCACAAATATATTGAGGGAAGGCAAAGAAGAGGATTTGAAATCAAGGCAGAATTGCAGGAAACAGATTTCAGGAGGTAGATTCGAATCGCCTTTAAAGCACATGAAAAGCGGCAAAAGGTTGACAATGATGCCCTTGGCCAAAAAGGGCGTATGCGTTTATTTCCTGAATATATTCAGGAAAAAACGCATACGCCCTTTTTGGCCAACCAAGCAACCTGGAAAGGCAAATCAGCGCTACAAAGAAGTCTCGCTTCCCATCGGTCAAAAGGGCCATGCTGAAAAAAGTGTCAAAACCAGAAATGCAGGACAGGCCATGGAGAAATGGGAGCCTTGCTACACTGATGGGCGGGATGTAAATTGCCAACAGCCACTCTGGAGAAGTGTACGGTGTGTCCTGAAACATCTAAAAAACACAGCTTAGAGAGCATAGGGCACTTCCACGCATGGGGGGATAAAGTGGGAAAATTGAAAATCAGCAAGACACAAGCACCCCAAAGTTTAGGGCTGCTCTGTTGACAAGGACCTCCACTTCATTCCACCTTAAATATCCCAGGAAAGCGAAAAATGGATAAAAAAGTTGTGGTCCTTATGTACAATGGAATATCACTCAGCCATGAAATCAATGTCATAAGGCTAGTAGCAGCATGATGAGTGGATTTAGGTAAGACGATTCTAAGTGAAATAAGTCACACAGAAAAGGACACTTCTCATAAGGTGTCACTTATAGAGGGAATGTAAAAACCGTTACACTTGAACTGAATTACAAAACAGAACAGAGTCACACATGCAGAAAACACACTATGGCTGCTTAACGGGAAAGGTGAGGTGGGGTGATACATAAAACAAGAGCTTCAAATTAGCTCAGATACCGTTCCATAAACCCAATATGTAATAGACAAGACCTACTCCTTGCTCAGAGAACTGGACTCAACACGCCCGATTCACCGCACAAGAATATATCTGACTAGTAATAATCTTAAAACCTATGTATTGATATCTCTCTGTTAGTGTGTCAAGTGGGTGTAAGGCGGCATAAGCACAGCCGTGAAAAGCAGCTAAACCCCATTATAAAAATAAATTACTTTTAAAAACCCATGAAACAAAGACAGGGAAAGAGAGAGAAATTCTTACACAATTCGTTCAGGGGCTGTGATGCAACCTGGACTGACCATATCTAGACCCACAGCTGGATGAGACATAAGGGTGGACACTCTTGGGGCTGAGAGGTTTGGTGAGGTTGGGTGAGCAAACGCAGACCCTTTAAAGTAATACTGCGTGCTACCCATCGCATGGGTCCCAAATCTCCAGGTTCAAGGGCAACTTCCTACATCGAAAACATGCATGAGAAACCCAGAAGATGGTACACCGTGTGATGGGGAAAGGTTTCTAAAACGCACCTCATTTCTCATCTCCTTGTGCTCGGGTTCGCCATTCCAGCCACTTTACTAGCAATCTCCCTACTTGGAGCCTCAGCACCTTTAACCTCCTGTTCCGTACAGGTTGCAATTTGTCCTGAGGATGAACGGGAAGACGGGGAACCAATGAGAGACTAGCTCTTGGTGTTGGGACAGGCACAGGTCACTCTATTTTCCCATCAGGAAGAAGAATTAACCACAGGCTCAGCCTGCCCCCCGGAACCAGAACAGGGCCTGAAGCCATCCTGCGCTTTTGCGGCCAGCTCCCAAAAAAGCGACTTGTAAAATGGAGCTTCAGGGCACTGCAATTCACAAACCGGCAGAGTTATAAATGATAACTCTCGTCCACAAATATATTGAGGGAAGGCAAAGAAGAGGATTTGAAATCAAGGCAGAATTGCAGGAAACAGATTTCAGGAGGTAGATTCGAATCGCCTTTAAAGCACATGAAAAGCGGCAAAACGTTGACAATGATGCCCTTGGCCAAAAAGGGCGTATGCGTTTATTTCCTGAATATATTCAGGAAAAAACGCATACGCCCTTTTTGGCCAACCAAGCAACCTGGAAAGGCAAATCAGCGCTACAAAGAAGTCTCGCTTCCCATCGGTGAAAAGGGCCATGCTGAAAAAAGTGTCAAAACCAGAAATGCAGGACAGGCCATGGAGAAATGGGAGCCTTGCTACACTGATGGGCGGGATGTAAATTGCCAACAGCCACTCTGGAGAAGTGTACGGTGTGTCCTGAAACATCTAAAAAACACAGCTTAGAGAGCATAGGGCACTTCCACGCATGGGGGGATAAAGTGGGAAAATTGAAAATCAGCAAGACACAAGCACCCCAAAGTTTAGGGCTGCTCTGTTGACAAGGACCTCCACTTCATTCCACCTTAAATATCCCAGGAAAGCGAAAAATGGATAAAAAAGTTGTGGTCCTTATGTACAATGGAATATCACTCAGCCATGAAATCAATGTCATAAGGCTAGTAGCAGCATGATGAGTGGATTTAGGTAAGACGATTCTAAGTGAAATAAGTCACACAGAAAAGGACACTTCTCATAAGGTGTCACTTATAGAGGGAATGTAAAAACCGTTACACTTGAACTGAATTACAAAACAGAACAGAGTCACACATGCAGAAAACACACTATGGCTGCTTAACGGGAAAGGTGAGGTGGGGTGATACATAAAACAAGAGCTTCAAATTAGCTCAGATACCGTTCCATAAACCCAATATGTAATAGACAAGACCTACTCCTTGCTCAGAGAACTGGACTCAACACGCCCGATTCACCGCACAAGAATATATCTGACTAGTAATAATCTTAAAACCTATGTATTGATATCTCTCTGTTAGTGTGTCAAGTGGGTGTAAGGCGGCATAAGCACAGCCGTGAAAAGCAGCTAAACCCCATTATAAAAATAAATTACTTTTAAAAACCCATGAAACAAAGACAGGGAAAGAGAGAGAAATTCTTACACAATTCGTTCAGGGGCTGTGATGCAACCTGGACTGACCATATCTAGACCCACAGCTGGATGAGACATAAGGGTGGACACTCTTGGGGCTGAGATGTTTGGTGAGGTTGGGTGAGCAAACGCAGACCCTTTAAAGTAATACTGCGTGCTACCCATCGCATGGGTCCCAAATCTCCAGGTTCAAGGGCAACTTCCTACATCGAAAACATGCATGAGAAACCCAGAAGATGGTACACCGTGTGATGGGGAAAGGTTTCTAAAACGCACCTCATTTCTCATCTCCTTGTGCTCGGGTTCGCCATTCCAGCCACTTTACTAGCAATCTCCCTACTTGGAGCCTCAGCACCTTTAACCTCCTGTTCCGTACAGGTTGCAATTTGTCCTGAGGATGAACGGGAAGACGGGGAACCAATGAGAGACTAGCTCTTGGTGTTGGGACAGGCACAGGTCACTCTATTTTCCCATCAGGAAGAAGAATTAACCACAGGCTCAGCCTGCCCCCCGGAACCAGAACAGGGCCTGAAGCCATCCTGCGCTTTTGCGGCCAGCTCCCAAAAAAGCGACTTGTAAAATGGAGCTTCAGGGCACTGCAATTCACAAACCGGCAGAGTTATAAATGATAACTCTCGTCCACAAATATATTGAGGGAAGGCAAAGAAGAGGATTTGAAATCAAGGCAGAATTGCAGGAAACAGATTTCAGGAGGTAGATTCGAATCGCCTTTAAAGCACATGAAAAGCGGCAAAACGTTGACAATGATGCCCTTGGCCAAAAAGGGCGTATGCGTTTATTTCCTGAATATATTCAGGAAAAAACGCATACGCCCTTTTTGGCCAACCAAGCAACCTGGAAAGGCAAATCAGCGCTACAAAGAAGTCTCGCTTCCCATCGGTCAAAAGGGCCATGCTGAAAAAAGTGTCAAAACCAGAAATGCAGGACAGGCCATGGAGAAATGGGAGCCTTGCTACACTGATGGGCGGGATGTAAATTGCCAACAGCCACTCTGGAGAAGTGTACGGTGTGTCCTGAAACATCTAAAAAACACAGCTTAGAGAGCATAGGGCACTTCCACGCATGGGGGGATAAAGTGGGAAAATTGAAAATCAGCAAGACACAAGCACCCCAAAGTTTAGGGCTGCTCTGTTGACAAGGACCTCCACTTCATTCCACCTTAAATATCCCAGGAAAGCGAAAAATGGATAAAAAAGTTGTGGTCCTTATGTACAATGGAATATCACTCAGCCATGAAATCAATGTCATAAGGCTAGTAGCAGCATGATGAGTGGATTTAGGTAAGACGATTCTAAGTGAAATAAGTCACACAGAAAAGGACACTTCTCATAAGGTGTCACTTATAGAGGGAATGTAAAAACCGTTACACTTGAACTGAATTACAAAACAGAACAGAGTCACACATGCAGAAAACACACTATGGCTGCTTAACGGGAAAGGTGAGGTGGGGTGATACATAAAACAAGAGCTTCAAATTAGCTCAGATACCGTTCCATAAACCCAATATGTAATAGACAAGACCTACTCCTTGCTCAGAGAACTGGACTCAACACGCCCGATTCACCGCACAAGAATATATCTGACTAGTAATAATCTTAAAACCTATGTATTGATATCTCTCTGTTAGTGTGTCAAGTGGGTGTAAGGCGGCATAAGCACAGCCGTGAAAAGCAGCTAAACCCCATTATAAAAATAAATTACTTTTAAAAACCCATGAAACAAAGACAGGGAAAGAGAGAGAAATTCTTACACAATTCGTTCAGGGGCTGTGATGCAACCTGGACTGACCATATCTAGACCCACAGCTGGATGAGACATAAGGGTGGACACTCTTGGGGCTGAGAGGTTTGGTGAGGTTGGGTGAGCAAACGCAGACCCTTTAAAGTAATACTGCGTGCTACCCATCGCATGGGTCCCAAATCTCCAGGTTCAAGGGCAACTTCCTACATCGAAAACATGCATGAGAAACCCAGAAGATGGTACACCGTGTGATGGGGAAAGGTTTCTAAAACGCACCTCATTTCTCATCTCCTTGTGCTCGGGTTCGCCATTCCAGCCACTTTACTAGCAATCTCCCTACTTGGAGCCTCAGCACCTTTAACCTCCTGTTCCGTACAGGTTGCAATTTGTCCTGAGGATGAACGGGAAGACGGGGAACCAATGAGAGACTAGCTCTTGGTGTTGGGACAGGCACAGGTCACTCTATTTTCCCATCAGGAAGAAGAATTAACCACAGGCTCAGCCTGCCCCCCGGAACCAGAACAGGGCCTGAAGCCATCCTGCGCTTTTGCGGCCAGCTCCCAAAAAAGCGACTTGTAAAATGGAGCTTCAGGGCACTGCAATTCACAAACCGGCAGAGTTATAAATGATAACTCTCGTCCACAAATATATTGAGGGAAGGCAAAGAAGAGGATTTGAAATCAAGGCAGAATTGCAGGAAACAGATTTCAGGAGGTAGATTCGAATCGCCTTTAAAGCACATGAAAAGCGGCAAAACGTTGACAATGATGCCCTTGGCCAAAAAGGGCGTATGCGTTTATTTCCTGAATATATTCAGGAAAAAACGCATACGCCCTTTTTGGCCAACCAAGCAACCTGGAAAGGCAAATCAGCGCTACAAAGAAGTCTCGCTTCCCATCGGTCAAAAGGGCCATGCTGAAAAAAGTGTCAAAACCAGAAATGCAGGACAGGCCATGGAGAAATGGGAGCCTTGCTACACTGATGGGCGGGATGTAAATTGCCAACAGCCACTCTGGAGAAGTGTACGGTGTGTCCTGAAACATCTAAAAAACACAGCTTAGAGAGCATAGGGCACTTCCACGCATGGGGGGATAAAGTGGGAAAATTGAAAATCAGCAAGACACAAGCACCCCAAAGTTTAGGGCTGCTCTGTTGACAAGGACCTCCACTTCATTCCACCTTAAATATCCCAGGAAAGCGAAAAATGGATAAAAAAGTTGTGGTCCTTATGTACAATGGAATATCACTCAGCCATGAAATCAATGTCATAAGGCTAGTAGCAGCATGATGAGTGGATTTAGGTAAGACGATTCTAAGTGAAATAAGTCACACAGAAAAGGACACTTCTCATAAGGTGTCACTTATAGAGGGAATGTAAAAACCGTTACACTTGAACTGAATTACAAAACAGAACAGAGTCACACATGCAGAAAACACACTATGGCTGCTTAACGGGAAAGGTGAGGTGGGGTGATACATAAAACAAGAGCTTCAAATTAGCTCAGATACCGTTCCATAAACCCAATATGTAATAGACAAGACCTACTCCTTGCTCAGAGAACTGGACTCAACACGCCCGATTCACCGCACAAGAATATATCTGACTAGTAATAATCTTAAAACCTATGTATTGATATCTCTCTGTTAGTGTGTCAAGTGGGTGTAAGGCGGCATAAGCACAGCCGTGAAAAGCAGCTAAACCCCATTATAAAAATAAATTACTTTTAAAAACCCATGAAACAAAGACAGGGAAAGAGAGAGAAATTCTTACACAATTCGTTCAGGGGCTGTGATGCAACCTGGACTGACCATATCTAGACCCACAGCTGGATGAGACATAAGGGTGGACACTCTTGGGGCTGAGAGGTTTGGTGAGGTTGGGTGAGCAAACGCAGACCCTTTAAAGTAATACTGCGTGCTACCCATCGCATGGGTCCCAAATCTCCAGGTTCAAGGGCAACTTCCTACATCGAAAACATGCATGAGAAACCCAGAAGATGGTACACCGTGTGATGGGGAAAGGTTTCTAAAACGCACCTCATTTCTCATCTCCTTGTGCTCGGGTTCGCCATTCCAGCCACTTTACTAGCAATCTCCCTACTTGGAGCCTCAGCACCTTTAACCTCCTGTTCCGTACAGGTTGCAATTTGTCCTGAGGATGAACGGGAAGACGGGGAACCAATGAGAGACTAGCTCTTGGTGTTGGGACAGGCACAGGTCACTCTATTTTCCCATCAGGAAGAAGAATTAACCACAGGCTCAGCCTGCCCCCCGGAACCAGAACAGGGCCTGAAGCCATCCTGCGCTTTTGCGGCCAGCTCCCAAAAAAGCGACTTGTAAAATGGAGCTTCAGGGCACTGCAATTCACAAACCGGCAGAGTTATAAATGATAACTCTCGTCCACAAATATATTGAGGGAAGGCAAAGAAGAGGATTTGAAATCAAGGCAGAATTGCAGGAAACAGATTTCAGGAGGTAGATTCGAATCGCCTTTAAAGCACATGAAAAGCGGCAAAACGTTGACAATGATGCCCTTGGCCAAAAAGGGCGTATGCGTTTATTTCCTGAATATATTCAGGAAAAAACGCATACGCCCTTTTTGGCCAACCAAGCAACCTGGAAAGGCAAATCAGCGCTACAAAGAAGTCTCGCTTCCCATCGGTCAAAAGGGCCATGCTGAAAAAAGTGTCAAAACCAGAAATGCAGGACAGGCCATGGAGAAATGGGAGCCTTGCTACACTGATGGGCGGGATGTAAATTGCCAACAGCCACTCTGGAGAAGTGTACGGTGTGTCCTGAAACATCTAAAAAACACAGCTTAGAGAGCATAGGGCACTTCCACGCATGGGGGGATAAAGTGGGAAAATTGAAAATCAGCAAGACACAAGCACCCCAAAGTTTAGGGCTGCTCTGTTGACAAGGACCTCCACTTCATTCCACCTTAAATATCCCAGGAAAGCGAAAAATGGATAAAAAAGTTGTGGTCCTTATGTACAATGGAATATCACTCAGCCATGAAATCAATGTCATAAGGCTAGTAGCAGCATGATGAGTGGATTTAGGTAAGACGATTCTAAGTGAAATAAGTCACACAGAAAAGGACACTTCTCATAAGGTGTCACTTATAGAGGGAATGTAAAAACCGTTACACTTGAACTGAATTACAAAACAGAACAGAGTCACACATGCAGAAAACACACTATGGCTGCTTAACGGGAAAGGTGAGGTGGGGTGATACATAAAACAAGAGCTTCAAATTAGCTCAGATACCGTTCCATAAACCCAATATGTAATAGACAAGACCTACTCCTTGCTCAGAGAACTGGACTCAACACGCCCGATTCACCGCACAAGAATATATCTGACTAGTAATAATCTTAAAACCTATGTATTGATATCTCTCTGTTAGTGTGTCAAGTGGGTGTAAGGCGGCATAAGCACAGCCGTGAAAAGCAGCTAAACCCCATTATAAAAATAAATTACTTTTAAAAACCCATGAAACAAAGACAGGGAAAGAGAGAGAAATTCTTACACAATTCGTTCAGGGGCTGTGATGCAACCTGGACTGACCATATCTAGACCCACAGCTGGATGAGACATAAGGGTGGACACTCTTGGGGCTGAGAGGTTTGGTGAGGTTGGGTGAGCAAACGCAGACCCTTTAAAGTAATACTGCGTGCTACCCATCGCATGGGTCCCAAATCTCCAGGTTCAAGGGCAACTTCCTACATCGAAAACATGCATGAGAAACCCAGAAGATGGTACACCGTGTGATGGGGAAAGGTTTCTAAAACGCACCTCATTTCTCATCTCCTTGTGCTCGGGTTCGCCATTCCAGCCACTTTACTAGCAATCTCCCTACTTGGAGCCTCAGCACCTTTAACCTCCTGTTCCGTACAGGTTGCAATTTGTCCTGAGGATGAACGGGAAGACGGGGAACCAATGAGAGACTAGCTCTTGGTGTTGGGACAGGCACAGGTCACTCTATTTTCCCATCAGGAAGAAGAATTAACCACAGGCTCAGCCTGCCCCCCGGAACCAGAACAGGGCCTGAAGCCATCCTGCGCTTTTGCGGCCAGCTCCCAAAAAAGCGACTTGTAAAATGGAGCTTCAGGGCACTGCAATTCACAAACCGGCAGAGTTATAAATGATAACTCTCGTCCACAAATATATTGAGGGAAGGCAAAGAAGAGGATTTGAAATCAAGGCAGAATTGCAGGAAACAGATTTCAGGAGGTAGATTCGAATCGCCTTTAAAGCACATGAAAAGCGGCAAAACGTTGACAATGATGCCCTTGGCCAAAAAGGGCGTATGCGTTTATTTCCTGAATATATTCAGGAAAAAACGCATACGCCCTTTTTGGCCAACCAAGCAACCTGGAAAGGCAAATCAGCGCTACAAAGAAGTCTCGCTTCCCATCGGTCAAAAGGGCCATGCTGAAAAAAGTGTCAAAACCAGAAATGCAGGACAGGCCATGGAGAAATGGGAGCCTTGCTACACTGATGGGCGGGATGTAAATTGCCAACAGCCACTCTGGAGAAGTGTACGGTGTGTCCTGAAACATCTAAAAAACACAGCTTAGAGAGCATAGGGCACTTCCACGCATGGGGGGATAAAGTGGGAAAATTGAAAATCAGCAAGACACAAGCACCCCAAAGTTTAGGGCTGCTCTGTTGACAAGGACCTCCACTTCATTCCACCTTAAATATCCCAGGAAAGCGAAAAATGGATAAAAAAGTTGTGGTCCTTATGTACAATGGAATATCACTCAGCCATGAAATCAATGTCATAAGGCTAGTAGCAGCATGATGAGTGGATTTAGGTAAGACGATTCTAAGTGAAATAAGTCACACAGAAAAGGACACTTCTCATAAGGTGTCACTTATAGAGGGAATGTAAAAACCGTTACACTTGAACTGAATTACAAAACAGAACAGAGTCACACATGCAGAAAACACACTATGGCTGCTTAACGGGAAAGGTGAGGTGGGGTGATACATAAAACAAGAGCTTCAAATTAGCTCAGATACCGTTCCATAAACCCAATATGTAATAGACAAGACCTACTCCTTGCTCAGAGAACTGGACTCAACACGCCCGATTCACCGCACAAGAATATATCTGACTAGTAATAATCTTAAAACCTATGTATTGATATCTCTCTGTTAGTGTGTCAAGTGGGTGTAAGGCGGCATAAGCACAGCCGTGAAAAGCAGCTAAACCCCATTATAAAAATAAATTACTTTTAAAAACCCATGAAACAAAGACAGGGAAAGAGAGAGAAATTCTTACACAATTCGTTCAGGGGCTGTGATGCAACCTGGACTGACCATATCTAGACCCACAGCTGGATGAGACATAAGGGTGGACACTCTTGGGGCTGAGAGGTTTGGTGAGGTTGGGTGAGCAAACGCAGACCCTTTAAAGTAATACTGCGTGCTACCCATCGCATGGGTCCCAAATCTCCAGGTTCAAGGGCAACTTCCTACATCGAAAACATGCATGAGAAACCCAGAAGATGGTACACCGTGTGATGGGGAAAGGTTTCTAAAACGCACCTCATTTCTCATCTCCTTGTGCTCGGGTTCGCCATTCCAGCCACTTTACTAGCAATCTCCCTACTTGGAGCCTCAGCACCTTTAACCTCCTGTTCCGTACAGGTTGCAATTTGTCCTGAGGATGAACGGGAAGACGGGGAACCAATGAGAGACTAGCTCTTGGTGTTGGGACAGGCACAGGTCACTCTATTTTCCCATCAGGAAGAAGAATTAACCACAGGCTCAGCCTGCCCCCCGGAACCAGAACAGGGCCTGAAGCCATCCTGCGCTTTTGCGGCCAGCTCCCAAAAAAGCGACTTGTAAAATGGAGCTTCAGGGCACTGCAATTCACAAACCTGCAGAGTTATAAATGATAACTCTCGTCCACAAATATATTGAGGGAAGGCAAAGAAGAGGATTTGAAATCAAGGCAGAATTGCAGGAAACAGATTTCAGGAGGTAGATTCGAATCGCCTTTAAAGCACATGAAAAGCGGCAAAACGTTGACAATGATGCCCTTGGCCAAAAAGGGCGTATGCGTTTATTTCCTGAATATATTCAGGAAAAAACGCATACGCCCTTTTTGGCCAACCAAGCAACCTGGAAAGGCAAATCAGCGCTACAAAGAAGTCTCGCTTCCCATCGGTCAAAAGGGCCATGCTGAAAAAAGTGTCAAAACCAGAAATGCAGGACAGGCCATGGAGAAATGGGAGCCTTGCTACACTGATGGGCGGGATGTAAATTGCCAACAGCCACTCTGGAGAAGTGTACGGTGTGTCCTGAAACATCTAAAAAACACAGCTTAGAGAGCATAGGGCACTTCCACGCATGGGGGGATAAAGTGGGAAAATTGAAAATCAGCAAGACACAAGCACCCCAAAGTTTAGGGCTGCTCTGTTGACAAGGACCTCCACTTCATTCCACCTTAAATATCCCAGGAAAGCGAAAAATGGATAAAAAAGTTGTGGTCCTTATGTACAATGGAATATCACTCAGCCATGAAATCAATGTCATAAGGCTAGTAGCAGCATGATGAGTGGATTTAGGTAAGACGATTCTAAGTGAAATAAGTCACACAGAAAAGGACACTTCTCATAAGGTGTCACTTATAGAGGGAATGTAAAAACCGTTACACTTGAACTGAATTACAAAACAGAACAGAGTCACACATGCAGAAAACACACTATGGCTGCTTAACGGGAAAGGTGAGGTGGGGTGATACATAAAACAAGAGCTTCAAATTAGCTCAGATACCGTTCCATAAACCCAATATGTAATAGACAAGACCTACTCCTTGCTCAGAGAACTGGACTCAACACGCCCGATTCACCGCACAAGAATATATCTGACTAGTAATAATCTTAAAACCTATGTATTGATATCTCTCTGTTAGTGTGTCAAGTGGGTGTAAGGCGGCATAAGCACAGCCGTGAAAAGCAGCTAAACCCCATTATAAAAATAAATTACTTTTAAAAACCCATGAAACAAAGACAGGGAAAGAGAGAGAAATTCTTACACAATTCGTTCAGGGGCTGTGATGCAACCTGGACTGACCATATCTAGACCCACAGCTGGATGAGACATAAGGGTGGACACTCTTGGGGCTGAGAGGTTTGGTGAGGTTGGGTGAGCAAACGCAGACCCTTTAAAGTAATACTGCGTGCTACCCATCGCATGGGTCCCAAATCTCCAGGTTCAAGGGCAACTTCCTACATCGAAAACATGCATGAGAAACCCAGAAGATGGTACACCGTGTGATGGGGAAAGGTTTCTAAAACGCACCTCATTTCTCATCTCCTTGTGCTCGGGTTCGCCATTCCAGCCACTTTACTAGCAATCTCCCTACTTGGAGCCTCAGCACCTTTAACCTCCTGTTCCGTACAGGTTGCAATTTGTCCTGAGGATGAACGGGAAGACGGGGAACCAATGAGAGACTAGCTCTTGGTGTTGGGACAGGCACAGGTCACTCTATTTTCCCATCAGGAAGAAGAATTAACCACAGGCTCAGCCTGCCCCCCGGAACCAGAACAGGGCCTGAAGCCATCCTGCGCTTTTGCGGCCAGCTCCCAAAAAAGCGACTTGTAAAATGGAGCTTCAGGGCACTGCAATTCACAAACCTGCAGAGTTATAAATGATAACTCTCGTCCACAAATATATTGAGGGAAGGCAAAGAAGAGGATTTGAAATCAAGGCAGAATTGCAGGAAACAGATTTCAGGAGGTAGATTCGAATCGCCTTTAAAGCACATGAAAAGCGGCAAAACGTTGACAATGATGCCCTTGGCCAAAAAGGGCGTATGCGTTTATTTCCTGAATATATTCAGGAAAAAACGCATACGCCCTTTTTGGCCAACCAAGCAACCTGGAAAGGCAAATCAGCGCTACAAAGAAGTCTCGCTTCCCATCGGTCAAAAGGGCCATGCTGAAAAAAGTGTCAAAACCAGAAATGCAGGACAGGCCATGGAGAAATGGGAGCCTTGCTACACTGATGGGCGGGATGTAAATTGCCAACAGCCACTCTGGAGAAGTGTACGGTGTGTCCTGAAACATCTAAAAAACACAGCTTAGAGAGCATAGGGCACTTCCACGCATGGGGGGATAAAGTGGGAAAATTGAAAATCAGCAAGACACAAGCACCCCAAAGTTTAGGGCTGCTCTGTTGACAAGGACCTCCACTTCATTCCACCTTAAATATCCCAGGAAAGCGAAAAATGGATAAAAAAGTTGTGGTCCTTATGTACAATGGAATATCACTCAGCCATGAAATCAATGTCATAAGGCTAGTAGCAGCATGATGAGTGGATTTAGGTAAGACGATTCTAAGTGAAATAAGTCACACAGAAAAGGACACTTCTCATAAGGTGTCACTTATAGAGGGAATGTAAAAACCGTTACACTTGAACTGAATTACAAAACAGAACAGAGTCACACATGCAGAAAACACACTATGGCTGCTTAACGGGAAAGGTGAGGTGGGGTGATACATAAAACAAGAGCTTCAAATTAGCTCAGATACCGTTCCATAAACCCAATATGTAATAGACAAGACCTACTCCTTGCTCAGAGAACTGGACTCAACACGCCCGATTCACCGCACAAGAATATATCTGACTAGTAATAATCTTAAAACCTATGTATTGATATCTCTCTGTTAGTGTGTCAAGTGGGTGTAAGGCGGCATAAGCACAGCCGTGAAAAGCAGCTAAACCCCATTATAAAAATAAATTACTTTTAAAAACCCATGAAACAAAGACAGGGAAAGAGAGAGAAATTCTTACACAATTCGTTCAGGGGCTGTGATGCAACCTGGACTGACCATATCTAGACCCACAGCTGGATGAGACATAAGGGTGGACACTCTTGGGGCTGAGAGGTTTGGTGAGGTTGGGTGAGCAAACGCAGACCCTTTAAAGTAATACTGCGTGCTACCCATCGCATGGGTCCCAAATCTCCAGGTTCAAGGGCAACTTCCTACATCGAAAACATGCATGAGAAACCCAGAAGATGGTACACCGTGTGATGGGGAAAGGTTTCTAAAACGCACCTCATTTCTCATCTCCTTGTGCTCGGGTTCGCCATTCCAGCCACTTTACTAGCAATCTCCCTACTTGGAGCCTCAGCACCTTTAACCTCCTGTTCCGTACAGGTTGCAATTTGTCCTGAGGATGAACGGGAAGACGGGGAACCAATGAGAGACTAGCTCTTGGTGTTGGGACAGGCACAGGTCACTCTATTTTCCCATCAGGAAGAAGAATTAACCACAGGCTCAGCCTGCCCCCCGGAACCAGAACAGGGCCTGAAGCCATCCTGCGCTTTTGCGGCCAGCTCCCAAAAAAGCGACTTGTAAAATGGAGCTTCAGGGCACTGCAATTCACAAACCTGCAGAGTTATAAATGATAACTCTCGTCCACAAATATATTGAGGGAAGGCAAAGAAGAGGATTTGAAATCAAGGCAGAATTGCAGGAAACAGATTTCAGGAGGTAGATTCGAATCGCCTTTAAAGCACATGAAAAGCGGCAAAACGTTGACAATGATGCCCTTGGCCAAAAAGGGCGTATGCGTTTTTTCCTGAATATATTCAGGAAAAAACGCATACGCCCTTTTTGGCCAACCAAGCAACCTGGAAAGGCAAATCAGCGCTACAAAGAAGTCTCGCTTCCCATCGGTCAAAAGGGCCATGCTGAAAAAAGTGTCAAAACCAGAAATGCAGGACAGGCCATGGAGAAATGGGAGCCTTGCTACACTGATGGGCGGGATGTAAATTGCCAACAGCCACTCTGGAGAAGTGTACGGTGTGTCCTGAAACATCTAAAAAACACAGCTTAGAGAGCATAGGGCACTTCCACGCATGGGGGGATAAAGTGGGAAAATTGAAAATCAGCAAGACACAAGCACCCCAAAGTTTAGGGCTGCTCTGTTGACAAGGACCTCCACTTCATTCCACCTTAAATATCCCAGGAAAGCGAAAAATGGATAAAAAAGTTGTGGTCCTTATGTACAATGGAATATCACTCAGCCATGAAATCAATGTCATAAGGCTAGTAGCAGCATGATGAGTGGATTTAGGTAAGACGATTCTAAGTGAAATAAGTCACACAGAAAAGGACACTTCTCATAAGGTGTCACTTATAGAGGGAATGTAAAAACCGTTACACTTGAACTGAATTACAAAACAGAACAGAGTCACACATGCAGAAAACACACTATGGCTGCTTAACGGGAAAGGTGAGGTGGGGTGATACATAAAACAAGAGCTTCAAATTAGCTCAGATACCGTTCCATAAACCCAATATGTAATAGACAAGACCTACTCCTTGCTCAGAGAACTGGACTCAACACGCCCGATTCACCGCACAAGAATATATCTGACTAGTAATAATCTTAAAACCTATGTATTGATATCTCTCTGTTAGTGTGTCAAGTGGGTGTAAGGCGGCATAAGCACAGCCGTGAAAAGCAGCTAAACCCCATTATAAAAATAAATTACTTTTAAAAACCCATGAAACAAAGACAGGGAAAGAGAGAGAAATTCTTACACAATTCATTCAGGGGCTGTGATGCAACCTGGACTGACCATATCTAGACCCACAGCTGGATGAGACATAAGGGTGGACACTCTTGGGGCTGAGAGGTTTGGTGAGGTTGGGTGAGCAAACGCAGACCCTTTAAAGTAATACTGCGTGCTACCCATCGCATGGGTCCCAAATCTCCAGGTTCAAGGGCAACTTCCTACATCGAAAACATGCATGAGAAACCCAGAAGATGGTACACCGTGTGATGGGGAAAGGTTTCTAAAACGCACCTCATTTCTCATCTCCTTGTGCTCGGGTTCGCCATTCCAGCCACTTTACTAGCAATCTCCCTACTTGGAGCCTCAGCACCTTTAACCTCCTGTTCCGTACAGGTTGCAATTTGTCCTGAGGATGAACGGGAAGACGGGAAACCAATGAGAGACTAGCTCTTGGTGTTGGGACAGGCACAGGTCACTCTATTTTCCCATCAGGAAGAAGAATTAACCACAGGCTCAGCCTGCCCCCCGGAACCAGAACAGGGCCTGAAGCCATCCTGCGCTTTTGCGGCCAGCTCCCAAAAAAGCGACTTGTAAAATGGAGCTTCAGGGCACTGCAATTCACAAACCTGCAGAGTTATAAATGATAACTCTCGTCCACAAATATATTGAGGGAAGGCAAAGAAGAGGATTTGAAATCAAGGCAGAATTGCAGGAAACAGATTTCAGGAGGTAGATTCGAATCGCCTTTAAAGCACATGAAAAGCGGCAAAACGTTGACAATGATGCCCTTGGCCAAAAAGGGCGTATGCGTTTTTTCCTGAATATATTCAGGAAAAAACGCATACGCCCTTTTTGGCCAACCAAGCAACCTGGAAAGGCAAATCAGCGCTACAAAGAAGTCTCGCTTCCCATCGGTCAAAAGGGCCATGCTGAAAAAAGTGTCAAAACCAGAAATGCAGGACAGGCCATGGAGAAATGGGAGCCTTGCTACACTGATGGGCGGGATGTAAATTGCCAACAGCCACTCTGGAGAAGTGTACGGTGTGTCCTGAAACATCTAAAAAACACAGCTTAGAGAGCATAGGGCACTTCCACGCATGGGGGGATAAAGTGGGAAAATTGAAAATCAGCAAGACACAAGCACCCCAAAGTTTAGGGCTGCTCTGTTGACAAGGACCTCCACTTCATTCCACCTTAAATATCCCAGGAAAGCGAAAAATGGATAAAAAAGTTGTGGTCCTTATGTACAATGGAATATCACTCAGCCATGAAATCAATGTCATAAGGCTAGTAGCAGCATGATGAGTGGATTTAGGTAAGACGATTCTAAGTGAAATAAGTCACACAGAAAAGGACACTTCTCATAAGGTGTCACTTATAGAGGGAATGTAAAAACCGTTACACTTGAACTGAATTACAAAACAGAACAGAGTCACACATGCAGAAAACACACTATGGCTGCTTAACGGGAAAGGTGAGGTGGGGTGATACATAAAACAAGAGCTTCAAATTAGCTCAGATACCGTTCCATAAACCCAATATGTAATAGACAAGACCTACTCCTTGCTCAGAGAACTGGACTCAACACGCCCGATTCACCGCACAAGAATATATCTGACTAGTAATAATCTTAAAACCTATGTATTGATATCTCTCTGTTAGTGTGTCAAGTGGGTGTAAGGCGGCATAAGCACAGCCGTGAAAAGCAGCTAAACCCCATTATAAAAATAAATTACTTTTAAAAACCCATGAAACAAAGACAGGGAAAGAGAGAGAAATTCTTACACAATTCGTTCAGGGGCTGTGATGCAACCTGGACTGACCATATCTAGACCCACAGCTGGATGAGACATAAGGGTGGACACTCTTGGGGCTGAGAGGATTGGTGAGGTTGGGTGAGCAAACGCAGACCCTTTAAAGTAATACTGCGTGCTACCCATCGCATGGGTCCCAAATCTCCAGGTTCAAGGGCAACTTCCTACATCGAAAACATGCATGAGAAACCCAGAAGATGGTACACCGTGTGATGGGGAAAGGTTTCTAAAACGCACCTCATTTCTCATCTCCTTGTGCTCGGGTTCGCCATTCCAGCCACTTTACTAGCAATCTCCCTACTTGGAGCCTCAGCACCTTTAACCTCCTGTTCCGTACAGGTTGCAATTTGTCCTGAGGATGAACGGGAAGACGGGAAACCAATGAGAGACTAGCTCTTGGTGTTGGGACAGGCACAGGTCACTCTATTTTCCCATCAGGAAGAAGAATTAACCACAGGCTCAGCCTGCCCCCCGGAACCAGAACAGGGCCTGAAGCCATCCTGCGCTTTTGCGGCCAGCTCCCAAAAAAGCGACTTGTAAAATGGAGCTTCAGGGCACTGCAATTCACAAACCTGCAGAGTTATAAATGATAACTCTCGTCCACAAATATATTGAGGGAAGGCAAAGAAGAGGATTTGAAATCAAGGCAGAATTGCAGGAAACAGATTTCAGGAGGTAGATTCGAATCGCCTTTAAAGCACATGAAAAGCGGCAAAACGTTGACAATGATGCCCTTGGCCAAAAAGGGCGTATGCGTTTTTTCCTGAATATATTCAGGAAAAAACGCATACGCCCTTTTTGGCCAACCAAGCAACCTGGAAAGGCAAATCAGCGCTACAAAGAAGTCTCGCTTCCCATCGGTCAAAAGGGCCATGCTGAAAAAAGTGTCAAAACCAGAAATGCAGGACAGGCCATGGAGAAATGGGAGCCTTGCTACACTGATGGGCGGGATGTAAATTGCCAACAGCCACTCTGGAGAAGTGTACGGTGTGTCCTGAAACATCTAAAAAACACAGCTTAGAGAGCATAGGGCACTTCCACGCATGGGGGGATAAAGTGGGAAAATTGAAAATCAGCAAGACACAAGCACCCCAAAGTTTAGGGCTGCTCTGTTGACAAGGACCTCCACTTCATTCCACCTTAAATATCCCAGGAAAGCGAAAAATGGATAAAAAAGTTGTGGTCCTTATGTACAATGGAATATCACTCAGCCATGAAATCACTGTCATAAGGCTAGTAGCAGCATGATGAGTGGATTTAGGTAAGACGATTCTAAGTGAAATAAGTCACACAGAAAAGGACACTTCTCATAAGGTGTCACTTATAGAGGGAATGTAAAAACCGTTACAATTGAACTGAATTACAAAACAGAACAGAGTCACACATGCAGAAAACACACTATGGCTGCTTAACGGGAAAGGTGAGGTGGGGTGATACATAAAACAAGAGCTTCAAATTAGCTCAGATACCGTTCCATAAACCCAATATGTAATAGACAAGACCTACTCCTTGCTCAGAGAACTGGACTCAACACGCCCGATTCACCGCACAAGAATATATCTGACTAGTAATAATCTTAAAACCTATGTATTGATATCTCTCTGTTAGTGTGTCAAGTGGGTGTAAGGCGGCATAAGCACAGCCGTGAAAAGCAGCTAAACCCCATTATAAAAATAAATTACTTTTAAAAACCCATGAAACAAAGACAGGGAAAGAGAGAGAAATTCTTACACAATTCGTTCAGGGGCTGTGATGCAACCTGGACTGACCATATCTAGACCCACAGCTGGATGAGACATAAGGGTGGACACTCTTGGGGCTGAGAGGTTTGGTGAGGTTGGGTGAGCAAACGCAGACCCTTTAAAGTAATACTGCGTGCTACCCATCGCATGGGTCCCAAATCTCCAGGTTCAAGGGCAACTTCCTACATCGAAAACATGCATGAGAAACCCAGAAGATGGTACACCGTGTGATGGGGAAAGGTTTCTAAAACGCACCTCATTTCTCATCTCCTTGTGCTCGGGTTCGCCATTCCAGCCACTTTACTAGCAATCTCCCTACTTGGAGCCTCAGCACCTTTAACCTCCTGTTCCGTACAGGTTGCAATTTGTCCTGAGGATGAACGGGAAGACGGGGAACCAATGAGAGACTAGCTCTTGGTGTTGGGACAGGCACAGGTCACTCTATTTTCCCATCAGGAAGAAGAATTAACCACAGGCTCAGCCTGACCCCCGGAACCAGAACAGGGCCTGAAGCCATCCTGCGCTTTTGCGGCCAGCTCCCAAAAAAGCGACTTGTAAAATGGAGCTTCAGGGCACTGCAATTCACAAACCTGCAGAGTTATAAATGATAACTCTCGTCCACAAATATATTGAGGGAAGGCAAAGAAGAGGATTTGAAATCAAGGCAGAATTGCAGGAAACAGATTTCAGGAGGTAGATTCGAATCGCCTTTAAAGCACATGAAAAGCGGCAAAACGTTGACAATGATGCCCTTGGCCAAAAAGGGCGTATGCGTTTTTTCCTGAATATATTCAGGAAAAAACGCATACGCCCTTTTTGGCCAACCAAGCAACCTGGAAAGGCAAATCAGCGCTACAAAGAAGTCTCGCTTCCCATCGGTCAAAAGGGCCATGCTGAAAAAAGTGTCAAAACCAGAAATGCAGGACAGGCCATGGAGAAATGGGAGCCTTGCTACACTGATGGGCGGGATGTAAATTGCCAACAGCCACTCTGGAGAAGTGTACGGTGTGTCCTGAAACATCTAAAAAACACAGCTTAGAGAGCATAGGACACTTCCACGCATGGGGGGATAAAGTGGGAAAATTGAAAATCAGCAAGACACAAGCACCCCAAAGTTTAGGGCTGCTCTGTTGACAAGGACCTCCACTTCATTCCACCTTAAATATCCCAGGAAAGCGAAAAATGGATAAAAAAGTTGTGGTCCTTATGTACAATGGAATATCACTCAGCCATGAAATCAATGTCATAAGGCTAGTAGCAGCATGATGAGTGGATTTAGGTAAGACGATTCTAAGTGAAATAAGTCACACAGAAAAGGACACTTCTCATAAGGTGTCACTTATAGAGGGAATGTAAAAACCGTTACACTTGAACTGAATTACAAAACAGAACAGAGTCACACATGCAGAAAACACACTATGGCTGCTTAACGGGAAAGGTGAGGTGGGGTGATACATAAAACAAGAGTTTCAAATTAGCTCAGATACCGTTCCATAAACCCAATATGTAATAGACAAGACCTACTCCTTGCTCAGAGAACTGGACTCAACACGCCCGATTCACCGCACATGAATATATCTGACTAGTAATAATCTTAAAACCTATGTATTGATATCTCTCTGTTAGTGTGTCAAGTGGGTGTAAAGCGGCATAAACACAGCCGTGAAAAGCAGCTAAACCCCATTATAAAAATAAATTACTTTTAAAAACCCATGAAAAAAAGACAGGGATAGAGAGAGAAATTCTTACACAATTCGTTCAGGAGCTGTGATGCAACCTGGACTGACCATATCTAGACCCACAGCTGGATGAGACATAAGGGTGGACACTCTTGGGGCTGAGAGGTTTGGTGAGGTTGGGTGAGCAAACGCAGACCCTTTAAAGTAATACTGCGTGCTACCCATCGCATGGGTCCCAAATCTCCATGTTCAAGGGCAACTTCCTACATCGAAAACATGCATGAGAAACCCAGAAGATGGTACACCGTGTGATGGGGAAAGGTTTCTAAAACGCACCTCATTTCTCATCTCCTTGTGCTCGGGTTCGCCATTCCAGCCACTTTACTAGCAATCTCCCTACTTGGAGCCTCAGCACCTTTAACCTCCTGTTCCGTACAGGTTGCAATTTGTCCTGAGGATGAACGGGAAGACGGGGAACCAATGAGAGACTAGCTCTTGGTGTTGGGACAGGCACAGGTCACTCTATTTTCCCATCAGGAAGAAGAATTAACCACAGGCTCAGCCTGACCCCCGGAACCAGAACAGGGCCTGAAGCCATCCTGCGCTTTTGCGGCCAGCTCCCAAAAAAGCGACTTGTAAAATGGAGCTTCAGGGCACTGCAATTCACAAACCTGCAGAGTTATAAATGATAACTCTCGTCCACAAATATATTGAGGGAAGGCAAAGAAGAGGATTTGAAATCAAGGCAGAATTGCAGGAAACAGATTTCAGGAGGTAGATTCGAATCGCCTTTAAAGCACATGAAAAGCGGCAAAACGTTGACAATGATGCCCTTGGCCAAAAAGGGCGTATGCGTTTTTTCCTGAATATATTCAGGAAAAAACGCATACGCCCTTTTTGGCCAACCAAGCAACCTGGAAAGGCAAATCAGCGCTACAAAGAAGTCTCGCTTCCCATCGGTCAAAAGGGCCATGCTGAAAAAAGTGTCAAAACCAGAAATGCAGGACAGGCCATGGAGAAATGGGAGCCTTGCTACACTGATGGGCGGGATGTAAATTGCCAACAGCCACTCTGGAGAAGTGTACGGTGTGTCCTGAAACATCTAAAAAACACAGCTTAGAGAGCATAGGACACTTCCACGCATGGGGGGATAAAGTGGGAAAATTGAAAATCAGCAAGACACAAGCACCCCAAAGTTTAGGGCTGCTCTGTTGACAAGGACCTCCACTTCATTCCACCTTAAATATCCCAGGAAAGCGAAAAATGGATAAAAAAGTTGTGGTCCTTATGTACAATGGAATATCACTCAGCCATGAAATCAATGTCATAAGGCTAGTAGCAGCATGATGAGTGGATTTAGGTAAGACGATTCTAAGTGAAATAAGTCACACAGAAAAGGACACTTCTCATAAGGTGTCACTTATAGAGGGAATGTAAAAACCGTTACACTTGAACTGAATTACAAAACAGAACAGAGTCACACATGCAGAAAACACACTATGGCTGCTTAACGGGAAAGGTGAGGTGGGGTGATACATAAAACAAGAGTTTCAAATTAGCTCAGATACCGTTCCATAAACCCAATATGTAATAGACAAGACCTACTCCTTGCTCAGAGAACTGGACTCAACACGCCCGATTCACCGCACATGAATATATCTGACTAGTAATAATCTTAAAACCTATGTATTGATATCTCTCTGTTAGTGTGTCAAGTGGGTGTAAAGCGGCATAAACACAGCCGTGAAAAGCAGCTAAACCCCATTATAAAAATAAATTACTTTTAAAAACCCATGAAAAAAAGACAGGGATAGAGAGAGAAATTCTTACACAATTCGTTCAGGAGCTGTGATGCAACCTGGACTGACCATATCTAGACCCACAGCTGGATGAGACATAAGGGTGGACACTCTTGGGGCTGAGAGGTTTGGTGAGGTTGGGTGAGCAAACGCAGACCCTTTAAAGTAATACTGCGTGCTACCCATCGCATGGGTCCCAAATCTCCATGTTCAAGGGCAACTTCCTACATCGAAAACATGCATGAGAAACCCAGAAGATGGTACACCGTGTGATGGGGAAAGGTTTCTAAAACGCACCTCATTTCTCATCTCCTTGTGCTCGGGTTCGCCATTCCAGCCACTTTACTAGCAATCTCCCTACTTGGAGCCTCAGCACCTTTAACCTCCTGTTCCGTACAGGTTGCAATTTGTCCTGAGGATGAACGGGAAGACGGGGAACCAATGAGAGACTAGCTCTTGGTGTTGGGACAGGCACAGGTCACTCTATTTTCCCATCAGGAAGAAGAATTAACCACAGGCTCAGCCTGCCCCCCGGAACCAGAACAGGGCCTGAAGCCATCCTGCGCTTTTGCGGCCAGCTCCCAAAAAAGCGACTTGTAAAATGGAGCTTCAGGGCACTGCAATTCACAAACCTGCAGAGTTATAAATGATAACTCTCGTCCACAAATATATTGAGGGAAGGCAAAGAAGAGGATTTGAAATCAAGGCAGAATTGCAGGAAACAGATTTCAGGAGGTAGATTCGAATCGCCTTTAAAGCACATGAAAAGCGGCAAAACGTTGACAATGATGCCCTTGGCCAAAAAGGGCGTATGCGTTTTTTCCTGAATATATTCAGGAAAAAACGCATACGCCCTTTTTGGCCAACCAAGCAACCTGGAAAGGCAAATCAGCGCTACAAAGAAGTCTTGCTTCCCATCGGTCAAAAGGGCCATGCTGAAAAAAGTGTCAAAACCAGAAATGCAGGACAGGCCATGGAGAAATGGGAGCCTTGCTACACTGATGGGCGGGATGTAAATTGCCAACAGCCACTCTGGAGAAGTGTACGGTGTGTCCTGAAACATCTAAAAAACACAGCTTAGAGAGCATAGGACACTTCCACGCATGGGGGGATAAAGTGGGAAAATTGAAAATCAGCAAGACACAAGCACCCCAAAGTTTAGGGCTGCTCTGTTGACAAGGACCTCCACTTCATTCCACCTTAAATATCCCAGGAAAGCGAAAAATGGATAAAAAAGTTGTGGTCCTTATGTACAATGGAATATCACTCAGCCATGAAATCAATGTCATAAGGCTAGTAGCAGCATGATGAATGGATTTAGGTAAGACGATTCTAAGTGAAATAAGTCACACAGAAAAGGACACTTCTCATAAGGTGTCACTTATAGAGGGAATGTAAAAACCGTTACACTTGAACTGAATTACAAAACAGAACAGAGTCACACATGCAGAAAACACACTATGGCTGCTTAACGGGAAAGGTGAGGTGGGGTGATACATAAAACAAGAGCTTCAAATTAGCTCAGATACCGTTCCATAAACCCAATATGTAATAGACAAGACCTACTCCTTGCTCAGAGAACTGGACTCAACACGCCCGATTCACCGCACAAGAATATATCTGACTAGTAATAATCTTAAAACCTATGTATTGATATCTCTCTGTTAGTGTGTCAAGTGGGTGTAAGGCGGCATAAACACAGCCGTGAAAAGCAGCTAAACCCCATTATAAAAATAAATTACTTTTAAAAACCCATGAAACAAAGACAGGGAAAGAGAGAGAAATTCTTACACAATTCGTTCAGGGGCTGTGATGCAACCTGGACTGACCATATCTAGACCCACAGCTGGATGAGACATAAGGGTGGACACTCTTGGGGCTTAGAGGTTTGGTGAGGTTGGGTGAGCAAACACAGACCCTTTAAAGTAATACTGCGTGCTACCCATCGCATGGGTCCCAAATCTCCATGTTCAAGGGCAACTTCCTACATCGAAAACATGCATGAGAAACCCAGAAGATGGTACACCGTGTGATGGGGAAAGGTTTCTAAAACGCACCTCATTTCTCATCTCCTTGTGCTCGGGTTCGCCATTCCAGCCACTTTACTAGCAATCTCCCTACTTGGAGCCTCAGCACCTTTAACCTCCTGTTCCGTACAGGTTGCAATTTGTCCTGAGGATGAACGGGAAGACGGGAAACCAATGAGAGACTAGCTCTTGGTGTTGGGACAGGCACAGGTCACTCTATTTTCACATCAGGAAGAAGAATTAACCACAGGCTCAGCCTGCCCCCCGGAACCAGAACAGGGCCTGAAGCCATCCTGCGCTTTTGCGGCCAGCTCCCAAAAAAGCGACTTGTAAAATGGAGCTTCAGGGCACTGCAATTCACACCTACAGAGTTATAAATGATAACTCTCGTCCACAAATATATTGAGGGAAGGCAAAGAAGAGGATTTGAAATCAAGGCAGAATTGCAGGAAACAGATTTCAGGAGGTAGATTCGAATCGCCTTTAAAGCACATGAAAAGCACAAAACGTTGACAATGATGCCCCTGGCCAAAAAGGTCGTATGCGTTTTTTCCTGAATATATTCAGGAAAAAACGCATACGCCCTTTTTGGCCAACCAAGCAACCTGGAAAGGCAAATCAGCGCTACAAAGAAGTCTCGCTTCCCATCGGTCAAAAGGGCCATGCTGAAAAAAGTGTCAAAACCAGAAATGCAGGACAGGCCATGGAGAAATGGGAGCCTTGCTACACTGATGGGCGGGATGTAAATTGCCAACAGCCACTCTGGAGAAGTGTACGGTGTGTCCTGAAACATCTAAAAAACACAGCTTAGAGAGCATAGGGCACTTCCACGCATGGGGGGATAAAGTGGGAAAATTGAAAATCAGCAAGACACAAGCACCCCAAAGTTTAGGGCTGCTCTGTTGACAAGGACCTCCACTTCATTCCACCTTAAATATCCCAGGAAAGCGAAAAATGGATAAAAAAGTTGTGGTCCTTATGTACAATGGAATATCACTCAGCCATGAAATCAATGTCATAAGGCTAGTAGCAGCATGATGAGTGGATTTAGGTAAGACGATTCTAAGTGAAATAAGTCACACAGAAAAGGACACTTCTCATAAGGTGTCACTTATAGAGGGAATGTAAAAACCGTTACACTTGAACTGAATTACAAAACAGAACAGAGTCACACATGCAGAAAACACACTATGGCTGCTTAACGGGAAAGGTGAGGTGGGGTGATACATAAAACAAGAGCTTCAAATTAGCTCAGATACCGTTCCATAAACCCAATATGTAATAGACAAGACCTACTCCTTGCTCAGAGAACTGGACTCAACACGCCCGATTCACCGCACATGAATATATCTGACTAGTAATAATCTTAAAACCTATGTATTGATATCTCTCTGTTAGTGTGTCAAGTGGGTGTAAAGCGGCATAAACACAGCCGTGAAAAGCAGCTAAACCCCATTATAAAAATAAATTACTTTTAAAAACCCATGAAAAAAAGACAGGGATAGAGAGAGAAATTCTTACACAATTCGTTCAGGAGCTGTGATGCAACCTGGACTGACCATATCTAGACCCACAGCTGGATGAGACATAAGGGTGGACACTCTTGGGGCTGAGAGGTTTGGTGAGGTTGGGTGAGCAAACGCAGACCCTTTAAAGTAATACTGCGTGCTACCCATCGCATGGGTCCCAAATCTCCATGTTCAAGGGCAACTTCCTACATCGAAAACATGCATGAGAAACCCAGAAGATGGTACACCGTGTGATGGGGAAAGGTTTCTAAAACGCACCTCATTTCTCATCTCCTTGTGCTCGGGTTCGCCATTCCAGCCACTTTACTAGCAATCTCCCTACTTGGAGCCTCAGCACCTTTAACCTCCTGTTCCGTACAGGTTGCAATTTGTCCTGAGGATGAACGGGAAAACGGGGAACCAATGAGAGACTAGCTCTTGGTGTTGGGACAGGCACAGGTCACTCTATTTTCCCATCAGGAAGAAGAATTAACCACAGGCTCAGCCTGACCCCCGGAACCAGAACAGGGCCTGAAGCCATCCTGCGCTTTTGCGGCCAGCTCCCAAAAAAGCGACTTGTAAAATGGAGCTTCAGGGCACTGCAATTCACAAACCTGCAGAGTTATAAATGATAACTCTCGTCCACAAATATATTGAGGGAAGGCAAAGAAGAGGATTTGAAATCAAGGCAGAATTGCAGGAAACAGATTTCAGGAGGTAGATTCGAATCGCCTTTAAAGCACATGAAAAGCGGCAAAACGTTGACAATGATGCCCTTGGCCAAAAAGGGCGTATGCGTTTTTTCCTGAATATATTCAGGAAAAAACGCATACGCCCTTTTTGGCCAACCAAGCAACCTGGAAAGGCAAATCAGCGCTACAAAGAAGTCTTGCTTCCCATCGGTCAAAAGGGCCATGCTGAAAAAAGTGTCAAAACCAGAAATGCAGGACAGGCCATGGAGAAATGGGAGCCTTGCTACACTGATGGGCGGGATGTAAATTGCCAACAGCCACTCTGGAGAAGTGTACGGTGTGTCCTGAAACATCTAAAAAACACAGCTTAGAGAGCATAGGACACTTCCACGCATGGGGGGATAAAGTGGGAAAATTGAAAATCAGCAAGACACAAGCACCCCAAAGTTTAGGGCTGCTCTGTTGACAAGGACCTCCACTTCATTCCACCTTAAATATCCCAGGAAAGCGAAAAATGGATAAAAAAGTTGTGGTCCTTATGTACAATGGAATATCACTCAGCCATGAAATCAATGTCATAAGGCTAGTAGCAGCATGATGAGTGGATTTAGGTAAGACGATTCTAAGTGAAATAAGTCACACAGAAAAGGACACTTCTCATAAGGTGTCACTTATAGAGGGAATGTAAAAACCGTTACACTTGAACTGAATTACAAAACAGAACAGAGTCACACATGCAGAAAACACACTATGGCTGCTTAACGGGAAAGGTGAGGTGGGGTGATACATAAAACAAGAGTTTCAAATTAGCTCAGATACCGTTCCATAAACCCAATATGTAATAGACAAGACCTACTCCTTGCTCAGAGAACTGGACTCAACACGCCCGATTCACCGCACAAGAATATATCTGACTAGTAATAATCTTAAAACCTATGTATTGATATCTCTCTGTTAGTGTGTCAAGTGGGTGTAAGGCGGCATAAACACAGCCGTGAAAAGCAGCTAAACCCCATTATAAAAATAAATTACTTTTAAAAACCCATGAAACAAAGACAGGGAAAGAGAGAGAAATTCTTACACAATTCGTTCAGGGGCTGTGATGCAACCTGGACTGACCATATCTAGACCCACAGCTGGATGAGACATAAGGGTGGACACTCTTGGGGCTTAGAGGTTTGGTGAGGTTGGGTGAGCAAACACAGACCCTTTAAAGTAATACTGCGTGCTACCCATCGCATGGGTCCCAAATCTCCATGTTCAAGGGCAACTTCCTACATCGAAAACATGCATGAGAAACCCAGAAGATGGTACACCGTGTGATGGGGAAAGGTTTCTAAAACGCACCTCATTTCTCATCTCCTTGTGCTCGGGTTCGCCATTCCAGCCACTTTACTAGCAATCTCCCTACTTGGAGCCTCAGCACCTTTAACCTCCTGTTCCGTACAGGTTGCAATTTGTCCTGAGGATGAACGGGAAGACGGGAAACCAATGAGAGACTAGCTCTTGGTGTTGGGACAGGCACAGGTCACTCTATTTTCACATCAGGAAGAAGAATTAACCACAGGCTCAGCCTGCCCCCCGGAACCAGAACAGGGCCTGAAGCCATCCTGCGCTTTTGCGGCCAGCTCCCAAAAAAGCGACTTGTAAAATGGAGCTTCAGGGCACTGCAATTCACACCTACAGAGTTATAAATGATAACTCTCGTCCACAAATATATTGAGGGAAGGCAAAGAAGAGGATTTGAAATCAAGGCAGAATTGCAGGAAACAGATTTCAGGAGGTAGATTCGAATCGCCTTTAAAGCACATGAAAAGCACAAAACGTTGACAATGATGCCCCTGGCCAAAAAGGTCGTTTGCGTTTTTTCCTGAATATATTCAGGAAAAAACGCATACGCCCTTTTTGGCCAACCAAGCAACCTGGAAAGGCAAATCAGCGCTACAAAGAAGTCTCGCTTCCCATCGGTCAAAAGGGCCATGCTGAAAAAAGTGTCAAAACCAGAAATGCAGGACAGGCCATGGAGAAATGGGAGCCTTGCTACACTGATGGGCGGGATGTAAATTGCCAACAGCCACTCTGGAGAAGTGTACGGTGTGTCCTGAAACATCTAAAAAACACAGCTTAGAGAGCATAGGGCACTTCCACGCATGGGGGGATAAAGTGGGAAAATTGAAAATCAGCAAGACACAAGCACCCCAAAGTTTAGGGCTGCTCTGTTGACAAGGACCTCCACTTCATTCCACCTTAAATATCCCAGGAAAGCGAAAAATGGATAAAAAAGTTGTGGTCCTTATGTACAATGGAATATCACTCAGCCATGAAATCAATGTCATAAGGCTAGTAGCAGCATGATGAGTGGATTTAGGTAAGACGATTCTAAGTGAAATAAGTCACACAGAAAAGGACACTTCTCATAAGGTGTCACTTATAGAGGGAATGTAAAAACCGTTACACTTGAACTGAATTACAAAACAGAACAGAGTCACACATGCAGAAAACACACTATGGCTGCTTAACGGGAAAGGTGAGGTGGGGTGATACATAAAACAAGAGCTTCAAATTAGCTCAGATACCGTTCCATAAACCCAATATGTAATAGACAAGACCTACTCCTTGCTCAGAGAACTGGACTCAACACGCCCGATTCACCGCACCAGAATATATCTGACTAGTAATAATCTTAAAACCTATGTATTGATATCTCTCTGTTAGTGTGTCAAGTGGGTGTAAGGCGGCATAAACACAGCCGTGAAAAGCAGCTAAACCCCATTATAAAAATAAATTACTTTTAAAAACCCATGAAACAAAGACAGGGAAAGAGAGAGAAATTCTTACACAATTCGTTCAGGGGCTGTGATGCAACCTGGACTGACCATATCTAGACCCACAGCTGGATGAGACATAAGGGTGGACACTCTTGGGGCTGAGAGGTTTGGTGAGGTTGGGTGAGCAAACGCAGACCCTTTCAAGTAATACTGCGTGCTACCCATCGCATGGGTCCCAAATCTCCAGGTTCAAGGGCATCTTCCTACATCGAAAACATGCATGAGAAACCCAGAAGATGGTACACCGTGTGATGGGGAAAGGTTTCTAAAACGCACCTCATTTCTCATCTCCTTGTGCTCGGGTTCGCCATTCCAGCCACTTTACCAGCAATCTCCCTTCTTGGAGCATCAGCACCTTTAACCTCCTGTTCCGTACAGGTTGCAATTTGTCCTGAGGATGAACGGGAAGACAGGGAACCAATGAGAGACTAGCTCTTGGTGTTGGGACAGGCACAGGTCACTCTATTTTCCCATCAGGAAGAAGAATTAACCACAGGCTCAGCCTGCCCCCCGGAACCAGAACAGGGCCTGAAGCCATCCTGCGCTTTTGCGGCCAGCTCCCAAAAAAGCGACTTGTAAAATGGAGTTTCAGGGCACTGCAATTCACAAACCTGCAGAGTTAAAAATGATAACTCTCGTCCACAAATATATTGAGGGAAGGCAAAGAAGAGGATTTGAAATCAAGTCAGAATTGCAGGAAACTGATTTCAGGAGGTAGATTCGAATCGCCTTTAAAGCACATGAAAAGCGGCAAAACGTTGACAATGATGCCCTTGGCCAAAAAGGGCGTATGCGTTTTTTCCTGAATATATTCAGGAAAAAACGCATACGCCCTTTTTGGCCAACCAAGCAACCTGGAAAGGCAAATCAGCGCTACAAAGAAGTCTCGCTTCCCATCGGTCAAAAGGGCCATGCTGAAAAAAGTGTCAAAACCAGAAATGCAGGACAGGCCATGGAGAAATGGGAGCCTTGCTACACTGATGGGCGGGATGTAAATTGCCAACAGCCACTCTGGAGAAGTGTACGGTGTGTCCTGAAACATCTAAAAAACACAGCTTAGAGAGCATAGGGCACTTCCACGCATGGGGGGATAAAGTGGGAAAATTGAAAATCAGCAAGACACAAGCACCCCAAAGTTTAGGGCTGCTCTGTTGACAAGGACCTCCACTTCATTCCACCTTAAATATCCCAGGAAAGCGAAAAATGGATAAAAAAGTTGTGGTCCTTATGTACAATGGAATATCACTCAGCCATGAAATCAATGTCATAAGGCTAGTAGCAGCATGATGAGTGGATTTAGGTAAGACGATTCTAAGTGAAATAAGTCACACAGAAAAGGACACTTCTCATAAGGTGTCACTTATAGAGGGAATGTAAAAACCGTTACACTTGAACTGAATTACAAAACAGAACAGAGTCACACATGCAGAAAACACACTATGGCTGCTTAACGGGAAAGGTGAGGTGGGGTGATACATAAAACAAGAGCTTCAAATTAGCTCAGATACCGTTCCATAAACCCAATATGTAATAGACAAGACCTACTCCTTGCTCAGAGAACTGGACTCAACACGCCCGATTCACCGCACAAGAATATATCTGACTAGTAATAATCTTAAAACCTATGTATTGATATCTCTCTGTTAGTGTGTCAAGTGGGTGTAAGGCGGCATAAACACAGCCGTGAAAAGCAGCTAAACCCCATTATAAAAATAAATTACTTTTAAAAACCCATGAAACAAAGACAGGGAAAGAGAGAGAAATTCTTACACAATTCGTTCAGGGGCTGTGATGCAACCTGGACTGACCATATCTAGACCCACAGCTGGATGAGACATAAGGGTGGACACTCTTGGGGCTTAGAGGTTTGGTGAGGTTGGGTGAGCAAACACAGACCCTTTAAAGTAATACTGCGTGCTACCCATCGCATGGGTCCCAAATCTCCATGTTCAAGGGCAACTTCCTACATCGAAAACATGCATGAGAAACCCAGAAGATGGTACACCGTGTGATGGGGAAAGGTTTCTAAAACGCACCTCATTTCTCATCTCCTTGTGCTCGGGTTCGCCATTCCAGCCACTTTACTAGCAATCTCCCTACTTGGAGCCTCAGCACCTTTAACCTCCTGTTCCGTACAGGTTGCAATTTGTCCTGAGGATGAACGGGAAGACGGGAAACCAATGAGAGACTAGCTCTTGGTGTTGGGACAGGCACAGGTCACTCTATTTTCACATCAGGAAGAAGAATTAACCACAGGCTCAGCCTGCCCCCCGGAACCAGAACAGGGCCTGAAGCCATCCTGCGCTTTTGCGGCCAGCTCCCAAAAAAGCGACTTGTAAAATGGAGCTTCAGGGCACTGCAATTCACAAACCTGCAGAGTTATAAATGATAACTCTCGTCCACAAATATATTGAGGGAAGGCAAAGAAGAGGATTTGAAATCAAGGCAGAATTGCAGGAAACAGATTTCAGGAGGTAGATTCGAATCGCCTTTAAAGCACATGAAAAGCGGCAAAACGTTGACAATGATGCCCTTGGCCAAAAAGGGCGTATGCGTTTTTTCCTGAATATATTCAGGAAAAAACGCATACGCCCTTTTTGGCCAACCAAGCAACCTGGAAAGGCAAATCAGCGCTACAAAGAAGTCTTGCTTCCCATCGGTCAAAAGGGCCATGCTGAAAAAAGTGTCAAAACCAGAAATGCAGGACAGGCCATGGAGAAATGGGAGCCTTGCTACACTGATGGGCGGGATGTAAATTGCCAACAGCCACTCTGGAGAAGTGTACGGTGTGTCCTGAAACATCTAAAAAACACAGCTTAGAGAGCATAGGACACTTCCACGCATGGGGGGATAAAGTGGGAAAATTGAAAATCAGCAAGACACAAGCACCCCAAAGTTTAGGGCTGCTCTGTTGACAAGGACCTCCACTTCATTCCACCTTAAATATCCCAGGAAAGCGAAAAATGGATAAAAAAGTTGTGGTCCTTATGTACAATGGAATATCACTCAGCCATGAAATCAATGTCATAAGGCTAGTAGCAGCATGATGAGTGGATTTAGGTAAGACGATTCTAAGTGAAATAAGTCACACAGAAAAGGACACTTCTCATAAGGTGTCACTTATAGAGGGAATGTAAAAACCGTTACACTTGAACTGAATTACAAAACAGAACAGAGTCACACATGCAGAAAACACACTATGGCTGCTTAACGGGAAAGGTGAGGTGGGGTGATACATAAAACAAGAGTTTCAAATTAGCTCAGATACCGTTCCATAAACCCAATATGTAATAGACAAGACCTACTCCTTGCTCAGAGAACTGGACTCAACACGCCCGATTCACCGCACAAGAATATATCTGACTAGTAATAATCTTAAAACCTATGTATTGATATCTCTCTGTTAGTGTGTCAAGTGGGTGTAAGGCGGCATAAACACAGCCGTGAAAAGCAGCTAAACCCCATTATAAAAATAAATTACTTTTAAAAACCCATGAAACAAAGACAGGGAAAGAGAGAGAAATTCTTACACAATTCGTTCAGGGGCTGTGATGCAACCTGGACTGACCATATCTAGACCCACAGCTGGATGAGACATAAGGGTGGACACTCTTGGGGCTTAGAGGTTTGGTGAGGTTGGGTGAGCAAACACAGACCCTTTAAAGTAATACTGCGTGCTACCCATCGCATGGGTCCCAAATCTCCATGTTCAAGGGCAACTTCCTACATCGAAAACATGCATGAGAAACCCAGAAGATGGTACACCGTGTGATGGGGAAAGGTTTCTAAAACGCACCTCATTTCTCATCTCCTTGTGCTCGGGTTCGCCATTCCAGCCACTTTACTAGCAATCTCCCTACTTGGAGCCTCAGCACCTTTAACCTCCTGTTCCGTACAGGTTGCAATTTGTCCTGAGGATGAACGGGAAGACGGGAAACCAATGAGAGACTAGCTCTTGGTGTTGGGACAGGCACAGGTCACTCTATTTTCACATCAGGAAGAAGAATTAACCACAGGCTCAGCCTGCCCCCCGGAACCAGAACAGGGCCTGAAGCCATCCTGCGCTTTTGCGGCCAGCTCCCAAAAAAGCGACTTGTAAAATGGAGCTTCAGGGCACTGCAATTCACACCTACAGAGTTATAAATGATAACTCTCGTCCACAAATATATTGAGGGAAGGCAAAGAAGAGGATTTGAAATCAAGGCAGAATTGCAGGAAACAGATTTCAGGAGGTAGATTCGAATCGCCTTTAAAGCACATGAAAAGCACAAAACGTTGACAATGATGCCCCTGGCCAAAAAGGTCGTATGCGTTTTTTCCTGAATATATTCAGGAAAAAACGCATACGCCCTTTTTGGCCAACCAAGCAACCTGGAAAGGCAAATCAGCGCTACAAAGAAGTCTCGCTTCCCATCGGTCAAAAGGGCCATGCTGAAAAAAGTGTCAAAACCAGAAATGCAGGACAGGCCATGGAGAAATGGGAGCCTTGCTACACTGATGGGCGGGATGTAAATTGCCAACAGCCACTCTGGAGAAGTGTACGGTGTGTCCTGAAACATCTAAAAAACACAGCTTAGAGAGCATAGGGCACTTCCACGCATGGGGGGATAAAGTGGGAAAATTGAAAATCAGCAAGACACAAGCACCCCAAAGTTTAGGGCTGCTCTGTTGACAAGGACCTCCACTTCATTCCACCTTAAATATCCCAGGAAAGCGAAAAATGGATAAAAAAGTTGTGGTCCTTATGTACAATGGAATATCACTCAGCCATGAAATCAATGTCATAAGGCTAGTAGCAGCATGATGAGTGGATTTAGGTAAGACGATTCTAAGTGAAATAAGTCACACAGAAAAGGACACTTCTCATAAGGTGTCACTTATAGAGGGAATGTAAAAACCGTTACACTTGAACTGAATTACAAAACAGAACAGAGTCACACATGCAGAAAACACACTATGGCTGCTTAACGGGAAAGGTGAGGTGGGGTGATACATAAAACAAGAGCTTCAAATTAGCTCAGATACCGTTCCATAAACCCAATATGTAATAGACAAGACCTACTCCTTGCTCAGAGAACTGGACTCAACACGCCCGATTCACCGCACATGAATATATCTGACTAGTAATAATCTTAAAACCTATGTATTGATATCTCTCTGTTAGTGTGTCAAGTGGGTGTAAAGCGGCATAAACACAGCCGTGAAAAGCAGCTAAACCCCATTATAAAAATAAATTACTTTTAAAAACCCATGAAAAAAAGACAGGGATAGAGAGAGAAATTCTTACACAATTCGTTCAGGAGCTGTGATGCAACCTGGACTGACCATATCTAGACCCACAGCTGGATGAGACATAAGGGTGGACACTCTTGGGGCTGAGAGGTTTGGTGAGGTTGGGTGAGCAAACGCAGACCCTTTAAAGTAATACTGCGTGCTACCCATCGCATGGGTCCCAAATCTCCATGTTCAAGGGCAACTTCCTACATCGAAAACATGCATGAGAAACCCAGAAGATGGTACACCGTGTGATGGGGAAAGGTTTCTAAAACGCACCTCATTTCTCATCTCCTTGTGCTCGGGTTCGCCATTCCAGCCACTTTACTAGCAATCTCCCTACTTGGAGCCTCAGCACCTTTAACCTCCTGTTCCGTACAGGTTGCAATTTGTCCTGAGGATGAACGGGAAAACGTGGAACCAATGAGAGACTAGCTCTTGGTGTTGGGACAGGCACAGGTCACTCTATTTTCCCATCAGGAAGAAGAATTAACCACAGGCTCAGCCTGACCCCCGGAACCAGAACAGGGCCTGAAGCCATCCTGCGCTTTTGCGGCCAGCTCCCAAAAAAGCGACTTGTAAAATGGAGCTTCAGGGCACTGCAATTCACAAACCTGCAGAGTTATAAATGATAACTCTCGTCCACAAATATATTGAGGGAAGGCAAAGAAGAGGATTTGAAATCAAGGCAGAATTGCAGGAAACAGATTTCAGGAGGTAGATTCGAATCGCCTTTAAAGCACATGAAAAGCGGCAAAACGTTGACAATGATGCCCTTGGCCAAAAAGGGCGTATGCGTTTTTTCCTGAATATATTCAGGAAAAAACGCATACGCCCTTTTTGGCCAACCAAGCAACCTGGAAAGGCAAATCAGCGCTACAAAGAAGTCTTGCTTCCCATCGGTCAAAAGGGCCATGCTGAAAAAAGTGTCAAAACCAGAAATGCAGGACAGGCCATGGAGAAATGGGAGCCTTGCTACACTGATGGGCGGGATGTAAATTGCCAACAGCCACTCTGGAGAAGTGTACGGTGTGTCCTGAAACATCTAAAAAACACAGCTTAGAGAGCATAGGACACTTCCACGCATGGGGGGATAAAGTGGGAAAATTGAAAATCAGCAAGACACAAGCACCCCAAAGTTTAGGGCTGCTCTGTTGACAAGGACCTCCACTTCATTCCACCTTAAATATCCCAGGAAAGCGAAAAATGGATAAAAAAGTTGTGGTCCTTATGTACAATGGAATATCACTCAGCCATGAAATCAATGTCATAAGGCTAGTAGCAGCATGATGAGTGGATTTAGGTAAGACGATTCTAAGTGAAATAAGTCACACAGAAAAGGACACTTCTCATAAGGTGTCACTTATAGAGGGAATGTAAAAACCGTTACACTTGAACTGAATTACAAAACAGAACAGAGTCACACATGCAGAAAACACACTATGGCTGCTTAACGGGAAAGGTGAGGTGGGGTGATACATAAAACAAGAGTTTCAAATTAGCTCAGATACCGTTCCATAAACCCAATATGTAATAGACAAGACCTACTCCTTGCTCAGAGAACTGGACTCAACACGCCCGATTCACCGCACAAGAATATATCTGACTAGTAATAATCTTAAAACCTATGTATTGATATCTCTCTGTTAGTGTGTCAAGTGGGTGTAAGGCGGCATAAACACAGCCGTGAAAAGCAGCTAAACCCCATTATAAAAATAAATTACTTTTAAAAACCCATGAAACAAAGACAGGGAAAGAGAGAGAAATTCTTACACAATTCGTTCAGGGGCTGTGATGCAACCTGGACTGACCATATCTAGACCCACAGCTGGATGAGACATAAGGGTGGACACTCTTGGGGCTTAGAGGTTTGGTGAGGTTGGGTGAGCAAACACAGACCCTTTAAAGTAATACTGCGTGCTACCCATCGCATGGGTCCCAAATCTCCATGTTCAAGGGCAACTTCCTACATCGAAAACATGCATGAGAAACCCAGAAGATGGTACACCGTGTGATGGGGAAAGGTTTCTAAAACGCACCTCATTTCTCATCTCCTTGTGCTCGGGTTCGCCATTCCAGCCACTTTACTAGCAATCTCCCTACTTGGAGCCTCAGCACCTTTAACCTCCTGTTCCGTACAGGTTGCAATTTGTCCTGAGGATGAACGGGAAGACGGGAAACCAATGAGAGACTAGCTCTTGGTGTTGGGACAGGCACAGGTCACTCTATTTTCACATCAGGAAGAAGAATTAACCACAGGCTCAGCCTGCCCCCCGGAACCAGAACAGGGCCTGAAGCCATCCTGCGCTTTTGCGGCCAGCTCCCAAAAAAGCGACTTGTAAAATGGAGCTTCAGGGCACTGCAATTCACACCTACAGAGTTATAAATGATAACTCTCGTCCACAAATATATTGAGGGAAGGCAAAGAAGAGGATTTGAAATCAAGGCAGAATTGCAGGAAACAGATTTCAGGAGGTAGATTCGAATCGCCTTTAAAGCACATGAAAAGCACAAAACGTTGACAATGATGCCCCTGGCCAAAAAGGTCGTTTGCGTTTTTTCCTGAATATATTCAGGAAAAAACGCATACGCCCTTTTTGGCCAACCAAGCAACCTGGAAAGGCAAATCAGCGCTACAAAGAAGTCTCGCTTCCCATCGGTCAAAAGGGCCATGCTGAAAAAAGTGTCAAAACCAGAAATGCAGGACAGGCCATGGAGAAATGGGAGCCTTGCTACACTGATGGGCGGGATGTAAATTGCCAACAGCCACTCTGGAGAAGTGTACGGTGTGTCCTGAAACATCTAAAAAACACAGCTTAGAGAGCATAGGGCACTTCCACGCATGGGGGGATAAAGTGGGAAAATTGAAAATCAGCAAGACACAAGCACCCCAAAGTTTAGGGCTGCTCTGTTGACAAGGACCTCCACTTCATTCCACCTTAAATATCCCAGGAAAGCGAAAAATGGATAAAAAAGTTGTGGTCCTTATGTACAATGGAATATCACTCAGCCATGAAATCAATGTCATAAGGCTAGTAGCAGCATGATGAGTGGATTTAGGTAAGACGATTCTAAGTGAAATAAGTCACACAGAAAAGGACACTTCTCATAAGGTGTCACTTATAGAGGGAATGTAAAAACCGTTACACTTGAACTGAATTACAAAACAGAACAGAGTCACACATGCAGAAAACACACTATGGCTGCTTAACGGGAAAGGTGAGGTGGGGTGATACATAAAACAAGAGCTTCAAATTAGCTCAGATACCGTTCCATAAACCCAATATGTAATAGACAAGACCTACTCCTTGCTCAGAGAACTGGACTCAACACGCCCGATTCACCGCACCAGAATATATCTGACTAGTAATAATCTTAAAACCTATGTATTGATATCTCTCTGTTAGTGTGTCAAGTGGGTGTAAGGCGGCATAAACACAGCCGTGAAAAGCAGCTAAACCCCATTATAAAAATAAATTACTTTTAAAAACCCATGAAACAAAGACAGGGAAAGAGAGAGAAATTCTTACACAATTCGTTCAGGGGCTGTGATGCAACCTGGACTGACCATATCTAGACCCACAGCTGGATGAGACATAAGGGTGGACACTCTTGGGGCTGAGAGGTTTGGTGAGGTTGGGTGAGCAAACGCAGACCCTTTCAAGTAATACTGCGTGCTACCCATCGCATGGGTCCCAAATCTCCAGGTTCAAGGGCATCTTCCTACATCGAAAACATGCATGAGAAACCCAGAAGATGGTACACCGTGTGATGGGGAAAGGTTTCTAAAACGCACCTCATTTCTCATCTCCTTGTGCTCGGGTTCGCCATTCCAGCCACTTTACCAGCAATCTCCCTTCTTGGAGCATCAGCACCTTTAACCTCCTGTTCCGTACAGGTTGCAATTTGTCCTGAGGATGAACGGGAAGACAGGGAACCAATGAGAGACTAGCTCTTGGTGTTGGGACAGGCACAGGTCACTCTATTTTCCCATCAGGAAGAAGAATTAACCACAGGCTCAGCCTGCCCCCCGGAACCAGAACAGGGCCTGAAGCCATCCTGCGCTTTTGCGGCCAGCTCCCAAAAAAGCGACTTGTAAAATGGAGTTTCAGGGCACTGCAATTCACAAACCTGCAGAGTTAAAAATGATAACTCTCGTCCACAAATATATTGAGGGAAGGCAAAGAAGAGGATTTGAAATCAAGTCAGAATTGCAGGAAACTGATTTCAGGAGGTAGATTCGAATCGCCTTTAAAGCACATGAAAAGCGGCAAAACGTTGACAATGATGCCCTTGGCCAAAAAGGGCGTATGCGTTTTTTCCTGAATATATTCAGGAAAAAACGCATACGCCCTTTTTGGCCAACCAAGCAACCTGGAAAGGCAAATCAGCGCTACAAAGAAGTCTCGCTTCCCATCGGTCAAAAGGGCCATGCTGAAAAAAGTGTCAAAACCAGAAATGCAGGACAGGCCATGGAGAAATGGGAGCCTTGCTACACTGATGGGCGGGATGTAAATTGCCAACAGCCACTCTGGAGAAGTGTACGGTGTGTCCTGAAACATCTAAAAAACACAGCTTAGAGAGCATAGGGCACTTCCACGCATGGGGGGATAAAGTGGGAAAATTGAAAATCAGCAAGACACAAGCACCCCAAAGTTTAGGGCTGCTCTGTTGACAAGGACCTCCACTTCATTCCACCTTAAATATCCCAGGAAAGCGAAAAATGGATAAAAAAGTTGTGGTCCTTATGTACAATGGAATATCACTCAGCCATGAAATCAATGTCATAAGGCTAGTAGCAGCATGATGAGTGGATTTAGGTAAGACGATTCTAAGTGAAATAAGTCACACAGAAAAGGACACTTCTCATAAGGTGTCACTTATAGAGGGAATGTAAAAACCGTTACACTTGAACTGAATTACAAAACAGAACAGAGTCACACATGCAGAAAACACACTATGGCTGCTTAACGGGAAAGGTGAGGTGGGGTGATACATAAAACAAGAGCTTCAAATTAGCTCAGATACCGTTCCATAAACCCAATATGTAATAGACAAGACCTACTCCTTGCTCAGAGAACTGGACTCAACACGCCCGATTCACCGCACAAGAATATATCTGACTAGTAATAATCTTAAAACCTATGTATTGATATCTCTCTGTTAGTGTGTCAAGTGGGTGTAAGGCGGCATAAACACAGCCGTGAAAAGCAGCTAAACCCCATTATAAAAATAAATTACTTTTAAAAACCCATGAAACAAAGACAGGGAAAGAGAGAGAAATTCTTACACAATTCGTTCAGGGGCTGTGATGCAACCTGGACTGACCATATCTAGACCCACAGCTGGATGAGACATAAGGGTGGACACTCTTGGGGCTTAGAGGTTTGGTGAGGTTGGGTGAGCAAACACAGACCCTTTAAAGTAATACTGCGTGCTACCCATCGCATGGGTCCCAAATCTCCATGTTCAAGGGCAACTTCCTACATCGAAAACATGCATGAGAAACCCAGAAGATGGTACACCGTGTGATGGGGAAAGGTTTCTAAAACGCACCTCATTTCTCATCTCCTTGTGCTCGGGTTCGCCATTCCAGCCACTTTACTAGCAATCTCCCTACTTGGAGCCTCAGCACCTTTAACCTCCTGTTCCGTACAGGTTGCAATTTGTCCTGAGGATGAACGGGAAGACGGGAAACCAATGAGAGACTAGCTCTTGGTGTTGGGACAGGCACAGGTCACTCTATTTTCACATCAGGAAGAAGAATTAACCACAGGCTCAGCCTGCCCCCCGGAACCAGAACAGGGCCTGAAGCCATCCTGCGCTTTTGCGGCCAGCTCCCAAAAAAGCGACTTGTAAAATGGAGCTTCAGGGCACTGCAATTCACAAACCTGCAGAGTTATAAATGATAACTCTCGTCCACAAATATATTGAGGGAAGGCAAAGAAGAGGATTTGAAATCAAGGCAGAATTGCAGGAAACAGATTTCAGGAGGTAGATTCGAATCGCCTTTAAAGCACATGAAAAGCGGCAAAACGTTGACAATGATGCCCTTGGCCAAAAAGGGCGTATGCGTTTTTTCCTGAATATATTCAGGAAAAAACGCATACGCCCTTTTTGGCCAACCAAGCAACCTGGAAAGGCAAATCAGCGCTACAAAGAAGTCTTGCTTCCCATCGGTCAAAAGGGCCATGCTGAAAAAAGTGTCAAAACCAGAAATGCAGGACAGGCCATGGAGAAATGGGAGCCTTGCTACACTGATGGGCGGGATGTAAATTGCCAACAGCCACTCTGGAGAAGTGTACGGTGTGTCCTGAAACATCTAAAAAACACAGCTTAGAGAGCATAGGACACTTCCACGCATGGGGGGATAAAGTGGGAAAATTGAAAATCAGCAAGACACAAGCACCCCAAAGTTTAGGGCTGCTCTGTTGACAAGGACCTCCACTTCATTCCACCTTAAATATCCCAGGAAAGCGAAAAATGGATAAAAAAGTTGTGGTCCTTATGTACAATGGAATATCACTCAGCCATGAAATCAATGTCATAAGGCTAGTAGCAGCATGATGAGTGGATTTAGGTAAGACGATTCTAAGTGAAATAAGTCACACAGAAAAGGACACTTCTCATAAGGTGTCACTTATAGAGGGAATGTAAAAACCGTTACACTTGAACTGAATTACAAAACAGAACAGAGTCACACATGCAGAAAACACACTATGGCTGCTTAACGGGAAAGGTGAGGTGGGGTGATACATAAAACAAGAGCTTCAAATTAGCTCAGATACCGTTCCATAAACCCAATATGTAATAGACAAGACCTACTCCTTGCTCAGAGAACTGGACTCAACACGCCCGATTCACCGCACAAGAATATATCTGACTAGTAATAATCTTAAAACCTATGTATTGATATCTCTCTGTTAGTGTGTCAAGTGGGTGTAAGGCGGCATAAACACAGCCGTGAAAAGCAGCTAAACCCCATTATAAAAATAAATTACTTTTAAAAACCCATGAAACAAAGACAGGGAAAGAGAGAGAAATTCTTACACAATTCGTTCAGGGGCTGTGATGCAACCTGGACTGACCATATCTAGACCCACAGCTGGATGAGACATAAGGGTGGACACTCTTGGGGCTTAGAGGTTTGGTGAGGTTGGGTGAGCAAACACAGACCCTTTAAAGTAATACTGCGTGCTACCCATCGCATGGGTCCCAAATCTCCATGTTCAAGGGCAACTTCCTACATCGAAAACATGCATGAGAAACCCAGAAGATGGTACACCGTGTGATGGGGAAAGGTTTCTAAAACGCACCTCATTTCTCATCTCCTTGTGCTCGGGTTCGCCATTCCAGCCACTTTACTAGCAATCTCCCTACTTGGAGCCTCAGCACCTTTAACCTCCTGTTCCGTACAGGTTGCAATTTGTCCTGAGGATGAACGGGAAGACGGGAAACCAATGAGAGACTAGCTCTTGGTGTTGGGACAGGCACAGGTCACTCTATTTTCACATCAGGAAGAAGAATTAACCACAGGCTCAGCCTGCCCCCCGGAACCAGAACAGGGCCTGAAGCCATCCTGCGCTTTTGCGGCCAGCTCCCAAAAAAGCGACTTGTAAAATGGAGCTTCAGGGCACTGCAATTCACACCTACAGAGTTATAAATGATAACTCTCGTCCACAAATATATTGAGGGAAGGCAAAGAAGAGGATTTGAAATCAAGGCAGAATTGCAGGAAACAGATTTCAGGAGGTAGATTCGAATCGCCTTTAAAGCACATGAAAAGCACAAAACGTTGACAATGATGCCCCTGGCCAAAAAGGTCGTATGCGTTTTTTCCTGAATATATTCAGGAAAAAACGCATACGCCCTTTTTGGCCAACCAAGCAACCTGGAAAGGCAAATCAGCGCTACAAAGAAGTCTCGCTTCCCATCGGTCAAAAGGGCCATGCTGAAAAAAGTGTCAAAACCAGAAATGCAGGACAGGCCATGGAGAAATGGGAGCCTTGCTACACTGATGGGCGGGATGTAAATTGCCAACAGCCACTCTGGAGAAGTGTACGGTGTGTCCTGAAACATCTAAAAAACACAGCTTAGAGAGCATAGGGCACTTCCACGCATGGGGGGATAAAGTGGGAAAATTGAAAATCAGCAAGACACAAGCACCCCAAAGTTTAGGGCTGCTCTGTTGACAAGGACCTCCACTTCATTCCACCTTAAATATCCCAGGAAAGCGAAAAATGGATAAAAAAGTTGTGGTCCTTATGTACAATGGAATATCACTCAGCCATGAAATCAATGTCATAAGGCTAGTAGCAGCATGATGAGTGGATTTAGGTAAGACGATTCTAAGTGAAATAAGTCACACAGAAAAGGACACTTCTCATAAGGTGTCACTTATAGAGGGAATGTAAAAACCGTTACACTTGAACTGAATTACAAAACAGAACAGAGTCACACATGCAGAAAACACACTATGGCTGCTTAACGGGAAAGGTGAGGTGGGGTGATACATAAAACAAGAGCTTCAAATTAGCTCAGATACCGTTCCATAAACCCAATATGTAATAGACAAGACCTACTCCTTGCTCAGAGAACTGGACTCAACACGCCCGATTCACCGCACCAGAATATATCTGACTAGTAATAATCTTAAAACCTATGTATTGATATCTCTCTGTTAGTGTGTCAAGTGGGTGTAAGGCGGCATAAACACAGCCGTGAAAAGCAGCTAAACCCCATTATAAAAATAAATTACTTTTAAAAACCCATGAAACAAAGACAGGGAAAGAGAGAGAAATTCTTACACAATTCGTTCAGGGGCTGTGATGCAACCTGGACTGACCATATCTAGACCCACAGCTGGATGAGACATAAGGGTGGACACTCTTGGGGCTGAGAGGTTTGGTGAGGTTGGGTGAGCAAACGCAGACCCTTTCAAGTAATACTGCGTGCTACCCATCGCATGGGTCCCAAATCTCCAGGTTCAAGGGCATCTTCCTACATCGAAAACATGCATGAGAAACCCAGAAGATGGTACACCGTGTGATGGGGAAAGGTTTCTAAAACGCACCTCATTTCTCATCTCCTTGTGCTCGGGTTCGCCATTCCAGCCACTTTACCAGCAATCTCCCTTCTTGGAGCATCAGCACCTTTAACCTCCTGTTCCGTACAGGTTGCAATTTGTCCTGAGGATGAACGGGAAGACAGGGAACCAATGAGAGACTAGCTCTTGGTGTTGGGACAGGCACAGGTCACTCTATTTTCCCATCAGGAAGAAGAATTAACCACAGGCTCAGCCTGCCCCCCGGAACCAGAACAGGGCCTGAAGCCATCCTGCGCTTTTGCGGCCAGCTCCCAAAAAAGCGACTTGTAAAATGGAGCTTCAGGGCACTGCAATTCACAAACCTGCAGAGTTATAAATGATAACTCTCGTCCACAAATATATTGAGGGAAGGCAAAGAAGAGGATTTGAAATCAAGGCAGAATTGCAGGAAACAGATTTCAGGAGGTAGATTCGAATCGCCTTTAAAGCACATGAAAAGCACAAAACGTTGACAATGATGCCCCTGGCCAAAAAGGTCGTATGCGTTTTTTCCTGAATATATTCAGGAAAAAACGCATACGCCCTTTTTGGCCAACCAAGCAACCTGGAAAGGCAAATCAGCGCTACAAAGAAGTCTCGCTTCCCATCGGTCAAAAGGGCCATGCTGAAAAAAGTGTCAAAACCAGAAATGCAGGACAGGCCATGGAGAAATGGGAGCCTTGCTACACTGATGGGCGGGATGTAAATTGCCAACAGCCACTCTGGAGAAGTGTACGGTGTGTCCTGAAACATCTAAAAAACACAGCTTAGAGAGCATAGGGCACTTCCACGCATGGGGGGATAAAGTGGGAAAATTGAAAATCAGCAAGACACAAGCACCCCAAAGTTTAGGGCTGCTCTGTTGACAAGGACCTCCACTTCATTCCACCTTAAATATCCCAGGAAAGCGAAAAATGGATAAAAAAGTTGTGGTCCTTATGTACAATGGAATATCACTCAGCCATGAAATCAATGTCATAAGGCTAGTAGCAGCATGATGAGTGGATTTAGGTAAGACGATTCTAAGTGAAATAAGTCACACAGAAAAGGACACTTCTCATAAGGTGTCACTTATAGAGGGAATGTAAAAACCGTTACACTTGAACTGAATTACAAAACAGAACAGAGTCACACATGCAGAAAACACACTATGGCTGCTTAACGGGAAAGGTGAGGTGGGGTGATACATAAAACAAGAGCTTCAAATTAGCTCAGATACCGTTCCATAAACCCAATATGTAATAGACAAGACCTACTCCTTGCTCAGAGAACTGGACTCAACACGCCCGATTCACCGCACAAGAATATATCTGACTAGTAATAATCTTAAAACCTATGTATTGATATCTCTCTGTTAGTGTGTCAAGTGGGTGTAAGGCGGCATAAACACAGCCGTGAAAAGCAGCTAAACCCCATTATAAAAATAAATTACTTTTAAAAACCCATGAAACAAAGACAGGGAAAGAGAGAGAAATTCTTACACAATTCGTTCAGGGGCTGTGATGCAACCTGGACTGACCATATCTAGACCCACAGCTGGATGAGACATAAGGGTGGACACTCTTGGGGCTTAGAGGTTTGGTGAGGTTGGGTGAGCAAACACAGACCCTTTAAAGTAATACTGCGTGCTACCCATCGCATGGGTCCCAAATCTCCATGTTCAAGGGCAACTTCCTACATCGAAAACATGCATGAGAAACCCAGAAGATGGTACACCGTGTGATGGGGAAAGGTTTCTAAAACGCACCTCATTTCTCATCTCCTTGTGCTCGGGTTCGCCATTCCAGCCACTTTACTAGCAATCTCCCTACTTGGAGCCTCAGCACCTTTAACCTCCTGTTCCGTACAGGTTGCAATTTGTCCTGAGGATGAACGGGAAGACGGGAAACCAATGAGAGACTAGCTCTTGGTGTTGGGACAGGCACAGGTCACTCTATTTTCACATCAGGAAGAAGAATTAACCACAGGCTCAGCCTGCCCCCCGGAACCAGAACAGGGCCTGAAGCCATCCTGCGCTTTTGCGGCCAGCTCCCAAAAAAGCGACTTGTAAAATGGAGCTTCAGGGCACTGCAATTCACAAACCTGCAGAGTTATAAATGATAACTCTCGTCCACAAATATATTGAGGGAAGGCAAAGAAGAGGATTTGAAATCAAGGCAGAATTGCAGGAAACAGATTTCAGGAGGTAGATTCGAATCGCCTTTAAAGCACATGAAAAGCACAAAACGTTGACAATGATGCCCCTGGCCAAAAAGGTCGTATGCGTTTTTTCCTGAATATATTCAGGAAAAAACGCATACGCCCTTTTTGGCCAACCAAGCAACCTGGAAAGGCAAATCAGCGCTACAAAGAAGTCTCGCTTCCCATCGGTCAAAAGGGCCATGCTGAAAAAAGTGTCAAAACCAGAAATGCAGGACAGGCCATGGAGAAATGGGAGCCTTGCTACACTGATGGGCGGGATGTAAATTGCCAACAGCCACTCTGGAGAAGTGTACGGTGTGTCCTGAAACATCTAAAAAACACAGCTTAGAGAGCATAGGGCACTTCCACGCATGGGGGGATAAAGTGGGAAAATTGAAAATCAGCAAGACACAAGCACCCCAAAGTTTAGGGCTGCTCTGTTGACAAGGACCTCCACTTCATTCCACCTTAAATATCCCAGGAAAGCGAAAAATGGATAAAAAAGTTGTGGTCCTTATGTACAATGGAATATCACTCAGCCATGAAATCAATGTCATAAGGCTAGTAGCAGCATGATGAGTGGATTTAGGTAAGACGATTCTAAGTGAAATAAGTCACACAGAAAAGGACACTTCTCATAAGGTGTCACTTATAGAGGGAATGTAAAAACCGTTACACTTGAACTGAATTACAAAACAGAACAGAGTCACACATGCAGAAAACACACTATGGCTGCTTAACGGGAAAGGTGAGGTGGGGTGATACATAAAACAAGAGCTTCAAATTAGCTCAGATACCGTTCCATAAACCCAATATGTAATAGACAAGACCTACTCCTTGCTCAGAGAACTGGACTCAACACGCCCGATTCACCGAACCAGAATATATCTGACTAGTAATAATCTTAAAACCTATGTATTGATATCTCTCTGTTAGTGTGTCAAGTGGGTGTAAGGCGGCATAAACACAGCCGTGAAAAGCAGCTAAACCCCATTATAAAAATAAATTACTTTTAAAAACCCATGAAACAAAGACAGGGAAAGAGAGAGAAATTCTTACACAATTCGTTCAGGGGCTGTGATGCAACCTGGACTGACCATATCTAGACCCACAGCTGGATGAGACATAAGGGTGGACACTCTTGGGGCTGAGAGGTTTGGTGAGGTTGGGTGAGCAAACGCAGACCCTTTCAAGTAATACTGCGTGCTACCCATCGCATGGGTCCCAAATCTCCAGGTTCAAGGGCATCTTCCTACATCGAAAACATGCATGAGAAACCCAGAAGATGGTACACCGTGTGATGGGGAAAGGTTTCTAAAACGCACCTCATTTCTCATCTCCTTGTGCTCGGGTTCGCCATTCCAGCCACTTTACCAGCAATCTCCCTTCTTGGAGCATCAGCACCTTTAACCTCCTGTTCCGTACAGGTTGCAATTTGTCCTGAGGATGAACGGGAAGACAGGGAACCAATGAGAGACTAGCTCTTGGTGTTGGGACAGGCACAGGTCACTCTATTTTCCCATCAGGAAGAAGAATTAACCACAGGCTCAGCCTGCCCCCCGGAACCAGAACAGGGCCTGAAGCCATCCTGCGCTTTTGCGGCCAGCTCCCAAAAAAGCGACTTGTAAAATGGAGTTTCAGGGCACTGCAATTCACAAACCTGCAGAGTTGAAAATGATAACTCTCGTCCACAAATATATTGAGGGAAGGCAAAGAAGAGGATTTGAAATCAAGTCAGAATTGCAGGAAACTGATTTCAGGAGGTAGATTCGAATCGCCTTTAAAGCACATGAAAAGCGGCAAAACGTTGACAATGATGCCCTTGGCCAAAAAGGGCGTATGCGTTTTTTCCTGAATATATTCAGGAAAAAACGCATACGCCCTTTTTGGCCAACCAAGCAACCTGGAAAGGCAAATCAGCGCTACAAAGAAGTCTCGCTTCCCATCGGTCAAAAGGGCCATGCTGAAAAAAGTGTCAAAACCAGAAATGCAGGACAGGCCATGGAGAAATGGGAGCCTTGCTACACTGATGGGCGGGATGTAAATTGCCAACAGCCACTCTGGAGAAGTGTACGGTGTGTCCTGAAACATCTAAAAAACACAGCTTAGAGAGCATAGGGCACTTCCACGCATGGGGGGATAAAGTGGGAAAATTGAAAATCAGCAAGACACAAGCACCCCAAAGTTTAGGGCTGCTCTGTTGACAAGGACCTCCACTTCATTCCACCTTAAATATCCCAGGAAAGCGAAAAATGGATAAAAAAGTTGTGGTCCTTATGTACAATGGAATATCACTCAGCCATGAAATCAATGTCATAAGGCTAGTAGCAGCATGATGAGTGGATTTAGGTAAGACGATTCTAAGTGAAATAAGTCACACAGAAAAGGACACTTCTCATAAGGTGTCACTTATAGAGGGAATGTAAAAACCGTTACACTTGAACTGAATTACAAAACAGAACAGAGTCACACATGCAGAAAACACACTATGGCTGCTTAACGGGAAAGGTGAGGTGGGGTGATACATAAAACAAGAGCTTCAAATTAGCTCAGATACCGTTCCATAAACCCAATATGTAATAGACAAGACCTACTCCTTGCTCAGAGAACTGGACTCAACACGCCCGATTCACCGCACAAGAATATATCTGACTAGTAATAATCTTAAAACCTATGTATTGATATCTCTCTGTTAGTGTGTCAAGTGGGTGTAAGGCGGCATAAGCACAGCCGTGAAAAGCAGCTAAACCCCATTATAAAAATAAATTACTTTTAAAAACCCATGAAACAAAGACAGGGAAAGAGAGAGAAATTCTTACACAATTTGTTCAGGGGCTGTGATGCAACCTGGACTGACCATATCTAGACCCACAGCTGGATGAGACATAAGGGTGGACACTCTTGGGGCTGAGAGGTTTGGTGAGGTTGGGTGAGCAAACGCAGACCCTTTAAAGTAATACTGCGTGCTACCCATCGCATGGGTCCCAAATCTCCATGTTCAAGGGCAACTTCCTACATCGAAAACATGCATGAGAAACCCAGAAGATGGTACACCGTGTGATGGGGAAAGGTTTCTAAAACGCACCTCATTTCTCATCTCCTTGTGCTCGGGTTCGCCATTCCAGCCACTTTACTAGCAATCTCCCTACTTGGAGCCTCAGCACCTTTAACCTCCTGTTCCGTACAGGTTGCAATTTGTCCTGAGGATGAACGGGAAAACGGGGAACCAATGAGAGACTAGCTCTTGGTGTTGGGACAGGCACAGGTCACTCTATTTTCCCATCAGGAAGAAGAATTAACCACAGGCTCAGCCTGACCCCCGGAACCAGAACAGGGCCTGAAGCCATCCTGCGCTTTTGCGGCCAGCTCCCAAAAAAGCGACTTGTAAAATGGAGCTTCAGGGCACTGCAATTCACAAACCTGCAGAGTTATAAATGATAACTCTCGTCCACAAATATATTGAGGGAAGGCAAAGAAGAGGATTTGAAATCAAGGCAGAATTGCAGGAAACAGATTTCAGGAGGTAGATTCGAATCGCCTTTAAAGCACATGAAAAGCGGCAAAACGTTGACAATGATGCCCTTGGCCAAAAAGGGCGTATGCGTTTTTTCCTGAATATATTCAGGAAAAAACGCATACGCCCTTTTTGGCCAACCAAGCAACCTGGAAAGGCAAATCAGCGCTACAAAGAAGTCTTGCTTCCCATCGGTCAAAAGGGCCATGCTGAAAAAAGTGTCAAAACCAGAAATGCAGGACAGGCCATGGAGAAATGGGAGCCTTGCTACACTGATGGGCGGGATGTAAATTGCCAACAGCCACTCTGGAGAAGTGTACGGTGTGTCCTGAAACATCTAAAAAACACAGCTTAGAGAGCATAGGACACTTCCACGCATGGGGGGATAAAGTGGGAAAATTGAAAATCAGCAAGACACAAGCACCCCAAAGTTTAGGGCTGCTCTGTTGACAAGGACCTCCACTTCATTCCACCTTAAATATCCCAGGAAAGCGAAAAATGGATAAAAAAGTTGTGGTCCTTATGTACAATGGAATATCACTCAGCCATGAAATCAATGTCATAAGGCTAGTAGCAGCATGATGAGTGGATTTAGGTAAGACGATTCTAAGTGAAATAAGTCACACAGAAAAGGACACTTCTCATAAGGTGTCACTTATAGAGGGAATGTAAAAACCGTTACACTTGAACTGAATTACAAAACAGAACAGAGTCACACATGCAGAAAACACACTATGGCTGCTTAACGGGAAAGGTGAGGTGGGGTGATACATAAAACAAGAGTTTCAAATTAGCTCAGATACCGTTCCATAAACCCAATATGTAATAGACAAGACCTACTCCTTGCTCAGAGAACTGGACTCAACACGCCCGATTCACCGCACAAGAATATATCTGACTAGTAATAATCTTAAAACCTATGTATTGATATCTCTCTGTTAGTGTGTCAAGTGGGTGTAAGGTGGCATAAACACAGCCGTGAAAAGCAGCTAAACCCCATTATAAAAATAAATTACTTTTAAAAACCCATGAAACAAAGACAGGGAAAGAGAGAGAAATTCTTACACAATTCGTTCAGGGGCTGTGATGCAACCTGGACTGACCATATCTAGACCCACAGCTGGATGAGACATAAGGGTGGACACTCTTGGGGCTTAGAGGTTTGGTGAGGTTGGGTGAGCAAACACAGACCCTTTAAAGTAATACTGCGTGCTACCCATCGCATGGGTCCCAAATCTCCATGTTCAAGGGCAACTTCCTACATCGAAAACATGCATGAGAAACCCAGAAGATGGTACACCGTGTGATGGGGAAAGGTTTCTAAAACGCACCTCATTTCTCATCTCCTTGTGCTCGGGTTCGCCATTCCAGCCACTTTACTAGCAATCTCCCTACTTGGAGCCTCAGCACCTTTAACCTCCTGTTCCGTACAGGTTGCAATTTGTCCTGAGGATGAACGGGAAGACGGGAAACCAATGAGAGACTAGCTCTTGGTGTTGGGACAGGCACAGGTCACTCTATTTTCACATCAGGAAGAAGAATTAACCACAGGCTCAGCCTGCCCCCCGGAACCAGAACAGGGCCTGAAGCCATCCTGCGCTTTTGCGGCCAGCTCCCAAAAAAGCGACTTGTAAAATGGAGCTTCAGGGCACTGCAATTCACACCTACAGAGTTATAAATGATAACTCTCGTCCACAAATATATTGAGGGAAGGCAAAGAAGAGGATTTGAAATCAAGGCAGAATTGCAGGAAACAGATTTCAGGAGGTAGATTCGAATCGCCTTTAAAGCACATGAAAAGCACAAAACGTTGACAATGATGCCCCTGGCCAAAAAGGTCGTTTGCGTTTTTTCCTGAATATATTCAGGAAAAAACGCATACGCCCTTTTTGGCCAACCAAGCAACCTGGAAAGGCAAATCAGCGCTACAAAGAAGTCTCGCTTCCCATCGGTCAAAAGGGCCATGCTGAAAAAAGTGTCAAAACCAGAAATGCAGGACAGGCCATGGAGAAATGGGAGCCTTGCTACACTGATGGGCGGGATGTAAATTGCCAACAGCCACTCTGGAGAAGTGTACGGTGTGTCCTGAAACATCTAAAAAACACAGCTTAGAGAGCATAGGGCACTTCCACGCATGGGGGGATAAAGTGGGAAAATTGAAAATCAGCAAGACACAAGCACCCCAAAGTTTAGGGCTGCTCTGTTGACAAGGACCTCCACTTCATTCCACCTTAAATATCCCAGGAAAGCGAAAAATGGATAAAAAAGTTGTGGTCCTTATGTACAATGGAATATCACTCAGCCATGAAATCAATGTCATAAGGCTAGTAGCAGCATGATGAGTGGATTTAGGTAAGACGATTCTAAGTGAAATAAGTCACACAGAAAAGGACACTTCTCATAAGGTGTCACTTATAGAGGGAATGTAAAAACCGTTACACTTGAACTGAATTACAAAACAGAACAGAGTCACACATGCAGAAAACACACTATGGCTGCTTAACGGGAAAGGTGAGGTGGGGTGATACATAAAACAAGAGCTTCAAATTAGCTCAGATACCGTTCCATAAACCCAATATGTAATAGACAAGACCTACTCCTTGCTCAGAGAACTGGACTCAACACGCCCGATTCACCGCACCAGAATATATCTGACTAGTAATAATCTTAAAACCTATGTATTGATATCTCTCTGTTAGTGTGTCAAGTGGGTGTAAGGCGGCATAAACACAGCCGTGAAAAGCAGCTAAACCCCATTATAAAAATAAATTACTTTTAAAAACCCATGAAACAAAGACAGGGAAAGAGAGAGAAATTCTTACACAATTCGTTCAGGGGCTGTGATACAACCTGGACTGACCATATCTAGACCCACAGCTGGATGAGACATAAGGGTGGACACTCTTGGGGCTGAGAGGTTTGGTGAGGTTGGGTGAGCAAACGCAGACCCTTTCAAGTAATACTGCGTGCTACCCATCGCATGGGTCCCAAATCTCCAGGTTCAAGGGCATCTTCCTACATCGAAAACATGCATGAGAAACCCAGAAGATGGTACACCGTGTGATGGGGAAAGGTTTCTAAAACGCACCTCATTTCTCATCTCCTTGTGCTCGGGTTCGCCATTCCAGCCACTTTACCAGCAATCTCCCTTCTTGGAGCATCAGCACCTTTAACCTCCTGTTCCGTACAGGTTGCAATTTGTCCTGAGGATGAACGGGAAGACAGGGAACCAATGAGAGACTAGCTCTTGGTGTTGGGACAGGCACAGGTCACTCTATTTTCCCATCAGGAAGAAGAATTAACCACAGGCTCAGCCTGCCCCCCGGAACCAGAACAGGGCCTGAAGCCATCCTGCGCTTTTGCGGCCAGCTCCCAAAAAAGCGACTTGTAAAATGGAGTTTCAGGGCACTGCAATTCACAAACCTGCAGAGTTAAAAATGATAACTCTCGTCCACAAATATATTGAGGGAAGGCAAAGAAGAGGATTTGAAATCAAGTCAGAATTGCAGGAAACTGATTTCAGGAGGTAGATTCGAATCGCCTTTAAAGCACATGAAAAGCGGCAAAACGTTGACAATGATGCCCTTGGCCAAAAAGGGCGTATGCGTTTTTTCCTGAATATATTCAGGAAAAAACGCATACGCCCTTTTTGGCCAACCAAGCAACCTGGAAAGGCAAATCAGCGCTACAAAGAAGTCTCGCTTCCCATCGGTCAAAAGGGCCATGCTGAAAAAAGTGTCAAAACCAGAAATGCAGGACAGGCCATGGAGAAATGGGAGCCTTGCTACACTGATGGGCGGGATGTAAATTGCCAACAGCCACTCTGGAGAAGTGTACGGTGTGTCCTGAAACATCTAAAAAACACAGCTTAGAGAGCATAGGGCACTTCCACGCATGGGGGGATAAAGTGGGAAAATTGAAAATCAGCAAGACACAAGCACCCCAAAGTTTAGGGCTGCTCTGTTGACAAGGACCTCCACTTCATTCCACCTTAAATATCCCAGGAAAGCGAAAAATGGATAAAAAAGTTGTGGTCCTTATGTACAATGGAATATCACTCAGCCATGAAATCAATGTCATAAGGCTAGTAGCAGCATGATGAGTGGATTTAGGTAAGACGATTCTAAGTGAAATAAGTCACACAGAAAAGGACACTTCTCATAAGGTGTCACTTATAGAGGGAATGTAAAAACCGTTACACTTGAACTGAATTACAAAACAGAACAGAGTCACACATGCAGAAAACACACTATGGCTGCTTAACGGGAAAGGTGAGGTGGGGTGATACATAAAACAAGAGCTTCAAATTAGCTCAGATACCGTTCCATAAACCCAATATGTAATAGACAAGACCTACTCCTTGCTCAGAGAACTGGACTCAACACGCCCGATTCACCGCACAAGAATATATCTGACTAGTAATAATCTTAAAACCTATGTATTGATATCTCTCTGTTAGTGTGTCAAGTGGGTGTAAGGCGGCATAAACACAGCCGTGAAAAGCAGCTAAACCCCATTATAAAAATAAATTACTTTTAAAAACCCATGAAACAAAGACAGGGAAAGAGAGAGAAATTCTTACACAATTCGTTCAGGGGCTGTGATGCAACCTGGACTGACCATATCTAGACCCACAGCTGGATGAGACATAAGGGTGGACACTCTTGGGGCTTAGAGGTTTGGTGAGGTTGGGTGAGCAAACACAGACCCTTTAAAGTAATACTGCGTGCTACCCATCGCATGGGTCCCAAATCTCCATGTTCAAGGGCAACTTCCTACATCGAAAACATGCATGAGAAACCCAGAAGATGGTACACCGTGTGATGGGGAAAGGTTTCTAAAACGCACCTCATTTCTCATCTCCTTGTGCTCGGGTTCGCCATTCCAGCCACTTTACTAGCAATCTCCCTACTTGGAGCCTCAGCACCTTTAACCTCCTGTTCCGTACAGGTTGCAATTTGTCCTGAGGATGAACGGGAAGACGGGAAACCAATGAGAGACTAGCTCTTGGTGTTGGGACAGGCACAGGTCACTCTATTTTCACATCAGGAAGAAGAATTAACCACAGGCTCAGCCTGCCCCCCGGAACCAGAACAGGGCCTGAAGCCATCCTGCGCTTTTGCGGCCAGCTCCCAAAAAAGCGACTTGTAAAATGGAGCTTCAGGGCACTGCAATTCACAAACCTGCAGAGTTATAAATGATAACTCTCGTCCACAAATATATTGAGGGAAGGCAAAGAAGAGGATTTGAAATCAAGGCAGAATTGCAGGAAACAGATTTCAGGAGGTAGATTCGAATCGCCTTTAAAGCACATGAAAAGCGGCAAAACGTTGACAATGATGCCCTTGGCCAAAAAGGGCGTATGCGTTTTTTCCTGAATATATTCAGGAAAAAACGCATACGCCCTTTTTGGCCAACCAAGCAACCTGGAAAGGCAAATCAGCGCTACAAAGAAGTCTTGCTTCCCATCGGTCAAAAGGGCCATGCTGAAAAAAGTGTCAAAACCAGAAATGCAGGACAGGCCATGGAGAAATGGGAGCCTTGCTACACTGATGGGCGGGATGTAAATTGCCAACAGCCACTCTGGAGAAGTGTACGGTGTGTCCTGAAACATCTAAAAAACACAGCTTAGAGAGCATAGGACACTTCCACGCATGGGGGGATAAAGTGGGAAAATTGAAAATCAGCAAGACACAAGCACCCCAAAGTTTAGGGCTGCTCTGTTGACAAGGACCTCCACTTCATTCCACCTTAAATATCCCAGGAAAGCGAAAAATGGATAAAAAAGTTGTGGTCCTTATGTACAATGGAATATCACTCAGCCATGAAATCAATGTCATAAGGCTAGTAGCAGCATGATGAGTGGATTTAGGTAAGACGATTCTAAGTGAAATAAGTCACACAGAAAAGGACACTTCTCATAAGGTGTCACTTATAGAGGGAATGTAAAAACCGTTACACTTGAACTGAATTACAAAACAGAACAGAGTCACACATGCAGAAAACACACTATGGCTGCTTAACGGGAAAGGTGAGGTGGGGTGATACATAAAACAAGAGCTTCAAATTAGCTCAGATACCGTTCCATAAACCCAATATGTAATAGACAAGACCTACTCCTTGCTCAGAGAACTGGACTCAACACGCCCGATTCACCGCACAAGAATATATCTGACTAGTAATAATCTTAAAACCTATGTATTGATATCTCTCTGTTAGTGTGTCAAGTGGGTGTAAGGCGGCATAAACACAGCCGTGAAAAGCAGCTAAACCCCATTATAAAAATAAATTACTTTTAAAAACCCATGAAACAAAGACAGGGAAAGAGAGAGAAATTCTTACACAATTCGTTCAGGGGCTGTGATGCAACCTGGACTGACCATATCTAGACCCACAGCTGGATGAGACATAAGGGTGGACACTCTTGGGGCTTAGAGGTTTGGTGAGGTTGGGTGAGCAAACACAGACCCTTTAAAGTAATACTGCGTGCTACCCATCGCATGGGTCCCAAATCTCCATGTTCAAGGGCAACTTCCTACATCGAAAACATGCATGAGAAACCCAGAAGATGGTACACCGTGTGATGGGGAAAGGTTTCTAAAACGCACCTCATTTCTCATCTCCTTGTGCTCGGGTTCGCCATTCCAGCCACTTTACTAGCAATCTCCCTACTTGGAGCCTCAGCACCTTTAACCTCCTGTTCCGTACAGGTTGCAATTTGTCCTGAGGATGAACGGGAAGACGGGAAACCAATGAGAGACTAGCTCTTGGTGTTGGGACAGGCACAGGTCACTCTATTTTCACATCAGGAAGAAGAATTAACCACAGGCTCAGCCTGCCCCCCGGAACCAGAACAGGGCCTGAAGCCATCCTGCGCTTTTGCGGCCAGCTCCCAAAAAAGCGACTTGTAAAATGGAGCTTCAGGGCACTGCAATTCACACCTACAGAGTTATAAATGATAACTCTCGTCCACAAATATATTGAGGGAAGGCAAAGAAGAGGATTTGAAATCAAGGCAGAATTGCAGGAAACAGATTTCAGGAGGTAGATTCGAATCGCCTTTAAAGCACATGAAAAGCACAAAACGTTGACAATGATGCCCCTGGCCAAAAAGGTCGTTTGCGTTTTTTCCTGAATATATTCAGGAAAAAACGCATACGCCCTTTTTGGCCAACCAAGCAACCTGGAAAGGCAAATCAGCGCTACAAAGAAGTCTCGCTTCCCATCGGTCAAAAGGGCCATGCTGAAAAAAGTGTCAAAACCAGAAATGCAGGACAGGCCATGGAGAAATGGGAGCCTTGCTACACTGATGGGCGGGATGTAAATTGCCAACAGCCACTCTGGAGAAGTGTACGGTGTGTCCTGAAACATCTAAAAAACACAGCTTAGAGAGCATAGGGCACTTCCACGCATGGGGGGATAAAGTGGGAAAATTGAAAATCAGCAAGACACAAGCACCCCAAAGTTTAGGGCTGCTCTGTTGACAAGGACCTCCACTTCATTCCACCTTAAATATCCCAGGAAAGCGAAAAATGGATAAAAAAGTTGTGGTCCTTATGTACAATGGAATATCACTCAGCCATGAAATCAATGTCATAAGGCTAGTAGCAGCATGATGAGTGGATTTAGGTAAGACGATTCTAAGTGAAATAAGTCACACAGAAAAGGACACTTCTCATAAGGTGTCACTTATAGAGGGAATGTAAAAACCGTTACACTTGAACTGAATTACAAAACAGAACAGAGTCACACATGCAGAAAACACACTATGGCTGCTTAACGGGAAAGGTGAGGTGGGGTGATACATAAAACAAGAGCTTCAAATTAGCTCAGATACCGTTCCATAAACCCAATATGTAATAGACAAGACCTACTCCTTGCTCAGAGAACTGGACTCAACACGCCCGATTCACCGCACCAGAATATATCTGACTAGTAATAATCTTAAAACCTATGTATTGATATCTCTCTGTTAGTGTGTCAAGTGGGTGTAAGGTGGCATAAACACAGCCGTGAAAAGCAGCTAAACCCCATTATAAAAATAAATTACTTTTAAAAACCCATGAAACAAAGACAGGGAAAGAGAGAGAAATTCTTACACAATTCGTTCAGGGGCTGTGATGCAACCTGGACTGACCATATCTAGACCCACAGCTGGATGAGACATAAGGGTGGACACTCTTGGGGCTGAGAGGTTTGGTGAGGTTGGGTGAGCAAACGCAGACCCTTTCAAGTAATACTGCGTGCTACCCATCGCATGGGTCCCAAATCTCCAGGTTCAAGGGCATCTTCCTACATCGAAAACATGCATGAGAAACCCAGAAGATGGTACACCGTGTGATGGGGAAAGGTTTCTAAAACGCACCTCATTTCTCATCTCCTTGTGCTCGGGTTCGCCATTCCAGCCACTTTACCAGCAATCTCCCTTCTTGGAGCATCAGCACCTTTAACCTCCTGTTCCGTACAGGTTGCAATTTGTCCTGAGGATGAACGGGAAGACAGGGAACCAATGAGAGACTAGCTCTTGGTGTTGGGACAGGCACAGGTCACTCTATTTTCCCATCAGGAAGAAGAATTAACCACAGGCTCAGCCTGCCCCCCGGAACCAGAACAGGGCCTGAAGCCATCCTGCGCTTTTGCGGCCAGCTCCCAAAAAAGCGACTTGTAAAATGGAGTTTCAGGGCACTGCAATTCACAAACCTGCAGAGTTAAAAATGATAACTCTCGTCCACAAATATATTGAGGGAAGGCAAAGAAGAGGATTTGAAATCAAGTCAGAATTGCAGGAAACTGATTTCAGGAGGTAGATTCGAATCGCCTTTAAAGCACATGAAAAGCGGCAAAACGTTGACAATGATGCCCTTGGCCAAAAAGGGCGTATGCGTTTTTTCCTGAATATATTCAGGAAAAAACGCATACGCCCTTTTTGGCCAACCAAGCAACCTGGAAAGGCAAATCAGCGCTACAAAGAAGTCTCGCTTCCCATCGGTCAAAAGGGCCATGCTGAAAAAAGTGTCAAAACCAGAAATGCAGGACAGGCCATGGAGAAATGGGAGCCTTGCTACACTGATGGGCGGGATGTAAATTGCCAACAGCCACTCTGGAGAAGTGTACGGTGTGTCCTGAAACATCTAAAAAACACAGCTTAGAGAGCATAGGGCACTTCCACGCATGGGGGGATAAAGTGGGAAAATTGAAAATCAGCAAGACACAAGCACCCCAAAGTTTAGGGCTGCTCTGTTGACAAGGACCTCCACTTCATTCCACCTTAAATATCCCAGGAAAGCGAAAAATGGATAAAAAAGTTGTGGTCCTTATGTACAATGGAATATCACTCAGCCATGAAATCAATGTCATAAGGCTAGTAGCAGCATGATGAGTGGATTTAGGTAAGACGATTCTAAGTGAAATAAGTCACACAGAAAAGGACACTTCTCATAAGGTGTCACTTATAGAGGGAATGTAAAAACCGTTACACTTGAACTGAATTACAAAACAGAACAGAGTCACACATGCAGAAAACACACTATGGCTGCTTAACGGGAAAGGTGAGGTGGGGTGATACATAAAACAAGAGCTTCAAATTAGCTCAGATACCGTTCCATAAACCCAATATGTAATAGACAAGACCTACTCCTTGCTCAGAGAACTGGACTCAACACGCCCGATTCACCGCACAAGAATATATCTGACTAGTAATAATCTTAAAACCTATGTATTGATATCTCTCTGTTAGTGTGTCAAGTGGGTGTAAGGCGGCATAAACACAGCCGTGAAAAGCAGCTAAACCCCATTATAAAAATAAATTACTTTTAAAAACCCATGAAACAAAGACAGGGAAAGAGAGAGAAATTCTTACACAATTCGTTCAGGGGCTGTGATGCAACCTGGACTGACCATATCTAGACCCACAGCTGGATGAGACATAAGGGTGGACACTCTTGGGGCTTAGAGGTTTGGTGAGGTTGGGTGAGCAAACACAGACCCTTTAAAGTAATACTGCGTGCTACCCATCGCATGGGTCCCAAATCTCCATGTTCAAGGGCAACTTCCTACATCGAAAACATGCATGAGAAACCCAGAAGATGGTACACCGTGTGATGGGGAAAGGTTTCTAAAACGCACCTCATTTCTCATCTCCTTGTGCTCGGGTTCGCCATTCCAGCCACTTTACTAGCAATCTCCCTACTTGGAGCCTCAGCACCTTTAACCTCCTGTTCCGTACAGGTTGCAATTTGTCCTGAGGATGAACGGGAAGACGGGAAACCAATGAGAGACTAGCTCTTGGTGTTGGGACAGGCACAGGTCACTCTATTTTCACATCAGGAAGAAGAATTAACCACAGGCTCAGCCTGCCCCCCGGAACCAGAACAGGGCCTGAAGCCATCCTGCGCTTTTGCGGCCAGCTCCCAAAAAAGCGACTTGTAAAATGGAGCTTCAGGGCACTGCAATTCACAAACCTGCAGAGTTATAAATGATAACTCTCGTCCACAAATATATTGAGGGAAGGCAAAGAAGAGGATTTGAAATCAAGGCAGAATTGCAGGAAACAGATTTCAGGAGGTAGATTCGAATCGCCTTTAAAGCACATGAAAAGCGGCAAAACGTTGACAATGATGCCCTTGGCCAAAAAGGGCGTATGCGTTTTTTCCTGAATATATTCAGGAAAAAACGCATACGCCCTTTTTGGCCAACCAAGCAACCTGGAAAGGCAAATCAGCGCTACAAAGAAGTCTTGCTTCCCATCGGTCAAAAGGGCCATGCTGAAAAAAGTGTCAAAACCAGAAATGCAGGACAGGCCATGGAGAAATGGGAGCCTTGCTACACTGATGGGCGGGATGTAAATTGCCAACAGCCACTCTGGAGAAGTGTACGGTGTGTCCTGAAACATCTAAAAAACACAGCTTAGAGAGCATAGGACACTTCCACGCATGGGGGGATAAAGTGGGAAAATTGAAAATCAGCAAGACACAAGCACCCCAAAGTTTAGGGCTGCTCTGTTGACAAGGACCTCCACTTCATTCCACCTTAAATATCCCAGGAAAGCGAAAAATGGATAAAAAAGTTGTGGTCCTTATGTACAATGGAATATCACTCAGCCATGAAATCAATGTCATAAGGCTAGTAGCAGCATGATGAGTGGATTTAGGTAAGACGATTCTAAGTGAAATAAGTCACACAGAAAAGGACACTTCTCATAAGGTGTCACTTATAGAGGGAATGTAAAAACCGTTACACTTGAACTGAATTACAAAACAGAACAGAGTCACACATGCAGAAAACACACTATGGCTGCTTAACGGGAAAGGTGAGGTGGGGTGATACATAAAACAAGAGCTTCAAATTAGCTCAGATACCGTTCCATAAACCCAATATGTAATAGACAAGACCTACTCCTTGCTCAGAGAACTGGACTCAACACGCCCGATTCACCGCACAAGAATATATCTGACTAGTAATAATCTTAAAACCTATGTATTGATATCTCTCTGTTAGTGTGTCAAGTGGGTGTAAGGCGGCATAAACACAGCCGTGAAAAGCAGCTAAACCCCATTATAAAAATAAATTACTTTTAAAAACCCATGAAACAAAGACAGGGAAAGAGAGAGAAATTCTTACACAATTCGTTCAGGGGCTGTGATGCAACCTGGACTGACCATATCTAGACCCACAGCTGGATGAGACATAAGGGTGGACACTCTTGGGGCTTAGAGGTTTGGTGAGGTTGGGTGAGCAAACACAGACCCTTTAAAGTAATACTGCGTGCTACCCATCGCATGGGTCCCAAATCTCCATGTTCAAGGGCAACTTCCTACATCGAAAACATGCATGAGAAACCCAGAAGATGGTACACCGTGTGATGGGGAAAGGTTTCTAAAACGCACCTCATTTCTCATCTCCTTGTGCTCGGGTTCGCCATTCCAGCCACTTTACTAGCAATCTCCCTACTTGGAGCCTCAGCACCTTTAACCTCCTGTTCCGTACAGGTTGCAATTTGTCCTGAGGATGAACGGGAAGACGGGAAACCAATGAGAGACTAGCTCTTGGTGTTGGGACAGGCACAGGTCACTCTATTTTCACATCAGGAAGAAGAATTAACCACAGGCTCAGCCTGCCCCCCGGAACCAGAACAGGGCCTGAAGCCATCCTGCGCTTTTGCGGCCAGCTCCCAAAAAAGCGACTTGTAAAATGGAGCTTCAGGGCACTGCAATTCACACCTACAGAGTTATAAATGATAACTCTCGTCCACAAATATATTGAGGGAAGGCAAAGAAGAGGATTTGAAATCAAGGCAGAATTGCAGGAAACAGATTTCAGGAGGTAGATTCGAATCGCCTTTAAAGCACATGAAAAGCACAAAACGTTGACAATGATGCCCCTGGCCAAAAAGGTCGTATGCGTTTTTTCCTGAATATATTCAGGAAAAAACGCATACGCCCTTTTTGGCCAACCAAGCAACCTGGAAAGGCAAATCAGCGCTACAAAGAAGTCTCGCTTCCCATCGGTCAAAAGGGCCATGCTGAAAAAAGTGTCAAAACCAGAAATGCAGGACAGGCCATGGAGAAATGGGAGCCTTGCTACACTGATGGGCGGGATGTAAATTGCCAACAGCCACTCTGGAGAAGTGTACGGTGTGTCCTGAAACATCTAAAAAACACAGCTTAGAGAGCATAGGGCACTTCCACGCATGGGGGGATAAAGTGGGAAAATTGAAAATCAGCAAGACACAAGCACCCCAAAGTTTAGGGCTGCTCTGTTGACAAGGACCTCCACTTCATTCCACCTTAAATATCCCAGGAAAGCGAAAAATGGATAAAAAAGTTGTGGTCCTTATGTACAATGGAATATCACTCAGCCATGAAATCAATGTCATAAGGCTAGTAGCAGCATGATGAGTGGATTTAGGTAAGACGATTCTAAGTGAAATAAGTCACACAGAAAAGGACACTTCTCATAAGGTGTCACTTATAGAGGGAATGTAAAAACCGTTACACTTGAACTGAATTACAAAACAGAACAGAGTCACACATGCAGAAAACACACTATGGCTGCTTAACGGGAAAGGTGAGGTGGGGTGATACATAAAACAAGAGCTTCAAATTAGCTCAGATACCGTTCCATAAACCCAATATGTAATAGACAAGACCTACTCCTTGCTCAGAGAACTGGACTCAACACGCCCGATTCACCGCACCAGAATATATCTGACTAGTAATAATCTTAAAACCTATGTATTGATATCTCTCTGTTAGTGTGTCAAGTGGGTGTAAGGCGGCATAAACACAGCCGTGAAAAGCAGCTAAACCCCATTATAAAAATAAATTACTTTTAAAAACCCATGAAACAAAGACAGGGAAAGAGAGAGAAATTCTTACACAATTCGTTCAGGGGCTGTGATGCAACCTGGACTGACCATATCTAGACCCACAGCTGGATGAGACATAAGGGTGGACACTCTTGGGGCTGAGAGGTTTGGTGAGGTTGGGTGAGCAAACGCAGACCCTTTCAAGTAATACTGCGTGCTACCCATCGCATGGGTCCCAAATCTCCAGGTTCAAGGGCATCTTCCTACATCGAAAACATGCATGAGAAACCCAGAAGATGGTACACCGTGTGATGGGGAAAGGTTTCTAAAACGCACCTCATTTCTCATCTCCTTGTGCTCGGGTTCGCCATTCCAGCCACTTTACCAGCAATCTCCCTTCTTGGAGCATCAGCACCTTTAACCTCCTGTTCCGTACAGGTTGCAATTTGTCCTGAGGATGAACGGGAAGACAGGGAACCAATGAGAGACTAGCTCTTGGTGTTGGGACAGGCACAGGTCACTCTATTTTCCCATCAGGAAGAAGAATTAACCACAGGCTCAGCCTGCCCCCCGGAACCAGAACAGGGCCTGAAGCCATCCTGCGCTTTTGCGGCCAGCTCCCAAAAAAGCGACTTGTAAAATGGAGCTTCAGGGCACTGCAATTCACAAACCTGCAGAGTTATAAATGATAACTCTCGTCCACAAATATATTGAGGGAAGGCAAAGAAGAGGATTTGAAATCAAGGCAGAATTGCAGGAAACAGATTTCAGGAGGTAGATTCGAATCGCCTTTAAAGCACATGAAAAGCACAAAACGTTGACAATGATGCCCCTGGCCAAAAAGGTCGTATGCGTTTTTTCCTGAATATATTCAGGAAAAAACGCATACGCCCTTTTTGGCCAACCAAGCAACCTGGAAAGGCAAATCAGCGCTACAAAGAAGTCTCGCTTCCCATCGGTCAAAAGGGCCATGCTGAAAAAAGTGTCAAAACCAGAAATGCAGGACAGGCCATGGAGAAATGGGAGCCTTGCTACACTGATGGGCGGGATGTAAATTGCCAACAGCCACTCTGGAGAAGTGTACGGTGTGTCCTGAAACATCTAAAAAACACAGCTTAGAGAGCATAGGGCACTTCCACGCATGGGGGGATAAAGTGGGAAAATTGAAAATCAGCAAGACACAAGCACCCCAAAGTTTAGGGCTGCTCTGTTGACAAGGACCTCCACTTCATTCCACCTTAAATATCCCAGGAAAGCGAAAAATGGATAAAAAAGTTGTGGTCCTTATGTACAATGGAATATCACTCAGCCATGAAATCAATGTCATAAGGCTAGTAGCAGCATGATGAGTGGATTTAGGTAAGACGATTCTAAGTGAAATAAGTCACACAGAAAAGGACACTTCTCATAAGGTGTCACTTATAGAGGGAATGTAAAAACCGTTACACTTGAACTGAATTACAAAACAGAACAGAGTCACACATGCAGAAAACACACTATGGCTGCTTAACGGGAAAGGTGAGGTGGGGTGATACATAAAACAAGAGCTTCAAATTAGCTCAGATACCGTTCCATAAACCCAATATGTAATAGACAAGACCTACTCCTTGCTCAGAGAACTGGACTCAACACGCCCGATTCACCGCACAAGAATATATCTGACTAGTAATAATCTTAAAACCTATGTATTGATATCTCTCTGTTAGTGTGTCAAGTGGGTGTAAGGCGGCATAAACACAGCCGTGAAAAGCAGCTAAACCCCATTATAAAAATAAATTACTTTTAAAAACCCATGAAACAAAGACAGGGAAAGAGAGAGAAATTCTTACACAATTCGTTCAGGGGCTGTGATGCAACCTGGACTGACCATATCTAGACCCACAGCTGGATGAGACATAAGGGTGGACACTCTTGGGGCTTAGAGGTTTGGTGAGGTTGGGTGAGCAAACACAGACCCTTTAAAGTAATACTGCGTGCTACCCATCGCATGGGTCCCAAATCTCCATGTTCAAGGGCAACTTCCTACATCGAAAACATGCATGAGAAACCCAGAAGATGGTACACCGTGTGATGGGGAAAGGTTTCTAAAACGCACCTCATTTCTCATCTCCTTGTGCTCGGGTTCGCCATTCCAGCCACTTTACTAGCAATCTCCCTACTTGGAGCCTCAGCACCTTTAACCTCCTGTTCCGTACAGGTTGCAATTTGTCCTGAGGATGAACGGGAAGACGGGAAACCAATGAGAGACTAGCTCTTGGTGTTGGGACAGGCACAGGTCACTCTATTTTCACATCAGGAAGAAGAATTAACCACAGGCTCAGCCTGCCCCCCGGAACCAGAACAGGGCCTGAAGCCATCCTGCGCTTTTGCGGCCAGCTCCCAAAAAAGCGACTTGTAAAATGGAGCTTCAGGGCACTGCAATTCACAAACCTGCAGAGTTATAAATGATAACTCTCGTCCACAAATATATTGAGGGAAGGCAAAGAAGAGGATTTGAAATCAAGGCAGAATTGCAGGAAACAGATTTCAGGAGGTAGATTCGAATCGCCTTTAAAGCACATGAAAAGCACAAAACGTTGACAATGATGCCCCTGGCCAAAAAGGTCGTATGCGTTTTTTCCTGAATATATTCAGGAAAAAACGCATACGCCCTTTTTGGCCAACCAAGCAACCTGGAAAGGCAAATCAGCGCTACAAAGAAGTCTCGCTTCCCATCGGTCAAAAGGGCCATGCTGAAAAAAGTGTCAAAACCAGAAATGCAGGACAGGCCATGGAGAAATGGGAGCCTTGCTACACTGATGGGCGGGATGTAAATTGCCAACAGCCACTCTGGAGAAGTGTACGGTGTGTCCTGAAACATCTAAAAAACACAGCTTAGAGAGCATAGGGCACTTCCACGCATGGGGGGATAAAGTGGGAAAATTGAAAATCAGCAAGACACAAGCACCCCAAAGTTTAGGGCTGCTCTGTTGACAAGGACCTCCACTTCATTCCACCTTAAATATCCCAGGAAAGCGAAAAATGGATAAAAAAGTTGTGGTCCTTATGTACAATGGAATATCACTCAGCCATGAAATCAATGTCATAAGGCTAGTAGCAGCATGATGAGTGGATTTAGGTAAGACGATTCTAAGTGAAATAAGTCACACAGAAAAGGACACTTCTCATAAGGTGTCACTTATAGAGGGAATGTAAAAACCGTTACACTTGAACTGAATTACAAAACAGAACAGAGTCACACATGCAGAAAACACACTATGGCTGCTTAACGGGAAAGGTGAGGTGGGGTGATACATAAAACAAGAGCTTCAAATTAGCTCAGATACCGTTCCATAAACCCAATATGTAATAGACAAGACCTACTCCTTGCTCAGAGAACTGGACTCAACACGCCCGATTCACCGAACCAGAATATATCTGACTAGTAATAATCTTAAAACCTATGTATTGATATCTCTCTGTTAGTGTGTCAAGTGGGTGTAAGGCGGCATAAACACAGCCGTGAAAAGCAGCTAAACCCCATTATAAAAATAAATTACTTTTAAAAACCCATGAAACAAAGACAGGGAAAGAGAGAGAAATTCTTACACAATTCGTTCAGGGGCTGTGATGCAACCTGGACTGACCATATCTAGACCCACAGCTGGATGAGACATAAGGGTGGACACTCTTGGGGCTGAGAGGTTTGGTGAGGTTGGGTGAGCAAACGCAGACCCTTTCAAGTAATACTGCGTGCTACCCATCGCATGGGTCCCAAATCTCCAGGTTCAAGGGCATCTTCCTACATCGAAAACATGCATGAGAAACCCAGAAGATGGTACACCGTGTGATGGGGAAAGGTTTCTAAAACGCACCTCATTTCTCATCTCCTTGTGCTCGGGTTCGCCATTCCAGCCACTTTACCAGCAATCTCCCTTCTTGGAGCATCAGCACCTTTAACCTCCTGTTCCGTACAGGTTGCAATTTGTCCTGAGGATGAACGGGAAGACAGGGAACCAATGAGAGACTAGCTCTTGGTGTTGGGACAGGCACAGGTCACTCTATTTTCCCATCAGGAAGAAGAATTAACCACAGGCTCAGCCTGCCCCCCGGAACCAGAACAGGGCCTGAAGCCATCCTGCGCTTTTGCGGCCAGCTCCCAAAAAAGCGACTTGTAAAATGGAGTTTCAGGGCACTGCAATTCACAAACCTGCAGAGTTAAAAATGATAACTCTCGTCCACAAATATATTGAGGGAAGGCAAAGAAGAGGATTTGAAATCAAGTCAGAATTGCAGGAAACTGATTTCAGGAGGTAGATTCGAATCGCCTTTAAAGCACATGAAAAGCGGCAAAACGTTGACAATGATGCCCTTGGCCAAAAAGGGCGTATGCGTTTTTTCCTGAATATATTCAGGAAAAAACGCATACGCCCTTTTTGGCCAACCAAGCAACCTGGAAAGGCAAATCAGCGCTACAAAGAAGTCTCGCTTCCCATCGGTCAAAAGGGCCATGCTGAAAAAAGTGTCAAAACCAGAAATGCAGGACAGGCCATGGAGAAATGGGAGCCTTGCTACACTGATGGGCGGGATGTAAATTGCCAACAGCCACTCTGGAGAAGTGTACGGTGTGTCCTGAAACATCTAAAAAACACAGCTTAGAGAGCATAGGGCACTTCCACGCATGGGGGGATAAAGTGGGAAAATTGAAAATCAGCAAGACACAAGCACCCCAAAGTTTAGGGCTGCTCTGTTGACAAGGACCTCCACTTCATTCCACCTTAAATATCCCAGGAAAGCGAAAAATGGATAAAAAAGTTGTGGTCCTTATGTACAATGGAATATCACTCAGCCATGAAATCAATGTCATAAGGCTAGTAGCAGCATGATGAGTGGATTTAGGTAAGACGATTCTAAGTGAAATAAGTCACACAGAAAAGGACACTTCTCATAAGGTGTCACTTATAGAGGGAATGTAAAAACCGTTACACTTGAACTGAATTACAAAACAGAACAGAGTCACACATGCAGAAAACACACTATGGCTGCTTAACGGGAAAGGTGAGGTGGGGTGATACATAAAACAAGAGCTTCAAATTAGCTCAGATACCGTTCCATAAACCCAATATGTAATAGACAAGACCTACTCCTTGCTCAGAGAACTGGACTCAACACGCCCGATTCACCGCACAAGAATATATCTGACTAGTAATAATCTTAAAACCTATGTATTGATATCTCTCTGTTAGTGTGTCAAGTGGGTGTAAGGCGGCATAAGCACAGCCGTGAAAAGCAGCTAAACCCCATTATAAAAATAAATTACTTTTAAAAACCCATGAAACAAAGACAGGGAAAGAGAGAGAAATTCTTACACAATTTGTTCAGGGGCTGTGATGCAACCTGGACTGACCATATCTAGACCCACAGCTGGATGAGACATAAGGGTGGACACTCTTGGGGCTGAGAGGTTTGGTGAGGTTGGGTGAGCAAACGCAGACCCTTTAAAGTAATACTGCGTGCTACCCATCGCATGGGTCCCAAATCTCCAGGTTCAAGGGCAACTTCCTACATCGAAAACATGCATGAGAAACCCAGAAGATGGTACACCGTGTGATGGGGAAAGGTTTCTAAAACGCACCTCATTTCTCATCTCCTTGTGCTCGGGTTCACCATTCCAGCCAATTTACTAGCAATCTCCCTACTTGGAGCCTCAGCACCTTTAACCTCCTGTTCCGTACAGGTTGCAATTTGTCCTGAGGATGAACGGGAAGACGGGGAACCAATGAGAGACTAGCTCTTGGTGTTGGGACAGGCAGAGGTCACTCTATTTTCCCATCAGGAAGAAGAATTAACCACAGGCTCAGCCTGACCCCCGGAACCAGAACAGGGCCTGAAGCCATCCTGCGCTTTTGCGGCCAGCTCCCAAAAAAGCGACTTGTAAAATGGAGCTTCAGGGCACTGCAATTCACAAACCTGCAGAGTTATAAATGATAACTCTCGTCCACAAATATATTGAGGGAAGGCAAAGAAGAGGATTTGAAATCAAGGCAGAATTGCAGGAAACAGATTTCAGGAGGTAGATTCGAATCGCCTTTAAAGCACATGAAAAGCGGCAAAACGTTGACAATGATGCCCTTGGCCAAAAAGGGCGTATGCGTTTTTTCCTGAATATATTCAGGAAAAAACGCATACGCCCTTTTTGGCCAACCAAGCAACCTGGAAAGGCAAATCAGCGCTACAAAGAAGTCTCGCTTCCCATCGGTCAAAAGGGCCATGCTGAAAAAAGTGTCAAAACCAGAAATGCAGGACAGGCCATGGAGAAATGGGAGCCTTGCTACACTGATGGGCGGGATGTAAATTGCCAACAGCCACTCTGGAGAAGTGTACGGTGTGTCCTGAAACATCTAAAAAACACAGCTTAGAGAGCATACGGCACTTCCACGCATGGGGGGATAAAGTGGGAAAATTGAAAATCAGCAAGACACAAGCACCCCAAAGTTTAGGGCTGCTCTGTTGACAAGGACCTCCACTTCATTCCACCTTAAATATCCCAGGAAAGCGAAAAATGGATAAAAAAGTTGTGGTCCTTATGTACAATGGAATATCACTCAGCCATGAAATCAATGTCATAAGGCTAGTAGCAGCATGATGAGTGGATTTAGGTAAGACGATTCTAAGTGAAATAAGTCACACAGAAAAGGACACTTCTCATAAGGTGTCACTTATAGAGGGAATGTAAAAACCGTTACACTTGAACTGAATTACAAAACAGAACAGAGTCACACATGCAGAAAACACACTATGGCTGCTTAACGGGAAAGGTGAGGTGGGGTGATACATAAAACAAGAGCTTCAAATTAGCTCAGATACCGTTCCATAAACCCAATATGTAATAGACAAGACCTACTCCTTGCTCAGAGAACTGGACTCAACACGCCCGATTCACCGCACAAGAATATATCTGACTAGTAATAATCTTAAAACCTATGTATTGATATCTCTCTGTTAGTGTGTCAAGTGGGTGTAAGGCGGCATAAGCACAGCCGTGAAAAGCAGCTAAACCCCATTATAAAAATAAATTACTTTTAAAAACCCATGAAACAAAGACAGGGAAAGAGAGAGAAATTCTTACACAATTTGTTCAGGGGCTGTGATGCAACCTGGACTGACCATATCTAGACCCACAGCTGGATGAGACATAAGGGTGGACACTCTTGGGGCTGAGAGGTTTGGTGAGGTTGGGTGAGCAAACGCAGACCCTTTAAAGTAATACTGCGTGCTACCCATCACATGGGTCCCAAATCTCCAGGTTCAAGGGCAACTTCCTACATCGAAAACATGCATGAGAAACCCAGAAGATGGTACACCGTGTGATGGGGAAAGGTTTCTAAAACGCACCTCATTTCTCATCTCCTTGTGCTCGGGTTCGCCATTCCAGCCACTTTACTAGCAATCTCCCTACTTGGAGCCTCAGCACCTTTAACCTCCTGTTCCGTACAGGTTGCAATTTGTCCTGAGGATGAACGGGAAGACGGGGAACCAATGAGAGACTAGCTCTTGGTGTTGGGACAGGCACAGGTCACTCTATTTTCCCATCAGGAAGAAGAATTAACCACAGGCTCAGCCTGACCCCCGGAACCAGAACAGGGCCTGAAGCCATCCTGCGCTTTTTCGGCCAGCTCCCAAAAAAGCGACTTGTAAAATGGAGCTTCAGGGCACTGCAATTCACAAACCTGCAGAGTTATAAATGATAACTCTCGTCCACAAATATATTGAGGGAAGGCAAAGAAGAGGATTTGAAATCAAGGCAGAATTGCAGGAAACAGATTTCAGGAGGGAGATTCGAATCGCCTTTAAAGCACATGAAAAGCGGCAAAACGTTGACAATGATGCCCTTGGCCAAAAAGGGCGTATGCGTTTTTTCCTGAATATATTCAGGAAAAAACGCATACGCCCTTTTTGGCCAACCAAGCAACCTGGAAAGGCAAATCAGCGCTACAAAGAAGTCTCGCTTCCCATCGGTCAAAAGGGCCATGCTGAAAAAAGTGTCAAAACCAGAAATGCAGGACAGGCCATGGAGAAATGGGAGCCTTGCTACACTGATGGGCGGGATGTAAATTGCCAACAGCCACTCTGGAGAAGTGTACGGTGTGTCCTGAAACATCTAAAAAACACAGCTTAGAGAGCATACGGCACTTCCACGCATGGGGGGATAAAGTGGGAAAATTGAAAATCAGCAAGACACAAGCACCCCAAAGTTTAGGGCTGCTCTGTTGACAAGGACCTCCACTTCATTCCACCTTAAATATCCCAGGAAAGCGAAAAATGGATAAAAAAGTTGTGGTCCTTATGTACAATGGAATATCACTCAGCCATGAAATCAATGTCATAAGGCTAGTAGCAGCATGATGAGTGGATTTAGGTAAGACGATTCTAAGTGAAATAAGTCACACAGAAAAGGACACTTCTCATAAGGTGTCACTTATAGAGGGAATGTAAAAACCGTTACACTTGAACTGAATTACAAAACAGAACAGAGTCACACATGCAGAAAACACACTATGGCTGCTTAACGGGAAAGGTGAGGTGGGGTGATACATAAAACAAGAGCTTCAAATTAGCTCAGATACCGTTCCATAAACCCAATATGTAATAGACAAGACCTACTCCTTGCTCAGAGAACTGGACTCAACACGCCCGATTCACCGCACAAGAATATATCTGACTAGTAATAATCTTAAAACCTATGTATTGATATCTCTCTGTTAGTGTGTCAAGTGGGTGTAAGGCGGCATAAGCACAGCCGTGAAAAGCAGCTAAACCCCATTATAAAAATAAATTACTTTTAAAAACCCATGAAACAAAGACAGGGAAAGAGAGAGAAATTCTTACACAATTTGTTCAGGGGCTGTGATGCAACCTGGACTGACCATATCTAGACCCACAGCTGGATGAGACATAAGGGTGGACACTCTTGGGGCTGAGAGGTTTGGTGAGGTTGGGTGAGCAAACGCAGACCCTTTAAAGTAATACTGCGTGCTACCCATCACATGGGTCCCAAATCTCCAGGTTCAAGGGCAACTTCCTACATCGAAAACATGCATGAGAAACCCAGAAGATGGTACACCGTGTGATGGGGAAAGGTTTCTAAAACGCACCTCATTTCTCATCTCCTTGTGCTCGGGTTCGCCATTCCAGCCACTTTACTAGCAATCTCCCTACTTGGAGCCTCAGCACCTTTAACCTCCTGTTCCGTACAGGTTGCAATTTGTCCTGAGGATGAACGGGAAGACGGGGAACCAATGAGAGACTAGCTCTTGGTGTTGGGACAGGCACAGGTCACTCTATTTTCCCATCAGGAAGAAGAATTAACCACAGGCTCAGCCTGACCCCCGGAACCAGAACAGGGCCTGAAGCCATCCTGCGCTTTTTCGGCCAGCTCCCAAAAAAGCGACTTGTAAAATGGAGCTTCAGGGCACTGCAATTCACAAACCTGCAGAGTTATAAATGATAACTCTCGTCCACAAATATATTGAGGGAAGGCAAAGAAGAGGATTTGAAATCAAGGCAGAATTGCAGGAAACAGATTTCAGGAGGGAGATTCGAATCGCCTTTAAAGCACATGAAAAGCGGCAAAACGTTGACAATGATGCCCTTGGCCAAAAAGGGCGTATGCGTTTTTTCCTGAATATATTCAGGAAAAAACGCATACGCCCTTTTTGGCCAACCAAGCAACCTGGAAAGGCAAATCAGCGCTACAAAGAAGTCTCGCTTCCCATCGGTCAAAAGGGCCATGCTGAAAAAAGTGTCAAAACCAGAAATGCAGGACAGGCCATGGAGAAATGGGAGCCTTGCTACACTGATGGGCGGGATGTAAATTGCCAACAGCCACTCTGGAGAAGTGTACGGTGTGTCCTGAAACATCTAAAAAACACAGCTTAGAGAGCATAGGGCACTTCCACGCATGGGGGGATAAAGTGGGAAAATTGAAAATCAGCAAGACACAAGCACCCCAAAGTTTAGGGCTGCTCTGTTGACAAGGACCTCCACTTCATTCCACCTTAAATATCCCAGGAAAGCGAAAAATGGATAAAAAAGTTGTGGTCCTTATGTACAATGGAATATCACTCAGCCATGAAATCAATGTCATAAGGCTAGTAGCAGCATGATGAGTGGATTTAGGTAAGACGATTCTAAGTGAAATAAGTCACACAGAAAAGGACACTTCTCATAAGGTGTCACTTATAGAGGGAATGTAAAAACCGTTACACTTGAACTGAATTACAAAACAGAACAGAGTCACACATGCAGAAAACACACTATGGCTGCTTAACGGGAAAGGTGAGGTGGGGTGATACATAAAACAAGAGCTTCAAATTATCTCAGATACCGTTCCATAAACCCAATATGTAATAGACAAGACCTACTCCTTGCTCAGAGAACTGGACTCAACACGCCCGATTCACCGCACATGAATATATCTGACTAGTAATAATCTTAAAACCTATGTATTGATATCTCTCTGTTAGTGTGTCAAGTGGGTGTAAGGCGGCATAAACACAGCCGTGAAAAGCAGCTAAACCCCATTATAAAAATAAATTACTTTTAAAAACCCATGAAACAAAGACAGGGAAAGAGAGAGAAATTCTTACACAATTCGTTCAGGGGCTGTGATGCAACCTGGACTGACCATATCTAGACCCACAGCTGGATGAGACATAAGGGTGGACACTCTTGGGGCTGAGAGGTTTGGTGAGGTTGGGTGAGCAAACGCAGACCCTTTAAAGTAATACTGCGTGCTACCCATCGCATGGGTCCCAAATCTCCAGGTTCAAGGGCAACTTCCTACATCGAAAACATGCATGAGAAACCCAGAAGATGGTACACCGTGTGATGGGGAAAGGTTTCTAAAACGCACCTCATTTCTCATCTCCTTGTGCTCGGGTTCGCCATTCCAGCCACTTTACTAGCAATCTCCCTACTTGGAGCCTCAGCACCTTTAACCTCCTGTTCCGTACAGGTTGCAATTTGTCCTGAGGATGAACGGGAAGACGGGGAACCAATGAGAGACTAGCTCTTGGTGTTGGGACAGGCACAGGTCACTCTATTTTCCCATCAGGAAGAAGAATTAACCACAGGCTCAGCCTGACCCCCGGAACCAGAACAGGGCCTGAAGCCATCCTGCGCTTTTGCGGCCAGCTCCCAAAAAAGCGACTTGTAAAATGGAGCTTCAGGGCACTGCAATTCACAAACCTGCAGAGTTATAAATGATAACTCTCGTCCACAAATATATTGAGGGAAGGCAAAGAAGAGGATTTGAAATCAAGGCAGAATTGCAGGAAACAGATTTCAGGAGGGAGATTCGAATCGCCTTTAAAGCACATGAAAAGCGGCAAAACGTTGACAATGATGCCCTTGGCCAAAAAGGGCGTATGCGTTTTTTCCTGAATATATTCAGGAAAAAACGCATACGCCCTTTTTGGCCAACCAAGCAACCTGGAAAGGCAAATCAGCGCTACAAAGAAGTCTCGCTTCCCATCGGTCAAAAGGGCCATGCTGAAAAAAGTGTCAAAACCAGAAATGCAGGACAGGCCATGGAGAAATGGGAGCCTTGCTACACTGATGGGCGGGATGTAAATTGCCAACAGCCACTCTGGAGAAGTGTACGGTGTGTCCTGAAACATCTAAAAAACACAGCTTAGAGAGCATAGGGCACTTCCACGCATGGGGGGATAAAGTGGGAAAATTGAAAATCAGCAAGACACAAGCACCCCAAAGTTTAGGGCTGCTCTGTTGACAAGGACCTCCACTTCATTCCACCTTAAATATCCCAGGAAAGCGAAAAATGGATAAAAAAGTTGTGGTCCTTATGTACAATGGAATATCACTCAGCCATGAAATCAATGTCATAAGGCTAGTAGCAGCATGATGAGTGGATTTAGGTAAGACGATTCTAAGTGAAATAAGTCACACAGAAAAGGACACTTCTCATAAGGTGTCACTTATAGAGGGAATGTAAAAACCGTTACACTTGAACTGAATTACAAAACAGAACAGAGTCACACATGCAGAAAACACACTATGGCTGCTTAACGGGAAAGGTGAGGTGGGGTGATACATAAAACAAGAGCTTCAAATTATCTCAGATACCGTTCCATAAACCCAATATGTAATAGACAAGACCTACTCCTTGCTCAGAGAACTGGACTCAACACGCCCGATTCACCGCACAAGAATATATCTGACTAGTAATAATCTTAAAACCTATGTATTGATATCTCTCTGTTAGTGTGTCAAGTGGGTGTAAGGCGGCATAAGCACAGCCGTGAAAAGCAGCTAAACCCCATTATAAAAATAAATTACTTTTAAAAACCCATGAAACAAAGACAGGGAAAGAGAGAGAAATTCTTACACAATTCGTTCAGGGGCTGTGATGCAACCTGGACTGACCATATCTAGACCCACAGCTGGATGAGACATAAGGGTGGACACTCTTGGGGCTGAGAGGTTTGGTGAGGTTGGGTGAGCAAACGCAGACCCTTTAAAGTAATACTGCGTGCTACCCATCGCATGGGTCCCAAATCTCCAGGTTCAAGGGCAACTTCCTACATCGAAAACATGCATGAGAAACCCAGAAGATGGTACACCGTGTGATGGGGAAAGGTTTCTAAAACGCACCTCATTTCTCATCTCCTTGTGCTCGGGTTCGCCATTCCAGCCACTTTACTAGCAATCTCCCTACTTGGAGCCTCAGCACCTTTAACCTCCTGTTCCGTACAGGTTGCAATTTGTCCTGAGGATGAACGGGAAGACGGGGAACCAATGAGAGACTAGCTCTTGGTGTTGGGACAGGCACAGGTCACTCTATTTTCCCATCAGGAAGAAGAATTAACCACAGGCTCAGCCTGACCCCCGGAACCAGAACAGGGCCTGAAGCCATCCTGCGCTTTTGCGGCCAGCTCCCAAAAAAGCGACTTGTAAAATGGAGCTTCAGGGCACTGCAATTCACAAACCTGCAGAGTTATAAATGATAACTCTCGTCCACAAATATATTGAGGGAAGGCAAAGAAGAGGATTTGAAATCAAGGCAGAATTGCAGGAAACAGATTTCAGGAGGTAGATTCGAATCGCCTTTAAAGCACATGAAAAGCGGCAAAACGTTGACAATGATGCCCTTGGCCAAAAAGGGCGTATGCGTTTTTTCCTGAATATATTCAGGAAAAAACGCATACGCCCTTTTTGGCCAACCAAGCAACCTGGAAAGGCAAATCAGCGCTACAAAGAAGTCTCGCTTCCCATCGGTCAAAAGGGCCATGCTGAAAAAAGTGTCAAAACCAGAAATGCAGGACAGGCCATGGAGAAATGGGAGCCTTGCTACACTGATGGGCGGGATGTAAATTGCCAACAGCCACTCTGGAGAAGTGTACGGTGTGTCCTGAAACATCTAAAAAACACAGCTTAGAGAGCATAGGGCACTTCCACGCATGGGGGGATAAAGTGGGAAAATTGAAAATCAGCAAGACACAAGCACCCCAAAGTTTAGGGCTGCTCTGTTGACAAGGACCTCCACTTCATTCCACCTTAAATATCCCAGGAAAGCGAAAAATGGATAAAAAAGTTGTGGTCCTTATGTACAATGGAATATCACTCAGCCATGAAATCAATGTCATAAGGCTAGTAGCAGCATGATGAGTGGATTTAGGTAAGACGATTCTAAGTGAAATAAGTCACACAGAAAAGGACACTTCTCATAAGGTGTCACTTATAGAGGGAATGTAAAAACCGTTACACTTGAACTGAATTACAAAACAGAACAGAGTCACACATGCAGAAAACACACTATGGCTGCTTAACGGGAAAGGTGAGGTGGGGTGATACATAAAACAAGAGCTTCAAATTAGCTCAGATACCGTTCCATAAACCCAATATGTAATAGACAAGACCTACTCCTTGCTCAGAGAACTGGACTCAACACGCCCGATTCACCGCACAAGAATATATCTGACTAGTAATAATCTTAAAACCTATGTATTGATATCTCTCTGTTAGTGTGTCAAGTGGGTGTAAGGCGGCATAAGCACAGCCGTGAAAAGCAGCTAAACCCCATTATAAAAATAAATTACTTTTAAAAACCCATGAAACAAAGACAGGGAAAGAGAGAGAAATTCTTACACAATTTGTTCAGGGGCTGTGATGCAACCTGGACTGACCATATCTAGACCCACAGCTGGATGAGACATAAGGGTGGACACTCTTGGGGCTGAGAGGTTTGGTGAGGTTGGGTGAGCAAACGCAGACCCTTTAAAGTAATACTGCGTGCTACCCATCGCATGGGTCCCAAATCTCCAGGTTCAAGGGCAACTTCCTACATCGAAAACATGCATGAGAAACCCAGAAGATGGTACACCGTGTGATGGGGAAAGGTTTCTAAAACGCACCTCATTTCTCATCTCCTTGTGCTCGGGTTCGCCATTCCAGCCACTTTACTAGCAATCTCCCTACTTGGAGCCTCAGCACCTTTAACCTCCTGTTCCGTACAGGTTGCAATTTGTCCTGAGGATGAACGGGAAGACGGGGAACCAATGAGAGACTAGCTCTTGGTGTTGGGACAGGCACAGGTCACTCTATTTTCCCATCAGGAAGAAGAATTAACCACAGGCTCAGCCTGACCCCCGGAACCAGAACAGGGCCTGAAGCCATCCTGCGCTTTTGCGGCCAGCTCCCAAAAAAGCGACTTGTAAAATGGAGCTTCAGGGCACTGCAATTCACAAACCTGCAGAGTTATAAATGATAACTCTCGTCCACAAATATATTGAGGGAAGGCAAAGAAGAGGATTTGAAATCAAGGCAGAATTGCAGGAAACAGATTTCAGGAGGTAGATTCGAATCGCCTTTAAAGCACATGAAAAGCGGCAAAACGTTGACAATGATGCCCTTGGCCAAAAAGGGCGTATGCGTTTTTTCCTGAATATATTCAGGAAAAAACGCATACGCCCTTTTTGGCCAACCAAGCAACCTGGAAAGGCAAATCAGCGCTACAAAGAAGTCTCGCTTCCCATCGGTCAAAAGGGCCATGCTGAAAAAAGTGTCAAAACCAGAAATGCAGGACAGGCCATGGAGAAATGGGAGCCTTGCTACACTGATGGGCGGGATGTAAATTGCCAACAGCCACTCTGGAGAAGTGTACGGTGTGTCCTGAAACATCTAAAAAACACAGCTTAGAGAGCATAGGGCACTTCCACGCATGGGGGGATAAAGTGGGAAAATTGAAAATCAGCAAGACACAAGCACCCCAAAGTTTAGGGCTGCTCTGTTGACAAGGACCTCCACTTCATTCCACCTTAAATATCCCAGGAAAGCGAAAAATGGATAAAAAAGTTGTGGTCCTTATGTACAATGGAATATCACTCAGCCATGAAATCAATGTCATAAGGCTAGTAGCAGCATGATGAGTGGATTTAGGTAAGACGATTCTAAGTGAAATAAGTCACACAGAAAAGGACACTTCTCATAAGGTGTCACTTATAGAGGGAATGTAAAAACCGTTACACTTGAACTGAATTACAAAACAGAACAGAGTCACACATGCAGAAAACACACTATGGCTGCTTAACGGGAAAGGTGAGGTGGGGTGATACATAAAACAAGAGCTTCAAATTAGCTCAGATACCGTTCCATAAACCCAATATGTAATAGACAAGACCTACTCCTTGCTCAGAGAACTGGACTCAACACGCCCGATTCACCGCACATGAATATATCTGACTAGTAATAATCTTAAAACCTATGTATTGATATCTCTCTGTTAGTGTGTCAAGTGGGTGTAAGGCGGCATAAACACAGCCGTGAAAAGCAGCTAAACCCCATTATAAAAATAAATTACTTTTAAAAACCCATGAAACAAAGACAGGGAAAGAGAGAGAAATTCTTACACAATTCGTTCAGGGGCTGTGATGCAACCTGGACTGACCATATCTAGACCCACAGCTGGATGAGACATAAGGGTGGACACTCTTGGGGCTGAGAGGTTTGGTGAGGTTGGGTGAGCAAACGCAGACCCTTTAAAGTAATACTGCGTGCTACCCATCGCATGGGTCCCAAATCTCCAGGTTCAAGGGCAACTTCCTACATCGAAAACATGCATGAGAAACCCAGAAGATGGTACACCGTGTGATGGGGAAAGGTTTCTAAAACGCACCTCATTTCTCATCTCCTTGTGCTCGGGTTCGCCATTCCAGCCACTTTACTAGCAATCTCCCTACTTGGAGCCTCAGCACCTTAAACCTCCTGTTCCGTACAGGTTGCAATTTGTCCTGAGGATGAACGGGAAGACGGGAAACCAATGAGAGACTAGCTCTTGGTGTTGGGACAGGCACAGGTCACTCTATTTTCCCATCAGGAAGAAGAATTAACCACAGGCTCAGCCTGCCCCCCGGAACCAGAACAGGGCCTGAAGCCATCCTGCGCTTTTGCGGCCAGCTCCCAAAAAAGCGACTTGTAAAATGGAGCTTCAGGGCACTGCAATTCACAAACCTGCAGAGTTATAAATGATAACTCTCGTCCACAAATATATTGAGGGAAGGCAAAGAAGAGGATTTGAAATCAAGGCAGAATTGCAGGAAACAGATTTCAGGAGGGAGATTCGAATCGCCTTTAAAGCACATGAAAAGCGGCAAAACGTTGACAATGATGCCCTTGGCCAAAAAGGGCGTATGCGTTTTTTCCTGAATATATTCAGGAAAAAACGCATACGCCCTTTTTGGCCAACCAAGCAACCTGGAAAGGCAAATCAGCGCTACAAAGAAGTCTCGCTTCCCATCGGTCAAAAGGGCCATGCTGAAAAAAGTGTCAAAACCAGAAATGCAGGACAGGCCATGGAGAAATGGGAGCCTTGCTACACTGATGGGCGGGATGTAAATTGCCAACAGCCACTCTGGAGAAGTGTACGGTGTGTCCTGAAACATCTAAAAAACACAGCTTAGAGAGCATAGGGCACTTCCACGCATGGGGGGATAAAGTGGGAAAATTGAAAATCAGCAAGACACAAGCACCCCAAAGTTTAGGGCTGCTCTGTTGACAAGGACCTCCACTTCATTCCACCTTAAATATCGCAGGAAAGCGAAAAATGGATAAAAAAGTTGTGGTCCTTATGTACAATGGAATATCACTCAGCCATGAAATCAATGTCATAAGGCTAGTAGCAGCATGATGAGTGGATTTAGGTAAGACGATTCTAAGTGAAATAAGTCACACAGAAAAGGACACTTCTCATAAGGTGTCACTTATAGAGGGAATGTAAAAACCGTTACACTTGAACTGAATTACAAAACAGAACAGAGTCACACATGCAGAAAACACACTATGGCTGCTTAACGGGAAAGGTGAGGTGGGGTGATACATAAAACAAGAGCTTCAAATTATCTCAGATACCGTTCCATAAACCCAATATGTAATAGACAAGACCTACTCCTTGCTCAGAGAACTGGACTCAACACGCCCGATTCACCGCACAAGAATATATCTGACTAGTAATAATCTTAAAACCTATGTATTGATATCTCTCTGTTAGTGTGTCAAGTGGGTGTAAGGCGGCATAAGCACAGCCGTGAAAAGCAGCTAAACCCCATTATAAAAATAAATTACTTTTAAAAACCCATGAAACAAAGACAGGGAAAGAGAGAGAAATTCTTACACAATTCGTTCAGGGGCTGTGATGCAACCTGGACTGACCATATCTAGACCCACAGCTGGATGAGACATAAGGGTGGACACTCTTTGGGCTGAGAGGTTTGGTGAGGTTGGGTGAGCAAACGCAGACCCTTTAAAGTAATACTGCGTGCTACCCATCGCATGGGTCCCAAATCTCCAGGTTCAAGGGCAACTTCCTACATCGAAAACATGCATGAGAAACCCAGAATATGGTACACCGTGTGATGGGGAAAGGTTTCTAAAACGCACCTCATTTCTCATCTCCTTGTGCTCGGGTTCGCCATTCCAGCCACTTTACTAGCAATCTCCCTACTTGGAGCCTCAGCACCTTTAACCTCCTGTTCCGTACAGGTTGCAATTTGTCCTGAGGATGAACGGGAAGACGGGGAACCAATGAGAGACTAGCTCTTGGTGTTGGGACAGGCACAGGTCACTCTATTTTCCCATCAGGAAGAAGAATTAACCACAGGCTCAGCCTGCCCCCCGGAACCAGAACAGGGCCTGAAGCCATCCTGCGCTTTTGCGGCCAGCTCCCAAAAAAGCGACTTGTAAAATGGAGCTTCAGGGCACTGCAATTCACAAACCTGCAGAGTTATAAATGATAACTCTCGTCCACAAATATATTGAGGGAAGGCAAAGAAGAGGATTTGAAATCAAGGCAGAATTGCAGGAAACAGATTTCAGGAGGGAGATTCGAATCGCCTTTAAAGCACATGAAAAGCGGCAAAACGTTGACAATGATGCCCTTGGCCAAAAAGGGCGTATGCGTTTTTTCCTGAATATATTCAGGAAAAAACGCATACGCCCTTTTTGGCCAACCAAGCAACCTGGAAAGGCAAATCAGCGCTACAAAGAAGTCTCGCTTCCCATCGGTCAAAAGGGCCATGCTGAAAAAAGTGTCAAAACCAGAAATGCAGGACAGGCCATGGAGAAATGGGAGCCTTGCTACACTGATGGGCGGGATGTAAATTGCCAACAGCCACTCTGGAGAAGTGTACGGTGTGTCCTGAAACATCTAAAAAACACAGCTTAGAGAGCATAGGGCACTTCCACGCATGGGGGGATAAAGTGGGAAAATTGAAAATCAGCAAGACACAAGCACCCCAAAGTTTAGGGCTGCTCTGTTGACAAGGACCTCCACTTCATTCCACCTTAAATATCCCAGGAAAGCGAAAAATGGATAAAAAAGTTGTGGTCCTTATGTACAATGGAATATCACTCAGCCATGAAATCAATGTCATAAGGCTAGTAGCAGCATGATGAGTGGATTTAGGTAAGACGATTCTAAGTGAAATAAGTCACACAGAAAAGGACACTTCTCATAAGGTGTCACTTATAGAGGGAATGTAAAAACCGTTACACTTGAACTGAATTACAAAACAGAACAGAGTCACACATGCAGAAAACACACTATGGCTGCTTAACGGGAAAGGTGAGGTGGGGTGATACATAAAACAAGAGCTTCAAATTAGCTCAGATACCGTTCCATAAACCCAATATGTAATAGACAAGACCTACTCCTTGCTCAGAGAACTGGACTCAACACGCCCGATTCACCGCACAAGAATATATCTGACTAGTAATAATCTTAAAACCTATGTATTGATATCTCTCTGTTAGTGTGTCAAGTGGGTGTAAGGCGGCATAAGCACAGCCGTGAAAAGCAGCTAAACCCCATTATAAAAATAAATTACTTTTAAAAACCCATGAAACAAAGACAGGGAAAGAGAGAGAAATTCTTACACAATTCGTTCAGGGGCTGTGATGCAACCTGGACTGACCATATCTAGACCCACAGCTGGATGAGACATAAGGGTGGACACTCTTGGGGCTGAGAGGTTTGGTGAGGTTGGGTGAGCAAACGCAGACCCTTTAAAGTAATACTGCGTGCTACCCATCGCATGGGTCCCAAATCTCCAGATTCAAGGGCAACTTCCTACATCGAAAACATGCATGAGAAACCCAGAAGATGGTACACCGTGTGATGGGGAAAGGTTTCTAAAACGCACCTCATTTCTCATCTCCTTGTGCTCGGGTTCGCCATTCCAGCCACTTTACTAGCAATCTCCCTACTTGGAGCCTCAGCACCTTTAACCTCCTGTTCCGTACAGGTTGCAATTTGTCCTGAGGATGAACGGGAAGACGGGGAACCAATGAGAGACTAGCTCTTGGTGTTGGGACAGGCACAGGTCACTCTACTTTCCCATCAGGAAGAAGAAGTAACCACAGGCTCAGCCTGACCCCCGGAACCAGAACAGGGCCTGAAGCCATCCTGCGCTTTTGCGGCCAGCTCCCAAAAAAGCGACTTGTAAAATGGAGCTTCAGGGCACTGCAATTCACAAACCTGCAGAGTTATAAATGATAACTCTCGTCCACAAATATATTGAGGGAAGGCAAAGAAGAGGATTTGAAATCAAGGCAGAATTGCAGGAAACAGATTTCAGGAGGTAGATTCGAATCGCCTTTAAAGCACATGAAAAGCGGCAAAACGTTGACAATGATGCCCTTGGCCAAAAAGGGCGTATGCGTTTTTTCCTGAATATATTCAGGAAAAAACGCATACGCCCTTTTTGGCCAACCAAGCAACCTGGAAAGGCAAATCAGCGCTACAAAGAAGTCTCGCTTCCCATCGGTCAAAAGGGCCATGCTGAAAAAAGTGTCAAAACCAGAAATGCAGGACAGGCCATGGAGAAATGGGAGCCTTGCTACACTGATGGGCGGGATGTAAATTGCCAACAGCCACTCTGGAGAAGTGTACGGTGTGTCCTGAAACATCTAAAAAACACAGCTTAGAGAGCATAGGGCACTTCCACGCATGGGGGGATAAAGTGGGAAAATTGAAAATCAGCAAGACACAAGCACCCCAAAGTTTAGGGCTGCTCTGTTGACAAGGACCTCCACTTCATTCCACCTTAAATATCCCAGGAAAGCGAAAAATGGATAAAAAAGTTGTGGTCCTTATGTACAATGGAATATCACTCAGCCATGAAATCAATGTCATAAGGCTAGTAGCAGCATGATGAGTGGATTTAGGTAAGACGATTCTAAGTGAAATAAGTCACACAGAAAAGGACACTTCTCATAAGGTGTCACTTATAGAGGGAATGTAAAAACCGTTACACTTGAACTGAATTACAAAACAGAACAGAGTCACACATGCAGAAAACACACTATGGCTGCTTAACGGGAAAGGTGAGGTGGGGTGATACATAAAACAAGAGCTTCAAATTAGCTCAGATACCGTTCCATAAACCCAATATGTAATAGACAAGACCTACTCCTTGCTCAGAGAACTGGACTCAACACGCCCGATTCACCGCACAAGAATATATCTGACTAGTAATAATCTTAAAACCTATGTATTGATATCTCTCTGTTAGTGTGTCAAGTGGGTGTAAGGCGGCATAAGCACAGCCGTGAAAAGCAGCTAAACCCCATTATAAAAATAAATTACTTTTAAAAACCCATGAAACAAAGACAGGGAAAGAGAGAGAAATTCTTACACAATTTGTTCAGGGGCTGTGATGCAACCTGGACTGACCATATCTAGACCCACAGCTGGATGAGACATAAGGGTGGACACTCTTGGGGCTGAGAGGTTTGGTGAGGTTGGGTGAGCAAACGCAGACCCTTTAAAGTAATACTGCGTGCTACCCATCGCATGGGTCCCAAATCTCCAGGTTCAAGGGCAACTTCCTACATCGAAAACATGCATGAGAAACCCAGAAGATGGTACACCGTGTGATGGGGAAAGGTTTCTAAAACGCACCTCATTTCTCATCTCCTTGTGCTCGGGTTCGCCATTCCAGCCACTTTACTAGCAATCTCCCTACTTGGAGCCTCAGCACCTTTAACCTCCTGTTCCGTACAGGTTGCAATTTGTCCTGAGGATGAACGGGAAGACGGGGAACCAATGAGAGACTAGCTCTTGGTGTTGGGACAGGCACAGGTCACTCTACTTTCCCATCAGGAAGAAGAAGTAACCACAGGCTCAGCCTGACCCCCGGAACCAGAACAGGGCCTGAAGCCATCCTGCGCTTTTGCGGCCAGCTCCCAAAAAAGCGACTTGTAAAATGGAGCTTCAGGGCACTGCAATTCACAAACCTGCAGAGTTATAAATGATAACTCTCGTCCACAAATATATTGAGGGAAGGCAAAGAAGAGGATTTGAAATCAAGGCAGAATTGCAGGAAACAGATTTCAGGAGGTAGATTCGAATCGCCTTTAAAGCACATGAAAAGCGGCAAAACGTTGACAATGATGCCCTTGGCCAAAAAGGGCGTATGCGTTTTTTCCTGAATATATTCAGGAAAAAACGCATACGCCCTTTTTGGCCAACCAAGCAACCTGGAAAGGCAAATCAGCGCTACAAAGAAGTCTCGCTTCCCATCGGTCAAAAGGGCCATGCTGAAAAAAGTGTCAAAACCAGAAATGCAGGACAGGCCATGGAGAAATGGGAGCCTTGCTACACTGATGGGCGGGATGTAAATTGCCAACAGCCACTCTGGAGAAGTGTACGGTGTGTCCTGAAACATCTAAAAAACACAGCTTAGAGAGCATAGGGCACTTCCACGCATGGGGGGATAAAGTGGGAAAATTGAAAATCAGCAAGACACAAGCACCCCAAAGTTTAGGGCTGCTCTGTTGACAAGGACCTCCACTTCATTCCACCTTAAATATCCCAGGAAAGCGAAAAATGGATAAAAAAGTTGTGGTCCTTATGTACAATGGAATATCACTCAGCCATGAAATCAATGTCATAAGGCTAGTAGCAGCATGATGAGTGGATTTAGGTAAGACGATTCTAAGTGAAATAAGTCACACAGAAAAGGACACTTCTCATAAGGTGTCACTTATAGAGGGAATGTAAAAACCGTTACACTTGAACTGAATTACAAAACAGAACAGAGTCACACATGCAGAAAACACACTATGGCTGCTTAACGGGAAAGGTGAGGTGGGGTGATACATAAAACAAGAGCTTCAAATTAGCTCAGATACCGTTCCATAAACCCAATATGTAATAGACAAGACCTACTCCTTGCTCAGAGAACTGGACTCAACACGCCCGATTCACCGCACAAGAATATATCTGACTAGTAATAATCTTAAAACCTATGTATTGATATCTCTCTGTTAGTGTGTCAAGTGGGTGTAAGGCGGCATAAGCACAGCCGTGAAAAGCAGCTAAACCCCATTATAAAAATAAATTACTTTTAAAAACCCATGAAACAAAGACAGGGAAAGAGAGAGAAATTCTTACACAATTTGTTCAGGGGCTGTGATGCAACCTGGACTGACCATATCTAGACCCACAGCTGGATGAGACATAAGGGTGGACACTCTTGGGGCTGAGAGGTTTGGTGAGGTTGGGTGAGCAAACGCAGACCCTTTAAAGTAATACTGCGTGCTACCCATCGCATGGGTCCCAAATCTCCAGGTTCAAGGGCAACTTCCTACATCGAAAACATGCATGAGAAACCCAGAAGATGGTACACCGTGTGATGGGGAAAGGTTTCTAAAACGCACCTCATTTCTCATCTCCTTGTGCTCGGGTTCGCCATTCCAGCCACTTTACTAGCAATCTCCCTACTTGGAGCCTCAGCACCTTTAACCTCCTGTTCCGTACAGGTTGCAATTTGTCCTGAGGATGAACGGGAAGACGGGGAACCAATGAGAGACTAGCTCTTGGTGTTGGGACAGGCACAGGTCACTCTATTTTCCCATCAGGAAGAAGAATTAACCACAGGCTCAGCCTGACCCCCGGAACCAGAACAGGGCCTGAAGCCATCCTGCGCTTTTGCGGCCAGCTCCCAAAAAAGCGACTTGTAAAATGGAGCTTCAGGGCACTGCAATTCACAAACCTGCAGAGTTATAAATGATAACTCTCGTCCACAAATATATTGAGGGAAGGCAAAGAAGAGGATTTGAAATCAAGGCAGAATTGCAGGAAACAGATTTCAGGAGGTAGATTCGAATCGCCTTTAAAGCACATGAAAAGCGGCAAAACGTTGACAATGATGCCCTTGGCCAAAAAGGGCGTATGCGTTTTTTCCTGAATATATTCAGGAAGAAACGCATACGCCCTTTTTGGCCAACCAAGCAACCTGGAAAGGCAATTCAGCGCTACAAAGAAGTCTCGCTTCCCATCGGTCAAAAGGGCCATGCTGAAAAAAGTGTCAAAACCAGAAATGCAGGACAGGCCATGGAGAAATGGGAGCCTTGCTACACTGATGGGCGGGATGTAAATTGCCAACAGCCACTCTGGAGAAGTGTACGGTGTGTCCTGAAACATCTAAAAAACACAGCTTAGAGAGCATAGGGCACTTCCACGCATGGGGGGATAAAGTGGGAAAATTGAAAATCAGCAAGACACAAGCACCCCAAAGTTTAGGGCTGCTCTGTTGACAAGGACCTCCACTTCATTCCACCTTAAATATCCCAGGAAAGCGAAAAATGGATAAAAAAGTTGTGGTCCTTATGTACAATGGAATATCACTCAGCCATGAAATCAATGTCATAAGGCTAGTAGCAGCATGATGAGTGGATTTAGGTAAGACGATTCTAAGTGAAATAAGTCACACAGAAAAGGACACTTCTCATAAGGTGTCACTTATAGAGGGAATGTAAAAACCGTTACACTTGAACTGAATTACAAAACAGAACAGAGTCACACATGCAGAAAACACACTATGGCTGCTTAACGGGAAAGGTGAGGTGGGGTGATACATAAAACAAGAGCTTCAAATTAGCTCAGATACCGTTCCATAAACCCAATATGTAATAGACAAGACCTACTCCTTGCTCAGAGAACTGGACTCAACACGCCCGATTCACCGCACAAGAATATATCTGACTAGTAATAATCTTAAAACCTATGTATTGATATCTCTCTGTTAGTGTGTCAAGTGGGTGTAAGGCGGCATAAGCACAGCCGTGAAAAGCAGCTAAACCCCATTATAAAAATAAATTACTTTTAAAAACCCATGAAACAAAGACAGGGAAAGAGAGAGAAATTCTTACACAATTCGTTCAGGGGCTGTGATGCAACCTGGACTGACCATATCTAGACCCACAGCTGGATGAGACATAAGGGTGGACACTCTTGGGGCTGAGAGGTTTGGTGAGGTTGGGTGAGCAAACGCAGACCCTTTAAAGTAATACTGCGTGCTACCCATCGCATGGGTCCCAAATCTCCAGGTTCAAGGGCAACTTCCTACATCGAAAACATGCATGAGAAACCCAGAAGATGGTACACCGTGTGATGGGGAAAGGTTTCTAAAACGCACCTCATTTCTCATCTCCTTGTGCTCGGGTTCGCCATTCCAGCCACTTTACTAGCAATCTCCCTACTTGGATCCTCAGCACCTTTAACCTCCTGTTCCGTACAGGTTGCAATTTGTCCTGAGGATGAACGGGAAGACGGGGAACCAATGAGAGACTAGCTCTTGGTGTTGGGACAGGCACAGGTCACTCTATTTTCCCATCAGGAAGAAGAATTAACCACAGGCTCAGCCTGACCCCCGGAACCAGAACAGGGCCTGAAGCCATCCTGCGCTTTTGCGGCCAGCTCCCAAAAAAGCGACTTGTAAAATGGAGCTTCAGGGCACTGCAATTCACAAACCTGCAGAGTTATAAATGATAACTCTCGTCCACAAATATATTGAGGGAAGGCAAAGAAGAGGATTTGAAATCAAGGCAGAATTGCAGGAAACAGATTTCAGGAGGTAGATTCGAATCGCCTTTAAAGCACATGAAAAGCGGCAAAACGTTGACAATGATGCCCTTGGCCAAAAAGGGCGTATGCGTTTTTTCCTGAATATATTCAGGAAGAAACGCATACGCCCTTTTTGGCCAACCAAGCAACCTGGAAAGGCAAATCAGCGCTACAAAGAAGTCTCGCTTCCCATCGGTCAAAAGGGCCATGCTGAAAAAAGTGTCAAAACCAGAAATGCAGGACAGGCCATGGAGAAATGGGAGCCTTGCTACACTGATGGGCGGGATGTAAATTGCCAACAGCCACTCTGGAGAAGTGTACGGTGTGTCCTGAAACATCTAAAAAACACAGCTTAGAGAGCATAGGGCACTTCCACGCATGGGGGGATAAAGTGGGAAAATTGAAAATCAGCAAGACACAAGCACCCCAAAGTTTAGGGCTGCTCTGTTGACAAGGACCTCCACTTCATTCCACCTTAAATATCCCAGGAAAGCGAAAAATGGATAAAAAAGTTGTGGTCCTTATGTACAATGGAATATCACTCAGCCATGAAATCAATGTCATAAGGCTAGTAGCAGCATGATGAGTGGATTTAGGTAAGACGATTCTAAGTGAAATAAGTCACACAGAAAAGGACACTTCTCATAAGGTGTCACTTATAGAGGGAATGTAAAAACCGTTACACTTGAACTGAATTACAAAACAGAACAGAGTCACACATGCAGAAAACACACTATGGCTGCTTAACGGGAAAGGTGAGGTGGGGTGATACATAAAACAAGAGCTTCAAATTAGCTCAGATACCGTTCCATAAACCCAATATGTAATAGACAAGACCTACTCCTTGCTCAGAGAACTGGACTCAACACGCCCGATTCACCGCACAAGAATATATCTGACTAGTAATAATCCTAAAACCTATGTATTGATATCTCTCTGTTAGTGTGTCAAGTGGGTGTAAGGCGGCATAAACACAGCCGTGAAAAGCAGCTAAACCCCATTATAAAAATAATTACTTTTAAAAACCCATGAAACAAAGACAGGGAAAGAGGGAGAAATTCTTACACAATTCGTTCAGGAGCTGTGATGCAACCTGGACTGACCATATCTAGACCCACAGCTGGATGAGACATAAGGGTGGACACTCTTGGGGCTGAGAGGTTTGGTGAGGTTGGGTGAGCAAACGCAGACCCTTTAAAGTAATACTGCGTGCTACCCATCGCATGGGTCCCAAATCTCCAGGTTCAAGGGCAACTTCCTACATCGAAAACATGCATGAGAAACCCAGAAGATGGTACACCGTGTGATGGGGAAAGGTTTCTAAAACGCACCTCATTTCTCATCTCCTTGTGCTCGGGTTCGCCATTCCAGCCACTTTACTAGCAATCTCCCTACTTGGAGCCTCAGCACCTTTAACCTCCTGTTCCGTACAGGTTGCAATTTGTCCTGAGGATGAACGGGAAGACGGGGAACCAATGAGAGACTAGCTCTTGGTGTTGGGACAGGCACAGGTCACTCTATTTTCCCATCAGGAAGAAGAATTAACCACAGGCTCAGCCTGACCCCCGGAACCAGAACAGGGCCTGAAGCCATCCTGCGCTTTTGCGGCCAGCTCCCAAAAAAGCGACTTGTAAAATGGAGCTTCAGGGCACTGCAATTCACAAACCTGCAGAGTTATAAATGATAACTCTCGTCCACAAATATATTGAGGGAAGGCAAAGAAGAGGATTTGAAATCAAGGCAGAATTGCAGGAAACAGATTTCAGGAGGTAGATTCGAATCGCCTTTAAAGCACATGAAAAGCGGCAAAACGTTGACAATGATGCCCTTGGCCAAAAAGGGCGTATGCGTTTTTTCCTGAATATATTCAGGAAAAAACGCATACGCACTTTTTGGCCAACCAAGCAACCTGGAAAGGCAAATCAGCGCTACAAAGAAGTCTCGCTTCCCATCGGTCAAAAGGGCCATGCTGAAAAAAGTGTCAAAACCAGAAATGCAGTACAGGCCATGGAGAAATGGGAGCCTTGCTACACTGATGGGCGGGATGTAAATTGCCAATAGCCACTCTGGAGAAGTGTACTGTGTGTCCTGAAACATCTAAAAAACACAGCTTAGAGAGCATAGGGCACTTCCACGCATGGGGGGATAAAGTGGGAAAATTGAAAATCAGCAAGACACAAGCACCCCAAAGTTTAGGGCTGCTCTGTTGACAAGGACCTCCACTTCATTCCACCTTAAATATCCCAGGAAAGCGAAAAATGGATAAAAAAGTTGTGGTCCTTATGTACAATGGAATATCACTCAGCCATGAAATCAATGTCATAAGGCTAGTAGCAGCATGATGAGTGGATTTAGGTAAGACGATTCTAAGTGAAATAAGTCACACAGAAAAGGACACTTCTCATAAGGTGTCACTTATAGAGGGAATGTAAAAACCGTTACACTTGAACTGAATTACAAAACAGAACAGAGTCACACATGCAGAAAACACACTATGGCTGCTTAACGGGAAAGGTGAGGTGGGGTGATACATAAAACAAGAGCTTCAAATTAGCTCAGATACCGTTCCATAAACCCAATATGTAATAGACAAGACCTACTCCTTGCTCAGAGAACTGGACTCAACACGCCCGATTCACCGCACAAGAATATATCTGACTAGTAATAATCCTAAAACCTATGTATTGATATCTCTCTGTTAGTGTGTCAAGTGGGTGTAAAGCGGCATAAACACAGCCGTGAAAAGCAGCTAAACCCCATTATAAAAATAAATTACTTTTAAAAACCCATGAAACAAAGACAGGGAAAGAGGGAGAAATTCTTACACAATTCGTTCAGGAGCTGTGATGCAACCTGGACTGACCATATCTAGACCCACAGCTGGATGAGACATAAGGGTGGACACTCTTGGGGCTGAGAGGTTTGGTGAGGTTGGGTGAGCAAACGCAGACCCTTTAAAGTAATACTGCGTGCTACCCATCGCATGGGTCCCAAATCTCCAGGTTCAAGGGCAACTTCCTACATCGAAAACATGCATGAGAAACCCAGAAGATGGTACACCGTGTGATGGGGAAAGGTTTCTAAAACGCACCTCATTTCTCATCTCCTTGTGCTCGGGTTCGCCATTCCAGCCACTTTACTAGCAATCTCCCTACTTGGAGCCTCAGCACCTTTAACCTCCTGTTCCGTACAGGTTGCAATTTGTCCTGAGGATGAACGGGAAGACGGGGAACCAATGAGAGACTAGCTCTTGGTGTTGGGACAGGCACAGGTCACTCTATTTTCCCATCAGGAAGAAGAATTAACCACAGGCTCAGCCTGACCCCCGGAACCAGAACAGGGCCTGAAGCCATCCTGCGCTTTTGCGGCCAGCTCCCAAAAAAGCGACTTGTAAAATGGAGCTTCAGGGCACTGCAATTCACAAACCTGCAGAGTTATAAATGATAACTCTCGTCCACAAATATATTGAGGGAAGGCAAAGAAGAGGATTTGAAATCAAGGCAGAATTGCAGGAAACAGATTTCAGGAGGTAGATTCGAATCGCCTTTAAAGCACATGAAAAGCGGCAAAACGTTGACAATGATGCCCTTGGCCAAAAAGGGCGTATGCGTTTTTTCCTGAATATATTCAGGAAAAAACGCATACGCCCTTTTTGGCCAACCAAGCAACCTGGAAAGGCAAATCAGCGCTACAAAGAAGTCTCGCTTCCCATCGGTCAAAAGGGCCATGCTGAAAAAAGTGTCAAAACCAGAAATGCAGGACAGGCCATGGAGAAATGGGAGCCTTGCTACACTGATGGGCGGGATGTAAATTGCCAACAGCCACTCTGGAGAAGTGTACGGTGTGTCCTGAAACATCTACAAAACACAGCTTAGAGAGCATAGGACACTTCCACGCATGGGGGGATAAAGTGGGAAAATTGAAAATCAGCAAGACACAAGCACCCCAAAGTTTAGGGCTGCTCTGTTGACAAGGACCTCCACTTCATTCCACCTTAAATATCCCAGGAAAGCGAAAAATGGATAAAAAAGTTGTGGTCCTTATGTACAATGGAATATCACTCAGCCATGAAATCAATGTCATAAGGCTAGTAGCAGCATGATGAGTGGATTTAGGTAAGACGATTCTAAGTGAAATAAGTCACACAGAAAAGGACACTTCTCATAAGGTGTCACTTATAGAGGGAATGTAAAAACCGTTACAATTGAACTGAATTACAAAACAGAACAGAGTCACACATGCAGAAAACACACTATGGCTGCTTAACGGGAAAGGTGAGGTGGGGTGATACATAAAACAAGAGTTTCAAATTAGCTCAGATACCGTTCCATAAACCCAATATGTAATAGACAAGACCTACTCCTTGCTCAGAGAACTGGACTCAACACGCCCGATTCACCGCACATGAATATATCTGACTAGTAATAATCTTAAAACCTATGTATTGATATCTCTCTGTTAGTGTGTCAAGTGGGTGTAAAGCGGCATAAACACAGCCGTGAAAAGCAGCTAAACCCCATTATAAAAATAAATTACTTTTAAAAACCCATGAAACAAAGACAGGGATAGAGAGAGAAATTCTTACACAATTCGTTCAGGAGCTGTGATGCAACCTGGACTGACCATATCTAGACCCACAGCTGGATGAGACATAAGGGTGGACACTCTTGGGGCTGAGAGGTTTGGTGAGGTTGGGTGAGCAAACGCAGACCCTTTAAAGTAATACTGCGTGCTACCCATCGCATGGGTCCCAAATCTCCATGTTCAAGGGCATCTTCCTACATCGAAAACATGCATGAGAAACCCAGAAGATGGTACACCGTGTGATGGGGAAAGGTTTCTAAAACGCACCTCATTTCTCATCTCCTTGTGCTCGGGTTCGCCATTCCAGCCACTTTACTAGCAATCTCCCTACTTGGAGCCTCAGCACCTTTAACCTCCTGTTCCGTACAGGTTGCAATTTGTCCTGAGGTTGAACGGGAAGACGGGAAACCAATGAGAGACTAGCTCTTGGTGTTGGGACAGGCACAGGTCACTCTATTTTCACATCAGGAAGAAGAATTAACCACAGGCTCAGCCTGCCCCCCGGAACCAGAACAGGGCCTGAAGCCATCCTGCGCTTTTGCGGCCAGCTCCCAAAAAAGCGACTTGTAAAATGGAGCTTCAGGGCACTGCAATTCACACCTACAGAGTTATAAATGATAACTCTCGTCCACAAATATATTGAGGGAAGGCAAAGAAGAGGATTTGAAATCAAGGCAGAATTGCAGGAAACAGATTTCAGGAGGTAGATTCGAATCGCCTTTAAAGCACATGAAAAGCACAAAACGTTGACAATGATGCCCCTGGCCAAAAAGGGCGTATGCGTTTTTTCCTGAATATATTCAGGAAAAAACGCATACGCCCTTTTTGGCCAACCAAGCAACCTGGAAAGGCAAATCAGCGCTACAAAGAAGTCTCGCTTCCCATCGGTCAAAAGGGCCATGCTGAAAAAAGTGTCAAAACCAGAAATGCAGGACAGGCCATGGAGAAATGGGAGCCTTGCTACACTGATGGGCGGGATGTAAATTGCCAACAGCCACTCTGGAGAAGTGTACGGTGTGTCCTGAAACATCTAAAAAACACAGCTTAGAGAGCATAGGGCACTTCCACGCATGGGGGGATAAAGTGGGAAAATTGAAAATCAGCAAGACACAAGCACCCCAAAGTTTAGGGCTGCTCTGTTGACAAGGACCTCCACTTCATTCCACCTTAAATATCCCAGGAAAGCGAAAAATGGATAAAAAAGTTGTGGTCCTTATGTACAATGGAATATCACTCAGCCATGAAATCAATGTCATAAGGCTAGTAGCAGCATGATGAGTGGATTTAGGTAAGACGATTCTAAGTGAAATAAGTCACACAGAAAAGGACACTTCTCATAAGGTGTCACTTATAGAGGGAATGTAAAAACCGTTACACTTGAACTGAATTACAAAACAGAACAGAGTCACACATGCAGAAAACACACTATGGCTGCTTAACGGGAAAGGTGAGGTGGGGTGATACATAAAACAAGAGCTTCAAATTAGCTCAGATACCGTTCCATAAACCCAATATGTAATAGACAAGACCTACTCCTTGCTCAGAGAACTGGACTCAACACGCCCGATTCACCGCACAAGAATATATCTGACTAGTAATAATCTTAAAACCTATGTATTGATATCTCTCTGTTAGTGTGTCAAGTGGGTGTAAGGCGGCATAAGCACAGCCGTGAAAAGCAGCTAAACCCCATTATAAAAATAAATTACTTTTAAAAACCCATGAAACAAAGACAGGGAAAGAGAGAGAAATTCTTACACAATTTGTTCAGGGGCTGTGATGCAACCTGGACTGACCATATCTAGACCCACAGCTGGATGAGACATAAGGGTGGACACTCTTGGGGCTGAGAGGTTTGGTGAGGTTGGGTGAGCAAACGCAGACCCTTTAAAGTAATACTGCGTGCTACCCATCGCATGGGTCCCAAATCTCCAGGTTCAAGGGCAACTTCCTACATCGAAAACATGCATGAGAAACCCAGAAGATGGTACACCGTGTGATGGGGAAAGGTTTCTAAAACGCACCTCATTTCTCATCTCCTTGTGCTCGGGTTCACCATTCCAGCCAATTTACTAGCAATCTCCCTACTTGGAGCCTCAGCACCTTTAACCTCCTGTTCCGTACAGGTTGCAATTTGTCCTGAGGATGAACGGGAAGACGGGGAACCAATGAGAGACTAGCTCTTGGTGTTGGGACAGGCTCAGGTCACTCTATTTTCCCATCAGGAAGAAGAATTAACCACAGGCTCAGCCTGACCCCCGGAACCAGAACAGGGCCTGAAGCCATCCTGCGCTTTTGCGGCCAGCTCCCAAAAAAGCGACTTGTAAAATGGAGCTTCAGGGCACTGCAATTCACAAACCTGCAGAGTTATAAATGATAACTCTCGTCCACAAATATATTGAGGGAAGGCAAAGAAGAGGATTTGAAATCAAGGCAGAATTGCAGGAAACAGATTTCAGGAGGTAGATTCGAATCGCCTTTAAAGCACATGAAAAGCGGCAAAACGTTGACAATGATGCCCTTGGCCAAAAAGGGCGTATGCGTTTTTTCCTGAATATATTCAGGAAAAAACGCATACGCCCTTTTTGGCCAACCAAGCAACCTGGAAAGGCAAATCAGCGCTACAAAGAAGTCTCGCTTCCCATCGGTCAAAAGGGCCATGCTGAAAAAAGTGTCAAAACCAGAAATGCAGGACAGGCCATGGAGAAATGGGAGCCTTGCTACACTGATGGGCGGGATGTAAATTGCCAACAGCCACTCTGGAGAAGTGTACGGTGTGTCCTGAAACATCTAAAAAACACAGCTTAGAGAGCATACGGCACTTCCACGCATGGGGGGATAAAGTGGGAAAATTGAAAATCAGCAAGACACAAGCACCCCAAAGTTTAGGGCTGCTCTGTTGACAAGGACCTCCACTTCATTCCACCTTAAATATCCCAGGAAAGCGAAAAATGGATAAAAAAGTTGTGGTCCTTATGTACAATGGAATATCACTCAGCCATGAAATCAATGTCATAAGGCTAGTAGCAGCATGATGAGTGGATTTAGGTAAGACGATTCTAAGTGAAATAAGTCACACAGAAAAGGACACTTCTCATAAGGTGTCACTTATAGAGGGAATGTAAAAACCGTTACACTTGAACTGAATTACAAAACAGAACAGAGTCACACATGCAGAAAACACACTATGGCTGCTTAACGGGAAAGGTGAGGTGGGGTGATACATAAAACAAGAGCTTCAAATTATCTCAGATACCGTTCCATAAACCCAATATGTAATAGACAAGACCTACTCCTTGCTCAGAGAACTGGACTCAACACGCCCGATTCACCGCACAAGAATATATCTGACTAGTAATAATCTTAAAACCTATGTATTGATATCTCTCTGTTAGTGTGTCAAGTGGGTGTAAGGCGGCATAAGCACAGCCGTGAAAAGCAGCTAAACCCCATTATAAAAATAAATTACTTTTAAAAACCCATGAAACAAAGACAGGGAAAGAGAGAGAAATTCTTACACAATTTGTTCAGGGGCTGTGATGCAACCTGGACTGACCATATCTAGACCCACAGCTGGATGAGACATAAGGGTGGACACTCTTGGGGCTGAGAGGTTTGGTGAGGTTGGGTGAGCAAACGCAGACCCTTTAAAGTAATACTGCGTGCTACCCATCGCATGGGTCCCAAATCTCCAGGTTCAAGGGCAACTTCCTACATCGAAAACATGCATGAGAAACCCAGAAGATGGTACACCGTGTGATGGGGAAAGGTTTCTAAAACGCACCTCATTTCTCATCTCCTTGTGCTCGGGTTCACCATTCCAGCCAATTTACTAGCAATCTCCCTACTTGGAGCCTCAGCACCTTTAACCTCCTGTTCCGTACAGGTTGCAATTTGTCCTGAGGATGAACGGGAAGACGGGGAACCAATGAGAGACTAGCTCTTGGTGTTGGGACAGGCTCAGGTCACTCTATTTTCCCATCAGGAAGAAGAATTAACCACAGGCTCAGCCTGACCCCCGGAACCAGAACAGGGCCTGAAGCCATCCTGCGCTTTTGCGGCCAGCTCCCAAAAAAGCGACTTGTAAAATGGAGCTTCAGGGCACTGCAATTCACAAACCTGCAGAGTTATAAATGATAACTCTCGTCCACAAATATATTGAGGGAAGGCAAAGAAGAGGATTTGAAATCAAGGCAGAATTGCAGGAAACAGATTTCAGGAGGTAGATTCGAATCGCCTTTAAAGCACATGAAAAGCGGCAAAACGTTGACAATGATGCCCTTGGCCAAAAAGGGCGTATGCGTTTTTTCCTGAATATATTCAGGAAAAAACGCATACGCCCTTTTTGGCCAACCAAGCAACCTGGAAAGGCAAATCAGCGCTACAAAGAAGTCTCGCTTCCCATCGGTCAAAAGGGCCATGCTGAAAAAAGTGTCAAAACCAGAAATGCAGGACAGGCCATGGAGAAATGGGAGCCTTGCTACACTGATGGGCGGGATGTAAATTGCCAACAGCCACTCTGGAGAAGTGTACGGTGTGTCCTGAAACATCTAAAAAACACAGCTTAGAGAGCATACGGCACTTCCACGCATGGGGGGATAAAGTGGGAAAATTGAAAATCAGCAAGACACAAGCACCCCAAAGTTTAGGGCTGCTCTGTTGACAAGGACCTCCACTTCATTCCACCTTAAATATCCCAGGAAAGCGAAAAATGGATAAAAAAGTTGTGGTCCTTATGTACAATGGAATATCACTCAGCCATGAAATCAATGTCATAAGGCTAGTAGCAGCATGATGAGTGGATTTAGGTAAGACGATTCTAAGTGAAATAAGTCACACAGAAAAGGACACTTCTCATAAGGTGTCACTTATAGAGGGAATGTAAAAACCGTTACACTTGAACTGAATTACAAAACAGAACAGAGTCACACATGCAGAAAACACACTATGGCTGCTTAACGGGAAAGGTGAGGTGGGGTGATACATAAAACAAGAGCTTCAAATTAGCTCAGATACCGTTCCATAAACCCAATATGTAATAGACAAGACCTACTCCTTGCTCAGAGAACTGGACTCAACACGCCCGATTCACCGCACAAGAATATATCTGACTAGTAATAATCTTAAAACCTATGTATTGATATCTCTCTGTTAGTGTGTCAAGTGGGTGTAAGGCGGCATAAGCACAGCCGTGAAAAGCAGCTAAACCCCATTATAAAAATAAATTACTTTTAAAAACCCATGAAACAAAGACAGGGAAAGAGAGAGAAATTCTTACACAATTTGTTCAGGGGCTGTGATGCAACCTGGACTGACCATATCTAGACCCACAGCTGGATGAGACATAAGGGTGGACACTCTTGGGGCTGAGAGGTTTGGTGAGGTTGGGTGAGCAAACGCAGACCCTTTAAAGTAATACTGCGTGCTACCCATCGCATGGGTCCCAAATCTCCAGGTTCAAGGGCAACTTCCTACATCGAAAACATGCATGAGAAACCCAGAAGATGGTACACCGTGTGATGGGGAAAGGTTTCTAAAACGCACCTCATTTCTCATCTCCTTGTGCTCGGGTTCGCCATTCCAGCCACTTTACTAGCAATCTCCCTACTTGGAGCCTCAGCACCTTTAACCTCCTGTTCCGTACAGGTTGCAATTTGTCCTGAGGATGAACGGGAAGACGGGGAACCAATGAGAGACTAGCTCTTGGTGTTGGGACAGGCACAGGTCACTCTATTTTCCCATCAGGAAGAAGAATTAACCACAGGCTCAGCCTGACCCCCGGAACCAGAACAGGGCCTGAAGCCATCCTGCGCTTTTTCGGCCAGCTCCCAAAAAAGCGACTTGTAAAATGGAGCTTCAGGGCACTGCAATTCACAAACCTGCAGAGTTATAAATGATAACTCTCGTCCACAAATATATTGAGGGAAGGCAAAGAAGAGGATTTGAAATCAAGGCAGAATTGCAGGAAACAGATTTCAGGAGGGAGATTCGAATCGCCTTTAAAGCACATGAAAAGCGGCAAAACGTTGACAATGATGCCCTTGGCCAAAAAGGGCGTATGCGTTTTTTCCTGAATATATTCAGGAAAAAACGCATACGCCCTTTTTGGCCAACCAAGCAACCTGGAAAGGCAAATCAGCGCTACAAAGAAGTCTCGCTTCCCATCGGTCAAAAGGGCCATGCTGAAAAAAGTGTCAAAACCAGAAATGCAGGACAGGCCATGGAGAAATGGGAGCCTTGCTACACTGATGGGCGGGATGTAAATTGCCAACAGCCACTCTGGAGAAGTGTACGGTGTGTCCTGAAACATCTAAAAAACACAGCTTAGAGAGCATAGGGCACTTCCACGCATGGGGGGATAAAGTGGGAAAATTGAAAATCAGCAAGACACAAGCACCCCAAAGTTTAGGGCTGCTCTGTTGACAAGGACCTCCACTTCATTCCACCTTAAATATCCCAGGAAAGCGAAAAATGGATAAAAAAGTTGTGGTCCTTATGTACAATGGAATATCACTCAGCCATGAAATCAATGTCATAAGGCTAGTAGCAGCATGATGAGTGGATTTAGGTAAGACGATTCTAAGTGAAATAAGTCACACAGAAAAGGACACTTCTCATAAGGTGTCACTTATAGAGGGAATGTAAAAACCGTTACACTTGAACTGAATTACAAAACAGAACAGAGTCACACATGCAGAAAACACACTATGGCTGCTTAACGGGAAAGGTGAGGTGGGGTGATACATAAAACAAGAGCTTCAAATTAGCTCAGATACCGTTCCATAAACCCAATATGTAATAGACAAGACCTACTCCTTGCTCAGAGAACTGGACTCAACACGCCCGATTCACCGCACAAGAATATATCTGACTAGTAATAATCTTAAAACCTATGTATTGATATCTCTCTGTTAGTGTGTCAAGTGGGTGTAAGGCGGCATAAGCACAGCCGTGAAAAGCAGCTAAACCCCATTATAAAAATAAATTACTTTTAAAAACCCATGAAACAAAGACAGGGAAAGAGAGAGAAATTCTTACACAATTTGTTCAGGGGCTGTGATGCAACCTGGACTGACCATATCTAGACCCACAGCTGGATGAGACATAAGGGTGGACACTCTTGGGGCTGAGAGGTTTGGTGAGGTTGGGTGAGCAAACGCAGACCCTTTAAAGTAATACTGCGTGCTACCCATCGCATGGGTCCCAAATCTCCAGATTCAAGGGCAACTTCCTACATCGAAAACATGCATGAGAAACCCAGAAGATGGTACACCGTGTGATGGGGAAAGGTTTCTAAAACGCACCTCATTTCTCATCTCCTTGTGCTCGGGTTCGCCATTCCAGCCACTTTACTAGCAATCTCCCTACTTGGAGCCTCAGCACCTTTAACCTCCTGTTCCGTACAGGTTGCAATTTGTCCTGAGGATGAACGGGAAGACGGGGAACCAATGAGAGACTAGCTCTTGGTGTTGGGACAGGCACAGGTCACTCTATTTTCCCATCAGGAAGAAGAATTAACCACAGGCTCAGCCTGACCCCCGGAACCAGAACAGGGCCTGAAGCCATCCTGCGCTTTTGCGGCCAGCTCCCAAAAAAGCGACTTGTAAAATGGAGCTTCAGGGCACTGCAATTCACAAACCTGCAGAGTTATAAATGATAACTCTCGTCCACAAATATATTGAGGGAAGGCAAAGAAGAGGATTTGAAATCAAGGCAGAATTGCAGGAAACAGATTTCAGGAGGTAGATTCGAATCGCCTTTAAAGCACATGAAAAGCGGCAAAACGTTGACAATGATGCCCTTGGCCAAAAAGGGCGTATGCGTTTTTTCCTGAATATATTCAGGAAGAAACGCATACGCCCTTTTTGGCCAACCAAGCAACCTGGAAAGGCAATTCAGCGCTACAAAGAAGTCTCGCTTCCCATCGGTCAAAAGGGCCATGCTGAAAAAAGTGTCAAAACCAGAAATGCAGGACAGGCCATGGAGAAATGGGAGCCTTGCTACACTGATGGGCGGGATGTAAATTGCCAACAGCCACTCTGGAGAAGTGTACGGTGTGTCCTGAAACATCTAAAAAACACAGCTTAGAGAGCATAGGGCACTTCCACGCATGGGGGGATAAAGTGGGAAAATTGAAAATCAGCAAGACACAAGCACCCCAAAGTTTAGGGCTGCTCTGTTGACAAGGACCTCCACTTCATTCCACCTTAAATATCCCAGGAAAGCGAAAAATGGATAAAAAAGTTGTGGTCCTTATGTACAATGGAATATCACTCAGCCATGAAATCAATGTCATAAGGCTAGTAGCAGCATGATGAGTGGATTTAGGTAAGACGATTCTAAGTGAAATAAGTCACACAGAAAAGGACACTTCTCATAAGGTGTCACTTATAGAGGGAATGTAAAAACCGTTACACTTGAACTGAATTACAAAACAGAACAGAGTCACACATGCAGAAAACACACTATGGCTGCTTAACGGGAAAGGTGAGGTGGGGTGATACATAAAACAAGAGCTTCAAATTAGCTCAGATACCGTTCCATAAACCCAATATGTAATAGACAAGACCTACTCCTTGCTCAGAGAACTGGACTCAACACGCCCGATTCACCGCACAAGAATATATCTGACTAGTAATAATCTTAAAACCTATGTATTGATATCTCTCTGTTAGTGTGTCAAGTGGGTGTAAGGCGGCATAAGCACAGCCGTGAAAAGCAGCTAAACCCCATTATAAAAATAAATTACTTTTAAAAACCCATGAAACAAAGACAGGGAAAGAGAGAGAAATTCTTACACAATTCGTTCAGGGGCTGTGATGCAACCTGGACTGACCATATCTAGACCCACAGCTGGATGAGACATAAGGGTGGACACTCTTGGGGCTGAGAGGTTTGGTGAGGTTGGGTGAGCAAACGCAGACCCTTTAAAGTAATACTGCGTGCTACCCATCGCATGGGTCCCAAATCTCCAGGTTCAAGGGCAACTTCCTACATCGAAAACATGCATGAGAAACCCAGAAGATGGTACACCGTGTGATGGGGAAAGGTTTCTAAAACGCACCTCATTTCTCATCTCCTTGTGCTCGGGTTCGCCATTCCAGCCACTTTACTAGCAATCTCCCTACTTGGATCCTCAGCACCTTTAACCTCCTGTTCCGTACAGGTTGCAATTTGTCCTGAGGATGAACGGGAAGACGGGGAACCAATGAGAGACTAGCTCTTGGTGTTGGGACAGGCACAGGTCACTCTATTTTCCCATCAGGAAGAAGAATTAACCACAGGCTCAGCCTGACCCCCGGAACCAGAACAGGGCCTGAAGCCATCCTGCGCTTTTGCGGCCAGCTCCCAAAAAAGCGACTTGTAAAATGGAGCTTCAGGGCACTGCAATTCACAAACCTGCAGAGTTATAAATGATAACTCTCGTCCACAAATATATTGAGGGAAGGCAAAGAAGAGGATTTGAAATCAAGGCAGAATTGCAGGAAACAGATTTCAGGAGGTAGATTCGAATCGCCTTTAAAGCACATGAAAAGCGGCAAAACGTTGACAATGATGCCCTTGGCCAAAAAGGGCGTATGCGTTTTTTCCTGAATATATTCAGGAAGAAACGCATACGCCCTTTTTGGCCAACCAAGCAACCTGGAAAGGCAAATCAGCGCTACAAAGAAGTCTCGCTTCCCATCGGTCAAAAGGGCCATGCTGAAAAAAGTGTCAAAACCAGAAATGCAGGACAGGCCATGGAGAAATGGGAGCCTTGCTACACTGATGGGCGGGATGTAAATTGCCAACAGCCACTCTGGAGAAGTGTACGGTGTGTCCTGAAACATCTAAAAAACACAGCTTAGAGAGCATAGGGCACTTCCACGCATGGGGGGATAAAGTGGGAAAATTGAAAATCAGCAAGACACAAGCACCCCAAAGTTTAGGGCTGCTCTGTTGACAAGGACCTCCACTTCATTCCACCTTAAATATCCCAGGAAAGCGAAAAATGGATAAAAAAGTTGTGGTCCTTATGTACAATGGAATATCACTCAGCCATGAAATCAATGTCATAAGGCTAGTAGCAGCATGATGAGTGGATTTAGGTAAGACGATTCTAAGTGAAATAAGTCACACAGAAAAGGACACTTCTCATAAGGTGTCACTTATAGAGGGAATGTAAAAACCGTTACACTTGAACTGAATTACAAAACAGAACAGAGTCACACATGCAGAAAACACACTATGGCTGCTTAACGGGAAAGGTGAGGTGGGGTGATACATAAAACAAGAGCTTCAAATTAGCTCAGATACCGTTCCATCAACCCAATATGTAATAGACAAGACCTACTCCTTGCTCAGAGAACTGGACTCAACACGCCCGATTCACCGCACAAGAATATATCTGACTAGTAATAATCCTAAAACCTATGTATTGATATCTCTCTGTTAGTGTGTCAAGTGGGTGTAAGGCGGCATAAACACAGCCGTGAAAAGCAGCTAAACCCCATTATAAAAATAAATTACTTTTAAAAACCCATGAAACAAAGACAGGGAAAGAGGGAGAAATTCTTACACAATTCGTTCAGGAGCTGTGATGCAACCTGGACTGACCATATCTAGACCCACAGCTGGATGAGACATAAGGGTGGACACTCTTGGGGCTGAGAGGTTTGGTGAGGTTGGGTGAGCAAACGCAGACCCTTTAAAGTAATACTGCGTGCTACCCATCGCATGGGTCCCAAATCTCCAGGTTCAAGGGCAACTTCCTACATCGAAAACATGCATGAGAAACCCAGAAGATGGTACACCGTGTGATGGGGAAAGGTTTCTAAAACGCACCTCATTTCTCATCTCCTTGTGCTCGGGTTCGCCATTCCAGCCACTTTACTAGCAATCTCCCTACTTGGAGCCTCAGCACCTTTAACCTCCTGTTCCGTACAGGTTGCAATTTGTCCTGAGGATGAACGGGAAGACGGGGAACCAATGAGAGACTAGCTCTTGGTGTTGGGACAGGCACAGGTCACTCTATTTTCCCATCAGGAAGAAGAATTAACCACAGGCTCAGCCTGACCCCCGGAACCAGAACAGGGCCTGAAGCCATCCTGCGCTTTTGCGGCCAGCTCCCAAAAAAGCGACTTGTAAAATGGAGCTTCAGGGCACTGCAATTCACAAACCTGCAGAGTTATAAATGATAACTCTCGTCCACAAATATATTGAGGGAAGGCAAAGAAGAGGATTTGAAATCAAGGCAGAATTGCAGGAAACAGATTTCAGGAGGTAGATTCGAATCGCCTTTAAAGCACATGAAAAGCGGCAAAACGTTGACAATGATGCCCTTGGCCAAAAAGGGCGTATGCGTTTTTTCCTGAATATATTCAGGAAAAAACGCATACGCCCTTTTTGGCCAACCAAGCAACCTGGAAAGGCAAATCAGCGCTACAAAGAAGTCTCGCTTCCCATCGGTCAAAAGGGCCATGCTGAAAAAAGTGTCAAAACCAGAAATGCAGGACAGGCCATGGAGAAATGGGAGCCTTGCTACACTGATGGGCGGGATGTAAATTGCCAACAGCCACTCTGGAGAAGTGTACGGTGTGTCCTGAAACATCTACAAAACACAGCTTAGAGAGCATAGGACACTTCCACGCATGGGGGGATAAAGTGGGAAAATTGAAAATCAGCAAGACACAAGCACCCCAAAGTTTAGGGCTGCTCTGTTGACAAGGACCTCCACTTCATTCCACCTTAAATATCCCAGGAAAGCGAAAAATGGATAAAAAAGTTGTGGTCCTTATGTACAATGGAATATCACTCAGCCATGAAATCAATGTCATAAGGCTAGTAGCAGCATGATGAGTGGATTTAGGTAAGACGATTCTAAGTGAAATAAGTCACACAGAAAAGGACACTTCTCATAAGGTGTCACTTATAGAGGGAATGTAAAAACCGTTACAATTGAACTGAATTACAAAACAGAACAGAGTCACACATGCAGAAAACACACTATGGCTGCTTAACGGGAAAGGTGAGGTGGGGTGATACATAAAACAAGAGTTTCAAATTAGCTCAGATACCGTTCCATAAACCCAATATGTAATAGACAAGACCTACTCCTTGCTCAGAGAACTGGACTCAACACGCCCGATTCACCGCACATGAATATATCTGACTAGTAATAATCTTAAAACCTATGTATTGATATCTCTCTGTTAGTGTGTCAAGTGGGTGTAAAGCGGCATAAACACAGCCGTGAAAAGCAGCTAAACCCCATTATAAAAATAAATTACTTTTAAAAACCCATGAAACAAAGACAGGGATAGAGAGAGAAATTCTTACACAATTCGTTCAGGAGCTGTGATGCAACCTGGACTGACCATATCTAGACCCACAGCTGGATGAGACATAAGGGTGGACACTCTTGGGGCTGAGAGGTTTGGTGAGGTTGGGTGAGCAAACGCAGACCCTTTAAAGTAATACTGCGTGCTACCCATCGCATGGGTCCCAAATCTCCATGTTCAAGGGCATCTTCCTACATCGAAAACATGCATGAGAAACCCAGAAGATGGTACACCGTGTGATGGGGAAAGGTTTCTAAAACGCACCTCATTTCTCATCTCCTTGTGCTCGGGTTCGCCATTCCAGCCACTTTACTAGCAATCTCCCTACTTGGAGCCTCAGCACCTTTAACCTCCTGTTCCGTACAGGTTGCAATTTGTCCTGAGGTTGAACGGGAAGACGGGAAACCAATGAGAGACTAGCTCTTGGTGTTGGGACAGGCACAGGTCACTCTATTTTCACATCAGGAAGAAGAATTAACCACAGGCTCAGCCTGCCCCCCGGAACCAGAACAGGGCCTGAAGCCATCCTGCGCTTTTGCGGCCAGCTCCCAAAAAAGCGACTTGTAAAATGGAGCTTCAGGGCACTGCAATTCACACCTACAGAGTTATAAATGATAACTCTCGTCCACAAATATATTGAGGGAAGGCAAAGAAGAGGATTTGAAATCAAGGCATAATTGCAGGAAACAGATTTCAGGAGGTAGATTCGAATCGCCTTTAAAGCACATGAAAAGCACAAAACGTTGACAATGATGCCCCTGGCCAAAAAGGGCGTATGCGTTTTTTCCTGAATATATTCAGGAAAAAACGCATACGCCCTTTTTGGCCAACCAAGCAACCTGGAAAGGCAAATCAGCGCTACAAAGAAGTCTCGCTTCCCATCGGTCAAAAGGGCCATGCTGAAAAAAGTGTCAAAACCAGAAATGCAGGACAGGCCATGGAGAAATGGGAGCCTTGCTACACTGATGGGCGGGATGTAAATTGCCAACAGCCACTCTGGAGAAGTGTACGGTGTGTCCTGAAACATCTAAAAAACACAGCTTAGAGAGCATAGGGCACTTCCACGCATGGGGGGATAAAGTGGGAAAATTGAAAATCAGCAAGACACAAGCACCCCAAAGTTTAGGGCTGCTCTGTTGACAAGGACCTCCACTTCATTCCACCTTAAATATCCCAGGAAAGCGAAAAATGGATAAAAAAGTTGTGGTCCTTATGTACAATGGAATATCACTCAGCCATGAAATCAATGTCATAAGGCTAGTAGCAGCATGATGAGTGGATTTAGGTAAGACGATTCTAAGTGAAATAAGTCACACAGAAAAGGACACTTCTCATAAGGTGTCACTTATAGAGGGAATGTAAAAACCGTTACACTTGAACTGAATTACAAAACAGAACAGAGTCACACATGCAGAAAACACACTATGGCTGCTTAACGGGAAAGGTGAGGTGGGGTGATACATAAAACAAGAGCTTCAAATTAGCTCAGATACCGTTCCATAAACCCAATATGTAATAGACAAGACCTACTCCTTGCTCAGAGAACTGGACTCAACACGCCCGATTCACCGCACAAGAATATATCTGACTAGTAATAATCTTAAAACCTATGTATTGATATCTCTCTGTTAGTGTGTCAAGTGGGTGTAAGGCGGCATAAGCACAGCCGTGAAAAGCAGCTAAACCCCATTATAAAAATAAATTACTTTTAAAAACCCATGAAACAAAGACAGGGAAAGAGAGAGAAATTCTTACACAATTTGTTCAGGGGCTGTGATGCAACCTGGACTGACCATATCTAGACCCACAGCTGGATGAGACATAAGGGTGGACACTCTTGGGGCTGAGAGGTTTGGTGAGGTTGGGTGAGCAAACGCAGACCCTTTAAAGTAATACTGCGTGCTACCCATCGCATGGGTCCCAAATCTCCAGGTTCAAGGGCAACTTCCTACATCGAAAACATGCATGAGAAACCCAGAAGATGGTACACCGTGTGATGGGGAAAGGTTTCTAAAACGCACCTCATTTCTCATCTCCTTGTGCTCGGGTTCACCATTCCAGCCAATTTACTAGCAATCTCCCTACTTGGAGCCTCAGCACCTTTAACCTCCTGTTCCGTACAGGTTGCAATTTGTCCTGAGGATGAACGGGAAGACGGGGAACCAATGAGAGACTAGCTCTTGGTGTTGGGACAGGCACAGGTCACTCTATTTTCCCATCAGGAAGAAGAATTAACCACAGGCTCAGCCTGACCCCCGGAACCAGAACAGGGCCTGAAGCCATCCTGCGCTTTTGCGGCCAGCTCCCAAAAAAGCGACTTGTAAAATGGAGCTTCAGGGCACTGCAATTCACAAACCTGCAGAGTTATAAATGATAACTCTCGTCCACAAATATATTGAGGGAAGGCAAAGAAGAGGATTTGAAATCAAGGCAGAATTGCAGGAAACAGATTTCAGGAGGTAGATTCGAATCGCCTTTAAAGCACATGAAAAGCGGCAAAACGTTGACAATGATGCCCTTGGCCAAAAAGGGCGTATGCGTTTTTTCCTGAATATATTCAGGAAAAAACGCATACGCCCTTTTTGGCCAACCAAGCAACCTGGAAAGGCAAATCAGCGCTACAAAGAAGTCTCGCTTCCCATCGGTCAAAAGGGCCATGCTGAAAAAAGTGTCAAAACCAGAAATGCAGGACAGGCCATGGAGAAATGGGAGCCTTGCTACACTGATGGGCGGGATGTAAATTGCCAACAGCCACTCTGGAGAAGTGTACGGTGTGTCCTGAAACATCTAAAAAACACAGCTTAGAGAGCATACGGCACTTCCACGCATGGGGGGATAAAGTGGGAAAATTGAAAATCAGCAAGACACAAGCACCCCAAAGTTTAGGGCTGCTCTGTTGACAAGGACCTCCACTTCATTCCACCTTAAATATCCCAGGAAAGCGAAAAATGGATAAAAAAGTTGTGGTCCTTATGTACAATGGAATATCACTCAGCCATGAAATCAATGTCATAAGGCTAGTAGCAGCATGATGAGTGGATTTAGGTAAGACGATTCTAAGTGAAATAAGTCACACAGAAAAGGACACTTCTCATAAGGTGTCACTTATAGAGGGAATGTAAAAACCGTTACACTTGAACTGAATTACAAAACAGAACAGAGTCACACATGCAGAAAACACACTATGGCTGCTTAACGGGAAAGGTGAGGTGGGGTGATACATAAAACAAGAGCTTCAAATTAGCTCAGATACCGTTCCATAAACCCAATATGTAATAGACAAGACCTACTCCTTGCTCAGAGAACTGGACTCAACACGCCCGATTCACCGCACAAGAATATATCTGACTAGTAATAATCTTAAAACCTATGTATTGATATCTCTCTGTTAGTGTGTCAAGTGGGTGTAAGGCGGCATAAGCACAGCCGTGAAAAGCAGCTAAACCCCATTATAAAAATAAATTACTTTTAAAAACCCATGAAACAAAGACAGGGAAAGAGAGAGAAATTCTTACACAATTTGTTCAGGGGCTGTGATGCAACCTGGACTGACCATATCTAGACCCACAGCTGGATGAGACATAAGGGTGGACACTCTTGGGGCTGAGAGGTTTGGTGAGGTTTGGTGAGCAAACGCAGACCCTTTAAAGTAATACTGCGTGCTACCCATCGCATGGGTCCCAAATCTCCAGGTTCAAGGGCAACTTCCTACATCGAAAACATGCATGAGAAACCCAGAAGATGGTACACCGTGTGATGGGGAAAGGTTTCTAAAACGCACCTCATTTCTCATCTCCTTGTGCTCGGGTTCGCCATTCCAGCCACTTTACTAGCAATCTCCCTACTTGGAGCCTCAGCACCTTTAACCTCCTGTTCCGTACAGGTTGCAATTTGTCCTGAGGATGAACGGGAAGACGGGGAACCAATGAGAGACTAGCTCTTGGTGTTGGGACAGGCACAGGTCACTCTATTTTCCCATCAGGAAGAAGAATTAACCACAGGCTCAGCCTGACCCCCGGAACCAGAACAGGGCCTGAAGCCATCCTGCGCTTTTGCGGCCAGCTCCCAAAAAAGCGACTTGTAAAATGGAGCTTCAGGGCACTGCAATTCACAAACCTGCAGAGTTATAAATGATAACTCTCGTCCACAAATATATTGAGGGAAGGCAAAGAAGAGGATTTGAAATCAAGGCAGAATTGCAGGAAACAGATTTCAGGAGGTAGATTCGAATCGCCTTTAAAGCACATGAAAAGCGGCAAAACGTTGACAATGATGCCCTTGGCCAAAAAGGGCGTATGCGTTTTTTCCTGAATATATTCAGGAAAAAACGCATACGCCCTTTTTGGCCAACCAAGCAACCTGGAAAGGCAAATCAGCGCTACAAAGAAGTCTCGCTTCCCATCGGTCAAAAGGGCCATGCTGAAAAAAGTGTCAAAACCAGAAATGCAGGACAGGCCATGGAGAAATGGGAGCCTTGCTACACTGATGGGCGGGATGTAAATTGCCAACAGCCACTCTGGAGAAGTGTACGGTGTGTCCTGAAACATCTAAAAAACACAGCTTAGAGAGCATAGGGCACTTCCACGCATGGGGGGATAAAGTGGGAAAATTGAAAATCAGCAAGACACAAGCACCCCAAAGTTTAGGGCTGCTCTGTTGACAAGGACCTCCACTTCATTCCACCTTAAATATCCCAGGAAAGCGAAAAATGGATAAAAAAGTTGTGGTCCTTATGTACAATGGAATATCACTCAGCCATGAAATCAATGTCATAAGGCTAGTAGCAGCATGATGAGTGGATTTAGGTAAGACGATTCTAAGTGAAATAAGTCACACAGAAAAGGACACTTCTCATAAGGTGTCACTTATAGAGGGAATGTAAAAACCGTTACACTTGAACTGAATTACAAAACAGAACAGAGTCACACATGCAGAAAACACACTATGGCTGCTTAACGGGAAAGGTGAGGTGGGGTGATACATAAAACAAGAGCTTCAAATTAGCTCAGATACCGTTCCATAAACCCAATATGTAATAGACAAGACCTACTCCTTGCTCAGAGAACTGGACTCAACACGCCCGATTCACCGCACATGAATATATCTGACTAGTAATAATCTTAAAACCTATGTATTGATATCTCTCTGTTAGTGTGTCAAGTGGGTGTAAGGCGGCATAAACACAGCCGTGAAAAGCAGCTAAACCCCATTATAAAAATAAATTACTTTTAAAAACCCATGAAACAAAGACAGGGAAAGAGAGAGAAATTCTTACACAATTCGTTCAGGGGCTGTGATGCAACCTGGACTGACCATATCTAGACCCACAGCTGGATGAGACATAAGGGTGGACACTCTTGGGGCTGAGAGGTTTGGTGAGGTTGGGTGAGCAAACGCAGACCCTTTAAAGTAATACTGCGTGCTACCCATCGCATGGGTCCCAAATCTCCAGGTTCAAGGGCAACTTCCTACATCGAAAACATGCATGAGAAACCCAGAAGATGGTACACCGTGTGATGGGGAAAGGTTTCTAAAACGCACCTCATTTCTCATCTCCTTGTGCTCGGGTTCGCCATTCCAGCCACTTTACTAGCAATCTCCCTACTTGGAGCCTCAGCACCTTAAACCTCCTGTTCCGTACAGGTTGCAATTTGTCCTGAGGATGAACGGGAAGACGGGAAACCAATGAGAGACTAGCTCTTGGTGTTGGGACAGGCACAGGTCACTCTATTTTCCCATCAGGAAGAAGAAGTAACCACAGGCTCAGCCTGCCCCCCGGAACCAGAACAGGGCCTGAAGCCATCCTGCGCTTTTGCGGCCAGCTCCCAAAAAAGCGACTTGTAAAATGGAGCTTCAGGGCACTGCAATTCACAAACCTGCAGAGTTATAAATGATAACTCTCGTCCACAAATATATTGAGGGAAGGCAAAGAAGAGGATTTGAAATCAAGGCAGAATTGCAGGAAACAGATTTCAGGAGGGAGATTCGAATCGCCTTTAAAGCACATGAAAAGCGGCAAAACGTTGACAATGATGCCCTTGGCCAAAAAGGGCGTATGCGTTTTTTCCTGAATATATTCAGGAAAAAACGCATACGCCCTTTTTGGCCAACCAAGCAACCTGGAAAGGCAAATCAGCGCTACAAAGAAGTCTCGCTTCCCATCGGTCAAAAGGGCCATGCTGAAAAAAGTGTCAAAACCAGAAATGCAGGACAGGCCATGGAGAAATGGGAGCCTTGCTACACTGATGGGCGGGATGTAAATTGCCAACAGCCACTCTGGAGAAGTGTACGGTGTGTCCTGAAACATCTAAAAAACACAGCTTAGAGAGCATAGGGCACTTCCACGCATGGGGGGATAAAGTGGGAAAATTGAAAATCAGCAAGACACAAGCACCCCAAAGTTTAGGGCTGCTCTGTTGACAAGGACCTCCACTTCATTCCACCTTAAATATCGCAGGAAAGCGAAAAATGGATAAAAAAGTTGTGGTCCTTATGTACAATGGAATATCACTCAGCCATGAAATCAATGTCATAAGGCTAGTAGCAGCATGATGAGTGGATTTAGGTAAGACGATTCTAAGTGAAATAAGTCACACAGAAAAGGACACTTCTCATAAGGTGTCACTTATAGAGGGAATGTAAAAACCGTTACACTTGAACTGAATTACAAAACAGAACAGAGTCACACATGCAGAAAACACACTATGGCTGCTTAACGGGAAAGGTGAGGTGGGGTGATACATAAAACAAGAGCTTCAAATTATCTCAGATACCGTTCCATAAACCCAATATGTAATAGACAAGACCTACTCCTTGCTCAGAGAACTGGACTCAACACGCCCGATTCACCGCACAAGAATATATCTGACTAGTAATAATCTTAAAACCTATGTATTGATATCTCTCTGTTAGTGTGTCAAGTGGGTGTAAGGCGGCATAAGCACAGCCGTGAAAAGCAGCTAAACCCCATTATAAAAATAAATTACTTTTAAAAACCCATGAAACAAAGACAGGGAAAGAGAGAGAAATTCTTACACAATTCGTTCAGGGGCTGTGATGCAACCTGGACTGACCATATCTAGACCCACAGCTGGATGAGACATAAGGGTGGACACTCTTTGGGCTGAGAGGTTTGGTGAGGTTGGGTGAGCAAACGCAGACCCTTTAAAGTAATACTGCGTGCTACCCATCGCATGGGTCCCAAATCTCCAGGTTCAAGGGCAACTTCCTACATCGAAAACATGCATGAGAAACCCAGAAGATGGTACACCGTGTGATGGGGAAAGGTTTCTAAAACGCACCTCATTTCTCATCTCCTTGTGCTCGGGTTCGCCATTCCAGCCACTTTACTAGCAATCTCCCTACTTGGAGCCTCAGCACCTTTAACCTCCTGTTCCGTACAGGTTGCAATTTGTCCTGAGGATGAACGGGAAGACGGGGAACCAATGAGAGACTAGCTCTTGGTGTTGGGACAGGCACAGGTCACTCTATTTTCCCATCAGGAAGAAGAATTAACCACAGGCTCAGCCTGCCCCCCGGAACCAGAACAGGGCCTGAAGCCATCCTGCGCTTTTGCGGCCAGCTCCCAAAAAAGCGACTTGTAAAATGGAGCTTCAGGGCACTGCAATTCACAAACCTGCAGAGTTATAAATGATAACTCTCGTCCACAAATATATTGAGGGAAGGCAAAGAAGAGGATTTGAAATCAAGGCAGAATTGCAGGAAACAGATTTCAGGAGGGAGATTCGAATCGCCTTTAAAGCACATGAAAAGCGGCAAAACGTTGACAATGATGCCCTTGGCCAAAAAGGGCGTATGCGTTTTTTCCTGAATATATTCAGGAAAAAACGCATACGCCCTTTTTGGCCAACCAAGCAACCTGGAAAGGCAAATCAGCGCTACAAAGAAGTCTCGCTTCCCATCGGTCAAAAGGGCCATGCTGAAAAAAGTGTCAAAACCAGAAATGCAGGACAGGCCATGGAGAAATGGGAGCCTTGCTACACTGATGGGCGGGATGTAAATTGCCAACAGCCACTCTGGAGAAGTGTACGGTGTGTCCTGAAACATCTAAAAAACACAGCTTAGAGAGCATAGGGCACTTCCACGCATGGGGGGATAAAGTGGGAAAATTGAAAATCAGCAAGACACAAGCACCCCAAAGTTTAGGGCTGCTCTGTTGACAAGGACCTCCACTTCATTCCACCTTAAATATCCCAGGAAAGCGAAAAATGGATAAAAAAGTTGTGGTCCTTATGTACAATGGAATATCACTCAGCCATGAAATCAATGTCATAAGGCTAGTAGCAGCATGATGAGTGGATTTAGGTAAGACGATTCTAAGTGAAATAAGTCACACAGAAAAGGACACTTCTCATAAGGTGTCACTTATAGAGGGAATGTAAAAACCGTTACACTTGAACTGAATTACAAAACAGAACAGAGTCACACATGCAGAAAACACACTATGGCTGCTTAACGGGAAAGGTGAGGTGGGGTGATACATAAAACAAGAGCTTCAAATTAGCTCAGATACCGTTCCATAAACCCAATATGTAATAGACAAGACCTACTCCTTGCTCAGAGAACTGGACTCAACACGCCCGATTCACCGCACAAGAATATATCTGACTAGTAATAATCTTAAAACCTATGTATTGATATCTCTCTGTTAGTGTGTCAAGTGGGTGTAAGGCGGCATAAGCACAGCCGTGAAAAGCAGCTAAACCCCATTATAAAAATAAATTACTTTTAAAAACCCATGAAACAAAGACAGGGATAGAGAGAGAAATTCTTACACAATTCGTTCAGGAGCTGTGATGCAACCTGGACTGACCATATCTAGACCCACAGCTGGATGAGACATAAGGGTGGACACTCTTGGGGCTGAGAGGTTTGGTGAGGTTGGGTGAGCAAACGCAGACCCTTTAAAGTAATACTGCGTGCTACCCATCGCATGGGTCCCAAATCTCCATGTTCAAGGGCATCTTCCTACATCGAAAACATGCATGAGAAACCCAGAAGATGGTACACCGTGTGATGGGGAAAGGTTTCTAAAACGCACCTCATTTCTCATCTCCTTGTGCTCGGGTTCGCCATTCCAGCCACTTTACTAGCAATCTCCCTACTTGGAGCCTCAGCACCTTTAACCTCCTGTTCCGTACAGGTTGCAATTTGTCCTGAGGTTGAACGGGAAGACGGGAAACCAATGAGAGACTAGCTCTTGGTGTTGGGACAGGCACAGGTCACTCTATTTTCACATCAGGAAGAAGAATTAACCACAGGCTCAGCCTGCCCCCCGGAACCAGAACAGGGCCTGAAGCCATCCTGCGCTTTTGCGGCCAGCTCCCAAAAAAGCGACTTGTAAAATGGAGCTTCAGGGCACTGCAATTCACACCTACAGAGTTATAAATGATAACTCTCGTCCACAAATATATTGAGGGAAGGCAAAGAAGAGGATTTGAAATCAAGGCAGAATTGCAGGAAACAGATTTCAGGAGGTAGATTCGAATCGCCTTTAAAGCACATGAAAAGCACAAAACGTTGACAATGATGCCCCTGGCCAAAAAGGGCGTATGCGTTTTTTCCTGAATATATTCAGGAAAAAACGCATACGCCCTTTTTGGCCAACCAAGCAACCTGGAAAGGCAAATCAGCGCTACAAAGAAGTCTCGCTTCCCATCGGTCAAAAGGGCCATGCTGAAAAAAGTGTCAAAACCAGAAATGCAGGACAGGCCATGGAGAAATGGGAGCCTTGCTACACTGATGGGCGGGATGTAAATTGCCAACAGCCACTCTGGAGAAGTGTACGGTGTGTCCTGAAACATCTAAAAAACACAGCTTAGAGAGCATAGGGCACTTCCACGCATGGGGGGATAAAGTGGGAAAATTGAAAATCAGCAAGACACAAGCACCCCAAAGTTTAGGGCTGCTCTGTTGACAAGGACCTCCACTTCATTCCACCTTAAATATCCCAGGAAAGCGAAAAATGGATAAAAAAGTTGTGGTCCTTATGTACAATGGAATATCACTCAGCCATGAAATCAATGTCATAAGGCTAGTAGCAGCATGATGAGTGGATTTAGGTAAGACGATTCTAAGTGAAATAAGTCACACAGAAAAGGACACTTCTCATAAGGTGTCACTTATAGAGGGAATGTAAAAACCGTTACACTTGAACTGAATTACAAAACAGAACAGAGTCACACATGCAGAAAACACACTATGGCTGCTTAACGGGAAAGGTGAGGTGGGGTGATACATAAAACAAGAGCTTCAAATTAGCTCAGATACCGTTCCATAAACCCAATATGTAATAGACAAGACCTACTCCTTGCTCAGAGAACTGGACTCAACACGCCCGATTCACCGCACAAGAATATATCTGACTAGTAATAATCTTAAAACCTATGTATTGATATCTCTCTGTTAGTGTGTCAAGTGGGTGTAAGGCGGCATAAGCACAGCCGTGAAAAGCAGCTAAACCCCATTATAAAAATAAATTACTTTTAAAAACCCATGAAACAAAGACAGGGAAAGAGAGAGAAATTCTTACACAATTTGTTCAGGGGCTGTGATGCAACCTGGACTGACCATATCTAGACCCACAGCTGGATGAGACATAAGGGTGGACACTCTTGGGGCTGAGAGGTTTGGTGAGGTTGGGTGAGCAAACGCAGACCCTTTAAAGTAATACTGCGTGCTACCCATCGCATGGGTCCCAAATCTCCAGGTTCAAGGGCAACTTCCTACATCGAAAACATGCATGAGAAACCCAGAAGATGGTACACCGTGTGATGGGGAAAGGTTTCTAAAACGCACCTCATTTCTCATCTCCTTGTGCTCGGGTTCACCATTCCAGCCAATTTACTAGCAATCTCCCTACTTGGAGCCTCAGCACCTTTAACCTCCTGTTCCGTACAGGTTGCAATTTGTCCTGAGGATGAACGGGAAGACGGGGAACCAATGAGAGACTAGCTCTTGGTGTTGGGACAGGCACAGGTCACTCTATTTTCCCATCAGGAAGAAGAATTAACCACAGGCTCAGCCTGACCCCCGGAACCAGAACAGGGCCTGAAGCCATCCTGCGCTTTTGCGGCCAGCTCCCAAAAAAGCGACTTGTAAAATGGAGCTTCAGGGCACTGCAATTCACAAACCTGCAGAGTTATAAATGATAACTCTCGTCCACAAATATATTGAGGGAAGGCAAAGAAGAGGATTTGAAATCAAGGCAGAATTGCAGGAAACAGATTTCAGGAGGTAGATTCGAATCGCCTTTAAAGCACATGAAAAGCGGCAAAACGTTGACAATGATGCCCTTGGGCAAAAAGGGCGTATGCGTTTTTTCCTGAATATATTCAGGAAAAAACGCATACGCCCTTTTTGGCCAACCAAGCAACCTGGAAAGGCAAATCAGCGCTACAAAGAAGTCTCGCTTCCCATCGGTCAAAAGGGCCATGCTGAAAAAAGTGTCAAAACCAGAAATGCAGGACAGGCCATGGAGAAATGGGAGCCTTGCTACACTGATGGGCGGGATGTAAATTGCCAACAGCCACTCTGGAGAAGTGTACGGTGTGTCCTGAAACATCTAAAAAACACAGCTTAGAGAGCATACGGCACTTCCACGCATGGGGGGATAAAGTGGGAAAATTGAAAATCAGCAAGACACAAGCACCCCAAAGTTTAGGGCTGCTCTGTTGACAAGGACCTCCACTTCATTCCACCTTAAATATCCCAGGAAAGCGAAAAATGGATAAAAAAGTTGTGGTCCTTATGTACAATGGAATATCACTCAGCCATGAAATCAATGTCATAAGGCTAGTAGCAGCATGATGAGTGGATTTAGGTAAGACGATTCTAAGTGAAATAAGTCACACAGAAAAGGACACTTCTCATAAGGTGTCACTTATAGAGGGAATGTAAAAACCGTTACACTTGAACTGAATTACAAAACAGAACAGAGTCACACATGCAGAAAACACACTATGGCTGCTTAACGGGAAAGGTGAGGTGGGGTGATACATAAAACAAGAGCTTCAAATTAGCTCAGATACCGTTCCATAAACCCAATATGTAATAGACAAGACCTACTCCTTGCTCAGAGAACTGGACTCAACACGCCCGATTCACCGCACAAGAATATATCTGACTAGTAATAATCTTAAAACCTATGTATTGATATCTCTCTGTTAGTGTGTCAAGTGGGTGTAAGGCGGCATAAGCACAGCCGTGAAAAGCAGCTAAACCCCATTATAAAAATAAATTACTTTTAAAAACCCATGAAACAAAGACAGGGAAAGAGAGAGAAATTCTTACACAATTTGTTCAGGGGCTGTGATGCAACCTGGACTGACCATATCTAGACCCACAGCTGGATGAGACATAAGGGTGGACACTCTTGGGGCTGAGAGGTTTGGTGAGGTTGGGTGAGCAAACGCAGACCCTTTAAAGTAATACTGCGTGCTACCCATCACATGGGTCCCAAATCTCCAGGTTCAAGGGCAACTTCCTACATCGAAAACATGCATGAGAAACCCAGAAGATGGTACACCGTGTGATGGGGAAAGGTTTCTAAAACGCACCTCATTTCTCATCTCCTTGTGCTCGGGTTCGCCATTCCAGCCACTTTACTAGCAATCTCCCTACTTGGAGCCTCAGCACCTTTAACCTCCTGTTCCGTACAGGTTGCAATTTGTCCTGAGGATGAACGGGAAGACGGGGAACCAATGAGAGACTAGCTCTTGGTGTTGGGACAGGCACAGGTCACTCTATTTTCCCATCAGGAAGAAGAATTAACCACAGGCTCAGCCTGACCCCCGGAACCAGAACAGGGCCTGAAGCCATCCTGCGCTTTTTCGGCCAGCTCCCAAAAAAGCGACTTGTAAAATGGAGCTTCAGGGCACTGCAATTCACAAACCTGCAGAGTTATAAATGATAACTCTCGTCCACAAATATATTGAGGGAAGGCAAAGAAGAGGATTTGAAATCAAGGCAGAATTGCAGGAAACAGATTTCAGGAGGGAGATTCGAATCGCCTTTAAAGCACATGAAAAGCGGCAAAACGTTGACAATGATGCCCTTGGCCAAAAAGGGCGTATGCGTTTTTTCCTGAATATATTCAGGAAAAAACGCATACGCCCTTTTTGGCCAACCAAGCAACCTGGAAAGGCAAATCAGCGCTACAAAGAAGTCTCGCTTCCCATCGGTCAAAAGGGCCATGCTGAAAAAAGTGTCAAAACCAGAAATGCAGGACAGGCCATGGAGAAATGGGAGCCTTGCTACACTGATGGGCGGGATGTAAATTGCCAACAGCCACTCTGGAGAAGTGTACGGTGTGTCCTGAAACATCTAAAAAACACAGCTTAGAGAGCATAGGGCACTTCCACGCATGGGGGGATAAAGTGGGAAAATTGAAAATCAGCAAGACACAAGCACCCCAAAGTTTAGGGCTGCTCTGTTGACAAGGACCTCCACTTCATTCCACCTTAAATATCCCAGGAAAGCGAAAAATGGATAAAAAAGTTGTGGTCCTTATGTACAATGGAATATCACTCAGCCATGAAATCAATGTCATAAGGCTAGTAGCAGCATGATGAGTGGATTTAGGTAAGACGATTCTAAGTGAAATAAGTCACACAGAAAAGGACACTTCTCATAAGGTGTCACTTATAGAGGGAATGTAAAAACCGTTACACTTGAACTGAATTACAAAACAGAACAGAGTCACACATGCAGAAAACACACTATGGCTGCTTAACGGGAAAGGTGAGGTGGGGTGATACATAAAACAAGAGCTTCAAATTATCTCAGATACCGTTCCATAAACCCAATATGTAATAGACAAGACCTACTCCTTGCTCAGAGAACTGGACTCAACACGCCCGATTCACCGCACAAGAATATATCTGACTAGTAATAATCTTAAAACCTATGTATTGATATCTCTCTGTTAGTGTGTCAAGTGGGTGTAAGGCGGCATAAGCACAGCCGTGAAAAGCAGCTAAACCCCATTATAAAAATAAATTACTTTTAAAAACCCATGAAACAAAGACAGGGAAAGAGAGAGAAATTCTTACACAATTCGTTCAGGGGCTGTGATGCAACCTGGACTGACCATATCTAGACCCACAGCTGGATGAGACATAAGGGTGGACACTCTTGGGGCTGAGAGGTTTGGTGAGGTTGGGTGAGCAAACGCAGACCCTTTAAAGTAATACTGCGTGCTACCCATCGCATGGGTCCCAAATCTCCAGGTTCAAGGGCAACTTCCTACATCGAAAACATGCATGAGAAACCCAGAAGATGGTACACCGTGTGATGGGGAAAGGTTTCTAAAACGCACCTCATTTCTCATCTCCTTGTGCTCGGGTTCGCCATTCCAGCCACTTTACTAGCAATCTCCCTACTTGGAGCCTCAGCACCTTTAACCTCCTGTTCCGTACAGGTTGCAATTTGTCCTGAGGATGAACGGGAAGACGGGGAACCAATGAGAGACTAGCTCTTGGTGTTGGGACAGGCACAGGTCACTCTATTTTCCCATCAGGAAGAAGAATTAACCACAGGCTCAGCCTGACCCCCGGAACCAGAACAGGGCCTGAAGCCATCCTGCGCTTTTGCGGCCAGCTCCCAAAAAAGCGACTTGTAAAATGGAGCTTCAGGGCACTGCAATTCACAAACCTGCAGAGTTATAAATGATAACTCTCGTCCACAAATATATTGAGGGAAGGCAAAGAAGAGGATTTGAAATCAAGGCAGAATTGCAGGAAACAGATTTCAGGAGGTAGATTCGAATCGCCTTTAAAGCACATGAAAAGCGGCAAAACGTTGACAATGATGCCCTTGGCCAAAAAGGGCGTATGCGTTTTTTCCTGAATATATTCAGGAAAAAACGCATACGCCCTTTTTGGCCAACCAAGCAACCTGGAAAGGCAAATCAGCGCTACAAAGAAGTCTCGCTTCCCATCGGTCAAAAGGGCCATGCTGAAAAAAGTGTCAAAACCAGAAATGCAGGACAGGCCATGGAGAAATGGGAGCCTTGCTACACTGATGGGCGGGATGTAAATTGCCAACAGCCACTCTGGAGAAGTGTACGGTGTGTCCTGAAACATCTAAAAAACACAGCTTAGAGAGCATAGGGCACTTCCACGCATGGGGGGATAAAGTGGGAAAATTGAAAATCAGCAAGACACAAGCACCCCAAAGTTTAGGGCTGCTCTGTTGACAAGGACCTCCACTTCATTCCACCTTAAATATCGCAGGAAAGCGAAAAATGGATAAAAAAGTTGTGGTCCTTATGTACAATGGAATATCACTCAGCCATGAAATCAATGTCATAAGGCTAGTAGCAGCATGATGAGTGGATTTAGGTAAGACGATTCTAAGTGAAATAAGTCACACAGAAAAGGACACTTCTCATAAGGTGTCACTTATAGAGGGAATGTAAAAACCGTTACACTTGAACTGAATTACAAAACAGAACAGAGTCACACATGCAGAAAACACACTATGGCTGCTTAACGGGAAAGGTGAGGTGGGGTGATACATAAAACAAGAGCTTCAAATTATCTCAGATACCGTTCCATAAACCCAATATGTAATAGACAAGACCTACTCCTTGCTCAGAGAACTGGACTCAACACGCCCGATTCACCGCACAAGAATATATCTGACTAGTAATAATCTTAAAACCTATGTATTGATATCTCTCTGTTAGTGTGTCAAGTGGGTGTAAGGCGGCATAAGCACAGCCGTGAAAAGCAGCTAAACCCCATTATAAAAATAAATTACTTTTAAAAACCCATGAAACAAAGACAGGGAAAGAGAGAGAAATTCTTACACAATTCGTTCAGGGGCTGTGATGCAACCTGGACTGACCATATCTAGACCCACAGCTGGATGAGACATAAGGGTGGACACTCTTTGGGCTGAGAGGTTTGGTGAGGTTGGGTGAGCAAACGCAGACCCTTTAAAGTAATACTGCGTGCTACCCATCGCATGGGTCCCAAATCTCCAGGTTCAAGGGCAACTTCCTACATCGAAAACATGCATGAGAAACCCAGAAGATGGTACACCGTGTGATGGGGAAAGGTTTCTAAAACGCACCTCATTTCTCATCTCCTTGTGCTCGGGTTCGCCATTCCAGCCACTTTACTAGCAATCTCCCTACTTGGAGCCTCAGCACCTTTAACCTCCTGTTCCGTACAGGTTGCAATTTGTCCTGAGGATGAACGGGAAGACGGGGAACCAATGAGAGACTAGCTCTTGGTGTTGGGACAGGCACAGGTCACTCTATTTTCCCATCAGGAAGAAGAATTAACCACAGGCTCAGCCTGCCCCCCGGAACCAGAACAGGGCCTGAAGCCATCCTGCGCTTTTGCGGCCAGCTCCCAAAAAAGCGACTTGTAAAATGGAGCTTCAGGGCACTGCAATTCACAAACCTGCAGAGTTATAAATGATAACTCTCGTCCACAAATATATTGAGGGAAGGCAAAGAAGAGGATTTGAAATCAAGGCAGAATTGCAGGAAACAGATTTCAGGAGGGAGATTCGAATCGCCTTTAAAGCACATGAAAAGCGGCAAAACGTTGACAATGATGCCCTTGGCCAAAAAGGGCGTATGCGTTTTTTCCTGAATATATTCAGGAAAAAACGCATACGCCCTTTTTGGCCAACCAAGCAACCTGGAAAGGCAAATCAGCGCTACAAAGAAGTCTCGCTTCCCATCGGTCAAAAGGGCCATGCTGAAAAAAGTGTCAAAACCAGAAATGCAGGACAGGCCATGGAGAAATGGGAGCCTTGCTACACTGATGGGCGGGATGTAAATTGCCAACAGCCACTCTGGAGAAGTGTACGGTGTGTCCTGAAACATCTAAAAAACACAGCTTAGAGAGCATAGGGCACTTCCACGCATGGGGGGATAAAGTGGGAAAATTGAAAATCAGCAAGACACAAGCACCCCAAAGTTTAGGGCTGCTCTGTTGACAAGGACCTCCACTTCATTCCACCTTAAATATCCCAGGAAAGCGAAAAATGGATAAAAAAGTTGTGGTCCTTATGTACAATGGAATATCACTCAGCCATGAAATCAATGTCATAAGGCTAGTAGCAGCATGATGAGTGGATTTAGGTAAGACGATTCTAAGTGAAATAAGTCACACAGAAAAGGACACTTCTCATAAGGTGTCACTTATAGAGGGAATGTAAAAACCGTTACACTTGAACTGAATTACAAAACAGAACAGAGTCACACATGCAGAAAACACACTATGGCTGCTTAACGGGAAAGGTGAGGTGGGGTGATACATAAAACAAGAGCTTCAAATTAGCTCAGATACCGTTCCATAAACCCAATATGTAATAGACAAGACCTACTCCTTGCTCAGAGAACTGGACTCAACACGCCCGATTCACCGCACAAGAATATATCTGACTAGTAATAATCTTAAAACCTATGTATTGATATCTCTCTGTTAGTGTGTCAAGTGGGTGTAAGGCGGCATAAGCACAGCCGTGAAAAGCAGCTAAACCCCATTATAAAAATAAATTACTTTTAAAAACCCATGAAACAAAGACAGGGATAGAGAGAGAAATTCTTACACAATTCGTTCAGGAGCTGTGATGCAACCTGGACTGACCATATCTAGACCCACAGCTGGATGAGACATAAGGGTGGACACTCTTGGGGCTGAGAGGTTTGGTGAGGTTGGGTGAGCAAACGCAGACCCTTTAAAGTAATACTGCGTGCTACCCATCGCATGGGTCCCAAATCTCCATGTTCAAGGGCATCTTCCTACATCGAAAACATGCATGAGAAACCCAGAAGATGGTACACCGTGTGATGGGGAAAGGTTTCTAAAACGCACCTCATTTCTCATCTCCTTGTGCTCGGGTTCGCCATTCCAGCCACTTTACTAGCAATCTCCCTACTTGGAGCCTCAGCACCTTTAACCTCCTGTTCCGTACAGGTTGCAATTTGTCCTGAGGTTGAACGGGAAGACGGGAAACCAATGAGAGACTAGCTCTTGGTGTTGGGACAGGCACAGGTCACTCTATTTTCACATCAGGAAGAAGAATTAACCACAGGCTCAGCCTGCCCCCCGGAACCAGAACAGGGCCTGAAGCCATCCTGCGCTTTTGCGGCCAGCTCCCAAAAAAGCGACTTGTAAAATGGAGCTTCAGGGCACTGCAATTCACACCTACAGAGTTATAAATGATAACTCTCGTCCACAAATATATTGAGGGAAGGCAAAGAAGAGGATTTGAAATCAAGGCAGAATTGCAGGAAACAGATTTCAGGAGGTAGATTCGAATCGCCTTTAAAGCACATGAAAAGCGGCAAAACGTTGACAATGATGCCCTTGGCCAAAAAGGGCGTATGCGTTTTTTCCTGAATATATTCAGGAAAAAACGCATACGCCCTTTTTGGCCAACCAAGCAACCTGGAAAGGCAAATCAGCGCTACAAAGAAGTCTCGCTTCCCATCGGTCAAAAGGGCCATGCTGAAAAAAGTGTCAAAACCAGAAATGCAGGACAGGCCATGGAGAAATGGGAGCCTTGCTACACTGATGGGCGGGATGTAAATTGCCAACAGCCACTCTGGAGAAGTGTACGGTGTGTCCTGAAACATCTAAAAAACACAGCTTAGAGAGCATACGGCACTTCCACGCATGGGGGGATAAAGTGGGAAAATTGAAAATCAGCAAGACACAAGCACCCCAAAGTTTAGGGCTGCTCTGTTGACAAGGACCTCCACTTCATTCCACCTTAAATATCCCAGGAAAGCGAAAAATGGATAAAAAAGTTGTGGTCCTTATGTACAATGGAATATCACTCAGCCATGAAATCAATGTCATAAGGCTAGTAGCAGCATGATGAGTGGATTTAGGTAAGACGATTCTAAGTGAAATAAGTCACACAGAAAAGGACACTTCTCATAAGGTGTCACTTATAGAGGGAATGTAAAAACCGTTACACTTGAACTGAATTACAAAACAGAACAGAGTCACACATGCAGAAAACACACTATGGCTGCTTAACGGGAAAGGTGAGGTGGGGTGATACATAAAACAAGAGCTTCAAATTAGCTCAGATACCGTTCCATAAACCCAATATGTAATAGACAAGACCTACTCCTTGCTCAGAGAACTGGACTCAACACGCCCGATTCACCGCACAAGAATATATCTGACTAGTAATAATCTTAAAACCTATGTATTGATATCTCTCTGTTAGTGTGTCAAGTGGGTGTAAGGCGGCATAAGCACAGCCGTGAAAAGCAGCTAAACCCCATTATAAAAATAAATTACTTTTAAAAACCCATGAAACAAAGACAGGGAAAGAGAGAGAAATTCTTACACAATTTGTTCAGGGGCTGTGATGCAACCTGGACTGACCATATCTAGACCCACAGCTGGATGAGACATAAGGGTGGACACTCTTGGGGCTGAGAGGTTTGGTGAGGTTGGGTGAGCAAACGCAGACCCTTTAAAGTAATACTGCGTGCTACCCATCACATGGGTCCCAAATCTCCAGGTTCAAGGGCAACTTCCTACATCGAAAACATGCATGAGAAACCCAGAAGATGGTACACCGTGTGATGGGGAAAGGTTTCTAAAACGCACCTCATTTCTCATCTCCTTGTGCTCGGGTTCGCCATTCCAGCCACTTTACTAGCAATCTCCCTACTTGGAGCCTCAGCACCTTTAACCTCCTGTTCCGTACAGGTTGCAATTTGTCCTGAGGATGAACGGGAAGACGGGGAACCAATGAGAGACTAGCTCTTGGTGTTGGGACAGGCACAGGTCACTCTATTTTCCCATCAGGAAGAAGAATTAACCACAGGCTCAGCCTGACCCCCGGAACCAGAACAGGGCCTGAAGCCATCCTGCGCTTTTTCGGCCAGCTCCCAAAAAAGCGACTTGTAAAATGGAGCTTCAGGGCACTGCAATTCACAAACCTGCAGAGTTATAAATGATAACTCTCGTCCACAAATATATTGAGGGAAGGCAAAGAAGAGGATTTGAAATCAAGGCAGAATTGCAGGAAACAGATTTCAGGAGGGAGATTCGAATCGCCTTTAAAGCACATGAAAAGCGGCAAAACGTTGACAATGATGCCCTTGGCCAAAAAGGGCGTATGCGTTTTTTCCTGAATATATTCAGGAAAAAACGCATACGCCCTTTTTGGCCAACCAAGCAACCTGGAAAGGCAAATCAGCGCTACAAAGAAGTCTCGCTTCCCATCGGTCAAAAGGGCCATGCTGAAAAAAGTGTCAAAACCAGAAATGCAGGACAGGCCATGGAGAAATGGGAGCCTTGCTACACTGATGGGCGGGATGTAAATTGCCAACAGCCACTCTGGAGAAGTGTACGGTGTGTCCTGAAACATCTAAAAAACACAGCTTAGAGAGCATAGGGCACTTCCACGCATGGGGGGATAAAGTGGGAAAATTGAAAATCAGCAAGACACAAGCACCCCAAAGTTTAGGGCTGCTCTGTTGACAAGGACCTCCACTTCATTCCACCTTAAATATCCCAGGAAAGCGAAAAATGGATAAAAAAGTTGTGGTCCTTATGTACAATGGAATATCACTCAGCCATGAAATCAATGTCATAAGGCTAGTAGCAGCATGATGAGTGGATTTAGGTAAGACGATTCTAAGTGAAATAAGTCACACAGAAAAGGACACTTCTCATAAGGTGTCACTTATAGAGGGAATGTAAAAACCGTTACACTTGAACTGAATTACAAAACAGAACAGAGTCACACATGCAGAAAACACACTATGGCTGCTTAACGGGAAAGGTGAGGTGGGGTGATACATAAAACAAGAGCTTCAAATTATCTCAGATACCGTTCCATAAACCCAATATGTAATAGACAAGACCTACTCCTTGCTCAGAGAACTGGACTCAACACGCCCGATTCACCGCACATGAATATATCTGACTAGTAATAATCTTAAAACCTATGTATTGATATCTCTCTGTTAGTGTGTCAAGTGGGTGTAAGGCGGCATAAACACAGCGGTGAAAAGCAGCTAAACCCCATTATAAAAATAAATTACTTTTAAAAACCCATGAAACAAAGACAGGGAAAGAGAGAGAAATTCTTACACAATTCGTTCAGGGGCTGTGATGCAACCTGGACTGACCATATCTAGACCCACAGCTGGATGAGACATAAGGGTGGACACTCTTGGGGCTCAGAGGTTTGGTGAGGTTGGGTGAGCAAACGCAGACCCTTTAAAGTAATACTGCGTGCTACCCATCGCATGGGTCCCAAATCTCCAGGTTCAAGGGCAACTTCCTACATCGAAAACATGCATGAGAAACCCAGAAGATGGTACACCGTGTGATGGGGAAAGGTTTCTAAAACGCACCTCATTTCTCATCTCCTTGTGCTCGGGTTCGCCATTCCAGCCACTTTACTAGCAATCTCCCTACTTGGAGCCTCAGCACCTTTAACCTCCTGTTCCGTACAGGTTGCAATTTGTCCTGAGGATGAACGGGAAGACGGGGAACCAATGAGAGACTAGCTCTTGGTGTTGGGACAGGCACAGGTCACTCTATTTTCCCATCAGGAAGAAGAATTAACCACAGGCTCAGCCTGACCCCCGGAACCAGAACAGGGCCTGAAGCCATCCTGCGCTTTTGCGGCCAGCTCCCAAAAAAGCGACTTGTAAAATGGAGCTTCAGGGCACTGCAATTCACAAACCTGCAGAGTTATAAATGATAACTCTCGTCCACAAATATATTGAGGGAAGGCAAAGAAGAGGATTTGAAATCAAGGCAGAATTGCAGGAAACAGATTTCAGGAGGGAGATTCGAATCGCCTTTAAAGCACATGAAAAGCGGCAAAACGTTGACAATGATGCCCTTGGCCAAAAAGGGCGTATGCGTTTTTTCCTGAATATATTCAGGAAAAAACGCATACGCCCTTTTTGGCCAACCAAGCAACCTGGAAAGGCAAATCAGCGCTACAAAGAAGTCTCGCTTCCCATCGGTCAAAAGGGCCATGCTGAAAAAAGTGTCAAAACCAGAAATGCAGGACAGGCCATGGAGAAATGGGAGCCTTGCTACACTGATGGGCGGGATGTAAATTGCCAACAGCCACTCTGGAGAAGTGTACGGTGTGTCCTGAAACATCTAAAAAACACAGCTTAGAGAGCATAGGGCACTTCCACGCATGGGGGGATAAAGTGGGAAAATTGAAAATCAGCAAGACACAAGCACCCCAAAGTTTAGGGCTGCTCTGTTGACAAGGACCTCCACTTCATTCCACCTTAAATATCCCAGGAAAGCGAAAAATGGATAAAAAAGTTGTGGTCCTTATGTACAATGGAATATCACTCAGCCATGAAATCAATGTCATAAGGCTAGTAGCAGCATGATGAGTGGATTTAGGTAAGACGATTCTAAGTGAAATAAGTCACACAGAAAAGGACACTTCTCATAAGGTGTCACTTATAGAGGGAATGTAAAAACCGTTACACTTGAACTGAATTACAAAACAGAACAGAGTCACACATGCAGAAAACACACTATGGCTGCTTAACGGGAAAGGTGAGGTGGGGTGATACATAAAACAAGAGCTTCAAATTATCTCAGATACCGTTCCATAAACCCAATATGTAATAGACAAGACCTACTCCTTGCTCAGAGAACTGGACTCAACACGCCCGATTCACCGCACAAGAATATATCTGACTAGTAATAATCTTAAAACCTATGTATTGATATCTCTCTGTTAGTGTGTCAAGTGGGTGTAAGGCGGCATAAGCACAGCCGTGAAAAGCAGCTAAACCCCATTATAAAAATAAATTACTTTTAAAAACCCATGAAACAAAGACAGGGAAAGAGAGAGAAATTCTTACACAATTCGTTCAGGGGCTGTGATGCAACCTGGACTGACCATATCTAGACCCACAGCTGGATGAGACATAAGGGTGGACACTCTTGGGGCTGAGAGGTTTGGTGAGGTTGGGTGAGCAAACGCAGACCCTTTAAAGTAATACTGCGTGCTACCCATCGCATGGGTCCCAAATCTCCAGGTTCAAGGGCAACTTCCTACATCGAAAACATGCATGAGAAACCCAGAAGATGGTACACCGTGTGATGGGGAAAGGTTTCTAAAACGCACCTCATTTCTCATCTCCTTGTGCTCGGGTTCGCCATTCCAGCCACTTTACTAGCAATCTCCCTACTTGGAGCCTCAGCACCTTTAACCTCCTGTTCCGTACAGGTTGCAATTTGTCCTGAGGATGAACGGGAAGACGGGGAACCAATGAGAGACTAGCTCTTGGTGTTGGGACAGGCACAGGTCACTCTATTTTCCCATCAGGAAGAAGAATTAACCACAGGCTCAGCCTGACCCCCGGAACCAGAACAGGGCCTGAAGCCATCCTGCGCTTTTGCGGCCAGCTCCCAAAAAAGCGACTTGTAAAATGGAGCTTCAGGGCACTGCAATTCACAAACCTGCAGAGTTATAAATGATAACTCTCGTCCACAAATATATTGAGGGAAGGCAAAGAAGAGGATTTGAAATCAAGGCAGAATTGCAGGAAACAGATTTCAGGAGGTAGATTCGAATCGCCTTTAAAGCACATGAAAAGCGGCAAAACGTTGACAATGATGCCCTTGGCCAAAAAGGGCGTATGCGTTTTTTCCTGAATATATTCAGGAAAAAACGCATACGCCCTTTTTGGCCAACCAAGCAACCTGGAAAGGCAAATCAGCGCTACAAAGAAGTCTCGCTTCCCATCGGTCAAAAGGGCCATGCTGAAAAAAGTGTCAAAACCAGAAATGCAGGACAGGCCATGGAGAAATGGGAGCCTTGCTACACTGATGGGCGGGATGTAAATTGACAACAGACACTCTGGAGAAGTGTACGGTGTGTCCTGAAACATCTAAAAAACACAGCTTAGAGAGCATAGGGCACTTCCACGCATGGGGGGATAAAGTGGGAAAATTGAAAATCAGCAAGACACAAGCACCCCAAAGTTTAGGGCTGCTCTGTTGACAAGGACCTCCACTTCATTCCACCTTAAATATCCCAGGAAAGCGAAAAATGGATAAAAAAGTTGTGGTCCTTATGTACAATGGAATATCACTCAGCCATGAAATCAATGTCATAAGGCTAGTAGCAGCATGATGAGTGGATTTAGGTAAGACGATTCTAAGTGAAATAAGTCACACAGAAAAGGACACTTCTCATAAGGTGTCACTTATAGAGGGAATGTAAAAACCGTTACACTTGAACTGAATTACAAAACAGAACAGAGTCACACATGCAGAAAACACACTATGGCTGCTTAACGGGAAAGGTGAGGTGGGGTGATACATAAAACAAGAGCTTCAAATTAGCTCAGATACCGTTCCATAAACCCAATATGTAATAGACAAGACCTACTCCTTGCTCAGAGAACTGGACTCAACACGCCCGATTCACCGCACAAGAATATATCTGACTAGTAATAATCTTAAAACCTATGTATTGATATCTCTCTGTTAGTGTGTCAAGTGGGTGTAAGGCGGCATAAGCACAGCCGTGAAAAGCAGCTAAACCCCATTATAAAAATAAATTACTTTTAAAAACCCATGAAACAAAGACAGGGAAAGAGAGAGAAATTCTTACACAATTTGTTCAGGGGCTGTGATGCAACCTGGACTGACCATATCTAGACCCACAGCTGGATGAGACATAAGGGTGGACACTCTTGGGGCTGAGAGGTTTGGTGAGGTTGGGTGAGCAAACGCAGACCCTTTAAAGTAATACTGCGTGCTACCCATCGCATGGGTCCCAAATCTCCAGGTTCAAGGGCAACTTCCTACATCGAAAACATGCATGAGAAACCCAGAAGATGGTACACCGTGTGATGGGGAAAGGTTTCTAAAACGCACCTCATTTCTCATCTCCTTGTGCTCGGGTTCGCCATTCCAGCCACTTTACTAGCAATCTCCCTACTTGGAGCCTCAGCACCTTTAACCTCCTGTTCCGTACAGGTTGCAATTTGTCCTGAGGATGAACGGGAAGACGGGGAACCAATGAGAGACTAGCTCTTGGTGTTGGGACAGGCACAGGTCACTCTATTTTCCCATCAGGAAGAAGAATTAACCACAGGCTCAGCCTGACCCCCGGAACCAGAACAGGGCCTGAAGCCATCCTGCGCTTTTGCGGCCAGCTCCCAAAAAAGCGACTTGTAAAATGGAGCTTCAGGGCACTGCAATTCACAAACCTGCAGAGTTATAAATGATAACTCTCGTCCACAAATATATTGAGGGAAGGCAAAGAAGAGGATTTGAAATCAAGGCAGAATTGCAGGAAACAGATTTCAGGAGGTAGATTCGAATCGCCTTTAAAGCACATGAAAAGCGGCAAAACGTTGACAATGATGCCCTTGGCCAAAAAGGGCGTATGCGTTTTTTCCTGAATATATTCAGGAAAAAACGCATACGCCCTTTTTGGCCAACCAAGCAACCTGGAAAGGCAAATCAGCGCTACAAAGAAGTCTCGCTTCCCATCGGTCAAAAGGGCCATGCTGAAAAAAGTGTCAAAACCAGAAATGCAGGACAGGCCATGGAGAAATGGGAGCCTTGCTACACTGATGGGCGGGATGTAAATTGCCAACAGCCACTCTGGAGAAGTGTACGGTGTGTCCTGAAACATCTAAAAAACACAGCTTAGAGAGCATAGGGCACTTCCACGCATGGGGGGATAAAGTGGGAATATTGAAAATCAGCAAGACACAAGCACCCCAAAGTTTAGGGCTGCTCTGTTGACAAGGACCTCCACTTCATTCCACCTTAAATATCCCAGGAAAGCGAAAAATGGATAAAAAAGTTGTGGTCCTTATGTACAATGGAATATCACTCAGCCATGAAATCAATGTCATAAGGCTAGTAGCAGCATGATGAGTGGATTTAGGTAAGACGATTCTAAGTGAAATAAGTCACACAGAAAAGGACACTTCTCATAAGGTGTCACTTATAGAGGGAATGTAAAAACCGTTACACTTGAACTGAATTACAAAACAGAACAGAGTCACACATGCAGAAAACACACTATGGCTGCTTAACGGGAAAGGTGAGGTGGGGTGATACATAAAACAAGAGCTTCAAATTAGCTCAGATACCGTTCCATAAACCCAATATGTAATAGACAAGACCTACTCCTTGCTCAGAGAACTGGACTCAACACGCCCGATTCACCGCACATGAATATATCTGACTAGTAATAATCTTAAAACCTATGTATTGATATCTCTCTGTTAGTGTGTCAAGTGGGTGTAAGGCGGCATAAACACAGCCGTGAAAAGCAGCTAAACCCCATTATAAAAATAAATTACTTTTAAAAACCCATGAAACAAAGACAGGGAAAGAGAGAGAAATTCTTACACAATTCGTTCAGGGGCTGTGATGCAACCTGGACTGACCATATCTAGACCCACAGCTGGATGAGACATAAGGGTGGACACTCTTGGGGCTGAGAGGTTTGGTGAGGTTGGGTGAGCAAACGCAGACCCTTTAAAGTAATACTGCGTGCTACCCATCGCATGGGTCCCAAATCTCCAGGTTCAAGGGCAACTTCCTACATCGAAAACATGCATGAGAAACCCAGAAGATGGTACACCGTGTGATGGGGAAAGGTTTCTAAAACGCACCTCATTTCTCATCTCCTTGTGCTCGGGTTCGCCATTCCAGCCACTTTACTAGCAATCTCCCTACTTGGAGCCTCAGCACCTTAAACCTCCTGTTCCGTACAGGTTGCAATTTGTCCTGAGGATGAACGGGAAGACGGGAAACCAATGAGAGACTAGCTCTTGGTGTTGGGACAGGCACAGGTCACTCTATTTTCCCATCAGGAAGAAGAATTAACCACAGGCTCAGCCTGCCCCCCGGAACCAGAACAGGGCCTGAAGCCATCCTGCGCTTTTGCGGCCAGCTCCCAAAAAAGCGACTTGTAAAATGGAGCTTCAGGGCACTGCAATTCACAAACCTGCAGAGTTATAAATGATAACTCTCGTCCACAAATATATTGAGGGAAGGCAAAGAAGAGGATTTGAAATCAAGGCAGAATTGCAGGAAACAGATTTCAGGAGGGAGATTCGAATCGCCTTTAAAGCACATGAAAAGCGGCAAAACGTTGACAATGATGCCCTTGGCCAAAAAGGGCGTATGCGTTTTTTCCTGAATATATTCAGGAAAAAACGCATACGCCCTTTTTGGCCAACCAAGCAACCTGGAAAGGCAAATCAGCGCTACAAAGAAGTCTCGCTTCCCATCGGTCAAAAGGGCCATGCTGAAAAAAGTGTCAAAACCAGAAATGCAGGACAGGCCATGGAGAAATGGGAGCCTTGCTACACTGATGGGCGGGATGTAAATTGCCAACAGCCACTCTGGAGAAGTGTACGGTGTGTCCTGAAACATCTAAAAAACACAGCTTAGAGAGCATAGGGCACTTCCACGCATGGGGGGATAAAGTGGGAAAATTGAAAATCAGCAAGACACAAGCACCCCAAAGTTTAGGGCTGCTCTGTTGACAAGGACCTCCACTTCATTCCACCTTAAATATCGCAGGAAAGCGAAAAATGGATAAAAAAGTTGTGGTCCTTATGTACAATGGAATATCACTCAGCCATGAAATCAATGTCATAAGGCTAGTAGCAGCATGATGAGTGGATTTAGGTAAGACGATTCTAAGTGAAATAAGTCACACAGAAAAGGACACTTCTCATAAGGTGTCACTTATAGAGGGAATGTAAAAACCGTTACACTTGAACTGAATTACAAAACAGAACAGAGTCACACATGCAGAAAACACACTATGGCTGCTTAACGGGAAAGGTGAGGTGGGGTGATACATAAAACAAGAGCTTCAAATTATCTCAGATACCATTCCATAAACCCAATATGTAATAGACAAGACCTACTCCTTGCTCAGAGAACTGGACTCAACACGCCCGATTCACCGCACAAGAATATATCTGACTAGTAATAATCTTAAAACCTATGTATTGATATCTCTCTGTTAGTGTGTCAAGTGGGTGTAAGGCGGCATAAGCACAGCCGTGAAAAGCAGCTAAACCCCATTATAAAAATAAATTACTTTTAAAAACCCATGAAACAAAGACAGGGAAAGAGAGAGAAATTCTTACACAATTCGTTCAGGGGCTGTGATGCAACCTGGACTGACCATATCTAGACCCACAGCTGGATGAGACATAAGGGTGGACACTCTTTGGGCTGAGAGGTTTGGTGAGGTTGGGTGAGCAAACGCAGACCCTTTAAAGTAATACTGCGTGCTACCCATCGCATGGGTCCCAAATCTCCAGGTTCAAGGGCAACTTCCTACATCGAAAACATGCATGAGAAACCCAGAAGATGGTACACCGTGTGATGGGGAAAGGTTTCTAAAACGCACCTCATTTCTCATCTCCTTGTGCTCGGGTTCGCCATTCCAGCCACTTTACTAGCAATCTCCCTACTTGGAGCCTCAGCACCTTTAACCTCCTGTTCCGTACAGGTTGCAATTTGTCCTGAGGATGAACGGGAAGACGGGGAACCAATGAGAGACTAGCTCTTGGTGTTGGGACAGGCACAGGTCACTCTATTTTCCCATCAGGAAGAAGAATTAACCACAGGCTCAGCCTGCCCCCCGGAACCAGAACAGGGCCTGAAGCCATCCTGCGCTTTTGCGGCCAGCTCCCAAAAAAGCGACTTGTAAAATGGAGCTTCAGGGCACTGCAATTCACAAACCTGCAGAGTTATAAATGATAACTCTCGTCCACAAATATATTGAGGGAAGGCAAAGAAGAGGATTTGAAATCAAGGCAGAATTGCAGGAAACAGATTTCAGGAGGGAGATTCGAATCGCCTTTAAAGCACATGAAAAGCGGCAAAACGTTGACAATGATGCCCTTGGCCAAAAAGGGCGTATGCGTTTTTTCCTGAATATATTCAGGAAAAAACGCATACGCCCTTTTTGGCCAACCAAGCAACCTGGAAAGGCAAATCAGCGCTACAAAGAAGTCTCGCTTCCCATCGGTCAAAAGGGCCATGCTGAAAAAAGTGTCAAAACCAGAAATGCAGGACAGGCCATGGAGAAATGGGAGCCTTGCTACACTGATGGGCGGGATGTAAATTGCCAACAGCCACTCTGGAGAAGTGTACGGTGTGTCCTGAAACATCTAAAAAACACAGCTTAGAGAGCATAGGGCACTTCCACGCATGGGGGGATAAAGTGGGAAAATTGAAAATCAGCAAGACACAAGCACCCCAAAGTTTAGGGCTGCTCTGTTGACAAGGACCTCCACTTCATTCCACCTTAAATATCCCAGGAAAGCGAAAAATGGATAAAAAAGTTGTGGTCCTTATGTACAATGGAATATCACTCAGCCATGAAATCAATGTCATAAGGCTAGTAGCAGCATGATGAGTGGATTTAGGTAAGACGATTCTAAGTGAAATAAGTCACACAGAAAAGGACACTTCTCATAAGGTGTCACTTATAGAGGGAATGTAAAAACCGTTACACTTGAACTGAATTACAAAACAGAACAGAGTCACACATGCAGAAAACACACTATGGCTGCTTAACGGGAAAGGTGAGGTGGGGTGATACATAAAACAAGAGCTTCAAATTAGCTCAGATACCGTTCCATAAACCCAATATGTAATAGACAAGACCTACTCCTTGCTCAGAGAACTGGACTCAACACGCCCGATTCACCGCACAAGAATATATCTGACTAGTAATAATCTTAAAACCTATGTATTGATATCTCTCTGTTAGTGTGTCAAGTGGGTGTAAGGCGGCATAAGCACAGCCGTGAAAAGCAGCTAAACCCCATTATAAAAATAAATTACTTTTAAAAACCCATGAAACAAAGACAGGGAAAGAGAGAGAAATTCTTACACAATTCGTTCAGGGGCTGTGATGCAACCTGGACTGACCATATCTAGACCCACAGCTGGATGAGACATAAGGGTGGACACTCTTGGGGCTGAGAGGTTTGGTGAGGTTGGGTGAGCAAACGCAGACCCTTTAAAGTAATACTGCGTGCTACCCATCGCATGGGTCCCAAATCTCCAGATTCAAGGGCAACTTCCTACATCGAAAACATGCATGAGAAACCCAGAAGATGGTACACCGTGTGATGGGGAAAGGTTTCTAAAACGCACCTCATTTCTCATCTCCTTGTGCTCGGGTTCGCCATTCCAGCCACTTTACTAGCAATCTCCCTACTTGGAGCCTCAGCACCTTTAACCTCCTGTTCCGTACAGGTTGCAATTTGTCCTGAGGATGAACGGGAAGACGGGGAACCAATGAGAGACTAGCTCTTGGTGTTGGGACAGGCACAGGTCACTCTATTTTCCCATCAGGAAGAAGAATTAACCACAGGCTCAGCCTGACCCCCGGAACCAGAACAGGGCCTGAAGCCATCCTGCGCTTTTGCGGCCAGCTCCCAAAAAAGCGACTTGTAAAATGGAGCTTCAGGGCACTGCAATTCACAAACCTGCAGAGTTATAAATGATAACTCTCGTCCACAAATATATTGAGGGAAGGCAAAGAAGAGGATTTGAAATCAAGGCAGAATTGCAGGAAACAGATTTCAGGAGGTAGATTCGAATCGCCTTTAAAGCACATGAAAAGCGGCAAAACGTTGACAATGATGCCCTTGGCCAAAAAGGGCGTATGCGTTTTTTCCTGAATATATTCAGGAAAAAACGCATACGCCCTTTTTGGCCAACCAAGCAACCTGGAAAGGCAAATCAGCGCTACAAAGAAGTCTCGCTTCCCATCGGTCAAAAGGGCCATGCTGAAAAAAGTGTCAAAACCAGAAATGCAGGACAGGCCATGGAGAAATGGGAGCCTTGCTACACTGATGGGCGGGATGTAAATTGCCAACAGCCACTCTGGAGAAGTGTACGGTGTGTCCTGAAACATCTAAAAAACACAGCTTAGAGAGCATAGGGCACTTCCACGCATGGGGGGATAAAGTGGGAAAATTGAAAATCAGCAAGACACAAGCACCCCAAAGTTTAGGGCTGCTCTGTTGACAAGGACCTCCACTTCATTCCACCTTAAATATCCCAGGAAAGCGAAAAATGGATAAAAAAGTTGTGGTCCTTATGTACAATGGAATATCACTCAGCCATGAAATCAATGTCATAAGGCTAGTAGCAGCATGATGAGTGGATTTAGGTAAGACGATTCTAAGTGAAATAAGTCACACAGAAAAGGACACTTCTCATAAGGTGTCACTTATAGAGGGAATGTAAAAACCGTTACACTTGAACTGAATTACAAAACAGAACAGAGTCACACATGCAGAAAACACACTATGGCTGCTTAACGGGAAAGGTGAGGTGGGGTGATACATAAAACAAGAGCTTCAAATTAGCTCAGATACCGTTCCATAAACCCAATATGTAATAGACAAGACCTACTCCTTGCTCAGAGAACTGGACTCAACACGCCCGATTCACCGCACAAGAATATATCTGACTAGTAATAATCTTAAAACCTATGTATTGATATCTCTCTGTTAGTGTGTCAAGTGGGTGTAAGGCGGCATAAGCACAGCCGTGAAAAGCAGCTAAACCCCATTATAAAAATAAATTACTTTTAAAAACCCATGAAACAAAGACAGGGAAAGAGAGAGAAATTCTTACACAATTCGTTCAGGGGCTGTGATGCAACCTGGACTGACCATATCTAGACCCACAGCTGGATGAGACATAAGGGTGGACACTCTTGGGGCTGAGAGGTTTGGTGAGGTTGGGTGAGCAAACGCAGACCCTTTAAAGTAATACTGCGTGCTACCCATCGCATGGGTCCCAAATCTCCAGATTCAAGGGCAACTTCCTACATCGAAAACATGCATGAGAAACCCAGAAGATGGTACACCGTGTGATGGGGAAAGGTTTCTAAAACGCACCTCATTTCTCATCTCCTTGTGCTCGGGTTCGCCATTCCAGCCACTTTACTAGCAATCTCCCTACTTGGAGCCTCAGCACCTTTAACCTCCTGTTCCGTACAGGTTGCAATTTGTCCTGAGGATGAACGGGAAGACGGGGAACCAATGAGAGACTAGCTCTTGGTGTTGGGACAGGCACAGGTCACTCTATTTTCCCATCAGGAAGAAGAATTAACCACAGGCTCAGCCTGACCCCCGGAACCAGAACAGGGCCTGAAGCCATCCTGCGCTTTTGCGGCCAGCTCCCAAAAAAGCGACTTGTAAAATGGAGCTTCAGGGCACTGCAATTCACAAACCTGCAGAGTTATAAATGATAACTCTCGTCCACAAATATATTGAGGGAAGGCAAAGAAGAGGATTTGAAATCAAGGCAGAATTGCAGGAAACAGATTTCAGGAGGTAGATTCGAATCGCCTTTAAAGCACATGAAAAGCGGCAAAACGTTGACAATGATGCCCTTGGCCAAAAAGGGCGTATGCGTTTTTTCCTGAATATATTCAGGAAGAAACGCATACGCCCTTTTTGGCCAACCAAGCAACCTGGAAAGGCAATTCAGCGCTACAAAGAAGTCTCGCTTCCCATCGGTCAAAAGGGCCATGCTGAAAAAAGTGTCAAAACCAGAAATGCAGGACAGGCCATGGAGAAATGGGAGCCTTGCTACACTGATGGGCGGGATGTAAATTGCCAACAGCCACTCTGGAGAAGTGTACGGTGTGTCCTGAAACATCTAAAAAACACAGCTTAGAGAGCATAGGGCACTTCCACGCATGGGGGGATAAAGTGGGAAAATTGAAAATCAGCAAGACACAAGCACCCCAAAGTTTAGGGCTGCTCTGTTGACAAGGACCTCCACTTCATTCCACCTTAAATATCCCAGGAAAGCGAAAAATGGATAAAAAAGTTGTGGTCCTTATGTACAATGGAATATCACTCAGCCATGAAATCAATGTCATAAGGCTAGTAGCAGCATGATGAGTGGATTTAGGTAAGACGATTCTAAGTGAAATAAGTCACACAGAAAAGGACACTTCTCATAAGGTGTCACTTATAGAGGGAATGTAAAAACCGTTACACTTGAACTGAATTACAAAACAGAACAGAGTCACACATGCAGAAAACACACTATGGCTGCTTAACGGGAAAGGTGAGGTGGGGTGATACATAAAACAAGAGCTTCAAATTAGCTCAGATACCGTTCCATAAACCCAATATGTAATAGACAAGACCTACTCCTTGCTCAGAGAACTGGACTCAACACGCCCGATTCACCGCACAAGAATATATCTGACTAGTAATAATCTTAAAACCTATGTATTGATATCTCTCTGTTAGTGTGTCAAGTGGGTGTAAGGCGGCATAAGCACAGCCGTGAAAAGCAGCTAAACCCCATTATAAAAATAAATTACTTTTAAAAACCCATGAAACAAAGACAGGGAAAGAGAGAGAAATTCTTACACAATTCGTTCAGGGGCTGTGATGCAACCTGGACTGACCATATCTAGACCCACAGCTGGATGAGACATAAGGGTGGACACTCTTGGGGCTGAGAGGTTTGGTGAGGTTGGGTGAGCAAACGCAGACCCTTTAAAGTAATACTGCGTGCTACCCATCGCATGGGTCCCAAATCTCCAGGTTCAAGGGCAACTTCCTACATCGAAAACATGCATGAGAAACCCAGAAGATGGTACACCGTGTGATGGGGAAAGGTTTCTAAAACGCACCTCATTTCTCATCTCCTTGTGCTCGGGTTCGCCATTCCAGCCACTTTACTAGCAATCTCCCTACTTGGATCCTCAGCACCTTTAACCTCCTGTTCCGTACAGGTTGCAATTTGTCCTGAGGATGAACGGGAAGACGGGGAACCAATGAGAGACTAGCTCTTGGTGTTGGGACAGGCACAGGTCACTCTATTTTCCCATCAGGAAGAAGAATTAACCACAGGCTCAGCCTGACCCCCGGAACCAGAACAGGGCCTGAAGCCATCCTGCGCTTTTGCGGCCAGCTCCCAAAAAAGCGACTTGTAAAATGGAGCTTCAGGGCACTGCAATTCACAAACCTGCAGAGTTATAAATGATAACTCTCGTCCACAAATATATTGAGGGAAGGCAAAGAAGAGGATTTGAAATCAAGGCAGAATTGCAGGAAACAGATTTCAGGAGGTAGATTCGAATCGCCTTTAAAGCACATGAAAAGCGGCAAAACGTTGACAATGATGCCCTTGGCCAAAAAGGGCGTATGCGTTTTTTCCTGAATATATTCAGGAAGAAACGCATACGCCCTTTTTGGCCAACCAAGCAACCTGGAAAGGCAAATCAGCGCTACAAAGAAGTCTCGCTTCCCATCGGTCAAAAGGGCCATGCTGAAAAAAGTGTCAAAACCAGAAATGCAGGACAGGCCATGGAGAAATGGGAGCCTTGCTACACTGATGGGCGGGATGTAAATTGCCAACAGCCACTCTGGAGAAGTGTACGGTGTGTCCTGAAACATCTAAAAAACACAGCTTAGAGAGCATAGGGCACTTCCACGCATGGGGGGATAAAGTGGGAAAATTGAAAATCAGCAAGACACAAGCACCCCAAAGTTTAGGGCTGCTCTGTTGACAAGGACCTCCACTTCATTCCACCTTAAATATCCCAGGAAAGCGAAAAATGGATAAAAAAGTTGTGGTCCTTATGTACAATGGAATATCACTCAGCCATGAAATCAATGTCATAAGGCTAGTAGCAGCATGATGAGTGGATTTAGGTAAGACGATTCTAAGTGAAATAAGTCACACAGAAAAGGACACTTCTCATAAGGTGTCACTTATAGAGGGAATGTAAAAACCGTTACACTTGAACTGAATTACAAAACAGAACAGAGTCACACATGCAGAAAACACACTATGGCTGCTTAACGGGAAAGGTGAGGTGGGGTGATACATAAAACAAGAGCTTCAAATTAGCTCAGATACCGTTCCATAAACCCAATATGTAATAGACAAGACCTACTCCTTGCTCAGAGAACTGGACTCAACACGCCCGATTCACCGCACAAGAATATATCTGACTAGTAATAATCCTAAAACCTATGTATTGATATCTCTCTGTTAGTGTGTCAAGTGGGTGTAAGGCGGCATAAACACAGCCGTGAAAAGCAGCTAAACCCCATTATAAAAATAAATTACTTTTAAAAACCCATGAAACAAAGACAGGGAAAGAGGGAGAAATTCTTACACAATTCGTTCAGGAGCTGTGATGCAACCTGGACTGACCATATCTAGACCCACAGCTGGATGAGACATAAGGGTGGACACTCTTGGGGCTGAGAGGTTTGGTGAGGTTGGGTGAGCAAACGCAGACCCTTTAAAGTAATACTGCGTGCTACCCATCGCATGGGTCCCAAATCTCCAGGTTCAAGGGCAACTTCCTACATCGAAAACATGCATGAGAAACCCAGAAGATGGTACACCGTGTGATGGGGAAAGGTTTCTAAAACGCACCTCATTTCTCATCTCCTTGTGCTCGGGTTCGCCATTCCAGCCACTTTACTAGCAATCTCCCTACTTGGAGCCTCAGCACCTTTAACCTCCTGTTCCGTACAGGTTGCAATTTGTCCTGAGGATGAACGGGAAGACGGGGAACCAATGAGAGACTAGCTCTTGGTGTTGGGACAGGCACAGGTCACTCTATTTTCCCATCAGGAAGAAGAATTAACCACAGGCTCAGCCTGACCCCCGGAACCAGAACAGGGCCTGAAGCCATCCTGCGCTTTTGCGGCCAGCTCCCAAAAAAGCGACTTGTAAAATGGAGCTTCAGGGCACTGCAATTCACAAACCTGCAGAGTTATAAATGATAACTCTCGTCCACAAATATATTGAGGGAAGGCAAAGAAGAGGATTTGAAATCAAGGCAGAATTGCAGGAAACAGATTTCAGGAGGTAGATTCGAATCGCCTTTAAAGCACATGAAAAGCGGCAAAACGTTGACAATGATGCCCTTGGCCAAAAAGGGCGTATGCGTTTTTTCCTGAATATATTCAGGAAAAAAACGCATACGCCCTTTTTGGCCAACCAAGCAACCTGGAAAGGCAAATCAGCGCTACAAAGAAGTCTCGCTTCCCATCGGTCAAAAGGGCCATGCTGAAAAAAGTGTCAAAACCAGAAATGCAGTACAGGCCATGGAGAAATGGGAGCCTTGCTACACTGATGGGCGGGATGTAAATTGCCAATAGCCACTCTGGAGAAGTGTACTGTGTGTCCTGAAACATCTAAAAAACACAGCTTAGAGAGCATAGGGCACTTCCACGCATGGGGGGATAAAGTGGGAAAATTGAAAATCAGCAAGACACAAGCACCCCAAAGTTTAGGGCTGCTCTGTTGACAAGGACCTCCACTTCATTCCACCTTAAATATCCCAGGAAAGCGAAAAATGGATAAAAAAGTTGTGGTCCTTATGTACAATGGAATATCACTCAGCCATGAAATCAATGTCATAAGGCTAGTAGCAGCATGATGAGTGGATTTAGGTAAGACGATTCTAAGTGAAATAAGTCACACAGAAAAGGACACTTCTCATAAGGTGTCACTTATAGAGGGAATGTAAAAACCGTTACACTTGAACTGAATTACAAAACAGAACAGAGTCACACATGCAGAAAACACACTATGGCTGCTTAACGGGAAAGGTGAGGTGGGGTGATACATAAAACAAGAGCTTCAAATTAGCTCAGATACCGTTCCATAAACCCAATATGTAATAGACAAGACCTACTCCTTGCTCAGAGAACTGGACTCAACACGCCCGATTCACCGCACAAGAATATATCTGACTAGTAATAATCCTAAAACCTATGTATTGATATCTCTCTGTTAGTGTGTCAAGTGGGTGTAAAGCGGCATAAACACAGCCGTGAAAAGCAGCTAAACCCCATTATAAAAATAAATTACTTTTAAAAACCCATGAAACAAAGACAGGGATAGAGAGAGAAATTCTTACACAATTCGTTCAGGAGCTGTGATGCAACCTGGACTGACCATATCTAGACCCACAGCTGGATGAGACATAAGGGTGGACACTCTTGGGGCTGAGAGGTTTGGTGAGGTTGGGTGAGCAAACGCAGACCCTTTAAAGTAATACTGCGTGCTACCCATCGCATGGGTCCCAAATCTCCAGATTCAAGGGCAACTTCCTACATCGAAAACATGCATGAGAAACCCAGAAGATGGTACACCGTGTGATGGGGAAAGGTTTCTAAAACGCACCTCATTTCTCATCTCCTTGTGCTCGGGTTCGCCATTCCAGCCACTTTACTAGCAATCTCCCTACTTGGAGCCTCAGCACCTTTAACCTCCTGTTCCGTACAGGTTGCAATTTGTCCTGAGGATGAACGGGAAGACGGGGAACCAATGAGAGACTAGCTCTTGGTGTTGGGACAGGCACAGGTCACTCTATTTTCCCATCAGGAAGAAGAATTAACCACAGGCTCAGCCTGACCCCCGGAACCAGAACAGGGCCTGAAGCCATCCTGCGCTTTTGCGGCCAGCTCCCAAAAAAGCGACTTGTAAAATGGAGCTTCAGGGCACTGCAATTCACAAACCTGCAGAGTTATAAATGATAACTCTCGTCCACAAATATATTGAGGGAAGGCAAAGAAGAGGATTTGAAATCAAGGCAGAATTGCAGGAAACAGATTTCAGGAGGTAGATTCGAATCGCCTTTAAAGCACATGAAAAGCGGCAAAACGTTGACAATGATGCCCTTGGCCAAAAAGGGCGTATGCGTTTTTTCCTGAATATATTCAGGAAGAAACGCATACGCCCTTTTTGGCCAACCAAGCAACCTGGAAAGGCAATTCAGCGCTACAAAGAAGTCTCGCTTCCCATCGGTCAAAAGGGCCATGCTGAAAAAAGTGTCAAAACCAGAAATGCAGGACAGGCCATGGAGAAATGGGAGCCTTGCTACACTGATGGGCGGGATGTAAATTGCCAACAGCCACTCTGGAGAAGTGTACGGTGTGTCCTGAAACATCTAAAAAACACAGCTTAGAGAGCATAGGGCACTTCCACGCATGGGGGGATAAAGTGGGAAAATTGAAAATCAGCAAGACACAAGCACCCCAAAGTTTAGGGCTGCTCTGTTGACAAGGACCTCCACTTCATTCCACCTTAAATATCCCAGGAAAGCGAAAAATGGATAAAAAAGTTGTGGTCCTTATGTACAATGGAATATCACTCAGCCATGAAATCAATGTCATAAGGCTAGTAGCAGCATGATGAGTGGATTTAGGTAAGACGATTCTAAGTGAAATAAGTCACACAGAAAAGGACACTTCTCATAAGGTGTCACTTATAGAGGGAATGTAAAAACCGTTACACTTGAACTGAATTACAAAACAGAACAGAGTCACACATGCAGAAAACACACTATGGCTGCTTAACGGGAAAGGTGAGGTGGGGTGATACATAAAACAAGAGCTTCAAATTAGCTCAGATACCGTTCCATAAACCCAATATGTAATAGACAAGACCTACTCCTTGCTCAGAGAACTGGACTCAACACGCCCGATTCACCGCACAAGAATATATCTGACTAGTAATAATCTTAAAACCTATGTATTGATATCTCTCTGTTAGTGTGTCAAGTGGGTGTAAGGCGGCATAAGCACAGCCGTGAAAAGCAGCTAAACCCCATTATAAAAATAAATTACTTTTAAAAACCCATGAAACAAAGACAGGGAAAGAGAGAGAAATTCTTACACAATTCGTTCAGGGGCTGTGATGCAACCTGGACTGACCATATCTAGACCCACAGCTGGATGAGACATAAGGGTGGACACTCTTGGGGCTGAGAGGTTTGGTGAGGTTGGGTGAGCAAACGCAGACCCTTTAAAGTAATACTGCGTGCTACCCATCGCATGGGTCCCAAATCTCCAGGTTCAAGGGCAACTTCCTACATCGAAAACATGCATGAGAAACCCAGAAGATGGTACACCGTGTGATGGGGAAAGGTTTCTAAAACGCACCTCATTTCTCATCTCCTTGTGCTCGGGTTCGCCATTCCAGCCACTTTACTAGCAATCTCCCTACTTGGATCCTCAGCACCTTTAACCTCCTGTTCCGTACAGGTTGCAATTTGTCCTGAGGATGAACGGGAAGACGGGGAACCAATGAGAGACTAGCTCTTGGTGTTGGGACAGGCACAGGTCACTCTATTTTCCCATCAGGAAGAAGAATTAACCACAGGCTCAGCCTGACCCCCGGAACCAGAACAGGGCCTGAAGCCATCCTGCGCTTTTGCGGCCAGCTCCCAAAAAAGCGACTTGTAAAATGGAGCTTCAGGGCACTGCAATTCACAAACCTGCAGAGTTATAAATGATAACTCTCGTCCACAAATATATTGAGGGAAGGCAAAGAAGAAGATTTGAAATCAAGGCAGAATTGCAGGAAACAGATTTCAGGAGGTAGATTCGAATCGCCTTTAAAGCACATGAAAAGCGGCAAAACGTTGACAATGATGCCCTTGGCCAAAAAGGGCGTATGCGTTTTTTCCTGAATATATTCAGGAAGAAACGCATACGCCCTTTTTGGCCAACCAAGCAACCTGGAAAGGCAAATCAGCGCTACAAAGAAGTCTCGCTTCCCATCGGTCAAAAGGGCCATGCTGAAAAAAGTGTCAAAACCAGAAATGCAGGACAGGCCATGGAGAAATGGGAGCCTTGCTACACTGATGGGCGGGATGTAAATTCCCAACAGCCACTCTGGAGAAGTGTACGGTGTGTCCTGAAACATCTAAAAAACACAGCTTAGAGAGCATAGGGCACTTCCACGCATGGGGGGATAAAGTGGGAAAATTGAAAATCAGCAAGACACAAGCACCCCAAAGTTTAGGGATGCTCTGTTGACAAGGACCTCCACTTCATTCCACCTTAAATATCCCAGGAAAGCGAAAAATGGATAAAAAAGTTGTGGTCCTTATGTACAATGGAATATCACTCAGCCATGAAATCAATGTCATAAGGCTAGTAGCAGCATGATGAGTGGATTTAGGTAAGACGATTCTAAGTGAAATAAGTCACACAGAAAAGGACACTTCTCATAAGGTGTCACTTATAGAGGGAATGTAAAAACCGTTACACTTGAACTGAATTACAAAACAGAACAGAGTCACACATGCAGAAAACACACTATGGCTGCTTAACGGGAAAGGTGAGGTGGGGTGATACATAAAACAAGAGCTTCAAATTAGCTCAGATACCGTTCCATAAACCCAATATGTAATAGACAAGACCTACTCCTTGCTCAGAGAACTGGACTCAACACGCCCGATTCACCGCACAAGAATATATCTGACTAGTAATAATCCTAAAACCTATGTATTGATATCTCTCTGTTAGTGTGTCAAGTGGGTGTAAAGCGGCATAAACACAGCCGTGAAAAGCAGCTAAACCCCATTATAAAAATAAAGTACTTTTAAAAACCCATGAAACAAAGACAGGGAAAGAGGGAGAAATTCTTACACAATTCGTTCAGGAGCTGTGATGCAACCTGGACTGACCATATCTAGACCCACAGCTGGATGAGACATAAGGGTGGACACTCTTGGGGCTGAGAGGTTTGGTGAGGTTGGGTGAGCAAACGCAGACCCTTTAAAGTAATACTGCGTGCTACCCATCGCATGGGTCCCAAATCTCCAGGTTCAAGGGCAACTTCCTACATCGAAAACATGCATGAGAAACCCAGAAGATGGTACACCGTGTGATGGGGAAAGGTTTCTAAAACGCACCTCATTTCTCATCTCCTTGTGCTCGGGTTCGCCATTCCAGCCACTTTACTAGCAATCTCCCTACTTGGAGCCTCAGCACCTTTAACCTCCTGTTCCGTACAGGTTGCAATTTGTCCTGAGGATGAACGGGAAGACGGGGAACCAATGAGAGACTAGCTCTTGGTGTTGGGACAGGCACAGGTCACTCTATTTTCCCATCAGGAAGAAGAATTAACCACAGGCTCAGCCTGACCCCCGGAACCAGAACAGGGCCTGAAGCCATCCTGCGCTTTTGCGGCCAGCTCCCAAAAAAGCGACTTGTAAAATGGAGCTTCAGGGCACTGCAATTCACAAACCTGCAGAGTTATAAATGATAACTCTCGTCCACAAATATATTGAGGGAAGGCAAAGAAGAGGATTTGAAATCAAGGCAGGATTGCAGGAAACAGATTTCAGGAGGTAGATTCGAATCGCCTTTAAAGCACATGAAAAGCGGCAAAACGTTGACAATGATGCCCTTGGCCAAAAAGGGCGTATGCGTTTTTTCCTGAATATATTCAGGAAAAAACGCATACGCCCTTTTTGGCCAACCAAGCAACCTGGAAAGGCAAATCAGCGCTACAAAGAAGTCTCGCTTCCCATCGGTCAAAAGGGCCATGCTGAAAAAAGTGTCAAAACCAGAAATGCAGGACAGGCCATGGAGAAATGGGAGCCTTGCTACACTGATGGGCGGGATGTAAATTGCCAACAGCCACTCTGGAGAAGTGTACGGTGTGTCCTGAAACATCTAAAAAACACAGCTTAGAGAGCATAGGGCACTTCCACGCATGGGGGGATAAAGTGGGAAAATTGAAAATCAGCAAGACACAAGCACCCCAAAGTTTAGGGCTGCTCTGTTGACAAGGACCTCCACTTCATTCCACCTTAAATATCCCAGGAAAGCGAAAAATGGATAAAAAAGTTGTGGTCCTTATGTACAATGGAATATCACTCAGCCATGAAATCAATGTCATAAGGCTAGTAGCAGCATGATGAGTGGATTTAGGTAAGACGATTCTAAGTGAAATAAGTCACACAGAAAAGGACACTTCTCATAAGGTGTCACTTATAGAGGGAATGTAAAAACCGTTACACTTGAACTGAATTACAAAACAGAACAGAGTCACACATGCAGAAAACACACTATGGCTGCTTAACGGGAAAGGTGAGGTGGGGTGATACATAAAACAAGAGCTTCAAATTAGCTCAGATACCGTTCCATAAACCCAATATGTAATAGACAAGACCTACTCCTTGCTCAGAGAACTGGACTCAACACGCCCGATTCACCGCACAAGAATATATCTGACTAGTAATAATCCTAAAACCTATGTATTGATATCTCTCTGTTAGTGTGTCAAGTGGGTGTAAAGCGGCATAAACACAGCCGTGAAAAGCAGCTAAACCCCATTATAAAAATAAAGTACTTTTAAAAACCCATGAAACAAAGACAGGGAAAGAGGGAGAAATTCTTACACAATTCGTTCAGGAGCTGTGATGCAACATGGACTGACCATATCTAGACCCACAGCTGGATGAGACATAAGGGTGGACACTCTTGGGGCTGAGAGGTTTGGTGAGGTTGGGTGAGCAAACGCAGACCCTTTAAAGTAATACTGCGTGCTACCCATCGCATGGGTCCCAAATCTCCAGGTTCAAGGGCAACTTCCTACATCGAAAACATGCATGAGAAACCCAGAAGATGGTACACCGTGTGATGGGGAAAGGTTTCTAAAACGCACCTCATTTCTCATCTCCTTGTGCTCGGGTTCGCCATTCCAGCCACTTTACTAGCAATCTCCCTACTTGGAGCCTCAGCACCTTTAACCTCCTGTTCCGTACAGGTTGCAATTTGTCCTGAGGATGAACGGGAAGACGGGGAACCAATGAGAGACTAGCTCTTGGTGTTGGGACAGGCACAGGTCACTCTATTTTCCCATCAGGAAGAAGAATTAACCACAGGCTCAGCCTGACCCCCGGAACCAGAACAGGGCCTGAAGCCATCCTGCGCTTTTGCGGCCAGCTCCCAAAAAAGCGACTTGTAAAATGGAGCTTCAGGGCACTGCAATTCACAAACCTGCAGAGTTATAAATGATAACTCTCGTCCACAAATATATTGAGGGAAGGCAAAGAAGAGGATTTGAAATCAAGGCAGAATTGCAGGAAACAGATTTCAGGAGGTAGATTCGAATCGCCTTTAAAGCACATGAAAAGCGGCAAAACGTTGACAATGATGCCCTTGGCCAAAAAGGGCGTATGCGTTTTTTCCTGAATATATTCAGGAAAAAACGCATACGCCCTTTTTGGCCAACCAAGCAACCTGGAAAGGCAAATCAGCGCTACAAAGAAGTCTCGCTTCCCATCGGTCAAAAGGGCCATGCTGAAAAAAGTGTCAAAACCAGAAATGCAGGACAGGCCATGGAGAAATGGGAGCCTTGCTACACTGATGGGCGGGATGTAAATTGCCAACAGCCACTCTGGAGAAGTGTACGGTGTGTCCTGAAACATCTAAAAAACACAGCTTAGAGAGCATAGGACACTTCCACGCATGGGGGGATAAAGTGGGAAAATTGAAAATCAGCAAGACACAAGCACCCCAAAGTTTAGGGCTGCTCTGTTGACAAGGACCTCCACTTCATTCCACCTTAAATATCCCAGGAAAGCGAAAAATGGATAAAAAAGTTGTGGTCCTTATGTACAATGGAATATCACTCAGCCATGAAATCAATGTCATAAGGCTAGTAGCAGCATGATGAGTGGATTTAGGTAAGACGATTCTAAGTGAAATAAGTCACACAGAAAAGGACACTTCTCATAAGGTGTCACTTATAGAGGGAATGTAAAAACCGTTACACTTGAACTGAATTACAAAACAGAACAGAGTCACACATGCAGAAAACACACTATGGCTGCTTAACGGGAAAGGTGAGGTGGGGTGATACATAAAACAAGAGCTTCAAATTATCTCAGATACCGTTCCATAAACCCAATATGTAATAGACAAGACCTACTCCTTGCTCAGAGAACTGGACTCAACACGCCCGATTCACCGCACAAGAATATATCTGACTAGTAATAATCTTAAAACCTATGTATTGATATCTCTCTGTTAGTGTGTCAAGTGGGTGTAAGGCGGCATAAGCACAGCCGTGAAAAGCAGCTAAACCCCATTATAAAAATAAATTACTTTTAAAAACCCATGAAACAAAGACAGGGAAAGAGAGAGAAATTCTTACACAATTCGTTCAGGGGCTGTGATGCAACCTGGACTGACCATATCTAGACCCACAGCTGGATGAGACATAAGGGTGGACACTCTTGGGGCTGAGAGGTTTGGTGAGGTTGGGTGAGCAAACGCAGACCCTTTAAAGTAATACTGCGTGCTACCCATCGCATGGGTCCCAAATCTCCAGGTTCAAGGGCAACTTCCTACATCGAAAACATGCATGAGAAACCCAGAAGATGGTACACCGTGTGATGGGGAAAGGTTTCTAAAACGCACCTCATTTCTCATCTCCTTGTGCTCGGGTTCGCCATTCCAGCTACTTTACTAGCAATCTCCCTACTTGGAGCCTCAGCACCTTTAACCTCCTGTTCCGTACAGGTTGCAATTTGTCCTGAGGATGAACGGGAAGACGGGGAACCAATGAGAGACTAGCTCTTGGTGTTGGGACAGGCACAGGTCACTCTATTTTCCCATCAGGAAGAAGAATTAACCACAGGCTCAGCCTGACCCCCGGAACCAGAACAGGGCCTGAAGCCATCCTGCGCTTTTGCGGCCAGCTCCCAAAAAAGCGACTTGTAAAATGGAGCTTCAGGGCACTGCAATTCACAAACCTGCAGAGTTATAAATGATAACTCTCGTCCACAAATATATTGAGGGAAGGCAAAGAAGAGGATTTGAAATCAAGGCAGAATTGCAGGAAACAGATTTCAGGAGGTAGATCCGAATCGCCTTTAAAGCACATGAAAAGCGGCAAAACGTTGACAATGATGCCCTTGGCCAAAAAGGGCGTATGCGTTTTTTCCTGAATATATTCAGGAAAAAACGCATACGCCCTTTTTGGCCAACCAAGCAACCTGGAAAGGCAAATCAGCGCTACAAAGAAGTCTCGCTTCCCATCGGTCAAAAGGGCCATGCTGAAAAAAGTGTCAAAACCAGAAATGCAGGACAGGCCATGGAGAAATGGGAGCCTTGCTACACTGATGGGCGGGATGTAAATTGCCAAGAGCCACTCTGGAGAAGTGTACGGTGTGTCCTGAAACATCTAAAAAACACAGCTTAGAGAGCATAGGGCACTTCCACGCATGGGGGGATAAAGTGGGAAAATTGAAAATCAGCAAGACACAAGCACCCCAAAGTTTAGGGCTGCTCTGTTGACAAGGACCTCCACTTCATTCCACCTTAAATATCCCAGGAAAGCGAAAAATGGATAAAAAAGTTGTGGTCCTTATGTACAATGGAATATCACTCAGCCATGAAATCAATGTCATAAGGCTAGTAGCAGCATGATGAGTGGATTTAGGTAAGACGATTCTAAGTGAAATAAGTCACACAGAAAAGGACACTTCTCATAAGGTGTCACTTATAGAGGGAATGTAAAAACCGTTACACTTGAACTGAATTACAAAACAGAACAGAGTCACACATGCAGAAAACACACTATGGCTGCTTAACGGGAAAGGTGAGGTGGGGTGATACATAAAACAAGAGCTTCAAATTAGCTCAGATACCGTTCCATAAACCCAATATGTAATAGACAAGACCTACTCCTTGCTCAGAGAACTGGACTCAACACGCCCGATTCACCGCACAAGAATATATCTGACTAGTAATAATCTTAAAACCTATGTATTGATATCTCTCTGTTAGTGTGTCAAGTGGGTGTAAGGCGGCATAAACACAGCCGTGAAAAGCAGCTAAACCCCATTATAAAAATAAATTACTTTTAAAAACCCATGAAACAAAGACAGGGAAAGAGAGAGAAATTCTTACACAATTCATTCAGGGGCTGTGATGCAACCTGGACTGACCATATCTAGACCCACAGCTGGATGAGACATAAGGGTGGACACTCTTGGGGCTGAGAGGTTTGGTGAGGTTGGGTGAGCAAACGCAGACCCTTTAAAGTAATACTGCGTGCTACCCATCGCATGGGTCCCAAATCTCCAGGTTCAAGGGCAACTTCCTACATCGAAAACATGCATGAGAAACCCAGAAGATGGTACACCGTGTGATGGGGAAAGGTTTCTAAAACGCACCTCATTTCTCATCTCCTTGTGCTCGGGTTCGCCATTCCAGCCACTTTACTAGCAATCTCCCTACTTGGAGCCTCAGCACCTTTAACCTCCTGTTCCGTACAGGTTGCAATTTGTCCTGAGGATGAACGGGAAGACGGGGAACCAATGAGAGACTAGCTCTTGGTGTTGGGACAGGCACAGGTCACTCTATTTTCCCATCAGGAAGAAGAATTAACCACAGGCTCAGCCTGCCCCCCGGAACCAGAACAGGGCCTGAAGCCATCCTGCGCTTTTGCGGCCAGCTCCCAAAAAAGCGACTTGTAAAATGGAGCTTCAGGGCACTGCAATTCACAAACCTGCAGAGTTATAAATGATAACTCTCGTCCACAAATATATTGAGGGAAGGCAAAGAAGAGGATTTGAAATCAAGGCAGAATTGCAGGAAACAGATTTCAGGAGGTAGATCCGAATCGCCTTTAAAGCACATGAAAAGCGGCAAAACGTTGACAATGATGCCCTTGGCCAAAAAGGGCGTATGCGTTTTTTCCTGAATATATTCAGGAAAAAACGCATACGCCCTTTTTGGCCAACCAAGCAACCTGGAAAGGCAAATCAGCGCTACAAAGAAGTCTCGCTTCCCATCGGTCAAAAGGGCCATGCTGAAAAAAGTGTCAAAACCAGAAATGCAGGACAGGCCATGGAGAAATGGGAGCCTTGCTACACTGATGGGCGGGATGTAAATTGCCAACAGCCACTCTGGAGAAGTGTACGGTGTGTCCTGAAACATCTAAAAAACACAGCTTAGAGAGCATAGGGCACTTCCACGCATGGGGGGATAAAGTGGGAAAATTGAAAATCAGCAAGACACAAGCACCCCAAAGTTCAGGGCTGCTCTGTTGACAAGGACCTCCACTTCATTCCACCTTAAATATCCCAGGAAAGCGAAAAATGGATAAAAAAGTTGTGGTCCTTATGTACAATGGAATATCACTCAGCCATGAAATCAATGTCATAAGGCTAGTAGCAGCATGATGAGTGGATTTAGGTAAGACGATTCTAAGTGAAATAAGTCACACAGAAAAGGACACTTCTCATAAGGTGTCACTTATAGAGGGAATGTAAAAACCGTTACACTTGAACTGAATTACAAAACAGAACAGAGTCACACATGCAGAAAACACACTATGGCTGCTTAACGGGAAAGGTGAGGTGGGGTGATACATAAAACAAGAGCTTCAAATTAGCTCAGATACCGTTCCATAAACCCAATATGTAATAGACAAGACCTACTCCTTGCTCAGAGAACTGGACTCAACACGCCCGATTCACCGCACAAGAATATATCTGACTAGTAATAATCTTAAAACCTATGTATTGATATCTCTCTGTTAGTGTGTCAAGTGGGTGTAAGGCGGCATAAACACAGCCGTGAAAAGCAGCTAAACCCCATTATAAAAATAAATTACTTTTAAAAACCCATGAAACAAAGACAGGGAAAGAGAGAGAAATTCTTACACAATTTGTTCAGGGGCTGTGATGCAACCTGGACTGACCATATCTAGACCCACAGCTGGATGAGACATAAGGGTGGACACTCTTGGGGCTGAGAGGTTTGGTGAGGTTGGGTGAGCAAACGCAGAACCTTTCAAGTAATACTGCGTGCTACCCATCGCATGGGTCCCAAATCTCCAGGTTCAAGGGCATCTTCCTACATCGAAAACATGCATGAGAAACCCAGAAGATGGTACACCGTGTGATGGGGAAAGGTTTCTAAAACGCACCTCATTTCTCATCTCCTTGTGCTCGGGTTCGCCATTCCAGCCACTTTACCAGCAATCTCCCTTATTGGAGCATCAGCACCTTTAACCTCCTGTTCCGTACAGGTTGCAATTTGTCCTGAGGATGAACGGGAAGACAGGGAACCAATGAGAGACTAGCTCTTGGTGTTGGGACAGGCACAGGTCACTCTATTTTCCCATCAGGAAGAAGAATTAACCACAGGCTCAGCCTGCCCCCCGGAACCAGAACAGGGCCTGAAGCCATCCTGCGCTTTTGCGGCCAGCTCCCAAAAAAGCGACTTGTAAAATGGAGCTTCAGGGCACTGCAATTCACAAACCTGCAGAGTTATAAATGATAACTCTCGTCCACAAATATATTGAGGGAAGGCAAAGAAGAGGATTTGAAATCAAGGCAGAATTGCAGGAAACAGATTTCAGGAGGTAGATCCGAATCGCCTTTAAAGCACATGAAAAGCGGCAAAACGTTGACAATGATGCCCTTGGCCAAAAAGGGCGTATGCGTTTTTTCCTGAATATATTCAGGAAAAAACGCATACGCCCTTTTTGGCCAACCAAGCAACCTGGAAAGGCAAATCAGCGCTACAAAGAAGTCTCGCTTCCCATCGGTCAAAAGGGCCATGCTGAAAAAAGTGTCAAAACCAGAAATGCAGGACAGGCCATGGAGAAATGGGAGCCTTGCTACACTGATGGGCGGGATGTAAATTGCCAACAGCCACTCTGGAGAAGTGTACGGTGTGTCCTGAAACATCTAAAAAACACAGCTTAGAGAGCATAGGGCACTTCCACGCATGGGGGGATAAAGTGGGAAAATTGAAAATCAGCAAGACACAAGCACCCCAAAGTTCAGGGCTGCTCTGTTGACAAGGACCTCCACTTCATTCCACCTTAAATATCCCAGGAAAGCGAAAAATGGATAAAAAAGTTGTGGTCCTTATGTACAATGGAATATCACTCAGCCATGAAATCAATGTCATAAGGCTAGTAGCAGCATGATGAGTGGATTTAGGTAAGACGATTCTAAGTGAAATAAGTCACACAGAAAAGGACACTTCTCATAAGGTGTCACTTATAGAGGGAATGTAAAAACCGTTACACTTGAACTGAATTACAAAACAGAACAGAGTCACACATGCAGAAAACACACTATGGCTGCTTAACGGGAAAGGTGAGGTGGGGTGATACATAAAACAAGAGCTTCAAATTAGCTCAGATACCGTTCCATAAACCCAATATGTAATAGACAAGACCTACTCCTTGCTCAGAGAACTGGACTCAACACGCCCGATTCACCGCACAAGAATATATCTGACTAGTAATAATCTTAAAACCTATGTATTGATATCTCTCTGTTAGTGTGTCAAGTGGGTGTAAGGCGGCATAAACACAGCCGTGAAAAGCAGCTAAACCCCATTATAAAAATAAATTACTTTTAAAAACCCATGAAACAAAGACAGGGAAAGAGAGAGAAATTCTTACACAATTTGTTCAGGGGCTGTGATGCAACCTGGACTGACCATATCTAGACCCACAGCTGGATGAGACATAAGGGTGGACACTCTTGGGGCTGAGAGGTTTGGTGAGGTTGGGTGAGCAAACGCAGAACCTTTCAAGTAATACTGCGTGCTACCCATCGCATGGGTCCCAAATCTCCAGGTTCAAGGGCATCTTCCTACATCGAAAACATGCATGAGAAACCCAGAAGATGGTACACCGTGTGATGGGGAAAGGTTTCTAAAACGCACCTCATTTCTCATCTCCTTGTGCTCGGGTTCGCCATTCCAGCCACTTTACCAGCAATCTCCCTTATTGGAGCATCAGCACCTTTAACCTCCTGTTCCGTACAGGTTGCAATTTGTCCTGAGGATGAACGGGAAGACAGGGAACCAATGAGAGACTAGCTCTTGGTGTTGGGACAGGCACAGGTCACTCTATTTTCCCATCAGGAAGAAGAATTAACCACAGGCTCAGCCTGCCCCCCGGAACCAGAACAGGGCCTGAAGCCATCCTGCGCTTTTGCGGCCAGCTCCCAAAAAAGCGACTTGTAAAATGGAGCTTCAGGGCACTGCAATTCACAAACCTGCAGAGTTATAAATGATAACTCTCGTCCACAAATATATTGAGGGAAGGCAAAGAAGAGGATTTGAAATCAAGGCAGAATTGCAGGAAACAGATTTCAGGAGGTAGATCCGAATCGCCTTTAAAGCACATGAAAAGCGGCAAAACGTTGACAATGATGCCCTTGGCCAAAAAGGGCGTATGCGTTTTTTCCTGAATATATTCAGGAAAAAACGCATACGCCCTTTTTGGCCAACCAAGCAACCTGGAAAGGCAAATCAGCGCTACAAAGAAGTCTCGCTTCCCATCGGTCAAAAGGGCCATGCTGAAAAAAGTGTCAAAACCAGAAATGCAGGACAGGCCATGGAGAAATGGGAGCCTTGCTACACTGATGGGCGGGATGTAAATTGCCAACAGCCACTCTGGAGAAGTGTACGGTGTGTCCTGAAACATCTAAAAAACACAGCTTAGAGAGCATAGGGCACTTCCACGCATGGGGGGATAAAGTGGGAAAATTGAAAATCAGCAAGACACAAGCACCCCAAAGTTTAGGGCTGCTCTGTTGACAAGGACCTCCACTTCATTCCACCTTAAATATCCCAGGAAAGCGAAAAATGGATAAAAAAGTTGTGGTCCTTATGTACAATGGAATATCACTCAGCCATGAAATCAATGTCATAAGGCTAGTAGCAGCATGATGAGTGGATTTAGGTAAGACGATTCTAAGTGAAATAAGTCACACAGAAAAGGACACTTCTCATAAGGTGTCACTTATAGAGGGAATGTAAAAACCGTTACACTTGAACTGAATTACAAAACAGAACAGAGTCACACATGCAGAAAACACACTATGGCTGCTTAACGGGAAAGGTGAGGTGGGGTGATACATAAAACAAGAGCTTCAAATTAGCTCAGATACCGTTCCATAAACCCAATATGTAATAGACAAGACCTACTCCTTGCTCAGAGAACTGGACTCAACACGCCCGATTCACCGCACATGAATATATCTGACTAGTAATAATCTTAAAACCTATGTATTGATATCTCTCTGTTAGTGTGTCAAGTGGGTGTAAGGCGGCATAAACACAGCCGTGAAAAGCAGCTAAACCCCATTATAAAAATAAATTACTTTTAAAAACCCATGAAACAAAGACAGGGAAAGAGAGAGAAATTCTTACACAATTCGTTCAGGGGCTGTGATGCAACCTGGACTGACCATATCTAAACCCACAGCTGGATGAGACATAAGGGTGGACACTCTTGGGGCTGAGAGGTTTGGTGAGGTTGGGTGAGCAAACGCAGACCCTTTAAAGTAATACTGCGTGCTACCCATCGCATGGGTCCCAAATCTCCAGGTTCAAGGGCATCTTCCTACATCGAAAACATGCATGAGAAACCCAGAAGATGGTACACCGTGTGATGGGGAAAGGTTTCTAAAACGCACCTCATTTCTCATCTCCTTGTGCTCGGGTTCGCCATTCCAGCCACTTTACCAGCAATCTCCCTTCTTGGAGCCTCAGCACCTTTAACCTCCTGTTCCGTACAGGTTGCAATTTGTCCTGAGGATGAACGGGAAGACGGGGAACCAATGAGAGACTAGCTCTTGGTGTTGGGACAGGCACAGGTCACTCTATTTTCCCATCAGGAAGAAGAATTAACCACAGGCTCAGCCTGACCCCCGGAACCAGAACAGGGCCTGAAGCCATCCTGCGCTTTTGCGGCCAGCTCCCAAAAAAGCGACTTGTAAAATGGAGCTTCAGGGCACTGCAATTCACAAACCTGCAGAGTTATAAATGATAACTCTCGTCCACAAATATATTGAGGGAAGGCAAAGAAGAGGATTTGAAATCAAGGCAGAATTGCAGGAAACAGATTTCAGGAGGTAGATTCGAATCGCCTTTAAAGCACATGAAAAGCGGCAAAACGTTGACAATGATGCCCTTGGCCAAAAAGGGCGTATGCGTTTTTTCCTGAATATATTCAGGAAAAAACGCATACGCCCTTTTTGGCCAACCAAGCAACCTGGAAAGGCAAATCAGCGCTACAAAGAAGTCTCGCTTCCCATCGGTCAAAAGGGCCATGCTGAAAAAAGTGTCAAAACCAGAAATGCAGGACAGGCCATGGAGAAATGGGAGCCTTGCTACACTGATGGGCGGGATGTAAATTGCCAAGAGCCACTCTGGAGAAGTGTACGGTGTGTCCTGAAACATCTAAAAAACACAGCTTAGAGAGCATAGGGCACTTCCACGCATGGGGGGATAAAGTGGGAAAATTGAAAATCAGCAAGACACAAGCACCCCAAAGTTTAGGGCTGCTCTGTTGACAAGGACCTCCACTTCATTCCACCTTAAATATCCCAGGAAAGCGAAAAATGGATAAAAAAGTTGTGGTCCTTATGTACAATGGAATATCACTCAGCCATGAAATCAATGTCATAAGGCTAGTAGCAGCATGATGAGTGGATTTAGGTAAGACGATTCTAAGTGAAATAAGTCACACAGAAAAGGACACTTCTCATAAGGTGTCACTTATAGAGGGAATGTAAAAACCGTTACACTTGAACTGAATTACAAAACAGAACAGAGTCACACATGCAGAAAACACACTATGGCTGCTTAACGGGAAAGGTGAGGTGGGGTGATACATAAAACAAGAGCTTCAAATTATCTCAGATACCGTTCCATAAACCCAATATGTAATAGACAAGACCTACTCCTTGCTCAGAGAACTGGACTCAACACGCCCGATTCACCGCACAAGAATATATCTGACTAGTAATAATCTTAAAACCTATGTATTGATATCTCTCTGTTAGTGTGTCAAGTGGGTGTAAGGCGGCATAAGCACAGCCGTGAAAAGCAGCTAAACCCCATTATAAAAATAAATTACTTTTAAAAACCCATGAAACAAAGACAGGGAAAGAGAGAGAAATTCTTACACAATTTGTTCAGGGGCTGTGATGCAACCTGGACTGACCATATCTAGACCCACAGCTGGATGAGACATAAGGGTGGACACTCTTGGGGCTGAGAGGTTTGGTGAGGTTGGGTGAGCAAACGCAGACCCTTTAAAGTAATACTGCGTGCTACCCATCGCATGGGTCCCAAATCTCCAGGTTCAAGGGCAACTTCCTACATCGAAAACATGCATGAGAAACCCAGAAGATGGTACACCGTGTGATGGGGAAAGGTTTCTAAAACGCACCTCATTTCTCATCTCCTTGTGCTCGGGTTCGCCATTCCAGCTACTTTACTAGCAATCTCCCTACTTGGAGCCTCAGCACCTTTAACCTCCTGTTCCGTACAGGTTGCAATTTGTCCTGAGGATGAACGGGAAGACGGGGAACCAATGAGAGACTAGCTCTTGGTGTTGGGACAGGCACAGGTCACTCTATTTTCCCATCAGGAAGAAGAATTAACCACAGGCTCAGCCTGACCCCCGGAACCAGAACAGGGCCTGAAGCCATCCTGCGCTTTTGCGGCCAGCTCCCAAAAAAGCGACTTGTAAAATGGAGCTTCAGGGCACTGCAATTCACAAACCTGCAGAGTTATAAATGATAACTCTCGTCCACAAATATATTGAGGGAAGGCAAAGAAGAGGATTTGAAATCAAGGCAGAATTGCAGGAAACAGATTTCAGGAGGTAGATTCGAATCGCCTTTAAAGCACATGAAAAGCGGCAAAACGTTGACAATGATGCCCTTGGCCAAAAAGGGCGTATGCGTTTTTTCCTGAATATATTCAGGAAAAAACGCATACGCCCTTTTTGGCCAACCAAGCAACCTGGAAAGGCAAATCAGCGCTACAAAGAAGTCTCGCTTCCCATCGGTCAAAAGGGCCATGCTGAAAAAAGTGTCAAAACCAGAAATGCAGGACAGGCCATGGAGAAATGGGAGCCTTGCTACACTGATGGGCGGGATGTAAATTGCCAAGAGCCACTCTGGAGAAGTGTACGGTGTGTCCTGAAACATCTAAAAAACACAGCTTAGAGAGCATAGGGCACTTCCACGCATGGGGGGATAAAGTGGGAAAATTGAAAATCAGCAAGACACAAGCACCCCAAAGTTTAGGGCTGCTCTGTTGACAAGGACCTCCACTTCATTCCACCTTAAATATCCCAGGAAAGCGAAAAATGGATAAAAAAGTTGTGGTCCTTATGTACAATGGAATATCACTCAGCCATGAAATCAATGTCATAAGGCTAGTAGCAGCATGATGAGTGGATTTAGGTAAGACGATTCTAAGTGAAATAAGTCACACAGAAAAGGACACTTCTCATAAGGTGTCACTTATAGAGGGAATGTAAAAACCGTTACACTTGAACTGAATTACAAAACAGAACAGAGTCACACATGCAGAAAACACACTATGGCTGCTTAACGGGAAAGGTGAGGTGGGGTGATACATAAAACAAGAGCTTCAAATTAGCTCAGATACCGTTCCATAAACCCAATATGTAATAGACAAGACCTACTCCTTGCTCAGAGAACTGGACTCAACACGCCCGATTCACCGCACAAGAATATATCTGACTAGTAATAATCTTAAAACCTATGTATTGATATCTCTCTGTTAGTGTGTCAAGTGGGTGTAAGGCGGCATAAGCACAGCCGTGAAAAGCAGCTAAACCCCATTATAAAAATAAATTACTTTTAAAAACCCATGAAACAAAGACAGGGAAAGAGAGAGAAATTCTTACACAATTTGTTCAGGGGGTGTGATGCAACCTGGACTGACCATATCTAGACCCACAGCTGGATGAGACATAAGGGTGGACACTCTTGGGGCTGAGAGGTTTGGTGAGGTTGGGTGAGCAAACGCAGACCCTTTAAAGTAATACTGCGTGCTACCCATCGCATGGGTCCCAAATCTCCAGGTTCAAGGGCAACTTCCTACATCGAAAACATGCATGAGAAACCCAGAAGATGGTACACCGTGTGATGGGGAAAGGTTTCTAAAACGCACCTCATTTCTCATCTCCTTGTGCTCGGGTTCGCCATTCCAGCCACTTTACTAGCAATCTCCCTACTTGGATCCTCAGCACCTTTAACCTCCTGTTCCGTACAGGTTGCAATTTGTCCTGAGGATGAACGGGAAGACGGGGAACCAATGAGAGACTAGCTCTTGGTGTTGGGACAGGCACAGGTCACTCTATTTTCCCATCAGGAAGAAGAATTAACCACAGGCTCAGCCTGCCCCCCGGAACCAGAACAGGGCCTGAAGCCATCCTGCGCTTTTGCGGCCAGCTCCCAAAAAAGCGACTTGTAAAATGGAGCTTCAGGGCACTGCAATTCACAAACCTGCAGAGTTATAAATGATAACTCTCGTCCACAAATATATTGAGGGAAGGCAAAGAAGAGGATTTGAAATCAAGGCAGAATTGCAGGAAACAGATTTCAGGAGGAAGATTCGAATCGCCTTTAAAGCACATGAAAAGCGGCAAAACGTTGACAATGATGCCCTTGGCCAAAAAGGGCGTATGCGTTTTTTCCTGAATATATTCAGGAAAAAACGCATACGCCCTTTTTGGCCAACCAAGCAACCTGGAAAGGCAAATCAGCGCTACAAAGAAGTCTCGCTTCCCATCGGTCAAAAGGGCCATGCTGAAAAAAGTGTCAAAACCAGAAATGCAGGACAGGCCATGGAGAAATGGGAGCCTTGCTACACTGATGGGCGGGATGTAAATTCCCAACAGCCACTCTGGAGAAGTGTACGGTGTGTCCTGAAACATCTAAAAAACACAGCTTAGAGAGCATAGGGCACTTCCACGCATGGGGGGATAAAGTGGGAAAATTGAAAATCAGCAAGACACAAGCACCCCAAAGTTTAGGGATGCTCTGTTGACAAGGACCTCCACTTCATTCCACCTTAAATATCCCAGGAAAGCGAAAAATGGATAAAAAAGTTGTGGTCCTTATGTACAATGGAATATCACTCAGCCATGAAATCAATGTCATAAGGCTAGTAGCAGCATGATGAGTGGATTTAGGTAAGACGATTCTAAGTGAAATAAGTCACACAGAAAAGGACACTTCTCATAAGGTGTCACTTATAGAGGGAATGTAAAAACCGTTACACTTGAACTGAATTACAAAACAGAACAGAGTCACACATGCAGAAAACACACTATGGCTGCTTAACGGGAAAGGTGAGGTGGGGTGATACATAAAACAAGAGCTTCAAATTAGCTCAGATACCGTTCCATAAACCCAATATGTAATAGACAAGACCTACTCCTTGCTCAGAGAACTGGACTCAACACGCCCGATTCACCGCACAAGAATATATCTGACTAGTAATAATCTTAAAACCTATGTATTGATATCTCTCTGTTAGTGTGTCAAGTGGGTGTAAGGCGGCATAAACACAGCCGTGAAAAGCAGCTAAACCCCATTATAAAAATAAATTACTTTTAAAAACCCATGAAACAAAGACAGGGAAAGAGAGAGAAATTCTTACACAATTTGTTCAGGGGCTGTGATGCAACCTGGACTGACCATATCTAGACCCACAGCTGGATGAGACATAAGGGTGGACACTCTTGGGGCTGAGAGGTTTGGTGAGGTTGGGTGAGCAAACGCAGAACCTTTCAAGTAATACTGCGTGCTACCCATCGCATGGGTCCCAAATCTCCAGGTTCAAGGGCATCTTCCTACATCGAAAACATGCATGAGAAACCCAGAAGATGGTACACCGTGTGATGGGGAAAGGTTTCTAAAACGCACCTCATTTCTCATCTCCTTGTGCTCGGGTTCGCCATTCCAGCCACTTTACCAGCAATCTCCCTTATTGGAGCATCAGCACCTTTAACCTCCTGTTCCGTACAGGTTGCAATTTGTCCTGAGGATGAACGGGAAGACAGGGAACCAATGAGAGACTAGCTCTTGGTGTTGGGACAGGCACAGGTCACTCTATTTTCCCATCAGGAAGAAGAATTAACCACAGGCTCAGCCTGCCCCCCGGAACCAGAACAGGGCCTGAAGCCATCCTGCGCTTTTGCGGCCAGCTCCCAAAAAAGCGACTTGTAAAATGGAGCTTCAGGGCACTGCAATTCACAAACCTGCAGAGTTATAAATGATAACTCTCGTCCACAAATATATTGAGGGAAGGCAAAGAAGAGGATTTGAAATCAAGGCAGAATTGCAGGAAACAGATTTCAGGAGGTAGATCCGAATCGCCTTTAAAGCACATGAAAAGCGGCAAAACGTTGACAATGATGCCCTTGGCCAAAAAGGGCGTATGCGTTTTTTCCTGAATATATTCAGGAAAAAACGCATACGCCCTTTTTGGCCAACCAAGCAACCTGGAAAGGCAAATCAGCGCTACAAAGAAGTCTCGCTTCCCATCGGTCAAAAGGGCCATGCTGAAAAAAGTGTCAAAACCAGAAATGCAGGACAGGCCATGGAGAAATGGGAGCCTTGCTACACTGATGGGCGGGATGTAAATTGCCAACAGCCACTCTGGAGAAGTGTACGGTGTGTCCTGAAACATCTAAAAAACACAGCTTAGAGAGCATAGGGCACTTCCACGCATGGGGGGATAAAGTGGGAAAATTGAAAATCAGCAAGACACAAGCACCCCAAAGTTTAGGGCTGCTCTGTTGACAAGGACCTCCACTTCATTCCACCTTAAATATCCCAGGAAAGCGAAAAATGGATAAAAAAGTTGTGGTCCTTATGTACAATGGAATATCACTCAGCCATGAAATCAATGTCATAAGGCTAGTAGCAGCATGATGAGTGGATTTAGGTAAGACGATTCTAAGTGAAATAAGTCACACAGAAAAGGACACTTCTCATAAGGTGTCACTTATAGAGGGAATGTAAAAACCGTTACACTTGAACTGAATTACAAAACAGAACAGAGTCACACATGCAGAAAACACACTATGGCTGCTTAACGGGAAAGGTGAGGTGGGGTGATACATAAAACAAGAGCTTCAAATTAGCTCAGATACCGTTCCATAAACCCAATATGTAATAGACAAGACCTACTCCTTGCTCAGAGAACTGGACTCAACACGCCCGATTCACCGCACATGAATATATCTGACTAGTAATAATCTTAAAACCTATGTATTGATATCTCTCTGTTAGTGTGTCAAGTGGGTGTAAGGCGGCATAAACACAGCCGTGAAAAGCAGCTAAACCCCATTATAAAAATAAATTACTTTTAAAAACCCATGAAACAAAGACAGGGAAAGAGAGAGAAATTCTTACACAATTCGTTCAGGGGCTGTGATGCAACCTGGACTGACCATATCTAAACCCACAGCTGGATGAGACATAAGGGTGGACACTCTTGGGGCTGAGAGGTTTGGTGAGGTTGGGTGAGCAAACGCAGACCCTTTAAAGTAATACTGCGTGCTACCCATCGCATGGGTCCCAAATCTCCAGGTTCAAGGGCATCTTCCTACATCGAAAACATGCATGAGAAACCCAGAAGATGGTACACCGTGTGATGGGGAAAGGTTTCTAAAACGCACCTCATTTCTCATCTCCTTGTGCTCGGGTTCGCCATTCCAGCCACTTTACCAGCAATCTCCCTTCTTGGAGCCTCAGCACCTTTAACCTCCTGTTCCGTACAGGTTGCAATTTGTCCTGAGGATGAACGGGAAGACGGGGAACCAATGAGAGACTAGCTCTTGGTGTTGGGACAGGCACAGGTCACTCTATTTTCCCATCAGGAAGAAGAATTAACCACAGGCTCAGCCTGACCCCCGGAACCAGAACAGGGCCTGAAGCCATCCTGCGCTTTTGCGGCCAGCTCCCAAAAAAGCGACTTGTAAAATGGAGCTTCAGGGCACTGCAATTCACAAACCTGCAGAGTTATAAATGATAACTCTCGTCCACAAATATATTGAGGGAAGGCAAAGAAGAGGATTTGAAATCAAGGCAGAATTGCAGGAAACAGATTTCAGGAGGTAGATTCGAATCGCCTTTAAAGCACATGAAAAGCGGCAAAACGTTGACAATGATGCCCTTGGCCAAAAAGGGCGTATGCGTTTTTTCCTGAATATATTCAGGAAAAAACGCATACGCCCTTTTTGGCCAACCAAGCAACCTGGAAAGGCAAATCAGCGCTACAAAGAAGTCTCGCTTCCCATCGGTCAAAAGGGCCATGCTGAAAAAAGTGTCAAAACCAGAAATGCAGGACAGGCCATGGAGAAATGGGAGCCTTGCTACACTGATGGGCGGGATGTAAATTGCCAAGAGCCACTCTGGAGAAGTGTACGGTGTGTCCTGAAACATCTAAAAAACACAGCTTAGAGAGCATAGGGCACTTCCACGCATGGGGGGATAAAGTGGGAAAATTGAAAATCAGCAAGACACAAGCACCCCAAAGTTTAGGGCTGCTCTGTTGACAAGGACCTCCACTTCATTCCACCTTAAATATCCCAGGAAAGCGAAAAATGGATAAAAAAGTTGTGGTCCTTATGTACAATGGAATATCACTCAGCCATGAAATCAATGTCATAAGGCTAGTAGCAGCATGATGAGTGGATTTAGGTAAGACGATTCTAAGTGAAATAAGTCACACAGAAAAGGACACTTCTCATAAGGTGTCACTTATAGAGGGAATGTAAAAACCGTTACACTTGAACTGAATTACAAAACAGAACAGAGTCACACATGCAGAAAACACACTATGGCTGCTTAACGGGAAAGGTGAGGTGGGGTGATACATAAAACAAGAGCTTCAAATTAGCTCAGATACCGTTCCATAAACCCAATATGTAATAGACAAGACCTACTCCTTGCTCAGAGAACTGGACTCAACACGCCCGATTCACCGCACAAGAATATATCTGACTAGTAATAATCTTAAAACCTATGTATTGATATCTCTCTGTTAGTGTGTCAAGTGGGTGTAAGGCGGCATAAGCACAGCCGTGAAAAGCAGCTAAACCCCATTATAAAAATAAATTACTTTTAAAAACCCATGAAACAAAGACAGGGAAAGAGAGAGAAATTCTTACACAATTTGTTCAGGGGCTGTGATGCAACCTGGACTGACCATATCTAGACCCACAGCTGGATGAGACATAAGGGTGGACACTCTTGGGGCTGAGAGGTTTGGTGAGGTTGGGTGAGCAAACGCAGACCCTTTAAAGTAATACTGCGTGCTACCCATCGCATGGGTCCCAAATCTCCAGGTTCAAGGGCAACTTCCTACATCGAAAACATGCATGAGAAACCCAGAAGATGGTACACCGTGTGATGGGGAAAGGTTTCTAAAACGCACCTCATTTCTCATCTCCTTGTGCTCGGGTTCGCCATTCCAGCTACTTTACTAGCAATCTCCCTACTTGGAGCCTCAGCACCTTTAACCTCCTGTTCCGTACAGGTTGCAATTTGTCCTGAGGATGAACGGGAAGACGGGGAACCAATGAGAGACTAGCTCTTGGTGTTGGGACAGGCACAGGTCACTCTATTTTCCCATCAGGAAGAAGAATTAACCACAGGCTCAGCCTGACCCCCGGAACCAGAACAGGGCCTGAAGCCATCCTGCGCTTTTGCGGCCAGCTCCCAAAAAAGCGACTTGTAAAATGGAGCTTCAGGGCACTGCAATTCACAAACCTGCAGAGTTATAAATGATAACTCTCGTCCACAAATATATTGAGGGAAGGCAAAGAAGAGGATTTGAAATCAAGGCAGAATTGCAGGAAACAGATTTCAGGAGGTAGATTCGAATCGCCTTTAAAGCACATGAAAAGCGGCAAAACGTTGACAATGATGCCCTTGGCCAAAAAGGGCGTATGCGTTTTTTCCTGAATATATTCAGGAAAAAACGCATACGCCCTTTTTGGCCAACCAAGCAACCTGGAAAGGCAAATCAGCGCTACAAAGAAGTCTCGCTTCCCATCGGTCAAAAGGGCCATGCTGAAAAAAGTGTCAAAACCAGAAATGCAGGACAGGCCATGGAGAAATGGGAGCCTTGCTACACTGATGGGCGGGATGTAAATTGCCAAGAGCCACTCTGGAGAAGTGTACGGTGTGTCCTGAAACATCTAAAAAACACAGCTTAGAGAGCATAGGGCACTTCCACGCATGGGGGGATAAAGTGGGAAAATTGAAAATCAGCAAGACACAAGCACCCCAAAGTTTAGGGCTGCTCTGTTGACAAGGACCTCCACTTCATTCCACCTTAAATATCCCAGGAAAGCGAAAAATGGATAAAAAAGTTGTGGTCCTTATGTACAATGGAATATCACTCAGCCATGAAATCAATGTCATAAGGCTAGTAGCAGCATGATGAGTGGATTTAGGTAAGACGATTCTAAGTGAAATAAGTCACACAGAAAAGGACACTTCTCATAAGGTGTCACTTATAGAGGGAATGTAAAAACCGTTACACTTGAACTGAATTACAAAACAGAACAGAGTCACACATGCAGAAAACACACTATGGCTGCTTAACGGGAAAGGTGAGGTGGGGTGATACATAAAACAAGAGCTTCAAATTAGCTCAGATACCGTTCCATAAACCCAATATGTAATAGACAAGACCTACTCCTTGCTCAGAGAACTGGACTCAACACGCCCGATTCACCGCACAAGAATATATCTGACTAGTAATAATCTTAAAACCTATGTATTGATATCTCTCTGTTAGTGTGTCAAGTGGGTGTAAGGCGGCATAAGCACAGCCGTGAAAAGCAGCTAAACCCCATTATAAAAATAAATTACTTTTAAAAACCCATGAAACAAAGACAGGGAAAGAGAGAGAAATTCTTACACAATTTGTTCAGGGGGTGTGATGCAACCTGGACTGACCATATCTAGACCCACAGCTGGATGAGACATAAGGGTGGACACTCTTGGGGCTGAGAGGTTTGGTGAGGTTGGGTGAGCAAACGCAGACCCTTTAAAGTAATACTGCGTGCTACCCATCGCATGGGTCCCAAATCTCCAGGTTCAAGGGCAACTTCCTACATCGAAAACATGCATGAGAAACCCAGAAGATGGTACACCGTGTGATGGGGAAAGGTTTCTAAAACGCACCTCATTTCTCATCTCCTTGTGCTCGGGTTCGCCATTCCAGCCACTTTACTAGCAATCTCCCTACTTGGATCCTCAGCACCTTTAACCTCCTGTTCCGTACAGGTTGCAATTTGTCCTGAGGATGAACGGGAAGACGGGGAACCAATGAGAGACTAGCTCTTGGTGTTGGGACAGGCACAGGTCACTCTATTTTCCCATCAGGAAGAAGAATTAACCACAGGCTCAGCCTGACCCCCGGAACCAGAACAGGGCCTGAAGCCATCCTGCGCTTTTGCGGCCAGCTCCCAAAAAAGCGACTTGTAAAATGGAGCTTCAGGGCACTGCAATTCACAAACCTGCAGAGTTATAAATGATAACTCTCGTCCACAAATATATTGAGGGAAGGCAAAGAAGAGGATTTGAAATCAAGGCAGAATTGCAGGAAACAGATTTCAGGAGGAAGATTCGAATCGCCTTTAAAGCACATGAAAAGCGGCAAAACGTTGACAATGATGCCCTTGGCCAAAAAGGGCGTATGCGTTTTTTCCTGAATATATTCAGGAAAAAACGCATACGCCCTTTTTGGCCAACCAAGCAACCTGGAAAGGCAAATCAGCGCTACAAAGAAGTCTCGCTTCCCATCGGTCAAAAGGGCCATGCTGAAAAAAGTGTCAAAACCAGAAATGCAGGACAGGCCATGGAGAAATGGGAGCCTTGCTACACTGATGGGCGGGATGTAAATTCCCAACAGCCACTCTGGAGAAGTGTACGGTGTGTCCTGAAACATCTAAAAAACACAGCTTAGAGAGCATAGGGCACTTCCACGCATGGGGGGATAAAGTGGGAAAATTGAAAATCAGCAAGACACAAGCACCCCAAAGTTTAGGGATGCTCTGTTGACAAGGACCTCCACTTCATTCCACCTTAAATATCCCAGGAAAGCGAAAAATGGATAAAAAAGTTGTGGTCCTTATGTACAATGGAATATCACTCAGCCATGAAATCAATGTCATAAGGCTAGTAGCAGCATGATGAGTGGATTTAGGTAAGACGATTCTAAGTGAAATAAGTCACACAGAAAAGGACACTTCTCATAAGGTGTCACTTATAGAGGGAATGTAAAAACCGTTACACTTGAACTGAATTACAAAACAGAACAGAGTCACACATGCAGAAAACACACTATGGCTGCTTAACGGGAAAGGTGAGGTGGGGTGATACATAAAACAAGAGCTTCAAATTAGCTCAGATACCGTTCCATAAACCCAATATGTAATAGACAAGACCTACTCCTTGCTCAGAGAACTGGACTCAACACGCCCGATTCACCGCACAAGAATATATCTGACTAGTAATAATCCTAAAACCTATGTATTGATATCTCTCTGTTAGTGTGTCAAGTGGGTGTAAAGCGGCATAAACACAGCCGTGAAAAGCAGCTAAACCCCATTATAAAAATAAAGTACTTTTAAAAACCCATGAAACAAAGACAGGGAAAGAGGGAGAAATTCTTACACAATTCGTTCAGGAGCTGTGATGCAACATGGACTGACCATATCTAGACCCACAGCTGGATGAGACATAAGGGTGGACACTCTTGGGGCTGAGAGGTTTGGTGAGGTTGGGTGAGCAAACGCAGACCCTTTAAAGTAATACTGCGTGCTACCCATCGCATGGGTCCCAAATCTCCAGGTTCAAGGGCAACTTCCTACATCGAAAACATGCATGAGAAACCCAGAAGATGGTACACCGTGTGATGGGGAAAGGTTTCTAAAACGCACCTCATTTCTCATCTCCTTGTGCTCGGGTTCGCCATTCCAGCCACTTTACTAGCAATCTCCCTACTTGGAGCCTCAGCACCTTTAACCTCCTGTTCCGTACAGGTTGCAATTTGTCCTGAGGATGAACGGGAAGACGGGGAACCAATGAGAGACTAGCTCTTGGTGTTGGGACAGGCACAGGTCACTCTATTTTCCCATCAGGAAGAAGAATTAACCACAGGCTCAGCCTGACCCCCGGAACCAGAACAGGGCCTGAAGCCATCCTGCGCTTTTGCGGCCAGCTCCCAAAAAAGCGACTTGTAAAATGGAGCTTCAGGGCACTGCAATTCACAAACCTGCAGAGTTATAAATGATAACTCTCGTCCACAAATATATTGAGGGAAGGCAAAGAAGAGGATTTGAAATCAAGGCAGGATTGCAGGAAACAGATTTCAGGAGGTAGATTCGAATCGCCTTTAAAGCACATGAAAAGCGGCAAAACGTTGACAATGATGCCCTTGGCCAAAAAGGGCGTATGCGTTTTTTCCTGAATATATTCAGGAAAAAACGCATACGCCCTTTTTGGCCAACCAAGCAACCTGGAAAGGCAAATCAGCGCTACAAAGAAGTCTCGCTTCCCATCGGTCAAAAGGGCCATGCTGAAAAAAGTGTCAAAACCAGAAATGCAGGACAGGCCATGGAGAAATGGGAGCCTTGCTACACTGATGGGCGGGATGTAAATTGCCAACAGCCACTCTGGAGAAGTGTACGGTGTGTCCTGAAACATCTAAAAAACACAGCTTAGAGAGCATAGGGCACTTCCACGCATGGGGGGATAAAGTGGGAAAATTGAAAATCAGCAAGACACAAGCACCCCAAAGTTTAGGGCTGCTCTGTTGACAAGGACCTCCACTTCATTCCACCTTAAATATCCCAGGAAAGCGAAAAATGGATAAAAAAGTTGTGGTCCTTATGTACAATGGAATATCACTCAGCCATGAAATCAATGTCATAAGGCTAGTAGCAGCATGATGAGTGGATTTAGGTAAGACGATTCTAAGTGAAATAAGTCACACAGAAAAGGACACTTCTCATAAGGTGTCACTTATAGAGGGAATGTAAAAACCGTTACACTTGAACTGAATTACAAAACAGAACAGAGTCACACATGCAGAAAACACACTATGGCTGCTTAACGGGAAAGGTGAGGTGGGGTGATACATAAAACAAGAGCTTCAAATTAGCTCAGATACCGTTCCATAAACCCAATATGTAATAGACAAGACCTACTCCTTGCTCAGAGAACTGGACTCAACACGCCCGATTCACCGCACAAGAATATATCTGACTAGTAATAATCCTAAAACCTATGTATTGATATCTCTCTGTTAGTGTGTCAAGTGGGTGTAAAGCGGCATAAACACAGCCGTGAAAAGCAGCTAAACCCCATTATAAAAATAAAGTACTTTTAAAAACCCATGAAACAAAGACAGGGAAAGAGGGAGAAATTCTTACACAATTCGTTCAGGAGCTGTGATGCAACATGGACTGACCATATCTAGACCCACAGCTGGATGAGACATAAGGGTGGACACTCTTGGGGCTGAGAGGTTTGGTGAGGTTGGGTGAGCAAACGCAGACCCTTTAAAGTAATACTGCGTGCTACCCATCGCATGGGTCCCAAATCTCCAGGTTCAAGGGCAACTTCCTACATCGAAAACATGCATGAGAAACCCAGAAGATGGTACACCGTGTGATGGGGAAAGGTTTCTAAAACGCACCTCATTTCTCATCTCCTTGTGCTCGGGTTCGCCATTCCAGCCACTTTACTAGCAATCTCCCTACTTGGAGCCTCAGCACCTTTAACCTCCTGTTCCGTACAGGTTGCAATTTGTCCTGAGGATGAACGGGAAGACGGGGAACCAATGAGAGACTAGCTCTTGGTGTTGGGACAGGCACAGGTCACTCTATTTTCCCATCAGGAAGAAGAATTAACCACAGGCTCAGCCTGACCCCCGGAACCAGAACAGGGCCTGAAGCCATCCTGCGCTTTTGCGGCCAGCTCCCAAAAAAGCGACTTGTAAAATGGAGCTTCAGGGCACTGCAATTCACAAACCTGCAGAGTTATAAATGATAACTCTCGTCCACAAATATATTGAGGGAAGGCAAAGAAGAGGATTTGAAATCAAGGCAGAATTGCAGGAAACAGATTTCAGGAGGTAGATTCGAATCGCCTTTAAAGCACATGAAAAGCGGCAAAACGTTGACAATGATGCCCTTGGCCAAAAAGGGCGTATGCGTTTTTTCCTGAATATATTCAGGAAAAAACGCATACGCCCTTTTTGGCCAACCAAGCAACCTGGAAAGGCAAATCAGCGCTACAAAGAAGTCTCGCTTCCCATCGGTCAAAAGGGCCATGCTGAAAAAAGTGTCAAAACCAGAAATGCAGGACAGGCCATGGAGAAATGGGAGCCTTGCTACACTGATGGGCGGGATGTAAATTGCCAACAGCCACTCTGGAGAAGTGTACGGTGTGTCCTGAAACATCTAAAAAACACAGCTTAGAGAGCATAGGACACTTCCACGCATGGGGGGATAAAGTGGGAAAATTGAAAATCAGCAAGACACAAGCACCCCAAAGTTTAGGGCTGCTCTGTTGACAAGGACCTCCACTTCATTCCACCTTAAATATCCCAGGAAAGCGAAAAATGGATAAAAAAGTTGTGGTCCTTATGTACAATGGAATATCACTCAGCCATGAAATCAATGTCATAAGGCTAGTAGCAGCATGATGAGTGGATTTAGGTAAGACGATTCTAAGTGAAATAAGTCACACAGAAAAGGACACTTCTCATAAGGTGTCACTTATAGAGGGAATGTAAAAACCGTTACACTTGAACTGAATTACAAAACAGAACAGAGTCACACATGCAGAAAACACACTATGGCTGCTTAACGGGAAAGGTGAGGTGGGGTGATACATAAAACAAGAGCTTCAAATTATCTCAGATACCGTTCCATAAACCCAATATGTAATAGACAAGACCTACTCCTTGCTCAGAGAACTGGACTCAACACGCCCGATTCACCGCACAAGAATATATCTGACTAGTAATAATCTTAAAACCTATGTATTGATATCTCTCTGTTAGTGTGTCAAGTGGGTGTAAGGCGGCATAAGCACAGCCGTGAAAAGCAGCTAAACCCCATTATAAAAATAAATTACTTTTAAAAACCCATGAAACAAAGACAGGGAAAGAGAGAGAAATTCTTACACAATTTGTTCAGGGGCTGTGATGCAACCTGGACTGACCATATCTAGACCCACAGCTGGATGAGACATAAGGGTGGACACTCTTGGGGCTGAGAGGTTTGGTGAGGTTGGGTGAGCAAACGCAGACCCTTTAAAGTAATACTGCGTGCTACCCATCGCATGGGTCCCAAATCTCCAGGTTCAAGGGCAACTTCCTACATCGAAAACATGCATGAGAAACCCAGAAGATGGTACACCGTGTGATGGGGAAAGGTTTCTAAAACGCACCTCATTTCTCATCTCCTTGTGCTCGGGTTCGCCATTCCAGCTACTTTACTAGCAATCTCCCTACTTGGAGCCTCAGCACCTTTAACCTCCTGTTCCGTACAGGTTGCAATTTGTCCTGAGGATGAACGGGAAGACGGGGAACCAATGAGAGACTAGCTCTTGGTGTTGGGACAGGCACAGGTCACTCTATTTTCCCATCAGGAAGAAGAATTAACCACAGGCTCAGCCTGACCCCCGGAACCAGAACAGGGCCTGAAGCCATCCTGCGCTTTTGCGGCCAGCTCCCAAAAAAGCGACTTGTAAAATGGAGCTTCAGGGCACTGCAATTCACAAACCTGCAGAGTTATAAATGATAACTCTCGTCCACAAATATATTGAGGGAAGGCAAAGAAGAGGATTTGAAATCAAGGCAGAATTGCAGGAAACAGATTTCAGGAGGTAGATTCGAATCGCCTTTAAAGCACATGAAAAGCGGCAAAACGTTGACAATGATGCCCTTGGCCAAAAAGGGCGTATGCGTTTTTTCCTGAATATATTCAGGAAAAAACGCATACGCCCTTTTTGGCCAACCAAGCAACCTGGAAAGGCAAATCAGCGCTACAAAGAAGTCTCGCTTCCCATCGGTCAAAAGGGCCATGCTGAAAAAAGTGTCAAAACCAGAAATGCAGGACAGGCCATGGAGAAATGGGAGCCTTGCTACACTGATGGGCGGGATGTAAATTGCCAAGAGCCACTCTGGAGAAGTGTACGGTGTGTCCTGAAACATCTAAAAAACACAGCTTAGAGAGCATAGGGCACTTCCACGCATGGGGGGATAAAGTGGGAAAATTGAAAATCAGCAAGACACAAGCACCCCAAAGTTTAGGGCTGCTCTGTTGACAAGGACCTCCACTTCATTCCACCTTAAATATCCCAGGAAAGCGAAAAATGGATAAAAAAGTTGTGGTCCTTATGTACAATGGAATATCACTCAGCCATGAAATCAATGTCATAAGGCTAGTAGCAGCATGATGAGTGGATTTAGGTAAGACGATTCTAAGTGAAATAAGTCACACAGAAAAGGACACTTCTCATAAGGTGTCACTTATAGAGGGAATGTAAAAACCGTTACACTTGAACTGAATTACAAAACAGAACAGAGTCACACATGCAGAAAACACACTATGGCTGCTTAACGGGAAAGGTGAGGTGGGGTGATACATAAAACAAGAGCTTCAAATTAGCTCAGATACCGTTCCATAAACCCAATATGTAATAGACAAGACCTACTCCTTGCTCAGAGAACTGGACTCAACACGCCCGATTCACCGCACAAGAATATATCTGACTAGTAATAATCTTAAAACCTATGTATTGATATCTCTCTGTTAGTGTGTCAAGTGGGTGTAAGGCGGCATAAGCACAGCCGTGAAAAGCAGCTAAACCCCATTATAAAAATAAATTACTTTTAAAAACCCATGAAACAAAGACAGGGAAAGAGAGAGAAATTCTTACACAATTTGTTCAGGGGGTGTGATGCAACCTGGACTGACCATATCTAGACCCACAGCTGGATGAGACATAAGGGTGGACACTCTTGGGGCTGAGAGGTTTGGTGAGGTTGGGTGAGCAAACGCAGACCCTTTAAAGTAATACTGCGTGCTACCCATCGCATGGGTCCCAAATCTCCAGGTTCAAGGGCAACTTCCTACATCGAAAACATGCATGAGAAACCCAGAAGATGGTACACCGTGTGATGGGGAAAGGTTTCTAAAACGCACCTCATTTCTCATCTCCTTGTGCTCGGGTTCGCCATTCCAGCCACTTTACTAGCAATCTCCCTACTTGGATCCTCAGCACCTTTAACCTCCTGTTCCGTACAGGTTGCAATTTGTCCTGAGGATGAACGGGAAGACGGGGAACCAATGAGAGACTAGCTCTTGGTGTTGGGACAGGCACAGGTCACTCTATTTTCCCATCAGGAAGAAGAATTAACCACAGGCTCAGCCTGACCCCCGGAACCAGAACAGGGCCTGAAGCCATCCTGCGCTTTTGCGGCCAGCTCCCAAAAAAGCGACTTGTAAAATGGAGCTTCAGGGCACTGCAATTCACAAACCTGCAGAGTTATAAATGATAACTCTCGTCCACAAATATATTGAGGGAAGGCAAAGAAGAGGATTTGAAATCAAGGCAGAATTGCAGGAAACAGATTTCAGGAGGAAGATTCGAATCGCCTTTAAAGCACATGAAAAGCGGCAAAACGTTGACAATGATGCCCTTGGCCAAAAAGGGCGTATGCGTTTTTTCCTGAATATATTCAGGAAAAAACGCATACGCCCTTTTTGGCCAACCAAGCAACCTGGAAAGGCAAATCAGCGCTACAAAGAAGTCTCGCTTCCCATCGGTCAAAAGGGCCATGCTGAAAAAAGTGTCAAAACCAGAAATGCAGGACAGGCCATGGAGAAATGGGAGCCTTGCTACACTGATGGGCGGGATGTAAATTCCCAACAGCCACTCTGGAGAAGTGTACGGTGTGTCCTGAAACATCTAAAAAACACAGCTTAGAGAGCATAGGGCACTTCCACGCATGGGGGGATAAAGTGGGAAAATTGAAAATCAGCAAGACACAAGCACCCCAAAGTTTAGGGATGCTCTGTTGACAAGGACCTCCACTTCATTCCACCTTAAATATCCCAGGAAAGCGAAAAATGGATAAAAAAGTTGTGGTCCTTATGTACAATGGAATATCACTCAGCCATGAAATCAATGTCATAAGGCTAGTAGCAGCATGATGAGTGGATTTAGGTAAGACGATTCTAAGTGAAATAAGTCACACAGAAAAGGACACTTCTCATAAGGTGTCACTTATAGAGGGAATGTAAAAACCGTTACACTTGAACTGAATTACAAAACAGAACAGAGTCACACATGCAGAAAACACACTATGGCTGCTTAACGGGAAAGGTGAGGTGGGGTGATACATAAAACAAGAGCTTCAAATTAGCTCAGATACCGTTCCATAAACCCAATATGTAATAGACAAGACCTACTCCTTGCTCAGAGAACTGGACTCAACACGCCCGATTCACCGCACAAGAATATATCTGACTAGTAATAATCCTAAAACCTATGTATTGATATCTCTCTGTTAGTGTGTCAAGTGGGTGTAAAGCGGCATAAACACAGCCGTGAAAAGCAGCTAAACCCCATTATAAAAATAAAGTACTTTTAAAAACCCATGAAACAAAGACAGGGAAAGAGGGAGAAATTCTTACACAATTCGTTCAGGAGCTGTGATGCAACATGGACTGACCATATCTAGACCCACAGCTGGATGAGACATAAGGGTGGACACTCTTGGGGCTGAGAGGTTTGGTGAGGTTGGGTGAGCAAACGCAGACCCTTTAAAGTAATACTGCGTGCTACCCATCGCATGGGTCCCAAATCTCCAGGTTCAAGGGCAACTTCCTACATCGAAAACATGCATGAGAAACCCAGAAGATGGTACACCGTGTGATGGGGAAAGGTTTCTAAAACGCACCTCATTTCTCATCTCCTTGTGCTCGGGTTCGCCATTCCAGCCACTTTACTAGCAATCTCCCTACTTGGAGCCTCAGCACCTTTAACCTCCTGTTCCGTACAGGTTGCAATTTGTCCTGAGGATGAACGGGAAGACGGGGAACCAATGAGAGACTAGCTCTTGGTGTTGGGACAGGCACAGGTCACTCTATTTTCCCATCAGGAAGAAGAATTAACCACAGGCTCAGCCTGACCCCCGGAACCAGAACAGGGCCTGAAGCCATCCTGCGCTTTTGCGGCCAGCTCCCAAAAAAGCGACTTGTAAAATGGAGCTTCAGGGCACTGCAATTCACAAACCTGCAGAGTTATAAATGATAACTCTCGTCCACAAATATATTGAGGGAAGGCAAAGAAGAGGATTTGAAATCAAGGCAGGATTGCAGGAAACAGATTTCAGGAGGTAGATTCGAATCGCCTTTAAAGCACATGAAAAGCGGCAAAACGTTGACAATGATGCCCTTGGCCAAAAAGGGCGTATGCGTTTTTTCCTGAATATATTCAGGAAAAAACGCATACGCCCTTTTTGGCCAACCAAGCAACCTGGAAAGGCAAATCAGCGCTACAAAGAAGTCTCGCTTCCCATCGGTCAAAAGGGCCATGCTGAAAAAAGTGTCAAAACCAGAAATGCAGGACAGGCCATGGAGAAATGGGAGCCTTGCTACACTGATGGGCGGGATGTAAATTGCCAACAGCCACTCTGGAGAAGTGTACGGTGTGTCCTGAAACATCTAAAAAACACAGCTTAGAGAGCATAGGGCACTTCCACGCATGGGGGGATAAAGTGGGAAAATTGAAAATCAGCAAGACACAAGCACCCCAAAGTTTAGGGCTGCTCTGTTGACAAGGACCTCCACTTCATTCCACCTTAAATATCCCAGGAAAGCGAAAAATGGATAAAAAAGTTGTGGTCCTTATGTACAATGGAATATCACTCAGCCATGAAATCAATGTCATAAGGCTAGTAGCAGCATGATGAGTGGATTTAGGTAAGACGATTCTAAGTGAAATAAGTCACACAGAAAAGGACACTTCTCATAAGGTGTCACTTATAGAGGGAATGTAAAAACCGTTACACTTGAACTGAATTACAAAACAGAACAGAGTCACACATGCAGAAAACACACTATGGCTGCTTAACGGGAAAGGTGAGGTGGGGTGATACATAAAACAAGAGCTTCAAATTAGCTCAGATACCGTTCCATAAACCCAATATGTAATAGACAAGACCTACTCCTTGCTCAGAGAACTGGACTCAACACGCCCGATTCACCGCACAAGAATATATCTGACTAGTAATAATCCTAAAACCTATGTATTGATATCTCTCTGTTAGTGTGTCAAGTGGGTGTAAAGCGGCATAAACACAGCCGTGAAAAGCAGCTAAACCCCATTATAAAAATAAAGTACTTTTAAAAACCCATGAAACAAAGACAGGGAAAGAGGGAGAAATTCTTACACAATTCGTTCAGGAGCTGTGATGCAACATGGACTGACCATATCTAGACCCACAGCTGGATGAGACATAAGGGTGGACACTCTTGGGGCTGAGAGGTTTGGTGAGGTTGGGTGAGCAAACGCAGACCCTTTAAAGTAATACTGCGTGCTACCCATCGCATGGGTCCCAAATCTCCAGGTTCAAGGGCAACTTCCTACATCGAAAACATGCATGAGAAACCCAGAAGATGGTACACCGTGTGATGGGGAAAGGTTTCTAAAACGCACCTCATTTCTCATCTCCTTGTGCTCGGGTTCGCCATTCCAGCCACTTTACTAGCAATCTCCCTACTTGGAGCCTCAGCACCTTTAACCTCCTGTTCCGTACAGGTTGCAATTTGTCCTGAGGATGAACGGGAAGACGGGGAACCAATGAGAGACTAGCTCTTGGTGTTGGGACAGGCACAGGTCACTCTATTTTCCCATCAGGAAGAAGAATTAACCACAGGCTCAGCCTGACCCCCGGAACCAGAACAGGGCCTGAAGCCATCCTGCGCTTTTGCGGCCAGCTCCCAAAAAAGCGACTTGTAAAATGGAGCTTCAGGGCACTGCAATTCACAAACCTGCAGAGTTATAAATGATAACTCTCGTCCACAAATATATTGAGGGAAGGCAAAGAAGAGGATTTGAAATCAAGGCAGAATTGCAGGAAACAGATTTCAGGAGGTAGATTCGAATCGCCTTTAAAGCACATGAAAAGCGGCAAAACGTTGACAATGATGCCCTTGGCCAAAAAGGGCGTATGCGTTTTTTCCTGAATATATTCAGGAAAAAACGCATACGCCCTTTTTGGCCAACCAAGCAACCTGGAAAGGCAAATCAGCGCTACAAAGAAGTCTCGCTTCCCATCGGTCAAAAGGGCCATGCTGAAAAAAGTGTCAAAACCAGAAATGCAGGACAGGCCATGGAGAAATGGGAGCCTTGCTACACTGATGGGCGGGATGTAAATTGCCAACAGCCACTCTGGAGAAGTGTACGGTGTGTCCTGAAACATCTAAAAAACACAGCTTAGAGAGCATAGGACACTTCCACGCATGGGGGGATAAAGTGGGAAAATTGAAAATCAGCAAGACACAAGCACCCCAAAGTTTAGGGCTGCTCTGTTGACAAGGACCTCCACTTCATTCCACCTTAAATATCCCAGGAAAGCGAAAAATGGATAAAAAAGTTGTGGTCCTTATGTACAATGGAATATCACTCAGCCATGAAATCAATGTCATAAGGCTAGTAGCAGCATGATGAGTGGATTTAGGTAAGACGATTCTAAGTGAAATAAGTCACACAGAAAAGGACACTTCTCATAAGGTGTCACTTATAGAGGGAATGTAAAAACCGTTACACTTGAACTGAATTACAAAACAGAACAGAGTCACACATGCAGAAAACACACTATGGCTGCTTAACGGGAAAGGTGAGGTGGGGTGATACATAAAACAAGAGCTTCAAATTATCTCAGATACCGTTCCATAAACCCAATATGTAATAGACAAGACCTACTCCTTGCTCAGAGAACTGGACTCAACACGCCCGATTCACCGCACAAGAATATATCTGACTAGTAATAATCTTAAAACCTATGTATTGATATCTCTCTGTTAGTGTGTCAAGTGGGTGTAAGGCGGCATAAGCACAGCCGTGAAAAGCAGCTAAACCCCATTATAAAAATAAATTACTTTTAAAAACCCATGAAACAAAGACAGGGAAAGAGAGAGAAATTCTTACACAATTTGTTCAGGGGCTGTGATGCAACCTGGACTGACCATATCTAGACCCACAGCTGGATGAGACATAAGGGTGGACACTCTTGGGGCTGAGAGGTTTGGTGAGGTTGGGTGAGCAAACGCAGACCCTTTAAAGTAATACTGCGTGCTACCCATCGCATGGGTCCCAAATCTCCAGGTTCAAGGGCAACTTCCTACATCGAAAACATGCATGAGAAACCCAGAAGATGGTACACCGTGTGATGGGGAAAGGTTTCTAAAACGCACCTCATTTCTCATCTCCTTGTGCTCGGGTTCGCCATTCCAGCTACTTTACTAGCAATCTCCCTACTTGGAGCCTCAGCACCTTTAACCTCCTGTTCCGTACAGGTTGCAATTTGTCCTGAGGATGAACGGGAAGACGGGGAACCAATGAGAGACTAGCTCTTGGTGTTGGGACAGGCACAGGTCACTCTATTTTCCCATCAGGAAGAAGAATTAACCACAGGCTCAGCCTGACCCCCGGAACCAGAACAGGGCCTGAAGCCATCCTGCGCTTTTGCGGCCAGCTCCCAAAAAAGCGACTTGTAAAATGGAGCTTCAGGGCACTGCAATTCACAAACCTGCAGAGTTATAAATGATAACTCTCGTCCACAAATATATTGAGGGAAGGCAAAGAAGAGGATTTGAAATCAAGGCAGAATTGCAGGAAACAGATTTCAGGAGGTAGATTCGAATCGCCTTTAAAGCACATGAAAAGCGGCAAAACGTTGACAATGATGCCCTTGGCCAAAAAGGGCGTATGCGTTTTTTCCTGAATATATTCAGGAAAAAACGCATACGCCCTTTTTGGCCAACCAAGCAACCTGGAAAGGCAAATCAGCGCTACAAAGAAGTCTCGCTTCCCATCGGTCAAAAGGGCCATGCTGAAAAAAGTGTCAAAACCAGAAATGCAGGACAGGCCATGGAGAAATGGGAGCCTTGCTACACTGATGGGCGGGATGTAAATTGCCAAGAGCCACTCTGGAGAAGTGTACGGTGTGTCCTGAAACATCTAAAAAACACAGCTTAGAGAGCATAGGGCACTTCCACGCATGGGGGGATAAAGTGGGAAAATTGAAAATCAGCAAGACACAAGCACCCCAAAGTTTAGGGCTGCTCTGTTGACAAGGACCTCCACTTCATTCCACCTTAAATATCCCAGGAAAGCGAAAAATGGATAAAAAAGTTGTGGTCCTTATGTACAATGGAATATCACTCAGCCATGAAATCAATGTCATAAGGCTAGTAGCAGCATGATGAGTGGATTTAGGTAAGACGATTCTAAGTGAAATAAGTCACACAGAAAAGGACACTTCTCATAAGGTGTCACTTATAGAGGGAATGTAAAAACCGTTACACTTGAACTGAATTACAAAACAGAACAGAGTCACACATGCAGAAAACACACTATGGCTGCTTAACGGGAAAGGTGAGGTGGGGTGATACATAAAACAAGAGCTTCAAATTAGCTCAGATACCGTTCCATAAACCCAATATGTAATAGACAAGACCTACTCCTTGCTCAGAGAACTGGACTCAACACGCCCGATTCACCGCACAAGAATATATCTGACTAGTAATAATCTTAAAACCTATGTATTGATATCTCTCTGTTAGTGTGTCAAGTGGGTGTAAGGCGGCATAAGCACAGCCGTGAAAAGCAGCTAAACCCCATTATAAAAATAAATTACTTTTAAAAACCCATGAAACAAAGACAGGGAAAGAGAGAGAAATTCTTACACAATTTGTTCAGGGGGTGTGATGCAACCTGGACTGACCATATCTAGACCCACAGCTGGATGAGACATAAGGGTGGACACTCTTGGGGCTGAGAGGTTTGGTGAGGTTGGGTGAGCAAACGCAGACCCTTTAAAGTAATACTGCGTGCTACCCATCGCATGGGTCCCAAATCTCCAGGTTCAAGGGCAACTTCCTACATCGAAAACATGCATGAGAAACCCAGAAGATGGTACACCGTGTGATGGGGAAAGGTTTCTAAAACGCACCTCATTTCTCATCTCCTTGTGCTCGGGTTCGCCATTCCAGCCACTTTACTAGCAATCTCCCTACTTGGATCCTCAGCACCTTTAACCTCCTGTTCCGTACAGGTTGCAATTTGTCCTGAGGATGAACGGGAAGACGGGGAACCAATGAGAGACTAGCTCTTGGTGTTGGGACAGGCACAGGTCACTCTATTTTCCCATCAGGAAGAAGAATTAACCACAGGCTCAGCCTGACCCCCGGAACCAGAACAGGGCCTGAAGCCATCCTGCGCTTTTGCGGCCAGCTCCCAAAAAAGCGACTTGTAAAATGGAGCTTCAGGGCACTGCAATTCACAAACCTGCAGAGTTATAAATGATAACTCTCGTCCACAAATATATTGAGGGAAGGCAAAGAAGAGGATTTGAAATCAAGGCAGAATTGCAGGAAACAGATTTCAGGAGGAAGATTCGAATCGCCTTTAAAGCACATGAAAAGCGGCAAAACGTTGACAATGATGCCCTTGGCCAAAAAGGGCGTATGCGTTTTTTCCTGAATATATTCAGGAAAAAACGCATACGCCCTTTTTGGCCAACCAAGCAACCTGGAAAGGCAAATCAGCGCTACAAAGAAGTCTCGCTTCCCATCGGTCAAAAGGGCCATGCTGAAAAAAGTGTCAAAACCAGAAATGCAGGACAGGCCATGGAGAAATGGGAGCCTTGCTACACTGATGGGCGGGATGTAAATTCCCAACAGCCACTCTGGAGAAGTGTACGGTGTGTCCTGAAACATCTAAAAAACACAGCTTAGAGAGCATAGGGCACTTCCACGCATGGGGGGATAAAGTGGGAAAATTGAAAATCAGCAAGACACAAGCACCCCAAAGTTTAGGGATGCTCTGTTGACAAGGACCTCCACTTCATTCCACCTTAAATATCCCAGGAAAGCGAAAAATGGATAAAAAAGTTGTGGTCCTTATGTACAATGGAATATCACTCAGCCATGAAATCAATGTCATAAGGCTAGTAGCAGCATGATGAGTGGATTTAGGTAAGACGATTCTAAGTGAAATAAGTCACACAGAAAAGGACACTTCTCATAAGGTGTCACTTATAGAGGGAATGTAAAAACCGTTACACTTGAACTGAATTACAAAACAGAACAGAGTCACACATGCAGAAAACACACTATGGCTGCTTAACGGGAAAGGTGAGGTGGGGTGATACATAAAACAAGAGCTTCAAATTAGCTCAGATACCGTTCCATAAACCCAATATGTAATAGACAAGACCTACTCCTTGCTCAGAGAACTGGACTCAACACGCCCGATTCACCGCACAAGAATATATCTGACTAGTAATAATCCTAAAACCTATGTATTGATATCTCTCTGTTAGTGTGTCAAGTGGGTGTAAAGCGGCATAAACACAGCCGTGAAAAGCAGCTAAACCCCATTATAAAAATAAAGTACTTTTAAAAACCCATGAAACAAAGACAGGGAAAGAGGGAGAAATTCTTACACAATTCGTTCAGGAGCTGTGATGCAACATGGACTGACCATATCTAGACCCACAGCTGGATGAGACATAAGGGTGGACACTCTTGGGGCTGAGAGGTTTGGTGAGGTTGGGTGAGCAAACGCAGACCCTTTAAAGTAATACTGCGTGCTACCCATCGCATGGGTCCCAAATCTCCAGGTTCAAGGGCAACTTCCTACATCGAAAACATGCATGAGAAACCCAGAAGATGGTACACCGTGTGATGGGGAAAGGTTTCTAAAACGCACCTCATTTCTCATCTCCTTGTGCTCGGGTTCGCCATTCCAGCCACTTTACTAGCAATCTCCCTACTTGGAGCCTCAGCACCTTTAACCTCCTGTTCCGTACAGGTTGCAATTTGTCCTGAGGATGAACGGGAAGACGGGGAACCAATGAGAGACTAGCTCTTGGTGTTGGGACAGGCACAGGTCACTCTATTTTCCCATCAGGAAGAAGAATTAACCACAGGCTCAGCCTGACCCCCGGAACCAGAACAGGGCCTGAAGCCATCCTGCGCTTTTGCGGCCAGCTCCCAAAAAAGCGACTTGTAAAATGGAGCTTCAGGGCACTGCAATTCACAAACCTGCAGAGTTATAAATGATAACTCTCGTCCACAAATATATTGAGGGAAGGCAAAGAAGAGGATTTGAAATCAAGGCAGGATTGCAGGAAACAGATTTCAGGAGGTAGATTCGAATCGCCTTTAAAGCACATGAAAAGCGGCAAAACGTTGACAATGATGCCCTTGGCCAAAAAGGGCGTATGCGTTTTTTCCTGAATATATTCAGGAAAAAACGCATACGCCCTTTTTGGCCAACCAAGCAACCTGGAAAGGCAAATCAGCGCTACAAAGAAGTCTCGCTTCCCATCGGTCAAAAGGGCCATGCTGAAAAAAGTGTCAAAACCAGAAATGCAGGACAGGCCATGGAGAAATGGGAGCCTTGCTACACTGATGGGCGGGATGTAAATTGCCAACAGCCACTCTGGAGAAGTGTACGGTGTGTCCTGAAACATCTAAAAAACACAGCTTAGAGAGCATAGGGCACTTCCACGCATGGGGGGATAAAGTGGGAAAATTGAAAATCAGCAAGACACAAGCACCCCAAAGTTTAGGGCTGCTCTGTTGACAAGGACCTCCACTTCATTCCACCTTAAATATCCCAGGAAAGCGAAAAATGGATAAAAAAGTTGTGGTCCTTATGTACAATGGAATATCACTCAGCCATGAAATCAATGTCATAAGGCTAGTAGCAGCATGATGAGTGGATTTAGGTAAGACGATTCTAAGTGAAATAAGTCACACAGAAAAGGACACTTCTCATAAGGTGTCACTTATAGAGGGAATGTAAAAACCGTTACACTTGAACTGAATTACAAAACAGAACAGAGTCACACATGCAGAAAACACACTATGGCTGCTTAACGGGAAAGGTGAGGTGGGGTGATACATAAAACAAGAGCTTCAAATTATCTCAGATACCGTTCCATAAACCCAATATGTAATAGACAAGACCTACTCCTTGCTCAGAGAACTGGACTCAACACGCCCGATTCACCGCACAAGAATATATCTGACTAGTAATAATCCTAAAACCTATGTATTGATATCTCTCTGTTAGTGTGTCAAGTGGGTGTAAAGCGGCATAAACACAGCCGTGAAAAGCAGCTAAACCCCATTATAAAAATAAAGTACTTTTAAAAACCCATGAAACAAAGACAGGGAAAGAGGGAGAAATTCTTACACAATTCGTTCAGGAGCTGTGATGCAACATGGACTGACCATATCTAGACCCACAGCTGGATGAGACATAAGGGTGGACACTCTTGGGGCTGAGAGGTTTGGTGAGGTTGGGTGAGCAAACGCAGACCCTTTAAAGTAATACTGCGTGCTACCCATCGCATGGGTCCCAAATCTCCAGGTTCAAGGGCAACTTCCTACATCGAAAACATGCATGAGAAACCCAGAAGATGGTACACCGTGTGATGGGGAAAGGTTTCTAAAACGCACCTCATTTCTCATCTCCTTGTGCTCGGGTTCGCCATTCCAGCCACTTTACTAGCAATCTCCCTACTTGGAGCCTCAGCACCTTTAACCTCCTGTTCCGTACAGGTTGCAATTTGTCCTGAGGATGAACGGGAAGACGGGGAACCAATGAGAGACTAGCTCTTGGTGTTGGGACAGGCACAGGTCACTCTATTTTCCCATCAGGAAGAAGAATTAACCACAGGCTCAGCCTGACCCCCGGAACCAGAACAGGGCCTGAAGCCATCCTGCGCTTTTGCGGCCAGCTCCCAAAAAAGCGACTTGTAAAATGGAGCTTCAGGGCACTGCAATTCACAAACCTGCAGAGTTATAAATGATAACTCTCGTCCACAAATATATTGAGGGAAGGCAAAGAAGAGGATTTGAAATCAAGGCAGAATTGCAGGAAACAGATTTCAGGAGGTAGATTCGAATCGCCTTTAAAGCACATGAAAAGCGGCAAAACGTTGACAATGATGCCCTTGGCCAAAAAGGGCGTATGCGTTTTTTCCTGAATATATTCAGGAAAAAACGCATACGCCCTTTTTGGCCAACCAAGCAACCTGGAAAGGCAAATCAGCGCTACAAAGAAGTCTCGCTTCCCATCGGTCAAAAGGGCCATGCTGAAAAAAGTGTCAAAACCAGAAATGCAGGACAGGCCATGGAGAAATGGGAGCCTTGCTACACTGATGGGCGGGATGTAAATTGTCAAGAGCCACTCTGGAGAAGTGTACGGTGTGTCCTGAAACATCTAAAAAACACAGCTTAGAGAGCATAGGGCACTTCCACGCATGGGGGGATAAAGTGGGAAAATTGAAAATCAGCAAGACACAAGCACCCCAAAGTTTAGGGCTGCTCTGTTGACAAGGACCTCCACTTCATTCCACCTTAAATATCCCAGGAAGGCGAAAAATGGATAAAAAAGTTGTGGTCCTTATGTACAATGGAATATCACTCAGCCATGAAATCAATGTCATAAGGCTAGTAGCAGCATGATGAGTGGATTTAGGTAAGACGATTCTAAGTGAAATAAGTCACACAGAAAAGGACACTTCTCATAAGGTGTCACTTATAGAGGGAATGTAAAAACCGTTACACTTGAACTGAATTACAAAACAGAACAGAGTCACACATGCAGAAAACACACTATGGCTGCTTAACGGGAAAGGTGAGGTGGGGTGATACATAAAACAAGAGCTTCAAATTAGCTCAGATACCGTTCCATAAACCCAATATGTAATAGACAAGACCTACTCCTTGCTCAGAGAACTGGACTCAACACGCCCGATTCACCGCACAAGAATATATCTGACTAGTAATAATCTTAAAACCTATGTATTGATATCTCTCTGTTAGTGTGTCAAGTGGGTGTAAGGCGGCATAAGCACAGCCGTGAAAAGCAGCTAAACCCCATTATAAAAATAAATTACTTTTAAAAACCCATGAAACAAAGACAGGGAAAGAGAGAGAAATTCTTACACAATTTGTTCAGGGGGTGTGATGCAACCTGGACTGACCATATCTAGACCCACAGCTGGATGAGACATAAGGGTGGACACTCTTGGGGCTGAGAGGTTTGGTGAGGTTGGGTGAGCAAACGCAGACCCTTTAAAGTAATACTGCGTGCTACCCATCGCATGGGTCCCAAATCTCCAGGTTCAAGGGCAACTTCCTACATCGAAAACATGCATGAGAAACCCAGAAGATGGTACACCGTGTGATGGGGAAAGGTTTCTAAAACGCACCTCATTTCTCATCTCCTTGTGCTCGGGTTCGCCATTCCAGCCACTTTACTAGCAATCTCCCTACTTGGATCCTCAGCACCTTTAACCTCCTGTTCCGTACAGGTTGCAATTTGTCCTGAGGATGAACGGGAAGACGGGGAACCAATGAGAGACTAGCTCTTGGTGTTGGGACAGGCACAGGTCACTCTATTTTCCCATCAGGAAGAAGAATTAACCACAGGCTCAGCCTGACCCCCGGAACCAGAACAGGGCCTGAAGCCATCCTGCGCTTTTGCGGCCAGCTCCCAAAAAAGCGACTTGTAAAATGGAGCTTCAGGGCACTGCAATTCACAAACCTGCAGAGTTATAAATGATAACTCTCGTCCACAAATATATTGAGGGAAGGCAAAGAAGAGGATTTGAAATCAAGGCAGAATTGCAGGAAACAGATTTCAGGAGGAAGATTCGAATCGCCTTTAAAGCACATGAAAAGCGGCAAAACGTTGACAATGATGCCCTTGGCCAAAAAGGGCGTATGCGTTTTTTCCTGAATATATTCAGGAAAAAACGCATACGCCCTTTTTGGCCAACCAAGCAACATGGAAAGGCAAATCAGCGCTACAAAGAAGTCTCGCTTCCCATCGGTCAAAAGGGCCATGCTGAAAAAAGTGTCAAAACCAGAAATGCAGGACAGGCCATGGAGAAATGGGAGCCTTGCTACACTGATGGGCGGGATGTAAATTCCCAACAGCCACTCTGGAGAAGTGTACGGTGTGTCCTGAAACATCTAAAAAACACAGCTTAGAGAGCATAGGGCACTTCCACGCATGGGGGGATAAAGTGGGAAAATTGAAAATCAGCAAGACACAAGCACCCCAAAGTTTAGGGATGCTCTGTTGACAAGGACCTCCACTTCATTCCACCTTAAATATCCCAGGAAAGCGAAAAATGGATAAAAAAGTTGTGGTCCTTATGTACAATGGAATATCACTCAGCCATGAAATCAATGTCATAAGGCTAGTAGCAGCATGATGAGTGGATTTAGGTAAGACGATTCTAAGTGAAATAAGTCACACAGAAAAGGACACTTCTCATAAGGTGTCACTTATAGAGGGAATGTAAAAACCGTTACACTTGAACTGAATTACAAAACAGAACAGAGTCACACATGCAGAAAACACACTATGGCTGCTTAACGGGAAAGGTGAGGTGGGGTGATACATAAAACAAGAGCTTCAAATTAGCTCAGATACCGTTCCATAAACCCAATATGTAATAGACAAGACCTACTCCTTGCTCAGAGAACTGGACTCAACACGCCCGATTCACCGCACAAGAATATATCTGACTAGTAATAATCCTAAAACCTATGTATTGATATCTCTCTGTTAGTGTGTCAAGTGGGTGTAAAGCGGCATAAACACAGCCGTGAAAAGCAGCTAAACCCCATTATAAAAATAAAGTACTTTTAAAAACCCATGAAACAAAGACAGGGAAAGAGGGAGAAATTCTTACACAATTCGTTCAGGAGCTGTGATGCAACATGGACTGACCATATCTAGACCCACAGCTGGATGAGACATAAGGGTGGACACTCTTGGGGCTGAGAGGTTTGGTGAGGTTGGGTGAGCAAACGCAGACCCTTTAAAGTAATACTGCGTGCTACCCATCGCATGGGTCCCAAATCTCCAGGTTCAAGGGCAACTTCCTACATCGAAAACATGCATGAGAAACCCAGAAGATGGTACACCGTGTGATGGGGAAAGGTTTCTAAAACGCACCTCATTTCTCATCTCCTTGTGCTCGGGTTCGCCATTCCAGCCACTTTACTAGCAATCTCCCTACTTGGAGCCTCAGCACCTTTAACCTCCTGTTCCGTACAGGTTGCAATTTGTCCTGAGGATGAACGGGAAGACGGGGAACCAATGAGAGACTAGCTCTTGGTGTTGGGACAGGCACAGGTCACTCTATTTTCCCATCAGGAAGAAGAATTAACCACAGGCTCAGCCTGACCCCCGGAACCAGAACAGGGCCTGAAGCCATCCTGCGCTTTTGCGGCCAGCTCCCAAAAAAGCGACTTGTAAAATGGAGCTTCAGGGCACTGCAATTCACAAACCTGCAGAGTTATAAATGATAACTCTCGTCCACAAATATATTGAGGGAAGGCAAAGAAGAGGATTTGAAATCAAGGCAGGATTGCAGGAAACAGATTTCAGGAGGTAGATTCGAATCGCCTTTAAAGCACATGAAAAGCGGCAAAACGTTGACAATGATGCCCTTGGCCAAAAAGGGCGTATGCGTTTTTTCCTGAATATATTCAGGAAAAAACGCATACGCCCTTTTTGGCCAACCAAGCAACCTGGAAAGGCAAATCAGCGCTACAAAGAAGTCTCGCTTCCCATCGGTCAAAAGGGCCATGCTGAAAAAAGTGTCAAAACCAGAAATGCAGGACAGGCCATGGAGAAATGGGAGCCTTGCTACACTGATGGGCGGGATGTAAATTGCCAACAGCCACTCTGGAGAAGTGTACGGTGTGTCCTGAAACATCTAAAAAACACAGCTTAGAGAGCATAGGGCACTTCCACGCATGGGGGGATAAAGTGGGAAAATTGAAAATCAGCAAGACACAAGCACCCCAAAGTTTAGGGCTGCTCTGTTGACAAGGACCTCCACTTCATTCCACCTTAAATATCCCAGGAAAGCGAAAAATGGATAAAAAAGTTGTGGTCCTTATGTACAATGGAATATCACTCAGCCATGAAATCAATGTCATAAGGCTAGTAGCAGCATGATGAGTGGATTTAGGTAAGACGATTCTAAGTGAAATAAGTCACACAGAAAAGGACACTTCTCATAAGGTGTCACTTATAGAGGGAATGTAAAAACCGTTACACTTGAACTGAATTACAAAACAGAACAGAGTCACACATGCAGAAAACACACTATGGCTGCTTAACGGGAAAGGTGAGGTGGGGTGATACATAAAACAAGAGCTTCAAATTAGCTCAGATACCGTTCCATAAACCCAATATGTAATAGACAAGACCTACTCCTTGCTCAGAGAACTGGACTCAACACGCCCGATTCACCGCACAAGAATATATCTGACTAGTAATAATCCTAAAACCTATGTATTGATATCTCTCTGTTAGTGTGTCAAGTGGGTGTAAAGCGGCATAAACACAGCCGTGAAAAGCAGCTAAACCCCATTATAAAAATAAAGTACTTTTAAAAACCCATGAAACAAAGACAGGGAAAGAGGGAGAAATTCTTACACAATTCGTTCAGGAGCTGTGATGCAACATGGACTGACCATATCTAGACCCACAGCTGGATGAGACATAAGGGTGGACACTCTTGGGGCTGAGAGGTTTGGTGAGGTTGGGTGAGCAAACGCAGACCCTTTAAAGTAATACTGCGTGCTACCCATCGCATGGGTCCCAAATCTCCAGGTTCAAGGGCAACTTCCTACATCGAAAACATGCATGAGAAACCCAGAAGATGGTACACCGTGTGATGGGGAAAGGTTTCTAAAACGCACCTCATTTCTCATCTCCTTGTGCTCGGGTTCGCCATTCCAGCCACTTTACTAGCAATCTCCCTACTTGGAGCCTCAGCACCTTTAACCTCCTGTTCCGTACAGGTTGCAATTTGTCCTGAGGATGAACGGGAAGACGGGGAACCAATGAGAGACTAGCTCTTGGTGTTGGGACAGGCACAGGTCACTCTATTTTCCCATCAGGAAGAAGAATTAACCACAGGCTCAGCCTGACCCCCGGAACCAGAACAGGGCCTGAAGCCATCCTGCGCTTTTGCGGCCAGCTCCCAAAAAAGCGACTTGTAAAATGGAGCTTCAGGGCACTGCAATTCACAAACCTGCAGAGTTATAAATGATAACTCTCGTCCACAAATATATTGAGGGAAGGCAAAGAAGAGGATTTGAAATCAAGGCAGAATTGCAGGAAACAGATTTCAGGAGGTAGATTCGAATCGCCTTTAAAGCACATGAAAAGCGGCAAAACGTTGACAATGATGCCCTTGGCCAAAAAGGGCGTATGCGTTTTTTCCTGAATATATTCAGGAAAAAACGCATACGCCCTTTTTGGCCAACCAAGCAACCTGGAAAGGCAAATCAGCGCTACAAAGAAGTCTCGCTTCCCATCGGTCAAAAGGGCCATGCTGAAAAAAGTGTCAAAACCAGAAATGCAGGACAGGCCATGGAGAAATGGGAGCCTTGCTACACTGATGGGCGGGATGTAAATTGCCAACAGCCACTCTGGAGAAGTGTACGGTGTGTCCTGAAACATCTAAAAAACACAGCTTAGAGAGCATAGGACACTTCCACGCATGGGGGGATAAAGTGGGAAAATTGAAAATCAGCAAGACACAAGCACCCCAAAGTTTAGGGCTGCTCTGTTGACAAGGACCTCCACTTCATTCCACCTTAAATATCCCAGGAAAGCGAAAAATGGATAAAAAAGTTGTGGTCCTTATGTACAATGGAATATCACTCAGCCATGAAATCAATGTCATAAGGCTAGTAGCAGCATGATGAGTGGATTTAGGTAAGACGATTCTAAGTGAAATAAGTCACACAGAAAAGGACACTTCTCATAAGGTGTCACTTATAGAGGGAATGTAAAAACCGTTACACTTGAACTGAATTACAAAACAGAACAGAGTCACACATGCAGAAAACACACTATGGCTGCTTAACGGGAAAGGTGAGGTGGGGTGATACATAAAACAAGAGCTTCAAATTATCTCAGATACCGTTCCATAAACCCAATATGTAATAGACAAGACCTACTCCTTGCTCAGAGAACTGGACTCAACACGCCCGATTCACCGCACAAGAATATATCTGACTAGTAATAATCTTAAAACCTATGTATTGATATCTCTCTGTTAGTGTGTCAAGTGGGTGTAAGGCGGCATAAGCACAGCCGTGAAAAGCAGCTAAACCCCATTATAAAAATAAATTACTTTTAAAAACCCATGAAACAAAGACAGGGAAAGAGAGAGAAATTCTTACACAATTTGTTCAGGGGCTGTGATGCAACCTGGACTGACCATATCTAGACCCACAGCTGGATGAGACATAAGGGTGGACACTCTTGGGGCTGAGAGGTTTGGTGAGGTTGGGTGAGCAAACGCAGACCCTTTAAAGTAATACTGCGTGCTACCCATCGCATGGGTCCCAAATCTCCAGGTTCAAGGGCAACTTCCTACATCGAAAACATGCATGAGAAACCCAGAAGATGGTACACCGTGTGATGGGGAAAGGTTTCTAAAACGCACCTCATTTCTCATCTCCTTGTGCTCGGGTTCGCCATTCCAGCTACTTTACTAGCAATCTCCCTACTTGGAGCCTCAGCACCTTTAACCTCCTGTTCCGTACAGGTTGCAATTTGTCCTGAGGATGAACGGGAAGACGGGGAACCAATGAGAGACTAGCTCTTGGTGTTGGGACAGGCACAGGTCACTCTATTTTCCCATCAGGAAGAAGAATTAACCACAGGCTCAGCCTGACCCCCGGAACCAGAACAGGGCCTGAAGCCATCCTGCGCTTTTGCGGCCAGCTCCCAAAAAAGCGACTTGTAAAATGGAGCTTCAGGGCACTGCAATTCACAAACCTGCAGAGTTATAAATGATAACTCTCGTCCACAAATATATTGAGGGAAGGCAAAGAAGAGGATTTGAAATCAAGGCAGAATTGCAGGAAACAGATTTCAGGAGGTAGATTCGAATCGCCTTTAAAGCACATGAAAAGCGGCAAAACGTTGACAATGATGCCCTTGGCCAAAAAGGGCGTATGCGTTTTTTCCTGAATATATTCAGGAAAAAACGCATACGCCCTTTTTGGCCAACCAAGCAACCTGGAAAGGCAAATCAGCGCTACAAAGAAGTCTCGCTTCCCATCGGTCAAAAGGGCCATGCTGAAAAAAGTGTCAAAACCAGAAATGCAGGACAGGCCATGGAGAAATGGGAGCCTTGCTACACTGATGGGCGGGATGTAAATTGCCAAGAGCCACTCTGGAGAAGTGTACGGTGTGTCCTGAAACATCTAAAAAACACAGCTTAGAGAGCATAGGGCACTTCCACGCATGGGGGGATAAAGTGGGAAAATTGAAAATCAGCAAGACACAAGCACCCCAAAGTTTAGGGCTGCTCTGTTGACAAGGACCTCCACTTCATTCCACCTTAAATATCCCAGGAAAGCGAAAAATGGATAAAAAAGTTGTGGTCCTTATGTACAATGGAATATCACTCAGCCATGAAATCAATGTCATAAGGCTAGTAGCAGCATGATGAGTGGATTTAGGTAAGACGATTCTAAGTGAAATAAGTCACACAGAAAAGGACACTTCTCATAAGGTGTCACTTATAGAGGGAATGTAAAAACCGTTACACTTGAACTGAATTACAAAACAGAACAGAGTCACACATGCAGAAAACACACTATGGCTGCTTAACGGGAAAGGTGAGGTGGGGTGATACATAAAACAAGAGCTTCAAATTAGCTCAGATACCGTTCCATAAACCCAATATGTAATAGACAAGACCTACTCCTTGCTCAGAGAACTGGACTCAACACGCCCGATTCACCGCACAAGAATATATCTGACTAGTAATAATCTTAAAACCTATGTATTGATATCTCTCTGTTAGTGTGTCAAGTGGGTGTAAGGCGGCATAAACACAGCCGTGAAAAGCAGCTAAACCCCATTATAAAAATAAATTACTTTTAAAAACCCATGAAACAAAGACAGGGAAAGAGAGAGAAATTCTTACACAATTTGTTCAGGGGGTGTGATGCAACCTGGACTGACCATATCTAGACCCACAGCTGGATGAGACATAAGGGTGGACACTCTTGGGGCTGAGAGGTTTGGTGAGGTTGGGTGAGCAAACGCAGACCCTTTAAAGTAATACTGCGTGCTACCCATCGCATGGGTCCCAAATCTCCAGGTTCAAGGGCAACTTCCTACATCGAAAACATGCATGAGAAACCCAGAAGATGGTACACCGTGTGATGGGGAAAGGTTTCTAAAACGCACCTCATTTCTCATCTCCTTGTGCTCGGGTTCGCCATTCCAGCCACTTTACTAGCAATCTCCCTACTTGGATCCTCAGCACCTTTAACCTCCTGTTCCGTACAGGTTGCAATTTGTCCTGAGGATGAACGGGAAGACGGGGAACCAATGAGAGACTAGCTCTTGGTGTTGGGACAGGCACAGGTCACTCTATTTTCCCATCAGGAAGAAGAATTAACCACAGGCTCAGCCTGACCCCCGGAACCAGAACAGGGCCTGAAGCCATCCTGCGCTTTTGCGGCCAGCTCCCAAAAAAGCGACTTGTAAAATGGAGCTTCAGGGCACTGCAATTCACAAACCTGCAGAGTTATAAATGATAACTCTCGTCCACAAATATATTGAGGGAAGGCAAAGAAGAGGATTTGAAATCAAGGCAGAATTGCAGGAAACAGATTTCAGGAGGAAGATTCGAATCGCCTTTAAAGCACATGAAAAGCGGCAAAACGTTGACAATGATGCCCTTGGCCAAAAAGGGCGTATGCGTTTTTTCCTGAATATATTCAGGAAAAAACGCATACGCCCTTTTTGGCCAACCAAGCAACCTGGAAAGGCAAATCAGCGCTACAAAGAAGTCTCGCTTCCCATCGGTCAAAAGGGCCATGCTGAAAAAAGTGTCAAAACCAGAAATGCAGGACAGGCCATGGAGAAATGGGAGCCTTGCTACACTGATGGGCGGGATGTAAATTCCCAACAGCCACTCTGGAGAAGTGTACGGTGTGTCCTGAAACATCTAAAAAACACAGCTTAGAGAGCATAGGGCACTTCCACGCATGGGGGGATAAAGTGGGAAAATTGAAAATCAGCAAGACACAAGCACCCCAAAGTTTAGGGATGCTCTGTTGACAAGGACCTCCACTTCATTCCACCTTAAATATCCCAGGAAAGCGAAAAATGGATAAAAAAGTTGTGGTCCTTATGTACAATGGAATATCACTCAGCCATGAAATCAATGTCATAAGGCTAGTAGCAGCATGATGAGTGGATTTAGGTAAGACGATTCTAAGTGAAATAAGTCACACAGAAAAGGACACTTCTCATAAGGTGTCACTTATAGAGGGAATGTAAAAACCGTTACACTTGAACTGAATTACAAAACAGAACAGAGTCACACATGCAGAAAACACACTATGGCTGCTTAACGGGAAAGGTGAGGTGGGGTGATACATAAAACAAGAGCTTCAAATTAGCTCAGATACCGTTCCATAAACCCAATATGTAATAGACAAGACCTACTCCTTGCTCAGAGAACTGGACTCAACACGCCCGATTCACCGCACAAGAATATATCTGACTAGTAATAATCCTAAAACCTATGTATTGATATCTCTCTGTTAGTGTGTCAAGTGGGTGTAAAGCGGCATAAACACAGCCGTGAAAAGCAGCTAAACCCCATTATAAAAATAAAGTACTTTTAAAAACCCATGAAACAAAGACAGGGAAAGAGGGAGAAATTCTTACACAATTCGTTCAGGAGCTGTGATGCAACATGGACTGACCATATCTAGACCCACAGCTGGATGAGACATAAGGGTGGACACTCTTGGGGCTGAGAGGTTTGGTGAGGTTGGGTGAGCAAACGCAGACCCTTTAAAGTAATACTGCGTGCTACCCATCGCATGGGTCCCAAATCTCCAGGTTCAAGGGCAACTTCCTACATCGAAAACATGCATGAGAAACCCAGAAGATGGTACACCGTGTGATGGGGAAAGGTTTCTAAAACGCACCTCATTTCTCATCTCCTTGTGCTCGGGTTCGCCATTCCAGCCACTTTACTAGCAATCTCCCTACTTGGAGCCTCAGCACCTTTAACCTCCTGTTCCGTACAGGTTGCAATTTGTCCTGAGGATGAACGGGAAGACGGGGAACCAATGAGAGACTAGCTCTTGGTGTTGGGACAGGCACAGGTCACTCTATTTTCCCATCAGGAAGAAGAATTAACCACAGGCTCAGCCTGACCCCCGGAACCAGAACAGGGCCTGAAGCCATCCTGCGCTTTTGCGGCCAGCTCCCAAAAAAGCGACTTGTAAAATGGAGCTTCAGGGCACTGCAATTCACAAACCTGCAGAGTTATAAATGATAACTCTCGTCCACAAATATATTGAGGGAAGGCAAAGAAGAGGATTTGAAATCAAGGCAGGATTGCAGGAAACAGATTTCAGGAGGTAGATTCGAATCGCCTTTAAAGCACATGAAAAGCGGCAAAACGTTGACAATGATGCCCTTGGCCAAAAAGGGCGTATGCGTTTTTTCCTGAATATATTCAGGAAAAAACGCATACGCCCTTTTTGGCCAACCAAGCAACCTGGAAAGGCAAATCAGCGCTACAAAGAAGTCTCGCTTCCCATCGGTCAAAAGGGCCATGCTGAAAAAAGTGTCAAAACCAGAAATGCAGGACAGGCCATGGAGAAATGGGAGCCTTGCTACACTGATGGGCGGGATGTAAATTGCCAACAGCCACTCTGGAGAAGTGTACGGTGTGTCCTGAAACATCTAAAAAACACAGCTTAGAGAGCATAGGGCACTTCCACGCATGGGGGGATAAAGTGGGAAAATTGAAAATCAGCAAGACACAAGCACCCCAAAGTTTAGGGCTGCTCTGTTGACAAGGACCTCCACTTCATTCCACCTTAAATATCCCAGGAAAGCGAAAAATGGATAAAAAAGTTGTGGTCCTTATGTACAATGGAATATCACTCAGCCATGAAATCAATGTCATAAGGCTAGTAGCAGCATGATGAGTGGATTTAGGTAAGACGATTCTAAGTGAAATAAGTCACACAGAAAAGGACACTTCTCATAAGGTGTCACTTATAGAGGGAATGTAAAAACCGTTACACTTGAACTGAATTACAAAACAGAACAGAGTCACACATGCAGAAAACACACTATGGCTGCTTAACGGGAAAGGTGAGGTGGGGTGATACATAAAACAAGAGCTTCAAATTATCTCAGATACCGTTCCATAAACCCAATATGTAATAGACAAGACCTACTCCTTGCTCAGAGAACTGGACTCAACACGCCCGATTCACCGCACAAGAATATATCTGACTAGTAATAATCTTAAAACCTATGTATTGATATCTCTCTGTTAGTGTGTCAAGTGGGTGTAAGGCGGCATAAGCACAGCCGTGAAAAGCAGCTAAACCCCATTATAAAAATAAATTACTTTTAAAAACCCATGAAACAAAGACAGGGAAAGAGAGAGAAATTCTTACACAATTTGTTCAGGGGCTGTGATGCAACCTGGACTGACCATATCTAGACCCACAGCTGGATGAGACATAAGGGTGGACACTCTTGGGGCTGAGAGGTTTGGTGAGGTTGGGTGAGCAAACGCAGACCCTTTAAAGTAATACTGCGTGCTACCCATCGCATGGGTCCCAAATCTCCAGGTTCAAGGGCAACTTCCTACATCGAAAACATGCATGAGAAACCCAGAAGATGGTACACCGTGTGATGGGGAAAGGTTTCTAAAACGCACCTCATTTCTCATCTCCTTGTGCTCGGGTTCGCCATTCCAGCTACTTTACTAGCAATCTCCCTACTTGGAGCCTCAGCACCTTTAACCTCCTGTTCCGTACAGGTTGCAATTTGTCCTGAGGATGAACGGGAAGACGGGGAACCAATGAGAGACTAGCTCTTGGTGTTGGGACAGGCACAGGTCACTCTATTTTCCCATCAGGAAGAAGAATTAACCACAGGCTCAGCCTGACCCCCGGAACCAGAACAGGGCCTGAAGCCATCCTGCGCTTTTGCGGCCAGCTCCCAAAAAAGCGACTTGTAAAATGGAGCTTCAGGGCACTGCAATTCACAAACCTGCAGAGTTATAAATGATAACTCTCGTCCACAAATATATTGAGGGAAGGCAAAGAAGAGGATTTGAAATCAAGGCAGAATTGCAGGAAACAGATTTCAGGAGGTAGATTCGAATCGCCTTTAAAGCACATGAAAAGCGGCAAAACGTTGACAATGATGCCCTTGGCCAAAAAGGGCGTATGCGTTTTTTCCTGAATATATTCAGGAAAAAACGCATACGCCCTTTTTGGCCAACCAAGCAACCTGGAAAGGCAAATCAGCGCTACAAAGAAGTCTCGCTTCCCATCGGTCAAAAGGGCCATGCTGAAAAAAGTGTCAAAACCAGAAATGCAGGACAGGCCATGGAGAAATGGGAGCCTTGCTACACTGATGGGCGGGATGTAAATTGCCAAGAGCCACTCTGGAGAAATGTACGGTGTGTCCTGAAACATCTAAAAAACACAGCTTAGAGAGCATAGGGCACTTCCACGCATGGGGGGATAAAGTGGGAAAATTGAAAATCAGCAAGACACAAGCACCCCAAAGTTTAGGGCTGCTCTGTTGACAAGGACCTCCACTTCATTCCACCTTAAATATCCCAGGAAAGCGAAAAATGGATAAAAAAGTTGTGGTCCTTATGTACAATGGAATATCACTCAGCCATGAAATCAATGTCATAAGGCTAGTAGCAGCATGATGAGTGGATTTAGGTAAGACGATTCTAAGTGAAATAAGTCACACAGAAAAGGACACTTCTCATAAGGTGTCACTTATAGAGGGAATGTAAAAACCGTTACACTTGAACTGAATTACAAAACAGAACAGAGTCACACATGCAGAAAACACACTATGGCTGCTTAACGGGAAAGGTGAGGTGGGGTGATACATAAAACAAGAGCTTCAAATTAGCTCAGATACCGTTCCATAAACCCAATATGTAATAGACAAGACCTACTCCTTGCTCAGAGAACTGGACTCAACACGCCCGATTCACCGCACAAGAATATATCTGACTAGTAATAATCTTAAAACCTATGTATTGATATCTCTCTGTTAGTGTGTCAAGTGGGTGTAAGGCAGCATAAGCACAGCCGTGAAAAGCAGCTAAACCCCATTATAAAAATAAATTACTTTTAAAAACCCATGAAACAAAGACAGGGAAAGAGAGAGAAATTCTTACACAATTTGTTCAGGGGGTGTGATGCAACCTGGACTGACCATATCTAGACCCACAGCTGGATGAGACATAAGGGTGGACACTCTTGGGGCTGAGAGGTTTGGTGAGGTTGGGTGAGCAAACGCAGACCCTTTAAAGTAATACTGCGTGCTACCCATCGCATGGGTCCCAAATCTCCAGGTTCAAGGGCAACTTCCTACATCGAAAACATGCATGAGAAACCCAGAAGATGGTACACCGTGTGATGGGGAAAGGTTTCTAAAACGCACCTCATTTCTCATCTCCTTGTGCTCGGGTTCGCCATTCCAGCCACTTTACTAGCAATCTCCCTACTTGGATCCTCAGCACCTTTAACCTCCTGTTCCGTACAGGTTGCAATTTGTCCTGAGGATGAACGGGAAGACGGGGAACCAATGAGAGACTAGCTCTTGGTGTTGGGACAGGCACAGGTCACTCTATTTTCCCATCAGGAAGAAGAATTAACCACAGGCTCAGCCTGACCCCCGGAACCAGAACAGGGCCTGAAGCCATCCTGCGCTTTTGCGGCCAGCTCCCAAAAAAGCGACTTGTAAAATGGAGCTTCAGGGCACTGCAATTCACAAACCTGCAGAGTTATAAATGATAACTCTCGTCCACAAATATATTGAGGGAAGGCAAAGAAGAGGATTTGAAATCAAGGCAGAATTGCAGGAAACAGATTTCAGGAGGAAGATTCGAATCGCCTTTAAAGCACATGAAAAGCGGCAAAACGTTGACAATGATGCCCTTGGCCAAAAAGGGCGTATGCGTTTTTTCCTGAATATATTCAGGAAAAAACGCATACGCCCTTTTTGGCCAACCAAGCAACCTGGAAAGGCAAATCAGCGCTACAAAGAAGTCTCGCTTCCCATCGGTCAAAAGGGCCATGCTGAAAAAAGTGTCAAAACCAGAAATGCAGGACAGGCCATGGAGAAATGGGAGCCTTGCTACACTGATGGGCGGGATGTAAATTCCCAACAGCCACTCTGGAGAAGTGTACGGTGTGTCCTGAAACATCTAAAAAACACAGCTTAGAGAGCATAGGGCACTTCCACGCATGGGGGGATAAAGTGGGAAAATTGAAAATCAGCAAGACACAAGCACCCCAAAGTTTAGGGATGCTCTGTTGACAAGGACCTCCACTTCATTCCACCTTAAATATCCCAGGAAAGCGAAAAATGGATAAAAAAGTTGTGGTCCTTATGTACAATGGAATATCACTCAGCCATGAAATCAATGTCATAAGGCTAGTAGCAGCATGATGAGTGGATTTAGGTAAGACGATTCTAAGTGAAATAAGTCACACAGAAAAGGACACTTCTCATAAGGTGTCACTTATAGAGGGAATGTAAAAACCGTTACACTTGAACTGAATTACAAAACAGAACAGAGTCACACATGCAGAAAACACACTATGGCTGCTTAACGGGAAAGGTGAGGTGGGGTGATACATAAAACAAGAGCTTCAAATTAGCTCAGATACCGTTCCATAAACCCAATATGTAATAGACAAGACCTACTCCTTGCTCAGAGAACTGGACTCAACACGCCCGATTCACCGCACAAGAATATATCTGACTAGTAATAATCCTAAAACCTATGTATTGATATCTCTCTGTTAGTGTGTCAAGTGGGTGTAAAGCGGCATAAACACAGCCGTGAAAAGCAGCTAAACCCCATTATAAAAATAAAGTACTTTTAAAAACCCATGAAACAAAGACAGGGAAAGAGGGAGAAATTCTTACACAATTCGTTCAGGAGCTGTGATGCAACATGGACTGACCATATCTAGACCCACAGCTGGATGAGACATAAGGGTGGACACTCTTGGGGCTGAGAGGTTTGGTGAGGTTGGGTGAGCAAACGCAGACCCTTTAAAGTAATACTGCGTGCTACCCATCGCATGGGTCCCAAATCTCCAGGTTCAAGGGCAACTTCCTACATCGAAAACATGCATGAGAAACCCAGAAGATGGTACACCGTGTGATGGGGAAAGGTTTCTAAAACGCACCTCATTTCTCATCTCCTTGTGCTCGGGTTCGCCATTCCAGCCACTTTACTAGCAATCTCCCTACTTGGAGCCTCAGCACCTTTAACCTCCTGTTCCGTACAGGTTGCAATTTGTCCTGAGGATGAACGGGAAGACGGGGAACCAATGAGAGACTAGCTCTTGGTGTTGGGACAGGCACAGGTCACTCTATTTTCCCATCAGGAAGAAGAATTAACCACAGGCTCAGCCTGACCCCCGGAACCAGAACAGGGCCTGAAGCCATCCTGCGCTTTTGCGGCCAGCTCCCAAAAAAGCGACTTGTAAAATGGAGCTTCAGGGCACTGCAATTCACAAACCTGCAGAGTTATAAATGATAACTCTCGTCCACAAATATATTGAGGGAAGGCAAAGAAGAGGATTTGAAATCAAGGCAGGATTGCAGGAAACAGATTTCAGGAGGTAGATTCGAATCGCCTTTAAAGCACATGAAAAGCGGCAAAACGTTGACAATGATGCCCTTGGCCAAAAAGGGCGTATGCGTTTTTTCCTGAATATATTCAGGAAAAAACGCATACGCCCTTTTTGGCCAACCAAGCAACCTGGAAAGGCAAATCAGCGCTACAAAGAAGTCTCGCTTCCCATCGGTCAAAAGGGCCATGCTGAAAAAAGTGTCAAAACCAGAAATGCAGGACAGGCCATGGAGAAATGGGAGCCTTGCTACACTGATGGGCGGGATGTAAATTGCCAACAGCCACTCTGGAGAAGTGTACGGTGTGTCCTGAAACATCTAAAAAACACAGCTTAGAGAGCATAGGGCACTTCCACGCATGGGGGGATAAAGTGGGAAAATTGAAAATCAGCAAGACACAAGCACCCCAAAGTTTAGGGCTGCTCTGTTGACAAGGACCTCCACTTCATTCCACCTTAAATATCCCAGGAAAGCGAAAAATGGATAAAAAAGTTGTGGTCCTTATGTACAATGGAATATCACTCAGCCATGAAATCAATGTCATAAGGCTAGTAGCAGCATGATGAGTGGATTTAGGTAAGACGATTCTAAGTGAAATAAGTCACACAGAAAAGGACACTTCTCATAAGGTGTCACTTATAGAGGGAATGTAAAAACCGTTACACTTGAACTGAATTACAAAACAGAACAGAGTCACACATGCAGAAAACACACTATGGCTGCTTAACGGGAAAGGTGAGGTGGGGTGATACATAAAACAAGAGCTTCAAATTAGCTCAGATACCGTTCCATAAACCCAATATGTAATAGACAAGACCTACTCCTTGCTCAGAGAACTGGACTCAACACGCCCGATTCACCGCACAAGAATATATCTGACTAGTAATAATCCTAAAACCTATGTATTGATATCTCTCTGTTAGTGTGTCAAGTGGGTGTAAAGCGGCATAAACACAGCCGTGAAAAGCAGCTAAACCCCATTATAAAAATAAAGTACTTTTAAAAACCCATGAAACAAAGACAGGGAAAGAGGGAGAAATTCTTACACAATTCGTTCAGGAGCTGTGATGCAACATGGACTGACCATATCTAGACCCACAGCTGGATGAGACATAAGGGTGGACACTCTTGGGGCTGAGAGGTTTGGTGAGGTTGGGTGAGCAAACGCAGACCCTTTAAAGTAATACTGCGTGCTACCCATCGCATGGGTCCCAAATCTCCAGGTTCAAGGGCAACTTCCTACATCGAAAACATGCATGAGAAACCCAGAAGATGGTACACCGTGTGATGGGGAAAGGTTTCTAAAACGCACCTCATTTCTCATCTCCTTGTGCTCGGGTTCGCCATTCCAGCCACTTTACTAGCAATCTCCCTACTTGGAGCCTCAGCACCTTTAACCTCCTGTTCCGTACAGGTTGCAATTTGTCCTGAGGATGAACGGGAAGACGGGGAACCAATGAGAGACTAGCTCTTGGTGTTGGGACAGGCACAGGTCACTCTATTTTCCCATCAGGAAGAAGAATTAACCACAGGCTCAGCCTGACCCCCGGAACCAGAACAGGGCCTGAAGCCATCCTGCGCTTTTGCGGCCAGCTCCCAAAAAAGCGACTTGTAAAATGGAGCTTCAGGGCACTGCAATTCACAAACCTGCAGAGTTATAAATGATAACTCTCGTCCACAAATATATTGAGGGAAGGCAAAGAAGAGGATTTGAAATCAAGGCAGAATTGCAGGAAACAGATTTCAGGAGGTAGATTCGAATCGCCTTTAAAGCACATGAAAAGCGGCAAAACGTTGACAATGATGCCCTTGGCCAAAAAGGGCGTATGCGTTTTTTCCTGAATATATTCAGGAAAAAACGCATACGCCCTTTTTGGCCAACCAAGCAACCTGGAAAGGCAAATCAGCGCTACAAAGAAGTCTCGCTTCCCATCGGTCAAAAGGGCCATGCTGAAAAAAGTGTCAAAACCAGAAATGCAGGACAGGCCATGGAGAAATGGGAGCCTTGCTACACTGATGGGCGGGATGTAAATTGCCAACAGCCACTCTGGAGAAGTGTACGGTGTGTCCTGAAACATCTAAAAAACACAGCTTAGAGAGCATAGGACACTTCCACGCATGGGGGGATAAAGTGGGAAAATTGAAAATCAGCAAGACACAAGCACCCCAAAGTTTAGGGCTGCTCTGTTGACAAGGACCTCCACTTCATTCCACCTTAAATATCCCAGGAAAGCGAAAAATGGATAAAAAAGTTGTGGTCCTTATGTACAATGGAATATCACTCAGCCATGAAATCAATGTCATAAGGCTAGTAGCAGCATGATGAGTGGATTTAGGTAAGACGATTCTAAGTGAAATAAGTCACACAGAAAAGGACACTTCTCATAAGGTGTCACTTATAGAGGGAATGTAAAAACCGTTACACTTGAACTGAATTACAAAACAGAACAGAGTCACACATGCAGAAAACACACTATGGCTGCTTAACGGGAAAGGTGAGGTGGGGTGATACATAAAACAAGAGCTTCAAATTATCTCAGATACCGTTCCATAAACCCAATATGTAATAGACAAGACCTACTCCTTGCTCAGAGAACTGGACTCAACACGCCCGATTCACCGCACAAGAATATATCTGACTAGTAATAATCTTAAAACCTATGTATTGATATCTCTCTGTTAGTGTGTCAAGTGGGTGTAAGGCGGCATAAGCACAGCCGTGAAAAGCAGCTAAACCCCATTATAAAAATAAATTACTTTTAAAAACCCATGAAACAAAGACAGGGAAAGAGAGAGAAATTCTTACACAATTTGTTCAGGGGCTGTGATGCAACCTGGACTGACCATATCTAGACCCACAGCTGGATGAGACATAAGGGTGGACACTCTTGGGGCTGAGAGGTTTGGTGAGGTTGGGTGAGCAAACGCAGACCCTTTAAAGTAATACTGCGTGCTACCCATCGCATGGGTCCCAAATCTCCAGGTTCAAGGGCAACTTCCTACATCGAAAACATGCATGAGAAACCCAGAAGATGGTACACCGTGTGATGGGGAAAGGTTTCTAAAACGCACCTCATTTCTCATCTCCTTGTGCTCGGGTTCGCCATTCCAGCTACTTTACTAGCAATCTCCCTACTTGGAGCCTCAGCACCTTTAACCTCCTGTTCCGTACAGGTTGCAATTTGTCCTGAGGATGAACGGGAAGACGGGGAACCAATGAGAGACTAGCTCTTGGTGTTGGGACAGGCACAGGTCACTCTATTTTCCCATCAGGAAGAAGAATTAACCACAGGCTCAGCCTGACCCCCGGAACCAGAACAGGGCCTGAAGCCATCCTGCGCTTTTGCGGCCAGCTCCCAAAAAAGCGACTTGTAAAATGGAGCTTCAGGGCACTGCAATTCACAAACCTGCAGAGTTATAAATGATAACTCTCGTCCACAAATATATTGAGGGAAGGCAAAGAAGAGGATTTGAAATCAAGGCAGAATTGCAGGAAACAGATTTCAGGAGGTAGATTCGAATCGCCTTTAAAGCACATGAAAAGCGGCAAAACGTTGACAATGATGCCCTTGGCCAAAAAGGGCGTATGCGTTTTTTCCTGAATATATTCAGGAAAAAACGCATACGCCCTTTTTGGCCAACCAAGCAACCTGGAAAGGCAAATCAGCGCTACAAAGAAGTCTCGCTTCCCATCGGTCAAAAGGGCCATGCTGAAAAAAGTGTCAAAACCAGAAATGCAGGACAGGCCATGGAGAAATGGGAGCCTTGCTACACTGATGGGCGGGATGTAAATTGCCAAGAGCCACTCTGGAGAAGTGTACGGTGTGTCCTGAAACATCTAAAAAACACAGCTTAGAGAGCATAGGGCACTTCCACGCATGGGGGGATAAAGTGGGAAAATTGAAAATCAGCAAGACACAAGCACCCCAAAGTTTAGGGCTGCTCTGTTGACAAGGACCTCCACTTCATTCCACCTTAAATATCCCAGGAAAGCGAAAAATGGATAAAAAAGTTGTGGTCCTTATGTACAATGGAATATCACTCAGCCATGAAATCAATGTCATAAGGCTAGTAGCAGCATGATGAGTGGATTTAGGTAAGACGATTCTAAGTGAAATAAGTCACACAGAAAAGGACACTTCTCATAAGGTGTCACTTATAGAGGGAATGTAAAAACCGTTACACTTGAACTGAATTACAAAACAGAACAGAGTCACACATGCAGAAAACACACTATGGCTGCTTAACGGGAAAGGTGAGGTGGGGTGATACATAAAACAAGAGCTTCAAATTAGCTCAGATACCGTTCCATAAACCCAATATGTAATAGACAAGACCTACTCCTTGCTCAGAGAACTGGACTCAACACGCCCGATTCACCGCACAAGAATATATCTGACTAGTAATAATCTTAAAACCTATGTATTGATATCTCTCTGTTAGTGTGTCAAGTGGGTGTAAGGCGGCATAAGCACAGCCGTGAAAAGCAGCTAAACCCCATTATAAAAATAAATTACTTTTAAAAACCCATGAAACAAAGACAGGGAAAGAGAGAGAAATTCTTACACAATTTGTTCAGGGGGTGTGATGCAACCTGGACTGACCATATCTAGACCCACAGCTGGATGAGACATAAGGGTGGACACTCTTGGGGCTGAGAGGTTTGGTGAGGTTGGGTGAGCAAACGCAGACCCTTTAAAGTAATACTGCGTGCTACCCATCGCATGGGTCCCAAATCTCCAGGTTCAAGGGCAACTTCCTACATCGAAAACATGCATGAGAAACCCAGAAGATGGTACACCGTGTGATGGGGAAAGGTTTCTAAAACGCACCTCATTTCTCATCTCCTTGTGCTCGGGTTCGCCATTCCAGCCACTTTACTAGCAATCTCCCTACTTGGATCCTCAGCACCTTTAACCTCCTGTTCCGTACAGGTTGCAATTTGTCCTGAGGATGAACGGGAAGACGGGGAACCAATGAGAGACTAGCTCTTGGTGTTGGGACAGGCACAGGTCACTCTATTTTCCCATCAGGAAGAAGAATTAACCACAGGCTCAGCCTGACCCCCGGAACCAGAACAGGGCCTGAAGCCATCCTGCGCTTTTGCGGCCAGCTCCCAAAAAAGCGACTTGTAAAATGGAGCTTCAGGGCACTGCAATTCACAAACCTGCAGAGTTATAAATGATAACTCTCGTCCACAAATATATTGAGGGAAGGCAAAGAAGAGGATTTGAAATCAAGGCAGAATTGCAGGAAACAGATTTCAGGAGGAAGATTCGAATCGCCTTTAAAGCACATGAAAAGCGGCAAAACGTTGACAATGATGCCCTTGGCCAAAAAGGGCGTATGCGTTTTTTCCTGAATATATTCAGGAAAAAACGCATACGCCCTTTTTGGCCAACCAAGCAACCTGGAAAGGCAAATCAGCGCTACAAAGAAGTCTCGCTTCCCATCGGTCAAAAGGGCCATGCTGAAAAAAGTGTCAAAACCAGAAATGCAGGACAGGCCATGGAGAAATGGGAGCCTTGCTACACTGATGGGCGGGATGTAAATTCCCAACAGCCACTCTGGAGAAGTGTACGGTGTGTCCTGAAACATCTAAAAAACACAGCTTAGAGAGCATAGGGCACTTCCACGCATGGGGGGATAAAGTGGGAAAATTGAAAATCAGCAAGACACAAGCACCCCAAAGTTTAGGGATGCTCTGTTGACAAGGACCTCCACTTCATTCCACCTTAAATATCCCAGGAAAGCGAAAAATGGATAAAAAAGTTGTGGTCCTTATGTACAATGGAATATCACTCAGCCATGAAATCAATGTCATAAGGCTAGTAGCAGCATGATGAGTGGATTTAGGTAAGACGATTCTAAGTGAAATAAGTCACACAGAAAAGGACACTTCTCATAAGGTGTCACTTATAGAGGGAATGTAAAAACCGTTACACTTGAACTGAATTACAAAACAGAACAGAGTCACACATGCAGAAAACACACTATGGCTGCTTAACGGGAAAGGTGAGGTGGGGTGATACATAAAACAAGAGCTTCAAATTAGCTCAGATACCGTTCCATAAACCCAATATGTAATAGACAAGACCTACTCCTTGCTCAGAGAACTGGACTCAACACGCCCGATTCACCGCACAAGAATATATCTGACTAGTAATAATCCTAAAACCTATGTATTGATATCTCTCTGTTAGTGTGTCAAGTGGGTGTAAAGCGGCATAAACACAGCCGTGAAAAGCAGCTAAACCCCATTATAAAAATAAAGTACTTTTAAAAACCCATGAAACAAAGACAGGGAAAGAGGGAGAAATTCTTACACAATTCGTTCAGGAGCTGTGATGCAACATGGACTGACCATATCTAGACCCACAGCTGGATGAGACATAAGGGTGGACACTCTTGGGGCTGAGAGGTTTGGTGAGGTTGGGTGAGCAAACGCAGACCCTTTAAAGTAATACTGCGTGCTACCCATCGCATGGGTCCCAAATCTCCAGGTTCAAGGGCAACTTCCTACATCGAAAACATGCATGAGAAACCCAGAAGATGGTACACCGTGTGATGGGGAAAGGTTTCTAAAACGCACCTCATTTCTCATCTCCTTGTGCTCGGGTTCGCCATTCCAGCCACTTTACTAGCAATCTCCCTACTTGGAGCCTCAGCACCTTTAACCTCCTGTTCCGTACAGGTTGCAATTTGTCCTGAGGATGAACGGGAAGACGGGGAACCAATGAGAGACTAGCTCTTGGTGTTGGGACAGGCACAGGTCACTCTATTTTCCCATCAGGAAGAAGAATTAACCACAGGCTCAGCCTGACCCCCGGAACCAGAACAGGGCCTGAAGCCATCCTGCGCTTTTGCGGCCAGCTCCCAAAAAAGCGACTTGTAAAATGGAGCTTCAGGGCACTGCAATTCACAAACCTGCAGAGTTATAAATGATAACTCTCGTCCACAAATATATTGAGGGAAGGCAAAGAAGAGGATTTGAAATCAAGGCAGGATTGCAGGAAACAGATTTCAGGAGGTAGATTCGAATCGCCTTTAAAGCACATGAAAAGCGGCAAAACGTTGACAATGATGCCCTTGGCCAAAAAGGGCGTATGCGTTT